>NC_067156.1:36179542-36854768 GCF_903995435.1 Acomys russatus
AGATTAGAGCATACAAATAGCTTTGAAACCATAACTGACAATTTTACAGCTTTTACAAAAAATGCTGAAGGTTTATGTAGAAAATCATCATATCTGTTCAGTTAAGCATGCTCCTCTGGGCTATGAAAATGCAGCCATTAGATGAATTTTAGGTATTGTACACTTTGAAAGTAATGCAGTTGAAATAGAATGATCCATGCACCCCAAACTCAATGCAAAATACTCCTCTAATTATCTTTCTTTCATGCCAAATTTCCATACTTGTAACTCAGAAGTTAAGGCCTCTTATATATTGATTGCACTAAATGAGCTTTATTCTTAAATATTCTTAGTATCTCAGCACTTTTTCTTCTTTGCATATTTTATCCCTTCTGTGCTTCCAACATTTCTTAGAAGATGGCTTTTTACAGTGTGGATTTCCTAACCTGGAAACATTTCTTTGCTCTTTCCAAAAAAACAAAGGCTTGGTCTCTTATCTCTCATCTCTACACAACGCAATCCTACATATAAGATAGTATATTGGTGCACTGATTGCATAACATTCTATTTCTAGTGAGCCTGAGTCCTGCAAATCATGATAGAGAAGTGGCCGCTTACTTTCAAAGGCTGCCGTTAATATAATGACACCCAGCTACCTCACAAGTATTCTCAGACCATTTTTATTACTACAAGTGAATCTTCCATTGCTTGTAATGAGAGCTGAAAGGATATACCTATGGGTGAATTCAGTTGCTCTTTCTGACACGTACTTAGAAAATAAGAGTATTGCAGATGCCTATTGGATAACAGCAAATTTCCACCATATTCTCAAAGGCTTTCAATCTTGGGGGCCATCAGTAGTCTGTTATACTCCAAAGTCAAGTCTCCAAAAAGGAGGCTCAGGGCCCAGGGGGGTCTGCTCAAACTACTGCACTAACCAAGGACAATAGAACAATAGACATCAAACCCCTACTTATGTGGAGAGTGGGGACTGACTCTGACATAAACTCTGATGGTCCATATTTGACCACTTCCCCTTGGTGGGAAGACCTGGTGGCACTCAGAGAAAGAATAAGCAGGACACCAAGATGAGACTTGATAGCCTATGACCATATAGTGGGGAAGGAGGTCCCCCTCAGTCATAGACCTAGGGGAGGAGAATAGGGTGAAAGCGGGAGGGAGGGAGAAATGGGAGGATACAAGTTATGGGATAACAATTGAATTGTAATCTGAACAAATTAATAAAATTTAAAAAATTGAGACTCATACCCATTTCTCCTAGACTAACATTAATGTAGCAAGACTTAATCTTATTCATATGTGTTGAATGCTCACATTATTCATAGGCATTTGGAACCTGGAGAAAGGAGCTTTGACATTTAGCTTGATGTGCTTTCTGTATTTTGTAGTTGTTTTATGTTTTTTTTTTTTTTTTCCTTTTTTTGCTGGAAACTTTTCTCTGAGAATCCTTCCATAGTTAATGTAATTATTTTGTTTTTCTATATAAATCAAAGTTTGAAAGCGTTTTGCCTATATATTTTTTATATTAGTGTCAAGATTAAAAAAAATCAAGGTGCTCTAAAATATGGACAAGCATCTCAAATAATTAATGCTGTCATCAAAATGAGCAGAAATCTCCACATGCCCCTAATGTCCATGGAACTGCATGGGTTGGGGATGTGAGATGCTGTTAGGGAAATTTTTCCCCTATCCTTTGGAGGGACTTCATTGAATTTTAAGAAAGGAAATAAATTGTACCAATTTTCTATCTTACCTGATTTCAAACAAAGCTCTCAATTCACTGATGAGTCCTTTGTCACACTGTATGATGGCAGGTGTCACACAAAGGAGACTTTTTTATTCACACAGTGAAAACAAGAAAACAATTTAAACCATCTTGAAATTGCTTCTAAGCTTCAATCAAGACAGTATCTGTAAAGAACTCTTGGCACTGAAAAAGGCTGGCAGCCTTCTCTTTTGCTCAGTTAGGCCAATATAGATCTTTCTATCCTCATTAGAAATAAAACATAAGAGTTAGATAAGAAGCCACTAGTTCCATAGGATTTTTTAATAAATAATTCAGAGACTGATGAGGATCAATGTTTAACTCATATTTTAAAATATGAGTCATGGTATTCCCTGACCATTTTTTAAACACGTTTTTATTGAAAAATAAAATAATTCATATTACATCTCATTTTCTATCTCACCCCATGCATCCTCACATACCTCCCTCCCTCACACTTTCACCCCAATCCCCTTCCCTATGACTGTGACCAAGGGGGACCTCCTCCCCCTGAATATGGTGCTAGGGTATCAAGTCTCTTCTTGGTTGTCCGCTATCCTTCCTCCGAGTGCCATTGGGCCGCCCCCACAAAGGGACATGGCCAAATATGGGGCACCAGAGATCCTCTGAAAGTCAGTCCCCAGTCTCCACTTAACTGTGGAGAATGTTCTGTCCCTTGGTTAGATCTGGGTAGGGGTTTACATTTTGTCCTTGGTTGGTGCCTTAGATCAATCAGAACCCCTGGGCTCAGATCCACCCATCATAATGTTCCTCTTGTAGGTTTCTAGGACCCTCTAGATCCACCTACTTTTCTATCCCCTGTATTTTTCTCACCTAGAGTCTCAATAGGATGTCCTCACCTCTATCCCACTTTCCTGATAGGTGAAGACTTCCATGGGACCTGCCCATTGGGCTAGTGTCCAATTATAAGTGGGTATATACCATTTGAGTCTCTCTGCTTCTGGGTTAGCTCACTCATTATGATCATTTCTAGTTCAATCCATTTGTCCACAAATTTCGGGAATTCCTTGTTTTTAATAGCTGAGTAGTATTCCATAGTGTAAACGTACCACAGTTTCTTTATCCATTCTTCTACTGATGGATACTTAGGCTGTTTCCATGTTCTGGCTATTATGAATAAGGCTGCTATGAACATGGTTGAGCAAATTTTCTTGTTGTGTGCTGGAGCATCTTCTGGGTATATTCCAAGGAGTGGAATAGCTGGGTCTTGAGGAAGCCCTATTCCCATTTTTCTGAGATAGCACCAGATAGCTTTCCAAAGTGGCTGTACTAGGTTGCATCATTAGTGTTTTATTTGTTTCCAGTAAAGTATGATGGTCCATGCTCTTTATGTCTGCTCTGTTTTAGTTTTTACACACACACACACACACACACACACACACACACACACACACACACACACTCAATGCACTCATTCACATGCACATGCACACATGCACATGCACACACATGCACCTTCCTTCCCTTCAAGAGACCATTTTTCTTAGTGTGTAAGCCTTGGGTCGAGGTATGCTTCTCAACAGCTAGTATTTTATTACTTGTATATTTGTTGGGCTAGCACGCAGACATTTTTGCACAATCCATACAAAAATACCTACAGTATACATAAACTACATATACATATTTGCACATGCATATGAATATGCCAATAAGAATTTATTTCAGGTAATAAGAGTTTGTGAGGAGGCCCAAACTTCAATCCACATGATTCTTTCAAGACACTTACTTTTCTGTTTAATTTAATAAGAAATATGAAATGGAGGCTGGAGAGATTGTTCAGTGATTAAGAGCACTGACTGTTCTTTCAAAGGACCCAGGTTTAATTCCGAGCACCTACAAGGTAACGCACAACTCTCTAAACCTCTAGGTCCAATGGATCTAATGCCCTTACATAATATGTACATGAAGGCAAAACACCAATGCACAGAAATCGTAAAAATTAAAATTAAATAAAAATGAGTAAAAATATGAAAAGTTTAAGAACTCCTACACTGCAGTGGTCATGAATATCTGACTTCAGTAATAATTCTAACCCATAAATTACCTACCCCTTTACCCAGAAAGTGAGGTTGTCTAGTGAAATGTTATAAAATAAGTAGTTTGTATAATGTAATTTCCTAGCAATCTGTGCTCTCACTCCCACATTTTTCCCCTTTCTCTTCTCTCTCTACACCTATACGATTTCTCCATTCAGTGTGGGTATGGTTTTGCTTTCAAGGTAGAATTTTAATGGAATTACAAAGTACGTTGGTTAAAATAATGCCATAAAATATACAAATGAACACTATGAAGAAGAAAATATGTTAAACAGTGTTAGCTGTAAAAATGCAAAACAAAATCACCAAAGACTGTGTCATTTCACACCTGTTACTCTCACTACACTAAAAAAATATGTTGTCAAGAATGTGTAGACGCTGACCTCTGGGTAACATGGGATTAAAAAAAATGTTACTTTTTTTGCAATATGTTACATATAAAATTTATTTAACCTTTTTGTTTCTCCCTTTTCACTTTTATTAATTTATCTTCATGTTGTGGTTTCAAAGTCATAAACACACTTTCAATTTCAAGTACTTAAATAAAAATCCAGAGAAGTGTCATTTTCTCTAATTTTCTTTCTATATTTTACCTAACTTCATTTTCTGTTTGTGCTTCTGGAATTTCTTTTTGAAATTATTCTTATGCAAACAATAGATCATTTAAATTTATTTATTCATGTCTCCTGGAAACTACGTGTTATCAGTTTATAGTGCTTACCCCCACTGTGCTCTTCTGCCACACAGTGCTCCTGTCTCACAACACCGTGTCACAGTTTTTCCATGTTGAGTACTAGTTTCTCTGCTTACCAGTGTTTTCTAACGGGAAGCAATATTACCATGGACCAGACTGCACATATGTATTTCTGTGCATGTTGGTTTGTAGTTTCAGGATTTCTTGTCAGTTAGATTATTAATATTTGAGGGATTTTCCCTTTTGTTGAAAATAGATTTTTTTCTCAAATGATATATCATGATTAAAATCCACTTCCCCTTCCATCCAGATCCACCCATTTCTGTCTCCCATTAGAAAACAGCCAGGCTTCTAAGAGGAAATAAAATAAAGTAAGGTAGGAAGCAGAATTATGTGTTGAAAGATAAGTGTGATTTAGAGATTTGCTAAAGTCATAAAAGCGGGTGAGCTGGCTGCAGCAGTTGGGAGAGTTGGCCATGCACCTTGCCTGGCAACACAGTAGTATTGGCCCTGGCGGAGGCAGGCAGCGGAGGTGGGGGGCGGGGTTGGGGCGGCAGGTGATCCCCAAGGGCAAGATCACAGAAGAGTTGGTTTTGCCACTTGTCTGCTGTGAGGTGGCCTGGTGTGGGAGTGAGGGTGATGCCTTCCCCTATCCCAACATCCCACCTGTGGTAGTATAGAGAGCTGGTCCTCAGGGCATGTGAGTTAGTCCCTCACTCACTGCAGCACTCCAGAAAGCTGGCCCTGTGCTTCACCTTAACAATACAGTGGAGCTGATCCTGATGGCTAAGGTACAGGTGAGCCAACCCTGAGACGTAAGAGCAGGAGAGCTAGCCTACATCACTGGAGGTAGCACGTGGAAAAGTGGGCTCCTAGCCTTGACTGGGCAGCACAGTGGAACAGGCTCTGGAGACCTGGGTATGGGTAAGCTGGTCCCAAGGGCATGATAGCAGGAGAGCTAACCCTGCCTCTTTTGGATGGAATGGTGGAATTTGGTGGCCTAGCATGAGCAATGCTGGAGAACTCACCTTGGTGGTATGAAGGAGCTGACCAACTTAGCTACCACCCAGGTCCCCATCCAGGACTCTGAGTTAACCCTCTCCAAAATCATCTTATCTATGAGTGACTGGGAGGTGTGACAGTGCCGGTCCTGCTGATCAAAAGCTGCAGAATGTCTGTGATACCGAGTAAAAACTTGATAACCAGAGAAGTCCCAGTGAAGAGTCGATATTGATGGTGTCATAGAAGGCAGAAATCTTGAACCAGTGACTATTGCAATGAACATCTGCAAGTGAAGATGTGTGGACGGAAGAAAATAGTTTGGGCACACTCTGATGTACTACAGCTTCCACGATGATATGTTTTTCGTCTGTGTATGTGTGTGTGTGTGTGTGTGTGTGTGTGTGTGTGTGTGTGTGTGTGTGTGGTGTTACTTTTCAGGGGAGGCTTTGGAGAGTAAAGGGTGGATAGGAGGAGACAGGGAGATGAGTGGGATTGGGCTCCATGATACAAAACACAAAATCAATAAAAATGGTTTTTTGTTTTGTTTTGTTTTTTGTTTGTTTGTTTGTTTGTTTTTTGCTTGGCAGGTTGGTTGGTTTTCGAGACAGGGTTTTTCTGTGTAAACTTCTCTTGGTTGTATTAGACTTAATTTGTAGACCAGGCAAGAGACTTGTTATACATCACAAATTTCTTTGCTGTCAATTCATTTTGTCTCTACTGGCAAACATAGGGAGTATGTTTTTTTCTGAGAAGGACAACCTGAACTTCTGGGGATAGTGGGTAGGCAGCGCAGTTTACCACTACTCTCCTCACCACGGAAGTTGAAATATGTCAAAAACCAAGCTTTCACATCATAAAAATATTTTTTTCAAAATTACAAAGTGAGCAATTTTCAATTCTATCATTCTATGTATGGGGAGATGAGAGGAGTCTTTTAATTCTTCTTCTTCTTCTTCTTCTTCTTCTTCTTCTTCTTCTTCTTCTTCTTCTTCTTCTTCTTCTTTCTCTCTCTCTCTCTCTCTCTCTCTCTCTCTCTCTCTCTCTCTCCTCCTCTCTCTCTCTCTCTCTCTCTCTCTCTCTCTCTCTCTCTTTCTCTCATTACCCAGTATCAGCTTGTACAATTGCACTGGAGGAATGGCTGTGCTGGGAAACGGCAGCCCGTTGAGTTAACATCTGGATACTGTCCTCATGAGACAAAAGAATTATACTCGTCAGCACTTGAATATCTGGTAATTTGGGTTCCTAACTGAAAATGAAGCAAAAAAATAGACACCCACCTGGAAAGCAACATCACATCTGTCAGGACTCCTCTGGTACTTACTGTGAAAGATACCTTGAGAAGACATACATTTTATTCACATCTTTTATATTTTAGAACCATTAACCTTACTTGTTTCATGGTATTATCAAGATAAGAACCATTTACTAACTGAGGTATTTGGTTGGTTTTTTTTTTTAAGATAATAATATTATTATGATCACTAATATGTTGGTATGGTCTATAAAAGACACACAGCTTTTGAACACTAACAAGTATCTATTAGATAAATTACTTACAAAAACCCTCTTTTGATATTAGGACAGTTAATTTTAAAGTAAAAAAAATTTAATTAAAGAAATTATTCTGTTGCCTCTGTATCTGCTCAGTTGATGATGTTGGGGAATAAAATAATAAAAGATTGCCGTAATTACAGCGTTCTCTTCTGCACATTGTCCTTTTAAATTTAATTTCACACAAAACACAACGGTGACAGTCTGCTTTCCTTGTGCATAGTCAAGATGTGATTTATTGTATGGTAACTTATTTGACAAGGCTGGCCCCTGTCTAGAACCTTCAAAGAATAGTGGATGATGAACATTTTCAAATTACATGGTCCGCAATTCCTGGTTCCACTACATTTCCACCCTGTGATCAGACCCAGTGAACTGCATTTGATGAGGCTGCATTTGGTACAAAATCTTCCTTTGGGTACATAATTGAAACTATTCTACCAAATCTGTTTCACTTTCACAGCACATAGTGCCATCATTCTATCAGCCACTGAGACATATTTGCTGCTACCATTGATGGTTAGCACTTGTATTAAAATGACATTTAATTCTCTTCCGGGATGGGAATGACATCAAACATAACTTTTCAGGGAGGGTACATGATCACTGGTCTTGAGGTTAAAAAAAACAGCAGGGGGCAGTATTTCAAGAGCAGTAATTCCTGAGGATTCTGAGTCAGGATTCAGATAAAATGATGTGAAAAATGATATTTCCTATAGGCCTCCCTTCCTAAAAGCAGAAGTCAGTAAGACTTGCGGCAAGCACTTGCACCTGCCCAGTTCAGGCTAAGCTCTCCCTCATTGGCTCTGTGTCCTGCCCACAGGAACATAAGAAAGCTCTAATGGGTAGAGGCTTACACGGGAAAGGTAATACAGATACTTTCCTAAATCACATATAAATTTTTTTTCACACACTCGAAAATTGCTCAGTTTCTCCAGCCAGGCATTCAGTAACAGCAGCCAGTTTCTCTGTCTTAATTCTATGCCTATACAAAAAAAAAAAAAAAAAAAAAAAAAAAAAAAAAATGTGCCTCTGGGCTTTCCTCAGAAGTACATGATTACCCCAGAACAGAAAAATAAGTAGGCGATGTTTGTTTTCTAGCAGGATGTTGGTTTAATTGCGGTCTGTCGAAGTGCAGTCAAGAAAAGGTGCTTTATCTTGCTAAGGTAAGTCCAAACCGAGTGCATGAGAAACTGCTGAAACTGATCTGCTCTACAGGCTACACCCAGATGTCATGAGCAGAACCCTCTGGGGAAAGCACTGAGTCCTCTCCACCTTCTGTATGCTATCCCCAAATGCAATGGTGCTGCGGTCTCCAAAAACACAAGAGTTAGTTGTTTGTAAACATGATAAGTAGGAAGAATGTTGTACTTACACCCTGAGAAGCCAGACCAAAGACGCCCCGCCTTAAGCTCTATAGGATATTAAGCTAGGGACTCCAACTGTCTCATGCCAGCGCTCTCACATGCAAGAACCAATGGTAAGGAAGAGTCATCAGGCCACAAACCCTTCTGAAATGATCAAAGGAGAGGATATTTTGGCAGCTGTAGACTATTACAAAACTTGACCTTTAGAGGAAGTGGTATATTGCCTGCTCTCAGCAAAGGCTGCTATTGTCTCTTGGTCCTGGTATTTGTGTAGTCTGTTTCTTCCCTTGGCCATAGTCTATATATTCTTTTTTAAGAAGATGTTTTAATTGATTCCTTGAAAATGTTATATATGTGCCTAATATATTTTGATCATATTCATCTTTTATCATGTATCTTCTTATGGAGTCCTCTGCTCGTGGACTGCTTGTAGATATGACAATTATCTATGACACATGAGCAATTAAATCTAATATGACAGGTCTCATAGATTGAGCATTATGGCTTAAGACAATGAGGGAGGGAATTGATGCACATTTAAAAAAAAAGTTTAGTATCTCAAAGAACATTTGTGTGATTGTGTAGTCCATTAATGTAGACTAAATTTCTATGTTGCCAAGTACAGTTAGTTTAGAATAAAATGTGATACCTCTACACAGCACATACACTGCCAAAAATGCTGGACAAAAAGTTAAAAAAGGAGATGTCAAGATAGCTGCAACATTTCTCATTCCAATCAAAACTTATTACTGATGTTACAGAACAGTAAAAATACATAATCTTCAGAGACTGTGGCTGATTACACAGAGCTTGAGAATGCGATCGGTAACAAGGACTCCGTCAACACTCAGAAGAAAAAGCTAGAGGTTAAAGAAAACACAGTAAGGCGATAACAGCCAAAACAACAACAACAAAACCCCTGTAATTGATTCAAGAACACAAAAGCTGTTTCTTTCATTTCATTCCTTTAAGTCTTAATTGGACAAACACGTATTTTCAGAATATCTCAGTTATTCCAGGTTCCACATATTGTATGACTTCCAATAAAACGGCTCAACAATTTATGGGTAGGAATGATAGGTTTTAAGATGGAGACCTTGACTTACAGTCCAAGCTATTATGCATCTCTTCAACATCCATTCAGATAGCTTCAGGTTATATACGTCCACGGAGAAGGCATTGGCAGAGTACCTGTTCAGCATTTGCAGTAGTCTCAGGGGGACAGGCATATGCCATCAAGGCAGTGTTCCATCAAATATGCTTTCAAGGGACCTGCCAGAAAGAAGCACAGACTTCTGTATTATTCATGTTTTGAACAGAATTATCTTCTAGCTAACTTTTAATAACCATGGCAATGATTACTATTTCTCTTAGGATATTTTTTGAGGACTACATTTCCTTAATTCCATTTTATTATTTCTAGCAACTTTGAACTCAGACAAGGGATTTACACCTTTCAAATATTCCTAATAATGTTTGATGCTTATTATTTGCTGCTCAGTTAATTAATTATACATGGTTCTTCAGTGTGGCCTCTTATAAATTTCTCTATTTATTGGTATGAGATTTTATTTGAGTTCTTTACAGATATTTGACATTTTTCTGTAAATGTCTGTCTTACCTTCTAAAGCTATATTCTCTATAATTTATAATACATAGTATATATTTTAGTATATATAAAACTACATACATTCATAATTGCTAGTAAACCCAACCAGAAGATCATAAAATGATAGAGGTTTTGTTTTCCTTTAACAAATGAAAAGAGTGATAATGAGTCTTGTAGAACTGACACTATTTTCTCAAAGCCATCTCAACTTTAATAAATGAATTTCCAAGGTTTGTGGGTGACCTGAGCTGGAGGAATTTACTCCTGATTGACCTTCTTTTCTTTTTAGTTCCATTTTACTCTACGGGTTTGGGTGGTGTTTCCCTGAATGTATGTCTGTAAATGATGTGCCTGTGGAGGACAGGAAAAGGACTGGAGTTCAAGACAGTTGTGAACCACTGCATGGGTGCTGAAAATTAAACCTGGGATTTCTGGAAGAGCGGCCAATGCTCAACTAGTGCTGAGCCATCTCTGCATCTCCTGAGCTAAAACTAAGAAGGCTGGAGACCGGGCTCAGTAGTCAAGTGCACATGACTCTTGTAAAGGACTAAGTTCCTTCCCCAGTAGCCATGTCAGGTGACTCAAAATCCAGAGGCAGAGATTCCTGTGACCTCCAGAGGCACCTGCACCCCCAGACTTATACACACAATTAAAAATAAACATCTTTTTGAAAATCCTTCAGCCTTAGAGGCTCTGCAAAATATGACCACAAGCAACTTAGGTTTTGTTCATTTGCCTATATAAAGAGTAGAATATTATTACTGCTTTAAAACATGGCTCGTTTCCAGTTGTGGAGTGCTCCAATGAGACACTGGTGATAAACAGTCATGAGGATTGTAAACTCTACAGCGCATTAAAATTATAAAGTAGGATTAGTCCTTCATGCTTTGCGCATCAGCTTATAAAAATGGTAACACTGCTACTTTGTCATGCCATCACTTATAACTGAGTTTAAGTCAGTGACCATGAATTCTCATAAAACTGTAAGACTCCAATGAGGAAGTATTTCACAGGCGACATCTCATCCTATTACTAGAGAGAAGGTGGAAAAGGTTACAAATAGCCACATTAAAGTGAGGGAATGACTAAGCATTTGCAGAGAGGTGGAGAATGTGACTATTTTATTAGAAAGAAGGTGAGAGGTCAGAAATGGAAAATAAAAGCCAGGAAGCCTGGAAATGGAGAAAGTAGTTTCAGGGGGTGTGGATTGGCTATAGAAGTCTGCTCCAGATGGCCAGTAGAGCGTGGGAGAGGGGTCTTCAGGAACAGACCCAGACAGTTGCTACAGACAGAGGCCGAAGATTATAAATCAGACACTGTTTTCCTTTGTTGGGAAAAAACAACACCCATAGAAACATTTTCCTCCTCCTCGTGTGACATACGAATCCCACTCTTTTCTCTTAGGATGAGCCTATATGATTTTCCAAACACTACAATTTTATTAAAACAAAACCTTTTTATGATACAACTGGATCCATAATAACTTCCTGATTAAATAAGGCTACAAAATGTTGGAATTAGCACTATTTGAAAATCTCGGTCACACATAGAGAATTTGCCACCGTATACCTATATTCCTTCACTATAATGCTTTGCAGGTTTAGCTGCTGCATCAAAATTATAGCTAGGCTCAATAAAATCATATAAAAATAAAGAAAATCATATCACTTCTTTTTTTCTTATTTATTTATTATTGCTTTTTAAAATTAATTTATTCTTGTTACATCTCAATGGTTATCCCATCCCTTGTATCCTCCCATTCTTCCCTCCCTCCCATTTTCCCTCTACTCCCCTCCCCTATGACTGTGCCTGAGGGGGACTTCCTCCCCCTTTATATGCTCGTAGAGTATCAAGTCTCTTCTTGGTAGCCTGTTATCCTTCCTCTGAGTGTCACCAGGTCTCCCCCTCCAGGGGACATGGTCAAATGTGAGGCACTAGAGTACGTGAGAAAGTCATATCCCACTCTCCACTCAACTGTGGAGAATGTTCTGACCATTGGCTAGATCTGGGTAGGGATTTAAAGTTTACTGCCTGTATTGTCCTTGGCTGGTGCCTTAGTTTGAGCAGGACCCCTGTGTCCAAATCTGCCTACCATAATGTTCTACTTGTAGGTTTCTCGGACCCTCTGGATCCTTCTACTTTGCTATTCTCCCCTGCTTCTCTCATCTAGAGTCCCAATAGGATGTCCTCACTTCTGTCCCAGTTTCCTGGTAAGTGAAGGCTTTGGTGGGACATGCTCCTTGGGCTAGTATGCAGATATAAGTGAGTATATACCATTTGAGTCTTTCTGCTTCTGGGTTAACTCACTCATTATGATCATTTCTAGCTCAATCCATTTGTGCACAAATTTCGGGAATTCCTTGTTTTTAATAGCTGAGTAGTATTCCATAGTGTATATGTACCACAGTTTCTTTATCCATTCTTCTACTGAGGGACACTTAGGCTGTTTCCATGTTCTGGCTATTATGAATAAGGCTGCTATGAACATGGTTGAGCAAATTTTCTGCAGTAAGTATTTTTAATGTGTATGAATTTTTCAATTGTTTTTATATTTCAAAAAATTTTTAATTAATTAATAGCAGTATTATATAATTAATTATTTATTATATAATTATAAATTTATTGATATTTTAATAAATTTAATGTATTTTACAGAACTATTTTAATAGCCTTTTTAAAAATATTAACTTATTAAACTATACAGCTCTTACAATGTGATTAGTATCTTATTATGATGTACTCAGAAACAATATTCTTAAAATCCTCCCAAATCCTCAGGAAGGACTTGGAAGACGCCTCCAAAGCAGCTTTTCAAAATTCCATTTTTTGTTAATTAAATAAGTGTTTTAATTTGAAGTAGTTTGTATATGGTTTCATTGAAGTGATAGACTCACTTCTTTCATTTTTATGACTTTATTTGGCAATAGTCAAGTCTAAAGAGCCATCCACTGCCCACTTTCAAGACAAAATTATAACCATGACTGAGTTCAGCTTGACATTTCGATAAAAAAAAATTCACGTTCAGTCAGTTATCATGTAAACTAAAGTGTGTTATGTGTACTTTTCATCTCACTATCCATAATATAAAAAAGACTTGATCACAGTGGTCATATTTAATAAAATGTTAGAAACTTCACTTCATTAAGGGCATTCTTGACCAAAGCCAGTACTTTACAATTGTGAGTGAACTACAGCAAAGAACACAGAGACTGCTGAGGTGGTTCCATATCCCAGGCTTCCTTGTGCTAAAATACCAGAAGTTTTTACCAAATCACTTTCAAATCATCACTGCAGATTGCAAACCAATGGCAAAACCCAGCGTTAATATTAATATAAACATAAACCGACCCTTTAATATTTCCTGAATGTGTTTGGGGAAAACCAAGATGGGCATAGCCCGTATTTTGAGAATCACTTTTTAAAAACAGCTTCTCTGTTTTAGAGATTTTTCTTTTCTGTCCCACTGTCAAGCCAATGAACAGGTTGTTGCATTGAACCTCTACAATCCATGTACCATGGGTTTTTACTCTTGGGTGGGAAGCACTTGAAGGCAGGTACCTCTGTTCCTTTGCCTCTAACCTGATGACCATGCTTCTAAAATGAGCATCCTTCACTTCTGTCCAAGTTTGAAACCGGCCTAAAAATGTTCTTGTTGCCTCTTGGGATCTGCCTGAAATACTGGGACATTGCTGCCAGCCTCCTTGGTTCTTCCTCTTCAAATCCACACTCATCCTTGGATACACTCCTTTTCCCGCAAGTATTTTATTCTATCTCAGGCTAGCCCTGACAGAAAACAGAACTGACTTCAGACAGTTTGGCCTGTTTTAAGGAAACAATTGGGAAAGCAATAAAAGCTCAGAGAAACAGAAATTTTTACTAATCTCAAAGTTGAGTAGCAAGGAAAAAGTAGGAGAGGCAAGTAAGCACTAGAGCCTGACCTCCCATCTGACAGAGTGAGAGCCGGGAAGGTCAGCACATGGTTGAACTAAACAGTGCAGAGGAGCAAGAAGAAAGGATTTGCCAGACACAATGGGAAATAACAGAGCCATGCCTTAATCAGCTCAGGCTGCCATAACAAATGCCCCGGGCAGGGTGTCTTAAACAACAGAAATGCATTCTCTCTCATAGAGACTGCGGTCCTCAACTACAGTTTTAAAAGCATCAGCAGACCTTTTGTTTTGTGACTTCTGGAAGCCTGTTCCCATCTTGCAGGTGGCTTTCTTCTCTGAGGACATTGTGAGTGTACATTCCTGGTGTGTTTGTGTGTCAGACTGGATTACAGCCCACTCAATCAGTCTCTTTTAACTTTAGCACCCTTTAGAGATCCTTTTACTAAATGGACATATTCAGAGCTAGTGGGGGGATTAAGATTTTGATGTTCAAGTTGAGGGTGGAAGAGAGCACATGGCAGTCCTCAGTGTCAGTGTGGTGGTTGTCCTGGATTTCTAATTTACAAGGGTGTTTTTGTTTGTTTAGGAATAACTATATGCTCACCTAGGGATTCCATCCTTGACTCTACTCTAAGCTCCTCTACTCTGAATGTTTCTTAAACAGCTGCTAATTTATGGATATCTTACAGTTGGAAAGATAGTTGTGAATATTTTTGTTTCACTGTATTTAACACTTATTTATCCTGTGACAGGGATATTGTTATTTTGTCATGAGTTTCTAAATGAATAAATTACAAAATAGAAATTTACAATTTCCCAAAAACAAAGGAGTCTTTAATTGGTGAAGTTGAGATGCAAAACTGGGCGGTCTAATTTTAGAGCCTGGGGGCACTAGTCATCGAGCAGCATAGCTGGGTCTCTCAACAGTGTCTAACTGGAAACCAACATCTAACTGGAATCCAACGTCTAACTGGAATCCAGACCCCAACTGTAGATCTAATTTATACAATCATTCTCTCTTTTCATAGAAAGTTAAGTTGGAAACAGGTATGTCCAAAAGAAGTGATAGGAAAATTAGTTCTCACACATCATACTGGTTCTTGAATGGTGTGTAGTAAACTAGACATATTTATTATCTCACAGTTTGCCAAGTGTGTCTTTCAGGCTTAGTAGCTAGGCTCTCTGTTCAAGGCATCTCCCAGGGTATTGTCTCAGCTGGCTATTGGCATCCCTTATAGCTTAATATAGCTGTATGACTCGGAACCCTTGCCTATTGTCAGAGTCTGCTTATGTGTCCAACTTGGGACATGGAACTAACATTTCAAAGCCACCGGAGACTCTGTAATCTATCCCTCCAGAAACTTACTCAGAACCTTTTATAACTTAAGATCATCATTGTCAGTAGACAACTTCTCATCACCTTTGTCATGTAATATAACCTAATCAAGGAGTGACTTCCATGTTCATAGATCTAGAAAGTACTCAAGGAAGGACGTAAGATAGTGAAGCACACTAGGAAAGGGAAAACGTCAAGACCATCTTAGAATTCTGCCTACCACATATCATCTATCCACGTTCATATTTTGATATTGTTGACTCGAAATCTTGATCTTGTTGACTCTATCAATTTCTGAAACTCTATTGATTCATTAGATCAATCATTTAATTAATACATTAAGTCCCTTTGTAAGAAGGATTCTTCCTATTATTCTCCTTATATCCTACTAAGATATAAACATAATGAGGTCAAGTCAGATGGCATTTTGAACTAATGGCCCTGAGGTTTTCTGCCTTGGGACCTCTGTATGTCCCAAGACAGCAAGCTGTGGCAGCTTCATGGAGACACAGCTTGTAGTACAATTCCCTTGTGAGCAATCGCCAAAAGCAAGTGAGAGCCTAAGGATAATTTCTTCTATGAATCTCCAGCAAAGACTTCTGAGGCCACTTGTGGGATTTTCAGAGTTCTACCTCAATTGCTAAAATAGTAATCTACTGAATATTCGTGTTTTCCATCTCTGTTCATTCCATCTTGGTTAAAAACTCTAGTTTCTAAAAATGAACCCTCTCTTTGTTGAGGAGAGAAACACCTAAATGCCAGCTGTTCCCTTACCTCAGGCACCATAAGCTAGGACTTAGATTCTTTGCCACAATCCAGGCAGCTGATGCCCTTCTCCACGGTCATCCCACAATGGGGCTCTGTCTCAGAGGCTGTAGTATAGTCATCTTGAACTGAATCTTAAGCTGCTATAGTTCTATTTGCTTGTTTCAGATCTAGAGTTCAAGACAGTATTGCTCAGGCCTTTACTCCGACTCTGGGGATGCACTCTCTCTACCTGCTGTCTTTACCTGCTCTTATACTGCCAGAATTGCTGTCAAAAATATCTCATAGTCCATCTTTCACTCAGCTCGTTGTAGACACTGCATTGTAAAAGGCTATTCACGTTTATCTGGGGGCACACCGACTGCTTAACTGTGCTTTTAAAAGGTGGGTGGCAAAATCATAGACCATTTATTTTGTATTCTTTTAGTCTGAAGATCCATGATTTATGAGACCAAGGAAGAAGGCCTCAGAGTGAGCCACGAAATCAAAGAAGAGGTCTTCAGGCAATGCAGGGAAAGGTCAGGGCAATGTTCTGTTGAATGTTAAATCCATGCAGAACTTTAAATGCTGATTCTTTTCACACTGCTGCAAGTCACGCTGAAGGGGATAACTCACACCATACAGTCTCCATGAAGTAGTGCTGCAGCTCATTGATACGTGATACATAAAGCAATCAGCTAAACCCTCAAATGGATTACCAGCACCATGCAGCTCTCAAGGCAGAAATTTGGCCCAATCTCTGCCTGAGAAAGCTCCAGCCACCTACCCCCTACCCCACCCCTACTCCACTCCCCACCTTGGTAACTGCCATCTCTAACTCCTCAGTAGGATTTATCCCAATTATGCTAATTTGGGATGAGAAGTCTGGACAAAAACCCACCAATCCCTGAGGGTCTTAAAGCTCAGGCTTGAAATCCCACCTATCCACACTCTGGAAATCCCTGCTCCAGAAAGCTCTGGCCGTAAGAAGCCCTATATAAAAGATGTGTCAGCCCAGTTCCCTGCTGTCTACTCCCAGGAGCAGAGGCAGCCTCTCCTAGATTCAGCCCTCCTCTCCTAGATTTGCCCCATCAAAAAATCTCTTTTCCGAGATTTACTGCCTGTAGTGACTCTTTTGCCAGAAGAAGAAAAAGAACAAGAACAAGGAGGATGAAGAGGAGGAGGAGGAGGATGAGGAGAAGGAGGAGGAGGAGCAGCTCAGGCTCCAAGGCTCCCCAGCTCCTCAGGGCTTAAGGGCAACCCTTCTCTGGGAGCTGCATTGTCTCTGTTGAGGAGCCATCATCTCAGAGCTATGAGGTTTCTGTGCTCCTGTGTCTCAGGAAACCCTTGGGACACTGTCCCAACTCATGGCTGGGATACCTTCCCAGCTCTCAGAATTGTGGACATCCTTCCACCTGAGTCTCACAAATCAGGCCATACAATGCACACAACTCCAGAAACAACAAACAACAACACTAATACTATGTAATATTTAGAATTTTCTCTCTTGGCTATTCATGCTGACTCAAGCAGCAGACATAATGATATTGTGTAGGAGTTGTTATATTTATTTGATTAGATGTAACTATCTCATTTTTTTGTAAAAATAATCCATTTACTTTTCTAACTTATTTTTCTCATTCTTTTCTTTCTTTCTTTTCTTTTTCTTTCTTTCTTTCTTTCTTTCTTTTTTTTTTTTTTTTTTTTTTTTTTTTTTTTTTTTTTTGTGACTCTGCGTGGTAAGGAGGAAATCTTAGCAGTACTCACTGGTAACAGTGAATTATAACCAGCTCACTTGTGCAAGAGCAGACACAGTTCTGACAGTTCTGTGTCACTCTCCATGCAGTAGCCCAGCTAATTCACAGTGTTGTTGTATTCAAGGGTGCTGCTGCCCTGCAGTCCTTAATACTGATCTTCTTAGCTCAATAGTGCTGCTTTCACTTACTTTCCTATTCTGATACCTTGAATCCCCTTGGTAAAGATTCCAAACTCTTTTATGTCTTCATTTTTCTTATGGGTTTAAAATAGAATCTTGACTTGAAGAGTTTTTTGTGTATATAACAAAGAGATTTGAAAACATTTTCATCTAGAGTTGTAATTGATTTATAGTTTTTAATGGGAGCTTTAAAAATTTCCCTTGATATTATTAAATTCATACACATTTCTTGTACCTAAAATGAAAAGCATCTGTTGATCTCATTCTTTGGCAATCTTGAATTATCATATGCAGTCAATTCAATAATTTATGAACATAATTTTGATTCATAGCATATGCATCATTCCCAATGCTTTTTTATTATAATCAATTACCGAGGCAGCATAAAGGTATCTTATTATTCTTTCATCTTTCTAAATAATTTCAATTCAACACACATGAAGAAACATAACACACAAAACATGAGCCTGACAGATGAGTTCTAGTTACTTTTAGTTTAGTTTTCAGCTCTCTACTTTCTCTCTCTGTCTCCAGATAAATTTTTCTAAAATGTCAAAAGAGGTTGAGCCCTTAGACTGTGTTTTCCTAAACTGCCCAGATGCATCTTACTGTGTGGCGAATAACATCACAACCTCCTCTGGGCTGTAAGGCATTGCAATTGGACACAGTGACCTCTTTTACAAAAAGGAAAACATGATGTGGCACATCTGCAGCAGGATGCCTTTAATGGATTTAGTTATCCAGGGTTGTTGTTGTCAATTGGAAATGCCTGGCTTACCTCAATGCAAATCACTTCTTCCATTTTTTTTTGATTGAGACATTAAAAAAATGTATTCAAGACAAAAAAGAAAGTGTAAACAAACTGAAACTGGAAAAAACATGTATCTTCGTTTGAAGGAATTTGTTTAGCTAAACACACATGTTCGAGTTCTGTAACTGTAAAAGGTCGTACAATGAAATTCCAAGTAAAAGAAGGTTTTTAATTAGTGCATTTCAGGAAAGAGAACAAGACATAATTTTGTAATATGTGCATTTTAAATTCTAAAATGAGGAATGGGGATAAGTGGGAAAATTAATACTGTCTACAGTTAAGTTTTACTTTATTTTTTGTTGCTGTAGCTGTAGTTTTGAGGAGACAGGGTTTTGCTCTATAGTGATTCTTGATATCAGACTATATGTATACCAACCTTCTGCTTGGGATTATAGGACTGTACAGCTTCAGCCATCTTTAAGTTTAGTATTAATGTTAAACAAATTTTATATGCAGATATAGGAGATGTGTCTTCACTTGGTAAATGTATATCTAATTTTATTGTCTTTATTTTTAAATTTATTTTTCTCTTATATTAAATCCAGACTGCAGTTTCCTCTTTCCTCCCCTCCTCCCAGTCCCTCCTCCCCATCTCCCTTCTACTGCTCTACCCATTCACTCCTCCCCTGCTTCTTTTCAGAAAAAAGGCAGGCCTCCCAGGGAAATCAATCAAACATGGCATATCAAGTTGTAATAAGACTAGGCGAATACCCTCATACGAAGACTGGACAACGTGAGCACATGGAGGAAAAGGGAATCAAAAGTAGGCAACAGAGTCAGAAAGACGTTGCTACCATTGTTGAGAGACCCACAAGAAGACCAAATTACACAACCAAAACATACACAGAATCAGTCTCATGAAGGCTTTCTAGTCAGCAGTTCAGCTTCTGTGATCTGTAAGGTTTTTTGTTTGTTTGTTTGTTTTGTTTTGTTTGTTTGTTTGTTTTGTGTGTGTGTGTGTGTGTGTGTGTGTGTGTGTGTGTGTTGTTCTTGCCCCCTCTGGCTCCTACAACCCTTTCTCCCCCGCTTCTGCAGGATTCCCCAAGCTTTGCCTAATATTTGTCTATAGTCTCTGCATCTGTTTCCATCCATTGCTGGAGGAAGCCTCTCTGATGATGGTTACATTAGGCTCTTGTCTATGTGCATAGCAGAATATCATTAGGAATCATTTCTTGCCTCTCGCCCCACCCGCTTGTCTCTAACTAGTTGCCTGGGTTATTGAGCCTCTGGTGCCTGGCTCACTAGGCAGAGTCAAGGGTGAACTCTCTGTCTCTCATGACATGGGTCTCAAACTGAACCAGTATTTGGTTGGCCACTCCCCCAGTATCTGCACCATCTTTACCCTGCATATCTTGCATGCAGGACAAATTGTAGGTCAAAGATTTTGTGGCTTAGTGGGTGTCCCAATCCCTCCGCTGGAAGTCTTGCCTTGTTAGAGAAGAGGCTGCTTTGGGTTCTTTACATCCCCCAACAATCCCCTAAATTCCTACACCCATGCTCACTAGGAGTCATAGCTAGGGCCACGCTTGTAGCTTCTATGGAGATTCCTTGATGATTCCATTGTATTAGGTTTCTACCTGACTCCCAAAATGCTTCCCAATTTCAGTTGTCATTCCCTCTGTCTCCATCACCCACCCCATGCACCTTGATTTCTGCCTATTCCCATCCCTCCAGCCCCCAGTCCGCCCATAATGCCTATTCTACTTCCCCTTCCCAGGGAAATTTATGTGTTCCCTTCTTGTTACTCAGCCTCTCCAGGTCTGAGGATTGTAGGTGATTAACTTTACAGCTAATGTCCACTTATAAGTGAACACATACCATGTTTGTATTTCTGGATCTGAGTTGCCTCACTTAGGATGATTTTTTCTACTTACATTCATTTACAGGTAAATTTTATAGCATTATTACTAATTTTTTTAACAGTTGAGTAATACTCCATAGTATTAGTGTACAGTGTACTACTTTTTCTTTTAATCCATTCTTCAATTGAGGAGCAACTAGGTTGTTTCCAGTTTCTAGCTATTGTGAATAAAGCTGATGTGAACATATTTGAGCAAGTTTCCTTATGGTATGATTGAATGTCCTTTAGGTATATGCCCAGAGGTAGTATAGCTAGGGCTTGAGGTAGACTAATTTCCAGTTTTCTCAGAAACCACCATATTGATTTCCAAAGCAGCTGTACAAATGTGAATTCCCATTTGTCATAGAGGAGTGCTCCCCTTGCTCCTTATCCTCACCAGAAAACTCTGTCCACTTGTGTTGTTGATCTTAGTCATTCTGATAGGCATAACACTGAATCTCAGAGTCATTTCTTTGCATTTCCCCAATGACTAAGGAAGGACACTGAACATTTCTTCAAGTGCTTCTTGCCCTTTTGAGATTGTTCTCTTGAGAATTCTCTGTTTAGAACTGTACCCAATTTTTTAGTTGGATTATATGGTTTGTTGGTATTTAGTGTCTGGAGTTCTTTAAGTATTTTGAGAATTAGCCCTGTGTCAGATAGGGCTAGTGAAGATCTTTTCCCATTCTGTAAGTGGCCATTATTTTTCTTATTAATGGTATAATGTGTCTTACAGAAGTTCTTCAGTTTCATGAAGCCCCACTAATTAATTGTCCATTTTTGTGCCTATGCTACTGGAATTCCATCTATCAGGGTCACTGTATCTTGGTACACACTGAAGACTTTGATCCACTTGTGCAGAGTGATGGACAGGAATCTATTTGCATTCTTCTATGTTGCAATAACCAGTGTGTTGAAGATGTTTTATTTTTTTGACATTGTATAATTCTGACTTCCTTATAAAAAATCAGGTGTCCACAGGTATCTGGATTTATATCCAGGTCTTTGACTCAATTTCATTGATCAACCTTTCTGTTTTTTTTTATTAATTTATTCTTGTTACATCTCAATGGTTATCCCATCCCTTGTATTCTCCCATTCTTCCCTCCCTCCCATTTTTGCCTTATTCCCCTCCCCTATGACTGTTCCTGAGGGGGATTACCTCCCCCTGTATATGCTCATAGGGTATCAAGTCTCTTCTTGGTAACCTGCTGTCCTTCCTCTGAGTGACACCAGGTCTCCCCCTCCAGGGGACATATACTCACTTATATCTGCATACTAGCCCAAGGGGCATGTTCCACGAAAGCCTTCACTTACCAGAAAACTGGAACAGAGGGGAGGACATCCTATTGGGACTCTGGACGAGAGAAACATGGGAGAGTAAGAAAGTAGAAGGATCCAGAGGGTCCTAGAAACCTACAAGTAGAACATTATGATAGGCATATTTGAGCCCTTGTGTCCCACTGAAACTAAGGCAGCAGCCAAGGACAATACAGGCAGTAAACTTTAAACCCCTACCCAGATCTAGCCAATGGACAGGACATTCTCCACAGTTGAGTGGAGAGTGGGATATGACTTTCTCATGTACTCTGGTGCCTCACATTTGACCATGTCCCCTGGAGGGGGAGACCTGGTGGCTCTCAGAGGAAGGACAGCAGGTTACCAAGAAGAGACTTGATACCCTATGAGCATATACAGGGGGAGGTAATCCCCCTCAGGAACAGTCATAGGGGAGGGAAATAAGGGGAAAAGGGGGGGGGGAGGGAGGGAAGAATGGGAGGACACAAGGGATGGGATAACCATTGAGATTTAACAAGAATAAATTAATAAAAAGAAAGAAAGAAAGAAAGAAAAAAGACATGAGTCTAAGGGAAAACTTATTAATATTATTCTGCTAAAAGAACATAGCAATAAAATTACTCCTAATGTCATATCTACAGTGACTCAATCAACCCACATCAAAGAAACTTCTTTAAATAGATGCAAATTAATACAGAGACCCACAACTGGACCATATGACGAGAGCAATAGACTTTGCCGCACTCAGTATTAAATGGGACCTAAGCAAACTCCTCTCATTAAGACTCAAGCATCTGTGTGGAACAGCGGGTATAAAGATTGTAAGAGCCACAAATGACGCTAAGAAACCAGTGTCTTCCAGATACAAAATCCAATGCACAGAGAGTGCATCAACAAGCACAAGACCTACCCAGGGTCAAGCCAGATGGGCTCCCAAGCACTGAGATGAAGTGGATATGGGCTCCCAGACCTAACCAATAAGTTAATTTGTAATTGATACCTAATGATAAATGGATAGTCCCTTTTATCAATGAAGTACCAGTAGGTATACCATCCACACTGCGTTGCTGGCCCCAAGCCCAGGAGTAGTTGGCTAATACAACACAAACTCAACGTTCTTTTACATGTACTTTCTGTTTGTTTTGTTTTATTTCAGCATCATTGGTTTTATTGATATTTTGCTTGTTTGTTTTGATTTTCATCCGTATGTTTTTTGTGAGGGTTGCTTTATATAGTTGCTTTTTGAGAGAGAGAAAATAATGAGTGGTAGGAAGTTGGGAGGAGATGGAAGAAACTGGATGGATGTAAATAATATCATCACAATATATTGTTTGAAACTTTTAATTAAAAATCAATAAGAATCAAATGTCATATAAATCAGTTCCACAAAGACATATTGCCAATTAGTGCTGGGGGACAAGAAGGGGATGTGTGCATAATCTTCGGCCTTCTTAGGAATAGATCCCCATATGCCACTCAAGTAACGCTGTATTGCACTGTTTACTAGTTTAGAGTGTATACATTGTATTCTCACAGTAATCGGAATGCAGGTCACCATTTCACCTGAAATTTTACGCATTGGGTCAATAAACCATTCGTAACAAAATCTGAGACCTGTCTCACAAACTAACAAGAGCTATTGACCTCACCATATACTTCCACATATCTAGTTTGAAATTCAGGTCACTTGACAAAAAAAAGCATTCACTCTTATTTTTTCTGTTTTTCTTTCTTTCTTTCTTTTCATAGTTATCATGGCATGAACTATCGACTGCAAACACCACTAATGGATTCTCACAGGAGCATTCTAACAAGGCCAGATGAGGTGGATCTAGGGTGGCCTATGTAATTTGATTGGACACATTAGGAGAGCACAAACACTTCTTTCCTAAATTGGTTTGTGAATTTTCTAGTCTGACTTGAGGAATGACTGCCGTGTGTTCCAATACACTGTGCTTCAGAGGGAAAATGAGCAAGTTTCATTTCAGTGGCATTAGCTGAAAATCCGATGCCATGATACCTTCAAGAAACAAATATGTACACAGCATTTTCACATATCATCACGTGTTTTACAAGGGCTTCAGGATGAGAGCCATAGGATATTAGAATTCATGTGAAGCACAAATGAAAGGAACTAAAACATGAATTATATGTAGAACCAACATAGTTCACGACAAATTACGTAACTCTTCAAAATTCTGAAAGAAAATTTGTTCCCTTGTCTTATGTCATATTCCATGTTTCACTAGACGTACATGATGTTTAAAAGTGTTTAATCTTCTTCTGTTTCACTACTATGTAGCATGACGCTGGCCAGTGGTTAGTCTGAGGTATATATCCCTCATGTCACTGTCATTCTACACTGAAGCAGTTTGTTCTTATCACCACTGTTTTGGGACCACATCCAACAGTAAAAGTTCTAATTGTAAGCCAAGTGTCAACAGGTTTTAAAAAATATACAAAGCTTATTTCTTACCACCGCAGTAAGAAATCATATGACAATTCAAATTTTCACATCAAATCAGAGCTTGCATGCTTTGTTCCTAGTAAACGCTGTAGTGCTGAAAGAATAGGGACCTTCTTGAGGGTCAGCTGCTCCTATTCTGCCCTGGTTCTTTTTTTCTCAGGTGGTAGTCATTCTGCTTTGCTGTAAGCATCACTATCTATTTCACCTACATCTCTCTGTATTTTCCACACATGTAAATTAGTAGCATTTTTCTCTGAGTGTTTTAGTGGCTTCCCCTATCTATAGGAGAGGATAAACGCACTTAATAGCACACAAGCTTACATAAGTTTACAAATAAGTACATAAGGAGGCAACACACTCCTCCAAAGCGCTGCTAAGGAGGGTCAGTCAATGTTCTGCACTCTTGGAAGCTTTATCCAACTGGGGGTTAACTACCAAACCTCACCACAGCCTTCAAAGCCTTTGGGCTCATTATATTTACTTTGCTATGTATACAAAATGAAGCCACTTATCTTGTAGACATGGTAATGAGGTGACACAAGAAACAGGGTAAGCTCTGTTTATTCAGAATAAGTTTAGAATACTACTCTTTCACCAAAATAATTTAAACCACTACATAGAACATCTGAAAATTTTCCTTAAATGAAAAGATACCATGGTGCGGTAGTAATGAGTCATTAACATAAAAAACTTAAGGACATTGTGGAATTTGTTGTTAGCTCTATTTCCACTTCAATGACACTTATTTATCCTAAAGACATCCCTCGGATTTGTTTGGAAAAAAAATTGAGAGCAAGGAGAGCTAAAATCAATCATTATGCTGGCAACAGTACATTTCCAAAAAAATTAATAAAGTTCCCAGGCTACAGCTACTTGAAACTTAGAAACTAACACTCAGGTTGCAATCTCAGCTTTTTAAAATTAATTTATTCATATTACATCTCGATTGTTAGCCCTTCCCCTGTTTCTTCCCATTCTTCCCTCCCTCCCACTTCCCCCCTTCTCCCCTCCCCTATGTCTGTGATTGAGGGAGACCTCCTTTCCCTATATATGCTCTTAGAATATCGAGTCTCTTCTTGGTAACTTGCTATCCTTCCTCTGAGTGCTGCCAAGTCTCCCCATCCAAGGGACGTAGTCAGAAAAGGGGCACCAAAGTTAGTGTGAGAGTCAGATCTCACTCTCCACTCAATGATGGAGAATATCATGTTTGTTGGCTAGGTCTTGGTAGGGGTTCGAAGTTTCCTGCCTATATTCTCCTTGGCTGGTGCCTTAGTTTGAGGAGGACCCCAGGACCCAGACCTGCCTGTCATAAAGTACTTGTAGGTTTCCAGGACCCTGTGGGTCCTACTATTTCCCCATTCTTCCATGCTACTCTTGCCTAAAGTCTCAATAGGATGTCCTCTCTTCTGACCCACTTTTTGGTAAGTAAAGTTTTTCATGGTATGTATCCCTTGGACTAGTATTTTGATATAAGTGAGTATATACCGTTTGTCTCTTTTTGCTTCTGGGTGAACTCACTCATTATGATAATTTCTAGGTCAATCCATTTGTCCACAAATTTCGGGAATTCCTTGTTTTTAATAGCTGAGTAGTATTCCATAGTGTAAATGTACCACAGTTTATTAGTCCATTCTTCTACTGAGGGACACTTAGGTTGTTTCCATGTTCTTGCTATTATGTATAAAACAGCTATGAACATGGTTGAGCATATGTCCTTGTTGTGTGGTAGGGCATTTTCTGGGTATATTCCAAGGAGTGGAATAGCTGGGTCTTGGGGAAGCCCTATTCCCATTTTTCTGAGAAAGTGCCAGATAGCTTTCCAAAGTGGTTGTACTAGTTTGCATTCCCACCAGCAATGAAGGAGTGTTCCTCTCTCTCCACATCCTCACCAACATGTGCTGTCATTTGAGTTTTTGATCTTAGCCATTCTGATGGGTGTAAGATGGAATCTCAGTGTCATTTTGATTTGCATTTCTCTGATGACTAATGAGGACAAGCATTTCTTTAAGTGTTTCTCGGCCATTTGATATTCCTCTGTTGAGAATTCTCTGTTAGTTTCAAGCCCCATTTCGTAATTGGGTTGTTTGATTTTGTGGTGTTTAATTTCTTGAGTTCTTTATATATTTTGGATATTAAACCTTTGAGTCCAAGTGGATTAAAGACCTCAACTTAAAACCAGAGACATTAATTCAGTTAGAGGAAAAAGTGGGGAAGAGCCTGGGACACATAGGCACAGGAAACAACTTCCTGAACAGTACACCAACAGCCCAGGCCTTAATGTCAACAATCAATAAATGGGACCTCATGAGGCTGAGACGCTTCTGTAAGGCAGGAGACACTGTCAGTAGAACAAAGCGACAGCCTACAGACTGGTGAAAAGATCTTCACCAACCCTTCATCTGACAAAGGTTTAATATCCAAAATATATAAAGAACTCAAGAAATTAAACACCACAAAACCAAGCAATCTTAGCTTTAATCTTGGATTGAAGTGTTGTGAATTTGTAATAGCCTACAGTACATGGAAAACACACACACACACACACACACACACACACACACACACACACACACACACCCCACATTAACATTATAAACATTTTCCTAGTTATTTAATGAATACTGTCTTCACACAGGCTGACTTAGCATGAGTCAATCAGGCCATCCTGGCAGCATTGTTGAGTAAACAGGTCTTTTACAGAGAGGAAACTAGGTTTGACACAGGGACATATCTCTTTTCTTTTATCTTTCTTTCGTAGCTAAGGAGAGAGGAGCTGAAAAGAAAGGGGAATATAGAAATATAGAGGGAGGATAGAACAAAAGGTAGGTCATTGACTCTACTCCTCATCTCAAGGCCCTAATTCTTACTCACAAATAATGTTATTTTTTAATTCAATGCTATTGAATTTTGTGTATTAATGCAAATCATGCTCGTGTCAAAAACTAGTCTAATTTTATCACAAGAATATATATTCATATCTAGTAGATAGATATGATTCTATAGACCTATGAGGTAAAAATAGTTAAATAAGGTCTTCAAAAACCTCAGTGACCTATAGAATATGGCATTTAAAGATGCTTTTATTATTATAAAGATTCTTTGAGAAGACAAGTTAACTCCTGGCAACACCCAGCCTGCCTCAAAGAAGAAGACAAGCATCAAAGAACCTCCTTATGGAGTTGGCTTCAAATGTGGCAAATAGGCCACTGGGCAAAATGTCCTCATTTCTGTCACAGACAGAATTCTGCCTAAAATGGGCAAGTTTACACATAGGCAGACTCCATGGCCAAACTCTGTAAAGACAGAGTAAGCAAGTCCTCAATAGTTCATGCCTTACAAATATGTCTGTCAGATATATTGGGCCAGAAGGCTGAAGATGATGCTCCAACATTATACAGAGTGTTGGGTGACTGTTCAGGCAGTAAACTGTCTCAGTCATTTTTATTTTTGGAAACTGCTAACCTGTACTCCGGGTTCACTCAAGTATTTAATTTTTATCTCTTCTCAAGACTCTGATGGGTTTGAAGACCAGGTAGTTTAGTCTTTCAATTAAGCTTAGTAGGTTAGGGGTTAAGATGTTTTTAGGTCTAGATAGATGTTTTAAGTTAGGGTTAGGCACTCAGAGGAAGGACAGCAGGTTACCGAGAAGAGACTTGATACCCTATGAGCATATACAGGGGGAGGTAATCCCCCTCAGAAACAGTCATAGGTGAGGGGAATAAGGGGAAAATGGGAGGGAGGGAAGAATGGGAGGACACAAGGGATGGGATAACCATTGAGATGTAACAAGAATAAATTAATAATAAAAAATTTAACAAAAAGAGAGAGATGAGATATGATAGATATGAATCTCCATTCAGAAATTTAGACCCAACAAGATAGAAAGATATTTACTTCAAATTTGCCAAATACAAATCGCCAAATCATTATGAATGTAACATTTACATAATTGCTGATTGTCTTCTGGTTCTTCCTGCTGTATGTAGTTTATTTTGCCCATGTGTAATAATATAAATGTTCATGTTAAAAAAGAAATGTAATAAAAATATTAAATAAAAAATAAAAATAAAAACAAAACAACAACAAAGTAAATGAGTAAACTCAAACAACAGAATCATACCTGTAAGATGTCAGATATGTCCACTTTGAAATAAGTTAAAAATGATTGCTTTGGTATTAAAAAGAATGGAACCTAAACAATAAGATCTATAGGAAATTAAACAGTTGAATTATACCAGTAATTGTGAATCTTAAAGAAGGTAGAAATATTATAGAAATCAAAATTAAGAAATCACTGGATGAGCTTAAAAAAGCATATAAAGGTAAATATATCTGTATGCCTATACACAGAGGATGAGAAAGCAGCCACCATAAATAAGCATAAAGAGGAAAAATATATAAGTGTACATAAAAGGCATAAAAGCTACTTTGACATGTTTGATATAATCTGAACCGGAGTCAAATAAAAAAGAGGAAACAACAAATTATCTATTATTTGAGGAATATAATGAAGTAACCATAGTTTCGTATTGAAAATAATCTCCAATTGAATGGATAAGAACACTGTATTCAGGTATAAATGCATCATCACATTAGATTACTACAGAGACCAAAGCCCAGGATCACATATAAAACAACCTGAGAAAAATAGGAGATAGCTTTTGTGGGAATGACACTGGAAGGAAACTGCAATGATAAATTATTATCTTTATGATATAGCAAGAAAAGACATGAAAATATTTAAGTTTATACCCAGTTAAGCCATCCTTTAAGAATGACAGTAAAATATTATTTTTGCACAAAACCTGAAAGATTTTACCACTTGGAAAATGCAAATAATTTACCATGCATTTAAAGAACAAAAGTGCAAACACACAAAAGAGTATGACATGCTAAAAGGACTATGGGAAATGAAAGGTTAAATTGTGAACAAAAGCATTAGGGTATAAAACAAAAGTGATATGTTATGGGGTTTTAATTATTTGTGTTCTTTATGAGATTTTTTTAAAATTCAATTTATATAATAAAAGTATTCCAACATAATTTCAAATAAATTGGTAATAGGTAGAAAAGTTAAATCAAACTAGATAGCATATCCAGGTAATTTTCAGGAAGATATAAGTATTCACTTAATAACTACCTTTTAACTCTGCAACTGAATAAAAAATTCTTCAACAAGCAAAAGAAGATGTAAATATAGGAACTAGCTTACTGACTTAAAGATGCTTGCCATCAAAACCTCAGTTCAATCACTAGAATCTATATGTAGGAAAAAGAGAAATGAGTCCCAACAAGTGTCCTCTGACCTTTGCATGCAAATATACACATGCGTGCATACACACATAAGCACATGCACACACACACAATAAAAGCTAATTATATATATATGCAATGATTAAATAGTATCCTAGTATCCATCATTGATTAAACCTAATGCCATAAGCAATCCTGCTTCTGGTTTTCTCCTTAATATAGTTAACTACCATGATGTTTAGCATAAAATGCTCATATGATTTTGTAAGGTGGAGTAAGTCACATCATCTAGAAGCCTGGGAATATTAAGGTGATGAATTCCTTGTTGAGTCAAATAACACAGTCTAGAAAAGAAAACAACTTGGAAATACCAAAAGATGTGTTACTTTAAAAGTTGCCCTTTAAGAGCCTGTTACAAATTCAAAAGACCCTGAAAAATGATCCAGGGCAACAAAGATGACAGTCACTAATCATCCACCTAATACTATTAAGTGGTACCGAAGAAACTGTGTCCCCATTTTTCATTTGAGACAGCAAAAGTCAAGTAGATTTTTACTTTCCCTCAACTGTAATGATCCATGACAGTCAAATACAGCTTAGAACCTAGAAGAATCAGACAATTCTACTGAGGTTCTGGTGAAATCAGAACCAACGCTCCCTTAATTGAAGCCTGCCAAATATAGACTCAATTCCTGGCTATTTGTTAGGAACAGAATGTCTTGAACTTCTACACTTAGAAACTTTTTGTATTGAAGAAAGTTGCCTTAGTTTCTTTTTTATTGCTGTGACAAAATAGCATGACCAAGAAAACTCTTAAAAGAAAGAGTTAATTGGAGCTTTTGGTAGCAGAGAGTTAAGAGTCTTTGGCTATCATAGTGAGAAGCATGGAGGCAGGCAATTGCTCATTAATCTGGAGCAGAGGATGAGAGCTTATGTCTTTTTATTTTATTTTTTATTTTTCTTTTTTACATAGATATTTATATTATTACACATATACACAATAAACTACCTACAGCAAGAAGACACATGAAACAATCAAGAATCATAGATGCTAACATTTATAGTGTTTTGGCTATTTGTATTTGGCAACGTTGTTGAAAACATCTTTCCTGTCTTGGTGAGTCTAATACTCTGAATGTAAACCATATCTATCATATCTTATTTTTATTAACTTAAAACATTTATCAACACCTAAAAAATCTTAACCCCTAAACAACTAAAATAAATTGTAAGACTAAACACTTTGTTCTTCAACACCATCAAAGACTTGAGAAGGAATACAACTGATTACCTGAGTATACAAGAAGTGCAGGTTAGCAGCTTCCAGAATGAGAAAATGATGGAGACAGTTTGCTGCCTGAACCTTCACCCAAAACTCCCTAAAATGGACCATCATTTCTGCCTTCTGGCCTAATATATCTGACAGACATAGTTGTGAGGCAGGAACTATTGAGGACGTGCTTACCCTGTTTTGGCTTCGAATCTGCCTGCATCCCAGCTTGTGCATTTTTAGTCAGAATTCTGTCTGTGGTAGAAATGAGGACAATTTGCACAGTGGCTTGTTTGCCACCTTTGAAGCCATCTCCATAAGGAGGTTCTTTGATGCTCATCATCCTGTTTGAGGTAGGCTGGGTATTCCGAGGAGTTAATCTGTCATATTATAAAAAAATAATAAAAAAATCTCTAAAAGCCATACATATTCTGTAGGTCTCTGAGGTTTTTGAAGACCTTATCTAACTATTTTACCTTACATGTCTATAAAGTTATATCTGTCTGTCAAACTAGGATGTATATTCTTGTGAAAAAAATAGACTAGTAATTGACATGACCATGATTTGATCAACTAACAATTAACTTGAATTATTTAATTATTCTAAGCAGCCTGCATTAGCACTTTCAAAGTATTGGAAGTAAACCTTGTATTATAATTGAGTTGTAAGGGTATAATACCTCATACTAAAGTAGAAATATATATAATGTATGTAAAGAAAAATCTTAAATTTGAATTCTACAGCAATTTGTCAAAACTGAACTTATTTTGCATCAATACACTAAATTCTATACCAGTGAATTAAAAAATCTTATGTGTAACATTTAAGGCATTAAGTTAAGAAGTAGATGAAAAAAATCTATGTCATTTCATTCCCACATATTTCTATTTTCCCCTTTCTTTGTTTTCAACCCCTATCTCCAAACCTAAGAAAGAAAGATAAAGGAAAAGAGAAACATTCCTGAGTCCAACTTTATTTTCCCTCTGAATAAGACCAATAATAACTTATTTCCAACTCCAATGAAAATGAACATCTATAGCCCAAGAAAGCAACCAAAACCTTACATGGAAATTCAAATTCGTTTAATGATTGCTGTTGCTGTTGTTTTTATGAATCACATCTGTAACTTAAACAGATATTCTTACAGTCAAACACTCTAACATAGTTAATCTAAAGGCACATAAATTCTGTACATAGATGCCAAGGAACAATGGTAGAAAACTTTAAAAGTCTGTTTTCTATAACAAAACATTACATTTCTATAAGAACAGAAATATTAAATGTGTAAGAAAATTTCTATAATTAATAACATATAAAACTCTCCATTATAAGCTCAGTTTTTCAGGCAGTTCATTGGGGTTGCAAGACTTGAGGGTCTGTCCCATATAACGCACTTAACACATGTTGTGTGTTTAGAACCAAGGCAATGGTGAAGTTCTGTGATGCCGCACAGAGAAGCCCTGGCAGAAACAATTCAGTCCATTCATTACATGCTTGATTTGAATTATGATTTTATCACCAAATCCAGAAACCGTTTACTGTTGCCAAACTTTTCTGAAGCCCCCATGTTCAGTTAGAATCCCATATGGGGTTGTGTAGCACAGTTTAAGAGGATCTGGCTTAGATCAGAACCTTGGCAGATGGGTGGAGGGATTAACTCAGAAACAGAATAGATGAAAATGGAGCACCATTCATAAGGCATTCCCAAAATTATGAAAATAGAGATATAAAGAGTAGATCAGCAATTTCTAGGAATAAATATGAGGGAAAAGGGCAGGAGTATGACTCTAAAGAGGTGCCAGAGAGAGCTATGAAGAGTTAACACAGCACTGTATCCATTAGAGTGGGAACTGCATGATTATACACATTTGACAGAGCAAAATACTTTTTAAAAATATACCCTAAGTCCATAGTATGTAATTCACAAATACAAAGAGGAGGAAAAACATAGACGAATATTAATATGTAAGATAAAAATATATATTCAAATACTTCAGTTATGCATTAAAATACATTCTTTAGTTAAGACAAATGCTGAAAGATAGTTTTAAAAGATGTATATGTGCATAATGATTATCAGAACTATATTCATATAACCATAGGGTTGAGAGTAAGGGACTAGAAACATCCTATATACACTTTAGTCAAAAGAAACCGACTTACATAAGCAGACAGTAGATAAAATGGACTTTCACACTACAAATTGCATTACCACAAAGAAGGACTTGGCTGAGTAACAACATATATTATGTTCATGCCATTATTATTACAAGGTTCTTATCTTTACATCCAGCATAAGAACCATATCCTGAACATGATCTTTCTTGGAGCCCCTTCACACTTGTTTCTCCCCTTCTTGCAAATACAATGAACTAAAAATTATGACTCATAAGGCAAGATGTTTAGATTTCAACCAGTTTGCATGTGATGAATCCATCTCTATGACTTGTTTTTAAATCAATTTCCTAAGTGCACTGTATAAAATTTGTGAAGACATTGGCTATCTAAAATGCTATTTTGTGACTTGACACTGAGGAAAATGATTATAAAGCTGGCTCAAACTGAATTGCATCATACTAAATAGCATCATCGTTCTGGACTGAGAGCTGGCTAAGATCAGAATCATCTAAATGTTGAGGCCAGGCATGGTGACATCTATATTCAGCAATTGGGCAAATGAAACAAGAGTTCTCAAATTCCTTGACTGGTGCCATAGTTTCAGCAGTACCCCTGGACCCAGATCTGCCCACCATAATGCTCTTCTTGTAGGCTTCTAGGACCCTCTGAACCATTCTATTTCCCCATTCTCCCATGCTTCTCTTACATAGAGTCCCAATAGGATGTCCTCCCCTCTGTCTCACTTTCCTGGTAAGTGAAGACTTTCATGGGGCATGCCCCTTGGGCTAGTGTCCAGATACAAGGACTATACGTGCAGTAAACTTTGAGCCCCTACCCAGATCTAGCCAATGGGCAGGACATTCTCCACAGTTGAGCAGAGAGTGGGGACTGACTTTCATACGAACTCTGATGCCCCATATTTGACTATGTCCCCTGGATGGGGAGTCCTGGTGGCACTCAGAGGAAGGATAGCAGGCTACCAAGAAAATGCTTGATACCCTATGAGCATGCGCAGGGGGAAGAGGTCCCCCTCAATCACAGTCATAGGGGAAGGGAATAGGAGGAAAACAGGAGGAAGGGAGGAATGGGAGAATACAAGGGATGGGATAACAATTTAGGTGTAATATGAATAAATTAATAAAATATATAAAAATGTTAAAAAATAAAATAAAGAGTTATCAGATTCACAGAGCTTACCAAAGTAGGGCCAATATACATAAATGATGCTTTCTAAGATGTTAGTAAGTGAAACATCAGAAAACTGGGTCAAAAAAAAAGTTGTTGAAAGCATCTGAAAGAGAGAAGTAAAGTAGGGAAAAGGTATGCCATTTACTCTGGCAGAAGAAACTAGACAGAGATACTCTGATGCCAGACTATTTGCTGGCAACAAAAGGGTTGTTAGATTAGATTAAACACGACCTAGATGGTAGTATCAGGTTTTTTTTTTTTTTTTTTTTTTTTTTTTTTTTTTTTTTTGCATAGCAATCAGATTATAACTCAAAACTAAAGTCAAGGAAAGGCAAATTAAACATAACTTTTAAAGAGCCATAGCAAGGCAATGTTCTTAGCTGTCTCTCAAGAGAAAGGAAGAAGTCGAGTCTAATGAAATGCAGTAACTCCCATTGCCATGGATAAATCTAGACAAATACTAATATAAAAATTGAAAGTAAACAAGTTGACCGCCTTTGAAAGTAAAAATTGTGAAGCTAAAACAATATTTTTAAAAATATTTTTAAAAAATAAGTGGGAAATTTGTTTGGAATTGATGTGAGCTTATAGCCTATGATAGTAAGAAAGAAAATTAAAGTACTACTTACTGTTACTACATTTGCCTACTAATACACTAGTAGGAAATAAATATGTATGTATATAATATAAAAAACAAGGTAATCAAATCATAAAAATGAATGATAGTGATAAATCCAAATATAAAAGCTAGGAATATATAATATATAATACATGTATATGTAATATATTACATATTATGGGAGTCAATTAAAGAGACAAGGTAATATAAATTCAACCTTAGACCCTAAACAAAGCCAACAACTATAACAAATGTAAATCAAGGATAGAAATTCAAAAATTAAAAAAAAAAACACAGAAATTAATTTTAAAAACCCACTGAGATAACTGTATTGATATCATTTTAAAACTTAACAAGAGATACTATTGATAATCATTGTTCTAAGTGCATTTTTACAACTTAGTAAATATTAATAGTATAGCTAACCTCCCAGGCACCTAATTATATAGGTTCATACAGCATGAAAGAAAACATTGTTAGTATCTTAGTAAATAAAAGTCAACAAAATAATCTTCAAACTGGAACAATTACCATAACTTTTTCAATGCCTATGGAAGAATAGATCATAGTTCATGGTGCACAAAACATTGGGGCCACACTCTTACTGAAGTCAAGCTAGAGGCATAAATAAGGATAAATCAGGAAAGCAATGGTGCCCTTTCTATGGTTAATGTTTTTAATCTTGTTGCTGTCTTTATATTTTAACCTTGTTGTTTGCTTATATCTTAAGTTCAACTCTGATTAATAATATGAAAGTAGTTTAAACAGTACAGTTTTACCATTTCTGTATTTATACTGGAAAATTATACATATATGTACATATATATTCATTTTTTGTTAGTATAGCACAAATTAGCTTTTATTTATTTTTTATACATATATTCTATATACATATATTTTACTATCCTATTCCTAAGCTCCATTAGTATTTATTCCTCCTGTCTTATGAGCTCCTTTCTAGTGCACAGCTGCCTAAAATTCCACAATGTGTGTGTACCACAATTTCTTTACCCATTTGTTTGGCTTACATCTCCAGCCGTGTGATTCCATTTCTGCATTGTAAGTAAAGCAACTATACCCATGTATATGCAGTAGTTTCTGGGGTCTCCTTTCTTCTCTCACTCCTTCCCTCTTTTCATACCTCCTTTTCATCCTCCTCTCCTTCCATTGCTTATATTTCATTTCTTTCTTCTGTTTTCTTTCATCTTGTGGGTATTTTCCCATTAAGTGTTCTCTATGTTACACACACAGACACACACACACACACACACACACACACACACACACACACACTATTTTTGAAACATGTCTTTTAGCACATGCTTCTTTTATGAGCGTATGTATGCTTTACTCTGTGTCTGGTCTCATCACCATTTGTTTCCTCAGTCCAATATCTGTCCAACTTCATTTTTGTCTTCTTTGTCATTTTTTAGTGCTTTTGGATATCACACTTTTGTTTTAATTTCATCATTTAATTCTATGCAAGTATGAATACAAGTCTGTGTAGGTAACTTAGCAGTAACGGCCACTCTCAACACTAACATTTCTAATCTTGATGTAGGTATGACAAACACCAGCTTGCAACACAAAAGAAGAGGACCAGAGATAGGAAGGTTTGCATTGCATTCCTCCATTTTTACTTGTCTAGAAAAAGACATCCTGTTTTGATGGACAGGTATGGTGTAAACTTTTAGAAAGCTTGTACCAAAGACAGTTCTTGATGATCCCAATGGGGTTCAAAGGTACTCACATATATTATGATGTAATATAAAATGCAAAATTACAAAATCAGTGCTATGAAACATATAAGGAAGGAAAGTAAACACTTAAATTGATATTTTGCATTAAACTCTTGAAAATGAAAATTATTAAGAAAGAAATGCTTACGTGCAAGACCATGTATGAATTATATTTCCCAGAGGAAAGCAAATGATTACAAATGGAGAATACTATTATTTTAAATGCTCTTAAGGGTACAAAGAGAACTATTTACACAAACCAATGTATCTCCTGAGTTTCAGACATAAACTGTAGGATGCAGAATTACACAGCTTCTGAATTTCAATCACAAAGTAATAAATAAATTACAGGCATTTCTGGGTAGCGGGGAAATGAATTGTTCCTTTACTGAAAGTAATTTTTAAAAAAGTTATGCTGACTTCAAATTTCAGTCCTCAAATCTATGTTTAACTCTGTCAAAAAGGGAAAGAGGGCAAAAAAGAGGGTTTTACAAAAGGATCCATAATAAGAAAGATAACATTTGGAAAATTCAACAACTGAAAAACTAGGTAAAATACTATTTATGTGTTAGTAATTGAATTAATATGCATATGACACTTTGTGAGTAGTTGTCTAACAAAAGTCCTAAGATGGCCATATATTTTGTTAAATAACTAGAAACACTGACAAAAATATTAAAAAGAAGGAGAAGTTTTACCTTGAAAAACTTCCAGGGTAGGTGTACCTAAGAAAGTTTCTAGGGTAGGCTATATCAAGTAGTAATGCTAAAAATGTGAAGAAGTTCCCTACATTTACTTGTTCAAGCTCTTTTTTTACCTTAGGTACTTGAGTACACCCATGCCACTTCTGTCATGGATTAGGTGAATTTCAAAACCTTACCACCAATTTCTAGTTCTATTGCTCCAAACCTTAGGGAAAAAATACATTGGAACACTTTAGAGCCATCAAAACAGTTTGTGAGAAAATAACTGTTTTTCTCGAGTTAAAACTTGAAATTCCTACAAATGCAATCATTTTCCCAGACGAAACTTAAACTCTCATAGGTCTCAATCATGTCTTATGCCAAATGTGTGCACTTTCTCCTGGGTTTACAGAGGCAGGAAACAGCTGCCGCTCTGGAACCGGTCAGGTTGTTTGGTTTTGCTTTACAAAATTATTTCTGCTTCCTCTTTCCCCCTGGACATCTTGTAGGCAGGTGACTGGCTGTGTGTCCCAATCTCTTCATTGGAAGTCTTTTCTTTTTAGGTTCTGTATCCCCTATTGCTGAGTCTTAGCTAGCGTTTCCTTCATACTTCCCTGGGAATTTCCATTGTCTTAGGTTTCTAGATCATCCCAGCGATGCTCTCCCTCCAATCCTACTCTTCTCTCTCAGCACTCAATCTCTCTTTGGCCTCCCCCAACTTGATACCTCTTCTTCCCCTCCCCAGACCCTTCTCAACCCATTCCCCTCTCTCCATTCACCCTTGATGTCTATTCTATTTTCCTTTCTCATTGAGATTCGATTGTCCCTGCTACTTAGCTTCTTTGACTCTGTGGATTATAGCCTGGTTATCCTGTACTTCATGACTAATACCCACTTATAAGTGAGTACTTCCCATTCATGTCTTTCTGGGTCTGGGTAACCTCACTCAGGATGCTCTTTTCTGGTTCCATACATTTGCCTGCAACTTTCAAGATGTCACTGTTTTTAATAGCTGAGTAATATTTCATTGTGTAAATGTACAACTTTTTTTTTTAATCCATTCTTCAATTGAGAGGCATGGAGGTTGTTTCCAGAATCTGACTATTACAAGTAAAGGTGCTATTAACTAGTTGAACAAGTGCACTTGTGGTATGGTGGAGCATCTTTTGAGTATATGCCCAGGAATATAATTGTGTCTTGTGGTAGAACTATTCCCATTAGAAACTGCCAAATTGATTTCCAAACTAGTTGTACAAATTTGCACCCCCACCAGAAATTGATGAGTGCTCCTCTTGATCCACATCTTCACCCACATGAGCTGTCACTCGAGTTTTGTTTTTGTTTTTGTGGGTTTTTTTTTTTTTTCTTAGCCATTCTGGCAGGTGTAAGATGGAATCTCAGAGTCATTTTGATTTGCATTTCCCTAATGACTAAGGATGTTGAACACTTCTCTTAAGGGCTTCTCTGCCATTAGGAGATTCTTCTGTCAAGAATTCTCTTTTTAGATCTGTACCCCATTTTTAATTAGGTTATTTGGTTTGAAGATGATAAGTCTCTGGAGTTCTTAATATATTTTGGATATGAGCCCTCTGTCAGATACAGGGTTGGTGAACATCTTTTCCCATTCTGTAGGCTGACATATTAAGATCTTTTCCCATCTTGTAGGCTGCCATGAGACCAGAGCCACCTCTAATACTGATAATAATACTCTGCCATACTTGCAGACAGGAGCCTAGTTTACCTGTCATCTGAGTGGCTTCACCCAGCAAGTGATAGAAACAGATGCAGAGACTCACAGCCAAACATTAGTTGGAGCTTGAGGAATCCTGTGAAAGAGGGATAGGAAGGACTGAAAGAGCCAGAGTAGGCAAGGACACAAAAAAACCTAAGAATCAACTGCCATGAACCACCAAGCAGAGAGCACACATGGGACGGACATAGGCCTTCTGCAGCTTGGTCTTCATGTGGAACTTCTAACAGCAGGATCGGGGGCTGTCTGACTCTGTTGCCTGCCTTTGAATCCCTTTTCCATAATGAGGCTACCCTGTCTATCCTCAATGAGAGAACATGTGCCTAGAACTACTGCAACTTGATATGTCAAGGCTGGTTGATATCCAAGGGAGGCCTCCCTTAACAGAGGAGAAAGGGAAGAATGTGGGCAGCTGAGGTAAGAGGAAGGGACTGAGTGGTGAGGACCAAGGGGACGCTCTGATCAGGATGTATAGTAAATCAATAGATTAATTAATACAGATTTTTATTTGCTTAGTATTTATTTTAAAAAGTGTGGTTAAAAATTCTACATTTGAAATGGGTAATGCTAGGCACCTGCAAGCCTGGCATTTAGAGTATGAAAATGTAAGATCATGAGTTCAAGGCCAGCATGGGCCAGACAGTGAGACCTTGTCTCAATATAGATACACACATGCATGCACACATACAAATATACATGCATATATATCAACACATTACTGTACTTTCTTTTATTACACTATACAACAAAATTGTAGACCTAATAAAATCCATAGTCCTCTTAGTGTTAGCTTGCAAAACTACAGCTTCAAGGCTGAGTAAGTGTAGCTTTGACTCATGCTTGGCTTAGCCTTAAACTTGTTTCAAAAGATAATTTGTGTTCAAAAGTGGAAAGCCAAAAGTATGTACTCCTAAAAATTGATATTTTTAAGAAACCCCGGGTGGTCTGGAAGCCATGTTTAAGGAACAATCTACCGGCAGCTGTATTCCTGACTTTTCTTTAATGTGGGCCAGTCATCTCTGAGCTTGCAAAAGTTCACGCTAATCATGTAGGCACTGGTTCTTTCAGCAAACTAGTCAAGTCTTTATGGGAAAAAAACTTAATTCTAAATGATTTCTATAATTAGTCTATGAACATATACCCTGGGAGCTACTTCCTTAAATGTTCTGCAAAGATCTGTTAGCAGCTTTTGAGTCCCACATCTGGACTGTGCATTTGTTAGGCTAATTCTGACTAGAGTGAGAGTGTGGGACTGGTGAAGTTACTGAACAGCTCTGACACTGGTCAACTTTGCAACTGGGTTCTTCTGCTCCACCATCCCCACATGGGCTGGCCTTATCCACAAGATGGCCATCTCAAGGATAAGGAATGGTTACAAAGCAGTAATCACATATAGAATTTTAAAGATGTAAGTAGAAAAATAATATATATATATTCAAACCTCATACACATATAATAAAATTGTTTGAGTGCCAAATTTTCAGTATAATTTGTAGAAATGGAAACGCATAGATCTCATAAAATATTTTAAAATAAAATAAATCATATTATATTGTTTAGAAATTTTTGGAACATTCTTAGTTTAGATGACTATGTCTTATAAGACCTAACATATACTTTTAATCAATCTTCCTAATAGCCCTCCAAGTCATCAAAAATATAAAGGTTAAGACTTGTCTAGCTATTAGGTTTGGTGCTTTCTCTACAGTTATTACAGTAGGTGATTGATAGGAAAAATGCCGCATGGTCAGTGTCATATGGGAATGGCTGAAATTTGATTCAACTGAGCATAAAAGAACAACCACCTCCACAGGGATAGACAAAAATATGATGCAGTTTGATTTTCTACTTGAGAGGATATTTTTGTCATGATGTACAATATAAAGCAGGTGCTACAACATGCTCTACTGGGCAGAATGACAAGTGATGGCATCCCCAGAGTCACAGCACAAGACAGATTTAGTGACTCTAGTGCTATGATGGAGGATCCACACACCAGGGCTACAGATTAACTTCTGCTGGTTGAAGTGAGGGAATTTTCATTCATGAACTCAGGAGACCTTTCATCAAGCAGCAGTAGTAATTGGAACTTGGAAGTCGGACTCTGATGCACTCACACTTCTAGTATCTAGAAGAGGACCACAAAAGCAAATAAAACCCACAATAGCAGCAATAGGAGAATCAAAATCCTTTTGGTTTCTAGGCCATTTTTATTCTTCATAATAGGAAAAAGTATAGAAGTTCTCAAGGTTATCCAGATAGAAAGGAGGATCCCAGAAGGCTTCAAAGAGTCTTTGAATTTACAAATTTGCAAGATTATCTTCCTTTGAGATGTTCTATCCAAAAGCATCACTTGCTGATTGGTCACCTAAGGTGTTTGTGATGGCAGAGTATTTCTTTCCGCCCATGCAAGCAGAATAAAAACAAAACTAATGACTTCAGATTTTGCTTAACTATAAGGGTGATTCCACAGAATGGAAAAGAAAAAAAGAAAGAAATTGTTGCCTTGGTGAAAAAAAAATGTGTTTGTATTCTTTCTTTCTTTTTCTTCTAAATCATCAATGATCAAAAGAAAGGCCATCCAATTTCTATGCCCAGTTATGGTACATAACTACAAAACAGAAATATTGCACATAGTTCCTACACAAGACCTGTGTTAAGTCACTTTTTATACTCTCAGTCTATTTTATGACAGTGACTTTTAAAAGAGATAACAGTTATAATCATGGAAGTGGTTCCCAGTAAATATATAAAAAACAAAGCCTTACACTATTTAAAATATATACAGAGTAATACACTATTTTAATAAATGAAGAGGGGAAATGGAAGACCGAAAAAGCAATGAGTGATTTCTTCTGTGAATATAATATAAAATTTTTGAGGAATATATTTAACAAGTCATCACAGAATCCAAGCACATTCAACAAGTCTTAGGGCAATTTGTTTTGAATGCAAAGATATTTTACAATCTTTAATGTACTAAGGTGATTTCACAAATTAATGAACAAAAGGAGAAAATGCTACCCTATAATTTCCATTCTTACAGAAGATATTTCATAATTATAAAAAACACAAATTATCTTTACAGAGTGAGTAAAAGAGAAACTTTTCTGCACAACAATATTCAAAAAGTAACCTAAACTCAACAATCCAAGGCCTAGTTGAGCATGAAAATGTTTCACTTAAATCCGGGACGAAACATGGTTGGATATCAAACTTTTCTTAGGGAAATAGGAAGTGAAACACACCACACACACACACACACACACACACACACACACACACACACACACACACAGAGAGAGAGAGAGAGAGAGAGAGAGAGAGAGAGAGAGAGAGAGAGAGAGAGAGAGAGACTACTCACCAGAGATGGAACCGAGGACAGACAAAAGATAAGAATTGGACCAAAGACCAAAGTACAATTGGTGAACTAATAATAATTTTTAGAGTCTTATTAGGAATATGAATGAGTAGGAACTTACAGAAGCAGGGATGACTCAGAAAAGCAACCACATCACCAAAATCTCACTCCAAGGCAGAAGTGATGTGCTGCGCTGCCCATGAGTGCTGTGGCTCTGAACTGAACATACAACTTGCAGGAAGCTCAACAAATCTTAGAAATATCTTCTCTGCAGTCCTGTGGATAGATCAGGGTCTTCTTTCATGGAAGTCGTTTACCTCTTTTATAAAGCTGTGGAGGGTTTCTAGACTTCTTCTTTACATACACATTTATATTATTACACATATATACAATAAACTACCTACAGCAAGAAGAAACATGAAACAATGCTACATTCACAGTGATTTGGCTATTTGTATTTGGCAACCTTGAAGAAAACATCTTTCCAACCTTGGTGTGTCTAAAATTCTGAATGCAAATCAATATCTATCATACCTTTATCTAATCTCTATCAACTTAAAACATCTATCTAGACATAAAAGCATCTTAACCCCTAAACAACTAAGCTTAATTGTAAAACTACACTATCTGGCCTTCAACCCCTTAAGAGACTTGAGAAGGAATAAAATTGATCACCTGAGTAGACAGGAAGTGCAGGTTAGTAGCTTCCAAAATGAGAAAATGATAGAGAGTTTGCTGCCTGAAGTCACCCAAAATTCTCTATAACATTGGAATGTCATCTTCAGCCATCTGAACCAAAATATGTGACAGACATATTTGTGAGTCAGAAACTATTGAGGACTAGCTTACCCTGTCTTGACAGAGTTTGGCCGTCTACTCTGCCTGCATTCAAACTTGCCCATTTTTAGGCAGAATTAAGTCTGTGTCAGTACTGAGGACATTTTTTGCAGTGCATGGTTTGCTACATTTGAAGCCATCTCTATAAGGAGATTCTTTAATGCTTATCATCTTCTTTGAGGTAGGCAGGGTGTTGCCAGGAGTTAATCTATCTCATTATTAATGAATCTTTAAAATAAAAAATCTTTACATGCCGTATTCTGTATGTCTCTGATGTTTTTGAAGACTATTTTACCTTACCTTTCTATAGAATTATATCTATCTGTTACACCTAGGCTGTGATAAAAATAGACTAGTAATTGATATGACCATGATTTGATCAACTAACAATTAACTTGTATAACTTACTTATCCTAAACAACTTGTAACAGCACTTTTAAAGTATCAGAAGTAAACCTTGTTTTATAATTGAGTTGTATGGGTACAATACCTCAGATTAGAGTAGAAATATATATAATGTGTGAAGAATAATCTTAAATTTGAATTCTATACCAATGTATCAAAAATTAAACTTATCTTGCATCTATATACAAAGTTCTATACCATTGAATTAAAAATAACCTTGTGAGTAACAATTAAGGCATTAAGTTAAGGAGTAGATTCAATAATCTCCTTTATTTCCTTTTTGTTTCTATATTCTCCCTTCTATCTTTTCAACCCTTATCTCCAAATCTAAGAACAATAATTCTCAGCATGAGAATATCAAATGGTTCAGAAACACTTAGAGAAATGTTCAACATCCCTAGGCATCAGGGAAATGCAAATCAAAACGGTTCTGGAATTCCATTTTACATCTATCTGAATGGCTAAGGTAAAAACTCAAGTGACAGAACATGCTGGCAAGAATGTAAAGAAAGGGAAGACTCCTCCATTGTTGGTGGGAGTTCAAATTTTCACAACCAGTTTGGAAATCAATCTGGCTGTGAATAATCCTACCTCAACACCCACCCATACCACTCCTGGGAATATACCCGAATGATGTTCCACCATACAAGAAGGACATTTGATCAACTATGTTCATAACTGCTTTATTCATAATAGCTAGAATCTAGAAACAACCTAGATGTTCCTCAACTGAAAAACTGATAAAGAAACTGTGGTGCATTCACACAATGGAATACTACTCAACTATTAAAAATAAGGAAACCTTGAAATTTGCAGGCAACTGGGTGGAACTAGAAGCGATCATCCTGAGTAAGGTAACCCAATCACAGAAAGACACACATGGTATATACTCACCCATAAGTGGGCATTAGCCACATGATACAGGGTATCCACACTACAATACAGATACCGATGCACCAAACAAGGACTATGAATGATGTGCACCTAGACCTTCTGCTAAGATGTAGTACATAGGCAGCACAGTCTCCTTGTGGGTCTCATAATATGGGGAGTAGAAACTACTTATGACATGGACTCTGGGCACCCAACATTGATCACTTACCCCTGGCAGGGCAACCTTGCCATGACACAGAGGAAGAAGATACAGGTAGATTTCTTTATGTTTCCACCTTCGCAGACATAGAACGTTATCTATACCTCCTAAATCTCATAAGCCTCTCCTCCTTCAAAGAGAGAATGTTTCCATTTGGAGGTAACGGCCACAAAACAACCTGTTACATATGTTTAATCAATGCTGGGCTAGAGCACTGAATGTGGGAGAAAAATGCAGAGCCACAGATTAAACAGAAGAAGATAACTGAAAGTCAAAGAATATTCTAACAAAAAAAGAAAGAAAGAAAAAGAAAATGAATATTCTTGTAGGTAAACTTCTCTACCTGAAATAAGCATAGAATCTATGGATGTGACCATAGAAATATTTGAGGGTATGAAAAAGATAAATGTACAAGACTCAAATGAATTTCATACATTATCAAATATAATCAGAAATCTTAAAGGTTAAGAAGGCACTGCCTCCAAAGACAGAATGAACAGTAATAGATCCAAACATTATTTTTAAACAACTATGAAGCCTTGAAAACTAAAAAGGGTTGTGAAAGAAAGTAAATGCAAGGGAGTGTGCACACAGTCTAACAGTCTTAGATGTAATGTCAAATAATCAAGTTGTCACTTTTGTCACTAAATTAAAGTATAACTTCATTGCAGTTTACAGCCAAATGCCAAATATATTATGTATGAGTGTTTATTTATTTATGGCCCAGGCTGGTCTTAAACTCAATATCTTTCTGTCTAAGTCTATTGAATGATGGATTATGGAGATAGACCATAACAAACAGAGATTTTTTATTTTTATTTCTTAGTGCTGATGTATGAACCAGTGTGTGTGTGTGTGTGTGTGTGTGTGTGTGTGTGTGTGTGTGAACGCTGCCTACAAGGCTTCTGTACAGAAAATAATATCTTTAAAATAATGAAGAGACAGACTACAGGATGAGTGAAAACATATACAAACTATTTATCTATCAAGACATAAAAAACATGTAAAAATATCTCAGAAAGTTTAAGAACAAAAATAATGATCTTTTAAAACTATGCTAAAGAGCTAATAAACAACAAATATTTCTTTTAAAAAAGACATACAAATGGCCAAAGGATTTATGAAAGGCTTATTTTTACTACACACAAGGGAAATGCAATGTGAAATGAAACATAGGCATCATTTCACCCTAATTTAAACAGGTATCAAAACAAAACAAAACAAAATAAATGCTGGAAATCATGTATATAAAATTGAGCTCATGCATTTTCATAGAAATTTTAATTAAGACAGGTATATAAAAGTAGTATGGCTTCCTCAAAACCCTAAATCTACCACATGATTTGAGTGTTCTACAACTGTGCATAAAGCCAAAGGAGACAAAATTATACCAAATGATACTTGTTTTTTTTATTAATTTATTCTTGTTACATCTCAATGTTTATCCCATTCCTTGTATCCTCCCATTCCTCCCCCCCCCATTTTCCCATTATTCCCCTCCCCTATGACTGTTCCTGAGGGGGATTACCTCCCCCTGTATATTCTCATAGGGTATCAAGTCTCTTCTTGGCTACCTGCTGTCCTTCCTCTGAGTGCCACCAGGTCTCCCCCTCCAGGGGACATGGTCAAATGTGAGGCACCAGAGTACATGAGAAAGTCATATCACACTCTCCACTCAACTGTGGAGAATATTCTGACCATTGGCTAGATCTGGGAAGGGGTTTAAAGTTTACCTCCTGTATTGTCCTTGGCTGGTGCCTTAGTTTGAGCGGGTCCCCTGGGCCCAAATCTGCCTATCATATTGTTCAACTTGTTTGTATTCCATGATTACCAATGCTATTGTCCCAACGGCTAAAGCAGAATAAAAACATTTGTTCATTGGTAGATGAAGGGATACAGAAAATAACTGTGTATATACAAAGTATTTTTGAATGAATGAAATCATGTCATTTGCAGCAACATGAATCTCTGAGCCATTGTGTTAAGTAAACTTAATCAGGAAATATCATGAGAGTAGAAAAAAAATCTTAATGGGTGTGAGGAAAAGGACAGTCCAATAAATTTGACATAAAAACAGAAGGGTAATATCTGGGAGAAGAAAGATGACTTGTCACAGTGAGGCAGTGGTCATAGTAGAAGGGGTGTGAAGGTGAGGGAGGAAAGTTATCAAAATACGAAGACACCAAATTGTGTGTGAAGATGTCATAATAAAAACCATAATTTTTAATGCTAGTCTAAAAGCTTAATCACTAACAAAACTTAAAGGAAGCATAAAACAAATATTGTATGTTCTTACCCACTGGTGTAAATTAGCAAGTCAACCTTGTAGAGGAGTGCAATCGCAATCATAGAGATTAGGGCTAGAGAAACGGAGATGAAATGTTCAGTAAGAAACATCATCTTGTAGGGCTGATGGAAGAATAACTTAAGGATTATCAGCAGCACAATAGATACAAATACATTCAAATATACGATACTTCAGAGTATCTTTATGATCTAAACACGATGCATGTATGAAGAGAAGAAGATTTTTTTGACTCGATCATAATACACTGCTCACATGTATAGAATCAGTGAATTCCCTACAAAGCAGAAGTCCAGATGGGCACCATGGCACATGTCTGTTAATATTAACACTGGACCTGAGGCAGGAAGATCAAAAATGTGGGGCCAGCTTAGCTAAACAGTATGCATACATGTAAATAGGATAGCTTACTTTTAAAGACTATTGAGTGAAATATTATACAAGGAAATTTCTTTTCTCTAAGATGTTATAAGCATAGCTTACTTACTTCATAGGTTCTACTACAAGATAAGAGTTATGTGTGTATTATTTCCCTCTGGGAAAATAGTATTTTCAGATAAAATATGTTGGGAGAAGTAATGATGATTTATCTTAAAATACTGTGAGTGTTAGTGGGTAAATGGATCGAGTGAGAAGCCAGTATAATTGATGCAGAATGTTGAGAGACAAGCATATGATATTACATAAAGATTATTAAATTAAATCACAACTCAACCCTAGATATAACCCCATTTCTAATTATTAAATGGCCTTGGTAGAGGATTTGGCTCCTCTTTGAGTTTTAAATTTCTTCTCTGAAGGTAGGGCACATCCCAAGTGCATCCTAACCTTAGTATTTCATGGCTCTATTCAACTCAAATAATTTACTTCTAATAAGTGTGATATTTGTGAAGAATCTATAGAGTGTAAAATATTCTTCTAGGTGACTTATAATCCCAGTGCACAACACTTCCATGAGGCACAATTAATAACTTCTTGGAGAAGACCCAAAAGCCTTTCGAAATTTCTTCTTCAGATTCACTGGAACTCGGAGTGGGGATGGTGCTACTGCCGCAAGCAGGAAATAAAGTAAGTAAATAAATAAATTAATGACAAAAATAAATTCACTGAGCTAGCCTGCAGTATGCCTGGTTTTTGTTTTTTTTTTTTTTAATATATAAAAGCGGCTGAAGGATAAATCACGTAACAAAGACAAGGAGATACAGAGTCCTTTGCCAAAGTATTTTCCAATATTGAGAAGCATCCATATAAAACATTTGTTTAGAAATGAAAACAACAACAAAGGCAGTCCTTACAAGCTGCCATTAAGTTAATTGGGTCTGTTTATCTTGCTGAGAAAGGTGTAACTTTGCCTGCTCTTTATTTCTTTCAAAGCTCACCAAAACTGTAGAATGTTTTTCTGTATGGACTTCTGTCCTCTTTGTCTACAGTCCATTCCTCCCCATGTGGCAGGGAAATTTAACTCAAATGCCATGACATTTTTTCATTTTCCTCTTCTCCACTTTCCTTCTCCAGGAAGCTGCAAAGACTGTCCAGGGCTTATTTTTTAACTCATTTCACTGTCTTTGCATATAATAATAATAATAATAATAATAATAATAATAATAATAATAATAATAATAATAATAATAATAACAATAACAATAATAAATAATATATGATAAGCAGAGTAATATTAATGAGCAGAACATCTAAGAAGAAAGAAATACTGCTTTGTCATTAAGCAGGAGAGAAAACATGATATGTGTGGTGCCCAGCAGGAATACAAATGTACCCCCAATTTAATTCACATATCTAGTTCTTTAGACACCTATAGACATTTCCTCAGTTTGGCTTTTCCCTCTTCTCACACTTAGAAATTTACTGGTTCACAAAGAATTTCTGATTGTTCCAAGATAAACTTTTCTTAATTAATTCTTTCCTGCTTATTTTAATCAGTGGTTTGAGATAGCAATGAGGCCAGAAGTAAGAAGAGAAAGAGAGAATGGGGAAACAACAGGCACAGATAAGATAAACCGTTCAGCTCCTGACTTATCTCCTCGCCTTTCCCTAGAATCGCAATCCATGATGAGGTTGGAGAGGACCGTCAGCCCAATGACTTCAGGTTGAGCCTCCTCATGAGCTGCCTCTGCCTCATTCCACTCTACCTCCTCTGACATTGTTAGTAAGCAGTGTCAGAGAGAAGAATGACCCTGTTCAACTTCTTATTCCTTAGACTTATTTATTTTCCTTTTCTTTTCTTTAAGCAAATTTTGAGTCTATAGAGAGGATGGACAGGATCAATAACAATATTTCTTATGTTTAGGTTCCTGGGAAAGACTATCCCCACACACAAAATGAAGGTTAAATATACATACATACATATATATGTATATTATATATTCCAAATATGTATATGTAAAAGTTAAAAATCTAGATGTTTATTTTTCTTTAATTAAATAATTATTCTTAATGTAAAGTATCAGAGGGTTTAAACTTAAAGCTATGGATTTAAACTAAAAAAATTATTTTATGTAAAATGTCAATTTAGTTACACAGTAAAAATGGTTGTGATGGGCATTTTTAAATGAGGAGAGGGTTTGTGCTGGCTCTTTCTTGTATTTCAGCATCATTTACATTCATCCACTTATTTGTTGGATGGGTCTCATATCCAATTGGGTTCAAGTGCTATTACACTTCTGAATTATTATTTCAATCCATGCCTCACATAAATGGCCTAGTAGAAAGACGCAATAAAGCCGTGCTTTGTAATACAGAGTCCACTCATGCCATTACAGAAAGCATGGTGTCAGCATTTCCACTTCCATTATACAACCTATTTGTCCAGGCATTATATACATGGCCATAAAAATCTGCTTGGCTGTGAGGTATTAGTTCAGTCCTTGAATAAACAATTAGATAAAAAACTATATAATGACTAAGACAATTGATTAACAGTGAAGTCTGAGCCAAGTGTGCCTGTGATCTAGCTCAGTGTCACTCAACAAGGCTCTTTCTGCCACAGTATCAAGCAAGACACTAATTTCTGCTGGTGGCTACTGGTTTGCTAGTTTAGTTTAGTTTTGAAATTATAATATAGTCACATAATTTCTCACTTTTCTATTATCTGTTCAAAGATTCCTACATACCCTTCCAGCATGATTTAAAGTTCATGACCTCTTTATACATTAGTAGTTGTTGCATGAACATATGCATATGCATGTTACACATACATGTGTATATGTTTGTATATGTATATATGTATAGAAATACATATATTTAAATATAACATGCTTAATCTGCATAATGTTTGCAGCTTCTTTACCATTTTTATGAGAAAATTCAATTAGAAATAATGATATAATTTACATTACTATGATAATTTGGGATTCCAAATATATTTGACTGAAGACCAGTATTATTGTCACAAAAGACCCCAAACATACAGAAAAGGCTACTCATAAATAAAGAAACAAAATGTTCTTAATTCTAAAAGCAGTCGACAAAGGCTAAGAAGATATGAGGAAAGACCAGGTTCTGAAGCCATAATCAAAGATGACAGGTGGCAATTACTTGATCTTGGGTAGAGATATCTAAATAGAAGTCTTTCAAAACTAAAGCATGACAGTGAAAATATTAATGCTACCTGAAAATCTATAGAAAAGGAATTGATGAATTGAAAAACCCTATTTTTCTTACAAGGGAATTCACAAAGCTATGAGAAATTCCAAGAAGAACATGAGAGCAGTGTTACAAACTTTGGAAGTCACTAAGAGAATCGAAGAATGAGGAGGCCAAGTGAAAGAGAAAGCAATAGATACAGAATGATACGACAAAGTTTATCTGTATCATCAGGCATCATTTATTAATGACAAGAAGTGAATAATCAAACTACAAAAGACAGAGAAGAACCACGAGAACATATTAAGCAACATTAGGAATATTTGGGAATATGGGCTTCAAGTTCAGATGGGAGAGGGTGGCAGGCAATGAATAGAATGTCGAAGTACATTGTGTGATTCTGCACTAATAAGTTAATTGAATTATAAACTGGCCATGTCCCACAGAAACACAAGGAAGAAAGTAATACCTAGACTAAATTTTGATAATAGAAGCTTATCATATGTAAAATAAAATAAAAAAAGGGAGAAAGTCTGATAATCTCTTCTATAATCCTTATATTTTTGTAGAATACATTTCAAGAAAGTAAGGCAGCTTGTTATAATAAAAGACAAGAAGTACTTAACAATAAAAGTTTTTACCAAGTACATAAAAAGCATACCTATTTATTAAGAATAAAGAGAATAAAACCACCCAGAAGACTGAGGGGTTTGTTAGTTATCTACTATAAAAATAGTTACAGAAACTGAAAGCCTTAGGAAGGGTCAGTAAGCATAGGTGACCATGGTCACTTAAAGTGACCATCTACTTCCAGTGGGGAAAGTAGACAGAGTATCTTTGTGAGAACATAGAGCCATTGCCAAAGAAAAGACAGAGAGACAAAGTTTTCTTAGGGATGATCTGTACAATTCAATCAGATAGACACTGGATATGTGGTAATATAAATGTATCTGGTAATCAAGAAAGATTAGCACAACAACAACATGTAATCAGACTAGACAGAAGTGTAGTGAAGACAGGTGCTAAATAGAAGACATAGATACAAAGTATAGAAGTAAGTATTCCTATGAATGGTTCATCCTCACTGGTAGACTGACTGAGCTGTTGTGTGGCACAGCAAACTGTTCACATGTGTTAGAACAGAACTTTCAATATCCTACATCCTTTTGCTTTTAAACAATCCCTTTTATTGAGATGGAATCATGTTTTATGATTATCTCCCTACTTTTAAAAAACATTTATTTATTTATTTGGTGTGTGTGTGTGTGTGTGTGTGTGTGTGTGTGTGTGTGTGTATACACATACCAAATGAATGTGTAGATGTATTAGAAACTTCCATGTAGATCCCTGGAGTAAAACTCAATCCCTCATCCTTTGCAGGAAGCACAATTAGCTGTTAGTCTTCTTTCTATCTCCCTCTGCTGTATATTTGATCAAGAAATTATTCTTTAATTGTGGAACTATGCAACACATTTTAAGGAATGATGTATTACTTCATATTTTTCTTTATGTTAGGACTGATAGGCTTCCGGATTTTGAGTGGTTTGTACAATGTTTACTTCTGTTGCCCTTTCTATTTTTCAGTGGAAAACTTTCTGGATCTAAGACACGAACTAAGACACTAAAGAATATTGCAGAATCAAAACCATTTTACATCTTTGAAACAAAATCTTGAAAGAAACAAGATGAGGAGTGTATAAGAAAATCTTAGGCAATAAGGAGACTACAATCAACCTCATCTACCAAAATACCCAAACCAGAGTGAGAATTGGACAGATAAACTACCTCCAGAGTGCCATCCTTCTCTTGTGCCACGCAGCTGATGGGCTAAAGCAAGATGATCACCAGGAGGTCAAGTACGGTCTGGATAACATGACAAGACCCTGTTTCAAACAAAACTTAGAAGAGACTCCCCTAATATGCTCTATTTCTACTTTCGCTCTCAATGAATAAGTGATTGATATATTCTCATTCAATGATGAGAGAACAACTTTGTATACAGAGAAAGAAAATGCAAAATCCCTTTAAAAACAGAACAAGAAAATTGCGTTTATTAAAATTAGTTTCTTATTTCAGGTATTTCTTAAGAACTTAAGCCAGTATGGAATACATTTGCTTTTTCTTGGATGTGTGGTCATATCTATCAAAAGCAAGAAAGAAAAACTTATTCTACTATCAGTCCTCTGTTTTTTAATGGGAAACTGCATAGGTCAATAATCTCATCAAAGCCATAAATATAATATGTTCTAATTTAATGAATGAAATACATACACTTTATTAGAAGATTTAAGTAGGAGATTTAAGTAGCAATTAAATTTTCTAGCAACTATTTCAGGCTTATGTACACTATGCCATGTCCAGTAGATATAACAATTTTAATAACGTCAAGTTATTACTAAAAGAGAAAACTGTAAGTAGCACTGCAAAAACTCATCTTTTGACACAGCAGTAGCAGCTAAAAGAGTATTAGTCGAAATTGTTTTTTAGTTTGAGTGTATAGTAAAGACCAAAAGAAGATGGAGCTAGCTTAAATAATGTTGGCTTGAATGTTGAACCAACCACAGAGTTAATTTGCTATCTTTCTAAAATTGAAAATATACCAACACATAGATGACAATGTCATAAGCAACTCTGATCACTTAATATTGCCTTGCAAGTTATATCCATTGATGAACTATGCATGATGGTTCCCTATTGATGTGACACACACTGAAAATACCTTGTCCAGCTGTATAAAATAGTGGCCAATAAATTAACCTTTGCAAGTGTAATAATTAGACATGCAATAAATGGAGCTTTCAGTAAACCACCAATCTTTGTTCAGTTTGTTATGGTCAAGGCATAAGTTACCTAGTATAAACCTGTCCAGGTTAAAAATATCTCTAGACTAGAGACCAATCTAGAATGTTTTATAGCAAGAGATGTCCACATACTTGTAGTTGATAATCTAACAATCTCTCTCTTTTAGGTAACTGAGTATTTTCCTTTCTTCCTGCCACTAGTAATCCAACCCATGCCCACTAAGCTTACTTTGTCCCTGAAAAGAGAAACAGTATACCTGTTGAAAACTAGGAAACTAGAATGCATGACTCCTGACATGGGTACTTCCTGATAAACTCATTGTACTTTGAAACTGCTTTAAGTAGAAACTCTTTTTAGACACTGAAACACTAAAGCCATAGTTTCCCAAGACTGCATATGGTGTTGACTGCTTACTGATGTGCCTGTTTAGCTGATGGAGCTGAGCTGAGCCACTACTAGTCACATGGCACTACTCCAAGAAAAAGTCACCATTTAACATTTGATAACATTTCTTTTGTAAATTGTGTTTAGAATGTGAACCATGTTACTAACTACCTACAGGTAGCAAGTTGTTTGATTACCCTTAATATTATTAGCGTAAAAGTGCAAATGCAATTGCTTATAATTAAATAAAATTTAAAGCATATATTGCAATGCATAGCAGAAGTTATCAGAAGGTGTCTCAGAAGGTGGAGTTCAGGGTACACACATCCTTCCACAATGGATTTGACAGACTGATTTTGGCATTTTTACATTTTAGGGAACACTATGTGTAACACCTCAGTGCTCAATTATCTATGAAAAGATGATGCCGAGCAATCCATGCTACATTCTTCCGATTTTCAATTTATAACTAATGAAGATAACTCAAAAATATTCTGAAAATAGGCATCCATTATTATACAACAGAAAACTCCCCTCTTTCCTATAGCTATCTTACTGGAAAGTAATCTAAACCATAGTGGCTAATTGACAATCAGAATCATACAACTTACCTGTTGTGATAATTAATGAAAGGATTTGCTAATCTCTAACAAATGAAAAGCTATAGCCCTTGACACCACTGTGGTTTTATTTCAGTTGAAGTGATGACTGAGGCTCTCCCTGGATAGCTGACTGACAGACACCCTTTTTAATGAACAGAAAAGACTGGCTTTCCTTCCTATGTCAAAACATTTCCTCAAATACACGCAGGTCCAATCCTTTACACTGCAATTGCATTATATAAAAATAATTGACTCTCAGGAATTTTAAGTATTTTCTTAATAGGTGAATTCATGGCTCTTAACTCAGTTGGCTTTAGTCATCTGCTCAGGCACTCCTTCATACTTTCTAGACAAACAGAAAAGCTACTTGAATTATTCTCAGTTAATAAGGTGTCCTACAAATTCTGACTGCCTCCGGCTCTGAAAGAAATAATGAGAACTGGTGAGAAAATGGGCAGCTTTAAATTACCAGATATGAACATGTGCTTCCCATTCAAATTCTAACACTTAAAAAAACCTTCCAGAAGTGTTTTGTTGTGTACATTTTTTTATGCTGCAAAAACCTGACAATTTGTGAAGGACACTTTTCAAGGTATTCTAATTGTAAAATGGCCTTGAATCCTTTAAGAAGGCAAAGGAACAAAAGAGACTCAAGCAGAAAACAAATGTTGTCATTCCCTGAAAGAATTATAGCATCTCTACTTCCTAAAGAAATATTAATGTCTTAAATAACTTATACAATAGTTGATGAAGTATAGGAGAAGTATAAACTTTTAGCATCAGTCATCAAGTTCTCCTTTAAAAGGTGTTAAAAAAAAGTACAAATACTTTCTGATTTGTGTAAATTTTCTATAAGTTTTTAAAGGATATGCGTTGTTCTAATTAGCCAAGAAACTACAAAAAGTGTCATGTATCCTTTAAGTTTTTAGTAGATCATGTTCAGAAAGAATTGTTTTCTTTAAAGAAGGTTTAATTGTGTTATAGCTAAATTATATGACTAAAAGTTTGTATTCGCATTATAAGTGCTTTGTAGAGGTATGTAGAGATAGATGAAAGATACACAATACACACACACATATGATAGATGATATTTAGATAGATTATAGATAGGTAGATAGATAGATAGATAGATAGGAGGGTACACAGATGAGAGATGAAGAAAGAGAGAACTTCTGTTGAGATTTATACATGAGATAATTAAAGGAACCTTCATGGAGGCTCTTTCTATGGGCTGTTCATTAATAAGAGACTTGTCAAAAATAAGTGACCATCTGGGCCTTTATAAAAATGGACCATAAGGAACCATAAGGAAGAGTCTCAGAATATGCAAGGAAATGGCCTATGCACTGGTTAGTAACTTCTCTGGACATGAATGGCAACAAGAAACAATGGTGGAATTTCTAAGATGTTGCTGTTTTCTCAATATAAAATGTCAAAGAAATCTGAACGCTGTCATTATTATGCATTTAAAGCCTTTAAAAGTCTGAAACCGTTGTAAAATCTTTGTGTGCGCACATGAACACACATATGAGAGACAGAGATCTCAAAATTTCTCAAGTATATTACTTCTTATTACAATTGCATATGCGTTTTATAGTAGATATGTTAAATCAACCTTCTTGTCTCTTATGTTGAAAACATAATGGTTTTGAAAGAGAAATGTTCTCAACATCTAGTAGAGAAGCCACTTCCTAAAATGCGTAAGATTACAGATAAAACAAAATTACCAATTTTGATTTTCATTGTTCACCTGGTATGGAAACCAGAGAGCTGCATGTGTCACAGTTGGACTGGGGTCATGTGTTAGGAAATTAGTCTTCTGAGAAATGACACATACCAGATGGGATCCAGGAAAATTGTAAGAAGTTTGGCTTTTACAATGAGTTTTAACTTAAGTCTTCTGAAAAACTTACATATTTCTATGACCATTGAAGACACCTTGATGTTGTCATTGCCGTATGACCTGTCTTTACAACTGTGTACCTCAGGAAGTAGAGGACAGCAAAGAGGCACAGGTACTCAGAGGCACACATTGTAGAAAATTGGAAAAGCAGGATGAAAAGAGAATCACAGCTGTCTATGTCATGCCTTTAATGGTAGATTTTTTGGTTGAACTACTTAAGGAACTCTCCCATCATGTAAGACTTACTACACTCTCTGAGAACACTGAACTCCTCTTTCTGAGTTAATGGAGTTAGTGGCCAGTTGTCCCTTGGTCCATGGAACCGCTTTGGATACCAGAAACTGTAGATGCTCAAATCTCGTATGCAAAATAATGTAGATTCATGTGTATCATACACATTCCCCTGTACTTTATGTCGTCTCTAGATTGCTTTATAATTCTTGGTACAACTCAAATGTTATGTGATTGCTGATATACATATTGTTTAGAGAATAATAAGACAAAAGTTATCTGTACATATTCAGTAAACTCAAATATATTTTGATTTAAAAATATGTTTTAATCTATAAATCTTTAAATATATATATATATATATATATATATATATATATATATATATATATATACACACACACACACACCTGTGTGAGTTTAAGCACACATGTGCACATGTGGGCCAGGAAGTGTGTTGAGTGTCATCTTCCATCACTCTCTGTGTGTTCCCCTTAGGTTCAAGTCTCACCTAGACTGGAAGTCAGCAACTCCAGCTATCCCTTGTCTCCTGTTTCCTCAAAGCTGGGGTGGCAAGCATTTTTAGGGAACTTAAACCTTGTTACATGGGTCCTGGGACTGAACTCTGGCTCCTATGACTGCCAAGGAAGTGGTATTAACCACTGAGACATCTTTTCAGCCCCACAAACGCATTTCTCAAAATGCTTTTGACCTGAGGTTTGGCCACTCACAGGTCCCACAAGTGACTATTTTTGTAAGAAATACACTATGTGTTTTGGATTAATGTGGAGTAAAATTAGACTAGTGAGATGAATATCACTTTAGCATCTGCACATCTACTTACTTGGGTCTCTATTCTCTGCCTCCTCTGCTAGAAATAATCACCATTGAGACAGGAATTCTTTTCTCTTTTTTTATTTTTTGTTGCCACTTTCTAGGTACTTAGAATATAGGGTGGGCATTATAGTCACTTAGGTTAATACATGATATGAACTGACAATTAATGGGCCATTGGGTCAACATGATTATTTTACAACTTTCCTCTCAAAGCAAGCTCAAATTTTCCTATTTATAGTTATAAAATAATTACATAAATGATGTCTGTGGAAAAAATAAAAACTATCCATTCCTGTCTCTGAGTAGGCTAACAAGCTAGATGGGTCCTTCAGTATTTGTGTTTATATTTTGTTTGATTTAAATACCCACAAGTAATATAAAACACATTATTACATCCCTTAGAGTTCTTCATTAATATTTTATAATACCCTAGATATCTCATACATATAATGTTTTAGAAATCATGAATATAAATTTTATCTTTTAAAAGAATATATAAATAAACAGTTACTTATTTTAGAAATTAAAATTTCATCCTTTTTTGCTTTTGTTTCTGTGTAGTTAAAAAGCAAATTTGAACTCTCTATCTCAGTAAAATATTGTCATAATTTGCATTTGTGAAGTTAACACAACCATGACTACTCTCCGTGAGCACGTTTTGTCAGTCTCTGTGCTAAGCAACAATTCCCTTATAAGGTTATCTCTTATGATGAATGAGAAGCTTGATGCTGAAAGAGTAAGCTTGTGTTCATCAGGGAGGGGAAATCAAATGCTTGACACAAGCTCACATAGATGGTATATAGAACGCTAAAACTCAAAAATTTTGTCTGAGTCCTCCCCATATGTGTCTAGCATTCTGCTTCCCTTACTTTTCTTAATTCCTTTCATTTTTGTGATTTTTTTAAAACTCTAGTTGTTACTATTCTTTAATTCAAGTTCTTTTTTTAAAAGATTTATATATATATATACATATATATATATATATATATATATATATATATATATATATATATATATGCTCTATCTGCATGTACATGTGCATGTCAGAAGAGAGCATCAGATCCCAGTATAGCTGATTGTGGGCCACCATGTGGTTATCTGAAATTGAACTCAGGACCTCTGGAAGAGCAGACAGTGCTTTTAACCACTGAGACATCTCTTTAGCCCTTAATTCAAGTTTTAATACATACCCGATCTTCCATACTGTGATATGTGGAAAAATGAATGTGTACTACATACTAACATAACAATGTAAACCCACACTAAGCGCTGAAGGAGGAATAACCAGGGAAGAAAAACATGTTACTTACATACAATCTTCTTAGTCTCTGTTAAGGAAAAATTGTATACGACCAAAACCCAAAACAAAACAAAAGAGTGTGTGACCTTGAGTTTCAGCAAGTGACCTTATTTGAAAATAGGTTTATTTCCAATATAATTAGATAAGATAGTATGAGGTACTAAGATTTTTCTACCATAAAAAGAATGTCAATAAAAGAGACAAAGAAAGATCAATAAAGGAAAGGCGATGTGAACAGACACATCATAGAATGCCACATGTTGAGAGAGGTAAAGGCAGGAGGGTAAATCTGAAGCCCTGGAGTGCCAAGGTTCAACACCAGTAGCTCAGCAGAACATGCCCTTCCTAGATGCAGACTCAAGGGAGCACAGGGCTCTGCCTACACCTCGCTAGCTTTTTAACTGTCTTCTTCCAGAACTGGGTACAAACGAGTTTCTGTTGTTTCTAGCCACCCAGCCAGGAGTTCTTTATCATAGCAGCCCTAGGAAACTAATACAGCCCAAAAGTGCTGCTGGAAGGAGCAGAATTTTTCTAACATGAAAACCTCAACTAAACTCATTTGATGGCATCTAGGAAACTCAAGGCACTGCTTATATATAATGGTTAACATTTCTGCGCACGCTTACAGATACTGAATGAGACAAAAAATAAAAAAATAAAAAAAATAACATCTGGAGTTAGGAGTGGATAACTACCTCATTAAGCCATGTCTGTAGAGAGAAGCTGAGTGGCTTCAGCATCAGCTGTTATCTAGACTGGGTACATATAACGGCAGAGTCCTCGTGAATAGCATGTGGACTCATTATAGCATCTAACTGTCTGTGGTTTATTGGGTATTAAAGGAAGTTTTTGAAATTTTATCAAATGAAGTAACAACTGCATGAGGTGGTAGAATTAATCCCCTCAATTTATCACCTTAAAAATATACCATTTTTTTCCACCATAGGCTGTGAATCACACTGCCCCCACTCTGTTTTTCAACCTTAAAGTTCAACCAATTTGCTCCCAAGCACAGCATTTAATATCACAGCAACATCTTGCTAAATGTCCTGCAAATCGCAGATGTGTGGAGGGAGTCAAAGAATCTGAAATATAACCAGAAACCTCCCAATGTTAAGCAGTCTCAGTAAATGGATTCAGTACACAGAACTCCTTAAATGCAGGAGGCAAAAGGAAGCATTGGAGACGGGTCATGACTTTTAAGTTGTGAGGATGCTGGGGTACCAAATGATAACCAGGTCACATAGACTGAAGGAAACTTTCATTATTAAAACTTATACACAGATTCCAAATACCCTATTAGTATTTTACTAAGAGAGAAACCACACTGAATTATAACTTCTTTTTAGTGATGTATCAGTCACTATATGGTAGCCAACAGTGAATAAGATAATGTCTCAAGGGACTAAGTATGGTGGCACACATCTGTAACGTCAGCATCTATGAGGCTCGCACAGGAGATCATAAGCTCAAGGCTATCCTGAGTGATATTTTGTCTCAAGAGAAAAAGAAAACCATAAGAAATTCACAGCTGCATTTCTATACCAGAACAAAGTACCTGACAAAAAAAGCAGCCTGATTTATTGTTAATAATTTCATTATTTGAAAATATTATACATGCATGTAATGTGTTTTGATCAAACCCATCCCTAATTCTCTCTCCTGCAATTCCTCTCTGCCCCTCCTAGCATGACTCCACTTCCATCTCAAACTTCATGTGCTTTTTAGTTTAAACCAGTCTACTTAGTACATGAAGATGTGCAGTGGTATAGGACTGTGTACCAGATCATCTCTGAAAGGCCCCATACCTGAAGAAAACTCACTTACCCCAGAAGTCATCAGCTAACAATAGTTCTGCAACAAAGAGTGGGGTTTTGCGAACTCCTCCTTAATTTGTTCTAGACTTTTCAGTACCTCAACGTTGGCCAGATCTTGTACATGCAGTCAAAGTTACGGTAAGTTTATGTGTTGGACCATGCTATCCTGCTTGGCAATTGAGTTTTCCTGCATATGTGCACTACCTGTGACTCTCACGATCTTTCTTCCCTCTCTTCCAAGATGGTCCCTGAGCCTTGATGGGAGATGCCATATAGATGTCCCACTTGGAGCTCAACACCCTACCATCTTTTCCTCTGAATGTTGACTAGTTGTAGGTCTCTTTATTAATAGTTTTCTACTTTGAAAAGATGTTTCTCTGATGAGCATTAAGAGATGCATTAATCTGCCAATATAAAGATAGGAATTTAGAATGAAGTTCAATACTATGTCTGTTTAGTCAAATAATAGCATTAGATACTCTCCATGAGGTTTGCAACCTAGCTAGCAGGGAGCTTTCAGCTCAGTTAGTGGTATCAGGCATTAGTTGCATACTATAGAGCTGACTTTAAGCCCAGTGAGGAAAGTGACTCGTTATTCTCATAAAGTTTATGCCACTATTATACCAGTGGCCATATTGTGCCAAGTCAGTCTTTATAATAGTTCGCGGGACTCACAGCTGGCTAAGACTGTTGATTGCCTTTCTCCCTTGGGTAGCACACACGAGAACTTTATCCCTGTGAAAGCAAGCCAGTAAGGAGATGCTTCCAAGTGAGGAGCAGCTGGGTTTCTCCATGTCCTATGGCACACATATGTGGTGTTTTCAGTAAGAAGATCTTCCATCAAGTTCTGGAGGAAAAATAAGAGCACTGTCGGTAGCATGGCATGTCTGGGTTTGGCTATGGGACCCTGCTAACCTGACACTGGGCTTTTATTTGAAAGTCTATACTATTTAGAGGATGTGATTTTTACCATATTTATTCCAGGGTAACTCCATTTAATGCCACATACATACATACATACACACTTACATACATACATACACACATACTTATGTTTATGTTAAACCTCTGTAAGATGCACAGCTACTATATATTTTCTCATTCTGTTCTTTCCTTTTCAGTCCCTTCACACCGATGATATTATCCTTTGCTGTACACAGGCTTTCTATTTCATGAGATCCCATTTGCTAATTGTTAGTCTTAATGCCTGCAGTTCCAGGATCTTATTCAGAGCATCTTTTGTTATTTTATTAAGATTAAATACAGTGTGTTTAGATTATAGTTATCTGTGCTCAGATTTCTAACATCACATATCATGGCTCTAAAGAAATCACTCTTGCTGGTGCTTTAGATCATAACACAGAAGATACAGGGAATCCCATGTGTATGTATCTTGTAGTATCTCTCTTTTTGTCTTTTTTTTTTGTTTGTTTGTTTATTAAATATTTCCATGCTATTTTATAATTTTTAAAAATTTAACATACAGAGAAATATTTACTGGCTATCTCATACATTTCAATATATACGTACCCTGAGCATTACACACCTAGGCAAAATTAAAGCTTAAAATTCATAAATTTATTTCTACTCTCCATCATGTGGGCCCCATTCTAATGACACCAACTCAACCACATTGTCATTCAAAGTTCCACTTCTAAGCATGAATCAGGTGAATTCCAAGATGCACACAGTTGTGTTGAAACATCTGCTACTCATGCAGTGCACTGCCAACTTGGTCCCGGAAATACCAGCATGACTTCCCACCTCAGGTATAGTTGCTGTGTACTTCCATCAACTAAAAGTGGTAAAATTTATGGGATACTGTTGATTTTTGTTGCTTTGTCTTATGTAACTCCAATTAACAGTGGAGTCTCTAAAACTTATATTTCTCCACTCTTTGCATAAGAGCACAATTATTTTTATAGACTAGAACAATGGTACTTTTGAAAGGTAATGTATTTCTGGTTTTAATTTTTACTTGAATTTTAATGTCAATGACCTGAATGTATTTAAATTAATATACAAAGTTGGAACTTACTAGAACTTATTTTTATAAACATGTAACAAAGTATATTTGTAAATAAATTTTTAGGGCTTTTTAAAAAATTAATTTATTCTTGTTACATCTCAACGGTTATCCCATCCCTTGTATCCTCCCATTCTTCTCTCCCTCCCATTTTCCCCTTATTCCCCTCCACTATGACTATTCCTGAGGGGGATTACCTCCCCCTGTATATGCTCATAGGGTATCAAGTCTCTTCTTGGTAACCTGCTGTCCTTCCTCTGAGTGCCACCAGGTCTCCCCCTCCAGGGGACATGGTCAAATAGCCACTGAAGAAATACAAAGAATCATAAGATCCTACTTTGAAGGCATATATGCTACAAAATTTAAAAATCTAAGGGAAATGGATGATTTTCTTGATCAATTTCACTTGCCAAAGTTGAGTGAAGAACAGATAAAAAAGCTAAATAGTCCCATTTCCCCTACAGAAATAGAAACAATCATTGATTGTCTCCCAACCAAAAAAAGCCCAGGGCCAGATGGTTTCAGTGCAGAATTCTACCAGACCTTCAAGGGCGAGCTAATACCGATACTCTTCAAGCTACTCCAAAAGATAGAAATGGATGGAACATTACCAAATTCATTCTATGAGGCCATAGTCACATTGATACCTAAACCGCACAAAGACTCAACAAAGAAAGAGAATTTCAGACCAATTTCTCTTGTAAATAAATTTTGAGTGACTATCTTTTCTTCCATTAAAAATGTTTACCTCTTAATAGTGTTTGAAAGAGCTATTGTATATAAACTCTGTATTTTTGTAAAATATCACAAAAACTAGATACCTCTTGTATCATACTAAAAGTTAACATTTTTAATTATAAAATAATGATGTCCACAAATATTTGTTAGTGTGATTTTTAAAAGATATATAATATATAAAATAAGATATATTAAACAAATGAGAATTAGATTTTTTCTTAGATGTAATTAAGTAAAACTGAATCTGTGATATATTAATTTCAGCTGCTGAAAACACAGCTGCTGTATGTATTTAACAAGTCCCATTGTTCTTTGAATTTTGTAGTTATAAATTAATGGGTCTCTTCAAGTCCTAAAGCACAATTTCCATGCTGTAACAGTTAGAACAACTCTCAACTTCATATGGAAAAACAAAAATTCCTGAATAGCTACGACAATCCTATACAATAAAAGATCTTCTGGCAATATCCCCATCTGTGACTCAACCTATACTATAGAACAACAGTAATAAAAACTGCATGGAATTTGCATAGAAATAGACAGGCCAATCAATGAAATCAAATCAAAGACCAGAAATAAACCCACACACATATGGACACTTGATTTTGACAAAGAATCCAACAAATGGTTCTGGTCTAACTGGATGGCTACATGTAAAAAACGTAAATAGACCCTTATTTATCACACTGCACAAAAATAGTCCAAGTGGATTAAAGATGGAAACATAAAACCAAACCCACTAGATCTGTTAGAAGAAAAAGTGAGGAAGAGCCTTGAGCTAATGGCACAGGAGACAACTTTCTGAACAGAAAGCCAACAGCTCAGGCTCTAAGGCCAACAATTAATAAATGAGATCTCATGATACTGAGAAGCTTCTCTAAGGCAAAGGACACTAACAACAGAACAAAGCGACAGCCTACTGACTGGGAAACGATCCTCACTGATCCTACATTGACAAAGGTCTAATATCCAAAATACATAAAGAACTCAAAGAAAAACTAAACACCTCCAAGCCAAATATGTCAATTAAAAAAAATGGAGTACAGAACTAAACAGAGAATTCTCAACAAAGGAATACAAAATGGCTGAGAAACACTTAAAGAAATGCTCAACATCCCCTAGTCATCAGGAAGTGCAAATCAAAATGACTTTGAGATTCCATCTTACCCCTATCAGAGTGGCTAAGATGAAAAACACAAGTGACAGCACAGGCTGGCAAGGATGTGGAAAAAGGGGAACACTCCTCCATTGCTGGTGGGAGTGCAATGTTGTACAACCACTTTGGAAATCAATCTGGTGCTTTCTCAGAAAATTAGGAGTAGTTCTACCACAAGACCCAGTTTTATACCTCCTGGGCTACACCAGAAAGATGCTCCACCATACAACAAGGACATTTGATCAACTAAGTTCATAGCTGCTTTATTCATAATAACAAGAATCTGGAAACAACCTTCAGTGAAAGAATGGATAAAGAAACCAAGTTACATTTACACAGTGGAAAGTTTCTCAGCTATTAAAAAATAAGGAAATCTTGAAACTTGCAATTAAATGGATGGAACTAGAAAAGGCAATCCTGAATGAGGTAATCCAGACCCAGAAAGACACGCATGGTGTGTACTCCCATATAGGAGGATATTAGCCACATAATACAGGATAACCACACTACAACACACAGACTGGAGAAGCTAAATAACAAGAAAGATGCTAAGAAGAATGTTTAATTTTTCATTCAGAAAGGCAAATAGAAAAAACATCAGAAGTGATTGAAGTGAAGGAACAGGACAGGAGCCTACCATATCAGTCCTCTGAAAGAATTCATTCAGCAGGGTATCGAAGCAGATGCTGAGACTCACAGCCAAACTTTGGGGTGAAATACACAACTATTACATAAGGCTCTCTTTTCTGAGGACTAAAAGAGGGCTGGGGGCAGGGGATAAAGGAGGGTGGGTAGGATGGAGGCAAGCAAGCAGGGATTTAAATTAAATTTACAAAAGGAAAAACACCAACAAAAAAGACATGGGAAATGTGAGTCATCTGCATGCACATTATTTTTTCTCATAATACACTGAAATCAACTATTACAAGGCACAAGCTACAGTGGAGATAGCAGAGAATATATATATATACATCCTGGAGAAGGAAATTTAGCTTCTTTCACAAATATTTAAAACTTTTCTAGCACATATGCTTGGCTGTTAGAACAAATCCATTATCTGTAGCCTAGGGACACACACTACAGTTTTTACTTATCAGATCTTCTGCAGTGCCACATTTACATGCAAATGAAACCAGAAGATAAAAAGAGACTCTTCTTTTCAAGCTATTTATGTTAACTTACTATAAGGTATTCATTTTCTTATTCACTATTTTTAATGTTTTAAGTTCTTATACAGAGTACCATGTTCCATGATTATTTTAATACACGTTCCATGAATGCCTTGCTCAGATTTGCCCTGCCTTCCGTTATTCTCCATAGTTCTTTTCCACTCTTGCTGGTCCCACTCTCCACTTCCTGCTTTTTAAAGAGCATTTAAATTTGGAGTCTTCATGTACAACAGTCTGTTTAAATGTTAGCACATGGTTAATATAACTGAGGTGAAGTTGGGCTATGAGAGGAAAATACTACTGATTGTGAATACGGCATGTGCAGTGTATTTTATAGACATATGCATATGTATCAACAACCTCTCTCAGGAAACAGTTATTACTCCATTGTTCTGATAAGAAACTTACATTTAGAAGTTAATTAGCAAATGGGGTCACCTAACATATGGAAAACCAAAAAGTGCATTTATGTACATCTATTCCAAAGTCTCTCCTAAAAAACGTATAAAAATACACACACACACACACACACACACACACACACACACACACACACACACAAATGCCATTTGTCAGTAGCAGGAGACCAAGAAAAAAAAATTTAGACTGATAAATTTACAGACTTCCTAGAAGGGAAGTTTTTCACACAGTGGTTTAAAGGTTATTGTGGAACTACTGAAGACTATTGGAACATGATAAGACCCTTGGTTCATTGGTAATCTGCTGTGGGGTGGGCAGAGCACCGTTACTACTGAGTTGTTGGAAGGACCAGGACAGGGAGGGTAGCCGGGAGGTATCTTAATGCAAAAGTTAGAGTCTCAAGGAACACTGTGACTAGAGTGTTAGGATAGACCTGGAGAAACGGAGGGAAGTCTGAGTTGGCCTTGGTATGTATTTGGCTTGGGAACACGCTTGATTTCCTGTCGTTGGTCTTGATGTGGAAGTTGGAAGTTGAGAGGAGGCATGAGACAAAGAGGCCAGCCGCTCCTTCCCAGATCCTGTTTGCAGAGAAGGTTGCTGGCCCTCTGGGCTGTTGGCTACCGTTGAGAGATCTAGTACTGTACATGCCCTGGTCGTTATTTGTCTGTATTCTTAATCTTCCAATCTTAATGCATTGGGTTATTATTTCTTAATTCAAAAGGAGGTATGCAATGCTGTGGCTATACCAGGTGAATTTAATGCATCCCTATTGGCAGGTATGTATTGCTACCTTGTCGCTTACTTTATCCTTGTCCGCATATTATACTTGCTAACTTCTTGTAAATTTCTGGCTTCTATCATAGTACAATTATTACTCAACTGCTGGTAGAAGTGTATGTTTTTCCATTGCTGTTGTTGTTAATTTTTAAATTTCACTTATTTATTTTTATTTTTTAGCAATTAAATTTTTTCTGCCTTAATTTATTTTTTAAAATATATTTTATTTATTTATTCATATTACATCTAAATTGTTAGCCTATCCCTTGTACCCTCCTATTCCTCCCTCCCTCCTGCTTCCCCTCTACTCCCCTCCCCTATGTCTGTGACTGAGGGGGACTACTCCCCCTATATATGCTCTTAGGGCATTGAGTCTCTTTTTGGTAACTTGTTATCTTTCCTCTGACTGCCACCAGGCCTCCCCATCCAGGGGACATGGTCAGAAATGGGGCACCAGTACATCTCAATTGTTATCTCATCTCTTGTGTCTTCCCATTCCTCCCTCCCTCCCATTTTCCCCTTACTCTGCTCCCCTATGACTGTGACTGAGGGGGACCTCCTCCCCCTCTATATGCTCATAGGGTATCAAGTTTCTTCTTGGTAACCTGCTATCCTTCCTCTGAGTGCCACCAGGCCTCCCCACCAAGGGGACATGGTCAAATATGGGGCACCAGAGTTTGTGTGAAAGTCATACCGCACTCTCCACTCAACTGTGGAGAATGTCTGGTCCATTGGCTAGATCTGGGTAGGAGTTCCAACTTTACTGCATGTATTGTCCTTGGCTGGTGCCATAGTTTGAGCAGGACCGCTGGGCCCAGATCTGCCCATCATAATGTTCTTCTAGTAGGTTTCTAGGACCCTCTGGATCCTTCTCTCACCTAGAGTCCCAATAGGAAGTCTGCCCCTCTGTCCCACTTCCCTGGTAAGTGAAGGCTTTCATGGGACATGCTCCTTGGCCTAGTGTCCAGATATAAGTGAGTATATACCATTTGACTCTTTCTGCTTCTGGGTTAACTCATTCATTATGATCATTTCTACAAATTTTGGGAATTCCTTGTTGTTAATAGCTGAGTAGTATTCCATTCTGTAAGTGTGCAATTAAATTTTTTGAGATAATACTTTAATTACAATATGTCTCCCTTCCCATTTCACCTCCAAACCCTCTAACATACCAATCCCAACTCTCCTTCAAATCCATGGCTTCTTTTTCACTGTTATTACATTCATATATGTATATGTATGAATGGACCTATATACTTCTAAATATAACCTGCTCAGTCTGTATGCTGCTACCGGTATTATGTTTTCAGAGATGACCATTTCGCACTGAGCAACCAGTTGGTGTTCTCTTCCCTGGGTAAGACAGCCCCTCCACCACCCGACTCCCAGCTTTTCTCAGGTGCCTGTAGCTCTTTGTGTCAGGTTGAAGGCCAGCAGTCTTTTCTCCTTCCACTTGACAAATTCATTAATGACATCTTTGTTTGCTCACATGTCCCAGACCCATTGGTGCTTTTATGTCTGCAGCTTCTCATATTACTAAAAGACACAATCTCAGAGAATTCCCTGCCCTTCTGCTTCTCTGGGGCATCCGCCCTAGCTTCTGCCAGCATACTTGTATGCTTTAACCTGTTGAAGTCTTCTTCACACTTTACACCCGTTTTCATTCTAAGTTCCTTCTTTTTGCAAAATTTCACACCTGTCTTTGTTTTCAAAAGTTCACAATCCATACTATCATGACTTTGTTTGATTATTAGTAATGAATATCAATATTCTGAGATGAAATGGTCAATAGACCACTATGTTTAATATAGAGGTGACATAAGATGGATTTTTTTTTTAGGTAGTTTCTGTTATTTTTAATGTAAGTTAAAACTACATTGAAGGAGAGATAAACCTGTTTTTTAGGATACCAAGTGTGGGATCAGAATAGTCTTGTGAGAGAACAGGTGAGGTTAATCCACTAGAAGACCAGCCACCTCGTGCAGGAGTTTGATTGTTGTCAGCTGAAAAGATCCTGTGAACAGACTTAGGGAGGAGATACATAAATGATCCCAGAACTGAGGTGGGGTCTTTTGGAGACTTTGGATAGAGTTGGCTGTTTATCGCTCCAGTTCGAGAAGCTCCTAGAGAAAACCACTCAAGGGAAGGCTTCGGGGCTGTGGCTCCTGCTGAGGTTTCGGGTTCTAGTTACTCCAGGTTCCAACAGAAGAAATCCTGCTGATTACGCCAGGAGAATCATTCCTCCTACGGTTTTGTTATTGTTTTCCTTAATCCTCTTTTCCTTATTGTTTTGGTAGGTCGGGCTACAAGTGACATACACTCGGTTAATAAGTTGTAATAAAATATAATGGTTAAGAAAATTGAGCCTACAATACAGGTCCAGATGTATTAAAATATTTATATGTGTGTATGTGAATATATATGTACACACATGAATATGAAGCCTAAAACTCCATTTAACTTTGCTCATATAACTTATATGTATGTATATCCACATTTTACCACTTGGGACTGAGCAAACTATATGGAAGCATGTTACCAGAAAAAACTGATTATCTTTTCTCCACAGCACTGACCATCTGTAGTTCTTCATCTATGGTTGGGAAGTTGTATAATTCACCTGTCCATGTTGCCTACTTCCATTTGTATATTTCCAGGTGACACGTACTTTTCGTGAATATTTACTCTTTATTTAGAACTGCATTATATCTCGGGGCCATTTCTCAATCTGACAGCGGAGAAAATATTAAGGACCTTCCTAGTCTGAGGAAGGATATAGTTTAGCTGATACTAAAACTTTTTTCAATAAGGACAATCACCATAGAACTACTGTTCATTATTTTAGTTAAAAGAGCAGAGTTGCAAATGAACTAACTGATATTCCCCCTTCTAAACAGGTTTCTACCCTGAGATATATGTATATTTACTTCATGTTTAAAAGAAGTGAGCTATGCTCAATTCAGCATGTCAATTATTTGACATAGCCAATAAGGACTCAGAATATTACCACTAAAAATCTACACATATATTTGAGGGACATGTAAAATGCTGTTCATAACATCAGTAGCTCATCACATAAAATGTGACAACAAAGAGTGTATTAAGATTTTATGACACACTGAAAGAGTGGAGTATTTTTAAACAGCAAAGTAAATGAACAAGTTATTGCTTCAAGCAACAGACTGAAAGACATTTATAACATGATGCTAAAAAGTAACCTCCAGGGATAAACACTTGAACTCAAACTATACTGTTCAATATATTTCATCTGTAAACTAAGTAAAAATAGTCTAAAGTGACAGAAGTTAGGGTTTAGAAGATTCTAGTAACCCTGTTTCCTATGTGAGGAGAGGTACATGTGTTTCTTTTTTCTGTGTTAAAAAATTTAAGTTATATAATTTTTATTCATGCCACATTCTAGATATACACATTAGAAAATATCCAAAAATATATTAGTCTATTAACTTTTAAATTGTGTTTAGTTTTGATACCGTTGATAATGGGACATTTGAACTTAGAGTGAAAGTAATCATGAGTTTGCAATTATAACAAATGACTAATACTCTGAATTGAAGTACTTTTATGAAGCCTATTCTGCTAAAATGTGTAAAAAATGCAATTGCCTATAGTACTGTACATAGGTAATATGCTTGTATGTTCTACATGGTGGATTCTTTTCCTGGTAATTTTTATCTCTGTCTTAATATGTATGGGTCCCTTCAACAGTAATTGTTTTGTTTTGTTTTTTACTTCTTGTGGATATCTTCTGACGTTTCAATGATTGACCCTCCTGAACTAATTGAAAGAAATGAAGCAAAACTGAGGGACAAAGTGTTCAAGCGAGTACATAGGCTCTGACTATAGGATAGCACAGCTCTGTTTCCAACCAGGCCTAATGTTACCGTTAGTATTGCAGGAATCTAAGTCACTTTGCTTTTTTTTTTTTTAACATTTCAAAAAATGGTTGTTTTGAGACTCCACTTACATCACAAATCAATTGCAATCTTAGTTTATAAATGGCCCTCTGTCCATTTAGTCATCCCCCTGCCTGGTGTAGCTCTTCATATCACTGGCTCCTAAAAGGCAGCATTTGTCTTCTTCCAGAGCCTAGACGAGAGGTCTAAAAGTAAACATTTGATTTTCTGAAGACAAAAAGCAGAAGGCTGGGAGACACCAGGTCAGGTGGTGGGATCTCGGGTCATCTGGTGATAATTAAAAATTAAGAGCTAATGTAAATGAAATGAGGGTAAAGGTCAATATAGTGATGGGGAAGGACAACCGCCAACATGTTCTTGCTAATGTAATAATCATAGATCACAGCCACTTAAGTAAAAGGGCTGTACGAAAGCTTCTATGATGATGAGTTTAGATTACACTTCAGAGTAAGAGTGCTAAACATCGGGGTCAATCTGTTTCCATTGTGACCAGGATAGAAAGCTGGGAATATGAAAATATTCCTTTGCAACACTTAAATCACAGGCCAATCATTCTAACATCAACTGATATGTAAATTGGTTCTGTAGATACCAGGCTAGAAATGCAGCGAGTTACCAAAGAATCTTTGGCAAGACTTTCTTCACAGTTTTTCTTATAGTACTCTTCAAATTATATCCAGACCACATCTAGGGATTCATATATGTGCATACACAAACACATTCATATCTTCTATTACATATGCATATATTTCATTCTTCAAAGACACATCAATTTTTTATGTAGGGCACAAGAAGCAGGCCATTAATTAGATCTTCAAAGGTTTTTTATCACTCTTATTGGGTATTGTATTTTTTGATATTTAATTGTCTGCCCCACTTTTTTGAAATTATAATAATAAAGATTAAGTGGGGATGATGCTGATACAGTACATCTTACGTATATTGTGTTGCACTTGTCAGTTTCTTCACATCCACTAGGAATTGATTTTCTAAATTATTGCTATAATACTTCTTTCTATCCTATAGAAGAAGAAGAAATGTCATGGTTAAATGGTATATAAATTCATACAACTAGCAAAGATGCGCATCTAATAAAACATGTGCCCTTTGGTGTAGTAAATATTAATGAAATCAAGGAATAATGAGTTAATGGATAACATATGTATAGCTAAGCGTCAAATTTGTCACATAGCAGTAAAAGATTAACTTTCTAAACAGTGTTTACCTGAAGTTGCTCAAAGCAGATCAAGACTCTAGATGGTTCTGAATGATATTCTGCTCTGTTTGCTGAGTTTGGTTCAGTTTAATCTCAATACCATAAACACATCGAAGTATTTTGTATTCTACTTAATGCTTCTAATTGCATGTTTTGCATAAGTTCTGTATTTTTAAAATATTTATGAATATATCAAATCAGCTTTAGAAATTCACTGAGAAGAGCCTTGGGCTAAAGCTGAGTAAAGTTATGAGTAGAAATGAAAGAGCCCATGAGCATCCCACTCCTGTAGATGCTTCAGAGGCAACTTGTGACCCAGATACATCAGAAGGAGAGAAGGTTTAGGTCTTAATGTGATTTATAAAAAACCAGTTAAACAAATTGGGTAGCACAGAGTGTATTTTAAAAAGCCTTATCTAACGAGTGAGTAGAATAGAAAACATATGAGGTCCAATTGCCTTCTTCATTACCATTATCTGTTATTTTCTGAGCCACAGTTACTTGTTCTGTAGGAATAAAAAAAAAGGGGGGGTGGAATACAGAAAGTATTATGTCTATTGCTTCTGGATGGAAAACTTATATATCTACAAGGATTTTGAAGGTAATATACTCTCCACATAATTGAGGAAAGGCTTAATGCACATTTTCCTTCAATGTTATTTTTTTTTCAGTGCCAAGTCTTTCACAAGCAACCCCAAAAGGTATGAGAATAACAGTGCAATATTTATTTGTGAGTCTGAATTCATTAGAAGCAGTTTGCAGCTTGTCCACTGAAATGACCCGGAAGAGAGACAGTTTACGGTGTAAGTTTTATTATGTGTTATCACTATTATACAACAGTCCAATCTGTTGGCTGACACAAGGTTACTCATGTTTCAGCACACAGCAGAGTCTTGTAAAAGCAGAGGTCTTATGTAGGGGAGGGACAGAGGAGCCCTAGAATTTGCATTACAGCAGGTTTCCTTATAGCCAGAGGATGACAGGAAAATAAGCCCGAATTCGACTGAAAATTATTTGATTCCCTACTGATAGATACTTTTCGATGTTAACTGACTAGAAAGACACATTTCTAAGAATTCTGAGCAGAAAAAAAAACTTCAATGACTTTATTCCAAAGCAAGTCTAACATTGATGTTATTTTATTAAAATAAATATCTGTGTCCTTTGGTTAGAAAATAAGATACATATTAATATTAGTGTGCAAAACTACAGGGAAAAGTAATTTTTTTGACCATGGATGTGTGTGATGTTTTAGAGTCCACAACCTCATGCTAAATCAACAAATCTTAATTCTTTTATTACTGAATATCTTTTTAAAATATGGATTTATTTATTCAGAGAGAGGGAGAGAGATTGAAAATCTCAAAGATGGAAACAAGTAAGTTAGATAGACTTTTCAGAGAAAGGAAATTGTGATAAGTGACAAAGGATTACTTTATATGGGAAGTCCTTGCTGAGATATGTAACTGTGTCAATTTTTGAGTGTGTTAGTTTAGAAACAAATGTCTCACACAGTAATGTACCTATGATTGGTTCTTAGATTTTTCACTACACGTGAGATTAAAAGCTTAAGTGATAGCTTGCTAAACTTGGTTTTCTCCATATACTTTATGCTCCAGAATCCCAGCCCTGCACGTTTCCCTTCTCAGTGATCAGGAGAAGAGGTAAGGCCTTTGTAAATGTCTTCAGAAAACAGAATGGAGCATCTCTGGTTATGAACCTACTACACAAATGATGTGTCTCTAGGATATATTCAACCTACATTAAATCTTTCTTGTCTGCCTCATTCCTTAAGCACAGAATATGTAGGAAACAGAGAAACTCACTTACTGCCTTCAAAGAAAACACTCCTGGAAATTCAAGAGATGGAATGCATCAGTTTCTTCAAAGTTCTGAAAGAATGTTTTAAATTCAAGAACACTAATGAGAAATAGCAACAAAACACAGTGTTTGGAGTACAGAAAGTCTTAATGGATGTGCTGAGCTAGCTTGCCCTAGGTATTGGGTGACATCACTATCACACAAACAAGTAAAGTTAAAAAATAAAAATAAAAAAGAACTCCATATATTAGATAGTGTCTTTAGCTGGCCCAAGCAAAAAACTGGCTGCTATGGAATAAGTGCTAGATAATATTATGGAGTTATCAATGGATATGAAAAAGGCATTAGTAATTTCTAACAAGTTTGCTTTTATTACTGAAGTAAACAGTATGCATAATGTCGTTTTTTCTGTTTGCTATATAGTTACTTTATTATGGGTTGTTAAATTGGTTGTTAACTGGGTATATTGATGTTAATTACAAATTCCCTTTTGAATGCTTGGGACATTTGTAATAATAAAAAAAAAACATATAGTATAGAAAAAGGAACAGCTAGGAAAATGGAATTGAGTTTTTCTAACCCCAATCAATTAGTATGCATTACACAATCAAAATCTCCAACCTATGGAACAAGAGTGTAGTCAAAAAATCATATTGCTTTGATGCGTTTTGATTTTGACAAAGAGAGTACATTTTAGTAGTCATTTTGTTTTACCTAGCTACTGCCTTGTTCCTTGGGGAAGTGCTGGGAGGAAGAAGTAGGAGAAAGAAAGAGAAAAAAGAAAGAGAGAGAGAGAGAGAGAGAGAGAGAGAGAGAGAGAGAGAGAAGGAAAGAAAAGAAGAGAAGAGAAAGAAAGAAAGAAAGAAAGAAAGAAAGAAAGAAAGAAAGGAAATGAAACTAGTGTGGAAGAGAGGTAGGGATCCTGGACCATGCTGCATTAACTATTGTTCATTTTTCACCTCTTTTAACACAGAGCCTTCCATCAGAGAGCATAGAAAATGTAGACATTAACATCAACAGTTATAAGACTTCTGTGAAAGGCAAGCCTCTCCTGACTGATCATCTCAGAGACTTCCCAGGGACATACCAGTCCTAAGCAATCCATCACAGCTCTGCTTGTAATATATCCTATATGATGCTAACATTGGTGGCTGTTGCTATCAGTTACCAATAACTATTGATTTTGTTTTTTTTTAATTATTTGATAAATAAAATTGAGCATACAAATTTAAATGGGCCTTTACAAACACTTTAGTATACTACAATATATACAGCTTTCCCTACTTATCTCAGAATAAAGCTTTCTGCTTTTAAAGTACACGAGGAAATTCTTCTATGCAATATTTTGAAGTTTTGCTAACAATTTTTTTTTAGCTCAAGAAGCATCAAATAAAGTAGTCTGGCTTACAAACAAACAAACCAGCATACAGCGTACAAGCATACAAGGTTGCTTGTAAGTGAGAGTATTTTTGGGAACATGGTCCAAAGTTTAAAGGCAGGAAAATAGGCGGGAACAACAGGTCAAGAATGAGCTGAGTTGATCTTTGCCATCAGCAATAGGAGCAGATGCTTCTCTAGAACTTCTAGACCCTTAGAAAGCATTCCTAAATTTCCCTGAGAGACTTGCGTGCGAAATACGTATGGGTGCTGTTCTTCTGCAGTTAATTAAACACGGCCTATTAAGTTGCCCCTCCTACTTACAGGCTTATAGCTAAATTGGGATAGTTTCTGAAAGTTCTGGGGGGATTTACAATTAAAGCAACCTTGGGAAGACCTTGGCCCAAAGGTGGGACAAAGCTCACAATAGGTGCTTAGTAGGGCTGTGAAGAAACATTGACACAGAAGAGTGTGATGAACAGAAACCTTAGTGGAGCACAGAGAGGAGCCTATAAAGGGACAGAGTGACTGACCCCTCTTTTCAGCTGTACAAGGATCTTAATTAAAATATCAAAGAGAGTCCAGGTGTGGCGGTGCACACCTTTAATCCCAGCACTAGGGAGGCAGAGGCAGGCAGATCGCGGTGAGTTCGAGGTTCGAGGACAGACTGGTCTACAAAGTTAGCCTAGGACAGCCAAGGCTACACAGAGAAAGCCTGTCTCAAAAAAACAAAAAGAAAAAGAAAAAGAAAAGAAAAAATTAGAGAGGAAAATCAAGCAAATCATTAATAATAATAAGGTGTCTTTGAAAAAGATCATTAAATATGAGCCAGTTGATTAAGCCCATGAAACGTTTTTAGGAAAAATGCAATGTCGTCTCACAGCATCGTCTCTACTTCCTGTTCCTATGGAGATACATGCCTGGTTTTCAGCCTGGTGATAAAGGGTTCCTGTGCTCATGTCTATTCTTAAAGCACTGAGATAACAGGCATGTGTTAAACAAAACTACTGTAGCCAATAATTAAGCGAATGAATGACCCTCAAAGAAAAAGTGCACAGCACCTGCGGCACTGGTCTCGCTACACGACATATTTCCAGTGTCGTCAGAAGAGCAAGGCACTCAGTCCTCCTAATGATCTCTTTCATCATGCTGTCTCATCATCGGCACCCAGGACTTCAGGTGCTCTGCCTGCTAATGGTGTTTCCTACCAGCAGCCAGCAGCTCCTGCCGCTCCGTGTCGTCTTGTTCACTCCTCATCCTCACTTTTGGCCGACTTTTTGTGTTTACTCTGGAAGTGACATGCCCAGACCTCGGCGGCCCGTCACATAGTTACAACTCTCCTCGGACAAGAAATGGAACACATTAAATATGTTTAAAATGTTTACATGCCTGAGAGGATAAATACCTAGTTTGTACTGGTAACGCTGTAGCCCTACCCTCAGATCATGCCCAACAGAAGGGTAATGAAGCATTTTAGTCTCTCTGTAATGTTTCCAGGCAGATTAATTAATGAGAAACATCTATGCATCTTGGTTGCTTTTATTTCTACTCTTCCCCTTCAGAGCTTCACTTTAAGGTCACAGAAGAGTGGTAGTGTTCTGATACGATACAAGAGAATCTGTGGATATAAACTTCAAATTAGTCGCTGACGAAAGCATATTTCTCCCACCTGCATTTCATGTGGCAAGTAAAAACTGAATTTTTAAATTGAGTTTATTCAAGCTTAAACCAGTGTGGATCTTGAAAAGCTCACAGCATTTGGGTTTGCTTACAAAACGTGCCTGACACATTCCAAATTCAGTTATCTCCAGTTCTTACAAAGTCATACTATGAGTGAAACGTGGGTCTATGTACCACTTTTAAAATGGTAGATGTACAATTTAGTATATAAAATTGTATTATTACTTTATCGTTTAAAGTAAAATTTAAATTGTGACTGTCCTTCAGCAGATAGATTAGTTCATTTTTTTAAATCTTGATTATTACATTATTGAAAAAATGGGTGAATGGAGGGTTTAGCTTGATCTCTTTTCAGTGTCTACTCATTTATAAAGTCAGACATACTAGATCTTGGAGAGATCTTTGTAGTTGTTGTTGGTCTAACATGCAGGAACTAGCTTGGTAAATATTTCTACATTTGGCAAAGAGCTCACTAATGTTCAATCAGTCAAGAAAAACAATATAGCTATAACAAAGGGTGCCCAGACCCTGGATACACAACGTGTTGACTGTCAGCATCTCCATTCTCATGAACAAGGCTCACATCCAGACTTTCCATCACCACTTTAAGCACCCTAGTAACTGATAACAAAAAAAAAAATCTATCTGTGAAATGCCAACTTACAAATCTTTTTATATGTAGCAAAATAAGTTGTGTGTAGACTTGATTCTGTCATTAGTATCTGAGTGAACTTAGATAATGTGTTTGGAAGACAACTTTGTCTCCTCTCATTAGACAATGTTAAGTTCAATTAACCTCCTTGCTTGTGTTTCTCTGTCGACAAAGGGAGGCCTCACTCATTATTGGTGAGTTGTATATTGTACAAAATACATTCCTACTAGTCTACTCTAGATTAGATGTGTGTAAACACCATTTCTTGATTTTTAATCACATCCTATTGAGAATTAATCTCTGCCAATGAAATAAGCCATTCAGCTAGATTAAAAGTACAATAAAGCAGGGTTAATTTGGGAACTGATATTACTGCGTGAGTTCAGCAGCCTCAGGGGGCTAAGGAAGTCACATGAAGACTATAGTTTTTTAGTGGTCATAGACAAAGGACTTGCTGGACTTAGGGAGCTGGTGGCTCCAGGTAAGGGGGGCTTGCAGCCATCCTCAGGAATGCCAGGAACACGTAGGCTTCCTCCTTTCCTTGGAGGGGATAGCTTTGGAGAGAGGGAATGAGACTTACCAGATCATTTTGGGGAGAGGGGGGGCAACCAGAGATGCCAGCATTGATAATATAAGCTAGATTTCTGTCACTGCTGAAAACACAATCATACAATAGGGACACAGGGTCATCTCTCTCTAGAAAAGACAGAGGAAAACACAAATCAAGGAATGACATTTGTACAGACTGTGAGCAACAGGAAGAGAGGGAAAGTAAAGTTTCCATTGCTGAGGCAGTAATTTCTTCCTTAACTTTGGATGATTTTTTAGCTACTGGCCTCAAGCACACAGTTGGGAAAACATTGCAAATCAAGGAAGGACAATTTTACAGACTATCAGCAACATGAATAGATTTAAGCACAGAAAGAGAAACTTTTATGGATTACAATCATTTATCAAGATAGAACACATTTTGTATTTTTGTAAAAAGAATGAAGTCAAGTAACCCTGGTTTGTTTCTCTATATATCAACATAGGAGGAAGAGGGTTCTGCCTTCTACTCCCATAATTAAACACAACAGGATATAGCTTCAGTTGAAAAATGGCTAAGAGAAGATGGCTTCCAGTTTCAGGGGGTGAATAAATGAAGTAATCTTCATTTAAGCTAAATTTCTTTCTTTTTCCTTTTTTGCATATCAGCTTATAATTTATTTATTTTTTTATTAATTTATTCTTGTTACATCTCAATGTTTATTCCATCCCTTGTATCCTCCCATTCTTCCCTCCCTCCCATTATTCCCCTCCCCTATCACTGTTCCTGAGGGGGATTACCTCCCCTGTATATGCTCATAGGGTATCAAGTCTCTTCTTGGTAACCTGCTGTCCTTCCTCTGAGTGCCACCAGGTCTCCCCCTCCAGGGGACATGGTCAAATGTGAGGCACCAGAGTACGTGAGAAAGTCATATCCCACTCTCCACTCTACTGTGGAGAATGTTCTGACCATTGGCTAGATCTGGGTAGGGGTTTAAAGTTTACCACCTGTATTGTCCTTGGCTGGTGCCTTAGTTTGAGTGGGACCCCTGGGCCCAAATCTGCCTATCTTAATGTTCTACTTTAGGTTTCTAGAACCCTCTGGATCCTTCTACTTTGCTATTCTCCCATGCTTCTCTCATCTAGAGTCCCAATAGGATGTCCTCCCCTCTGTCTCAGTTTCCTGGTAAGTGAAGGCTTTCGTGGGACATGCCCCTTGGGCTAGTATGCAGATATAAGTGAGTATATACCATTTGAGTCTTTCTGCTTCTGGGTTAACTCACTCATTATGATCATTTCTAGCTCAATCCATTTATCCACAAATTTCGGGAATTCCTTGTTTTTAATAGCTGAGTAGTATTCCATAGTGTATATGCACCACAGTTTCTTTATCCATTCTTCTACTGATGGACACTTAGGCTGTTTCCATGTTCTGACTATTATGAATAAGGCTGCTATGAACATGGTTGAGCAAATTCGCGACACACCTGTATCTGCCTTTTCTCAGATCATAGGCATACACTCCCATATAGAATTAAGATGAAGCACTTTTAGAGAATTTTTGTTGACACTTTTGTGCATAGTCCTTATGAAGTCTCATTCATATGAGATGGAATGTGGAAAGCAGCAATAGTCTTAGCAGTTCTCTTGGCTGTTACTGCTATATTCAATCCTCCTCAGTGGGTAAGATTATACATGAGTTAAATCAATTGATACTTCCTGCTGTGCTACTATGCTTTAGCAAATCTCATCAGAGTAAAAAGTGTGTTCAAGGTCCCCAGGTCTCCTCCCGGGACTTATATTTAAATAGAAGAGGGTACGCCATGGTACCATGGTTTTTAGTTTGTGTGTGTGTGTGTGTGTGTGTGTGTGTGTGTGTGTGTGTGTATGTGTGTGTGTGTTTGTGTGTTCAGGTATGTTCATGTGTATTTAGATGATTCTGCAACTACTAGTGATACATAATAACGTTGTGACAGTGTTAAGAAAAATCTAAAACAGTGCGAGAGAAGAGAGAGTTAACGGACAGTACAGAAAAGATGTGACGAATAGTTGGCCAGTCAGGAAAACCTTCTATCTATAAAATATTCACAAAGTCATAGAAATAAGCTCACAGTAGATATGCTTAGGAGAGCATAGAAGTCCTTAGGGAAAGAGTTAGTAAGGACAAAGTGAAGACAGCGGAGAACATGATGAAGAGCGTGCTGACCACTTGGAGGGTTGTGGCTTTTACTGAGTGAGATGATTTACCAGTGTGTGTTTGGGAGAGAGTGGGGGACTGCTCCCACTTATAATAACCAAATTTATCTAATATGCTATGTATAGAACACACAGTACACAAATGTGTGTGAAAGGGAAGAAAACTAATTAAATTCTAGGCCACAAACAAAAAGAAGATATGAAATTAGGAGAAGGATGTTTTGGAAAGAAGGGAGGGAGGAAGTTAGTAGAAGAAAGAAAGAATGAGAGAGGACAACGTTAGGGCAAATAAAAAATTAACTCTATAAATATATGAAGCCATCCAACGATAACTTTAAAAATATTTAACAAAATAAACAGAATGAATATGTTTTCCATAATCCATATGAGCAAAGCTGAGAGTTTAAACCCAGAGTGATTTAACCAAGAATCATATGAATGTCTAGCAAGGGAGAAATCAAGTTTGTTAGGTCTATTATCTATGGGAGTGTAGATAGAGCCAAGACATACAAGTTGACAATCCAATAAAACTCTGAGATTAAAGGTTCAAAAACTACAATACTTGCCTGATTATTAAATACATAAATATGATAGGGAGGATGGAAGGTTAGGGACACATGTTCTGAGAACACTAAAACATTCAGGTTGCAAAACTGGTGGATAGTATACAAAGATGGCTGAAAAAAGATGTAGCGGGAGAAGAAGGGTAGAGTCTGGTGAGCTAGAAGCTGAAGGAATAAGCTTCTTCAAGGAGAAGGATTTGATGAAGTCTTCCTCATGCTAGACAATTTGATCTCAGTGTCTGACAAACACTGACACGGTGATCAAACGTCCGTGTTCCTTGGGACAGATTATCTGGTGTCCAAGGCCTCAGTGTGACAATATTTCACTGTAAAAATCTCTCTGACTTTGGTAATATGTGACATAGTTAACCAAGACATTCAGATATCTATATAAATAAAGTTATGAGCTGCTGTGGTGAAAACATGGTACAAACGAAATAAATGATAGCCCAAGTGGAAACAGGTGGACTGGAGCAAAGTTGTATGAATTAGATGCAAAAAAACCAGAGAAATAACAGGTAATGAAGAGAGGGCTTGTGTTGTTATTGATTTATAATGTGAAATAATTAATACTTTTTTTTTTTGCTAAAATTGGAGTAGGATACTGATGGAGAGTGAGAAACACGATGCAGGAAAGAAAGGAGAGTAAAGGGATGAAGCTGAAGCTTTAGGATGCAAGTGAGGGGAGACTTGTTCTCAAATCAGAACAGAAGAAAACCCAAAAAACAAACAAGCAAACAAACTAAACAACAACAAAAGGCAAGGACACACAGATACAGGTTGCAGGCAGGTAGGTCCTGTGATGTTGAGCACTTAAGGTGGTAATTTGTTGTTCCACTTTTCTCTTTGTAAAGAATGTATTAGATGAGGAATATTGGTAACACGGTAAGAATACAAGGAGCAAATATGAACCATCATCTATTAAAATGGAGAGAAAGTAGAGAAATACTGAAAGATGGGGACCAAGCAATAAAACTCATTTAAGATTAATAATAATTTGTATGAAAATATAAATCTATTACTCTCTAGCAAATTGTAAAATGTGAAAAGCAACAAAAACTACTAAACTACTAAAAAATTAGTAGTCATAAATTCCAAATGACATAACACAATAGTTTTGGGTTTTGTTTTTTGTTTGTTTGTTTGTTTTGTTTTGTTTGTTTTTTTTTGGAATTTTTACCTTTCTAGCTTCATGCATTTAGATTTAGACAAAATTGGATTCTTGATTGACAAATAAAATGAAAGCAATATGGGTAAAATTTTGTCAATTTCTTTTACAAAAACATATTTATAATGAAAAATCACAAAGTTTAAAACATCTAATGAAAAGAGTAAATGGGTAGTCGATAGTTAATATTCTAACTAGGGCCAAAGAGATTGGTGCATAAAACTGTAATTATTTTGGCTTTGAACAGTTCTCTGGAGGAAAACTGCCCAGTCTGAGGAACTGAGTTCAATCCCTGGTTCTATGTGGTAGAAGGGGAGAAGAAACTTCTGTGGGCCTATAGTTATAGAGTGATGTACACAGAGAGAGGGCAGAGGGAAGTGGAATAGAGAGAAAGGGAATTGAAAGGACATTTTAAAATTATAGTTATAGAATAACCCTAGGTATAGGATTTATATTATTTACACTAGCCTGGAAAAGGATTGCCATTAGAGGCCTATGGGGAGTCAACCAGGGGCTGATATCATTGGTTGGTATATTACTGAGAGGCACTGCATTGTATAAGCTACTGATAAGATTCAAAGATAAAAATGATTGGTCAAAAAAGAAAGGAAGACGCTCTGAAAGTAATAAGAATAATATGAATATCTCTTTCACACAAGGTACAAATGTATGAAGAATTCACTGAAAGATAATGATTGCTTTTGGAAAAATTAGTATAAACGTTAAAAGATTACAGAAATGATAGTGCTATTGACAGTTGAGAAGTAAAGGTGTTTGGTAAAAGATAAAGTGTTTTTAGACAAGCCTATATTATAAACTACTGTCCAGGTCACTAACTACACTATGACATCATCATAAAGGATGAATAGTTGACTATATTAATGACATCATCCTAATCATAATGGATGAAAAGGATCAATCTTATTGAATACACACAAAGTCATTTCATTAGTTAATTCACCACCCAGGCTTTGAGTGTCAAACAGGTGTTAGTCATTATGGTAAGTGCTAAGTGTAGAGCAAAGGTCAATACATTGAATATAGTCTCTGCCTTTACTAAGCTCAAGTACAACAGGAAGAAAGAGACTAAACATGGAATGAAGAAGATAATTCCGCCTAGGCCCCTGTGGTTGCCTAAGATTGGAGGATGAGGTAGAGTGGTCGATTGAGAAAGGAGTAAGTTTTAGTAGTTAAACTATCTATTGCAATGGTGTGCTGACTGGTAAAATACAGAGCACACTGGAGAAAGCTTTTATGGCTATGGCAAAGACTGACAGAACCTGTTTAAAGGATTTCATTTGTCATATTTGTCCTTTACATTTTACTAGTTTTTCCTTTATCCCTGTCCTAATTTCTATACTGTGTTTTGGTGCATTAAAATGTGGTCATTTTCCTTATTTTTACTATTTTAAATAGTTATAGTTGATTTTTTTCTATCACTAATTTTAGTTATTCAAATACTGAATGAGTAATTGGAATACATTTTTCTTGGTCTCTTGTTTCCGTTTTCTTTTCCCTTCTGTTTGCTAATATGCTTTATCCTCCCAGCCACCTACGCATCCTCCTACCTACCCACTCACCCGTCCTTCTATAGTAAGCAACTACAGAAAGGCAGACAGCTAATACCTACTACATAAATCCACTCACACGCGAGCTCTAAGATAGTCCAAACAGGTTTCTGGGATGTGTTGCTATAAATAACAAGCAAAAAATTTCTTCTTTGATTGCTTTAAAAGAATGCTGGGAATATACCCCAGAAAATGGCTGTGACACACCATAGCTTAAACTGTGTTTAAAGAGAGAAAGACAGAGACAGACAGATAGAGACAGAGAGACAGTGAGAGAGAGAGAGACAGAGGCAGAGAGACAAAGAGACAGAGACAGCAAGAGAGAGAAGAGGAAGAGAGAGAGTGAGACAGAGAGAGACTGAGATAGACACAGACACAGAGAGACATAGAGACAGATAGGGGCTTGGAAATCAATAAAGCTCTTCCCAATGGACATCAAGTTGTGACAGCAGTTATTAGTTCACATCCACATTTCTGGTTTGACTTTGGCATTCTATCTCCACTTTTAGAAATACAATATTCCCTCATCTCCATATAGTAGCCATGATTTTGTTCTTGTTCCTTGTTTATACAATGTCAAGAAATTGAAGTTTAGGGGCATGTATGTACAATTTATATCCTAAAATAAATGAGATTCTCACATTTCACACCAATAATTAATTAAAACATATATAAGAAGCTACAGTACTTTGATTAAGCATTGCCATTAATATTTTATTGAAAGAGGTTTTGAAATGTCCTTTCTATCCTTGAGTTCATTAAGGCCCCAGAGAAGCTGCACAGATTCATTACCTTATTTCAGATTGGACTTCTCATCTCTGAATCTCAAAGGCAGAAAAATGAGTCTTAATGTCTTTTGAGGTCAGAGTGCTCTTCCCACCTATGGTTTATGCAAATGACCTCCATCCACTTAACTTTCACCTGCAATTTGCTCCCTGACCTTGTAATATTTAAATTCCGCATAGTATTTTTTTCTTACTGAAGTAAAATATAAATAAAAACCCAACACAAATCATAAACACAGTTGTAAATATGTCATATAACCCCAACGTATCTGCAGGCATTTATCCAGTCACCACCACTGTGCATGATCAATTTTTGTTCATGAATTAACAATCTTGTTTACCTTCTATTTCTCTTCCAAGGTACATCACATTTTTCATATCCAATTGCTTCAATCTAGTCATACACTTACATCTTAGAGAATAGCATCCTGAGATCTTAGGGTTAGGGCAACCTAACCGTTTCTATTTCCTATAATATCCTAAATGGTAACTTCAAACATTAAGCATCTGTTTGTTTGTTTGTTTGTTTGTTTGTTCAGTTTTTTGAGACATGGTTTCTCAGTGTAACCTTGGCTGTTGTGGACTGGTTTTGTAGACCAGGTTGGCCTCTAACTCAAAGAGATCCACTGGCCTCTGCCTCCCTGAGTGCTGGGATTAAAGGTGTGCACCACCACTCACATCTTGGATCTATTTTTTAATAGGTATAAAATTTGCTACTGTATTTTCAAACAAAAATATCTCTAATCTTTAGACAGTATACCTGTGAGCTGATAATTGTCTTGATAATTTCTGATACAGAATTCTAATATGATTTTGAACACCAGAAAACACTTGATTTGCCTTATAACAATACTTATTTAGACTTTTATATGACTTTGAGTTTTACAGTGACACCATGATCCATGTGCAAGTCAATTCTGAGTTCTTTGGCAGGTCCTAGTTAAAGACTGTGTTATTCTGAGCTGATTATAGGGTCAATTCATTTGTCTCATCATCCCAGGTACCCTGATTTATAAATACTTACACATATCCATGAGTAAATTGATATTCTACGATAATGTTTCTACAGATCCTGCTGACAGTGTACAAGCTTATGTTAAACTGTCCTCAACACTGGGACTAAACAATGGAGTCAGAGGCTTAGTGTGTTTGTGTGCTTGATTAACAACTGTCTTTAATTTACACAAATACCTTCTTTAACTAAAACAAAACAAAAAAAAAACCCTCTGAAATGAAAGAAGCTCCAAAGAGACACGGAGAGCTTCACATTTGCATTCTGCCTTTCAGTTGTCAGGACCTGTTCATTAGAAGTTCTTCTGTATAATTTCCACATATATTTTACCACTCTTCAATGAACTATAAATATTATTGATGATGCATTATATATTTATGAAACTTAAATTTTGTATAGTTATGCATATTACACTTCAGAATCCCTCTAACATTTACAGGCATATGCAGTCTATCAGGGAGTGATTCGCTTCCCTGTCATGAGGAAACCCTTTTTGTTCTCTACTATTTCTATTATTTCTTCTCTCTCTACTAAATCAACAATAACATAAAAAACACTTGGTTTGCTAATTTTCTTGTACACAGAAGAGTTTATTTTGGGTGGACATTAGACGCATTGTTTTTAGGTTTGCTCGGAATTCTGAATCATTCTTTAGAGTGATTTAATTAACTCCACACAAAATAGCAGTCCCCAAGAGGCACGGTTCAATAAATTGCTATTGTCTTTTCATTAATGCTATTCACTAAACTTTGGTGTTTTATTTTAAAAGTTACCATTATTTAGAGATTTCATGTGTCACAGCTTCCTATTAAATAAAAACATTCATCTTGGAAGGGAGCTCCTTAACACATGGTATGTTCTAGAGGGAAGTAAAATGTTCCATCCTGCAAGAAAGCTCCTTCAGATTAGGAAGTAAAAAACTCAAAGCTTCAGGAAGTTCCTGAAACTAGTTAGATTCATGAGACTCCTCATTGTCCAAGCATGTATAAACAGTAAGAAATTCTGAGAGAAATTATTAGACAAGCTGAGCTACCTCAAAGAGGTTCATACCATCTCAGATGCTGTACAGAAATAGTCTCCAACTTCTTGAGCTCCCCACAAACTCTGTACAGAGCCCCAGGTTTCCAGCTTCTGTGTGAGCTATCATCTGTGAAAGGAAGGCTTTTCTACTCCTATAAGTGACCCCTCCCCAACTCTTCTGTCAGTAACCCCTGTAGATTACACTGGTTCACCAAGATGGACTTTGTGGGTAGCCTTACTTTGATCTGTAGTTAGTTCCTGATATCGACAACAGAGGGAACTAGCATCTAGTGAGTATACATTTTGTATGGCCACTGGGCAACAAGAGCTTTGTCACTTGAGAGCAGTAACACCCAAGTAATCTTTGCTCACCTAGACTCCAAGACATTCTTCAAGAAACTCCAAAGGGTGTGCAAGAATATTACAATCATTAAAATTATTTAGCAAAGAAAAGCAACAAGAAGATTTGGAAAACTATATACGATAGAACACAGTCTGTGAGCGACAACTTAGATGAGCTAGCTTTCACCTCTCAGATTCTAGGGGCTTTGCCTTTGTTTTCTACTTAGTTCATCATAGCAGATCTTTCATGACAACCACTGGCTAACTCCAAGGGGACAATGATGACAATATCCACTCTTATACTCAAATTACAAAAGTGGTGGTGGGAATTCAAATCCCACCACAATGTGTTTCTAGAAATCCATTTGGCTGCAGCACACATGAGTCACAGAAGCTGTAGTTACCTGCAAAAGACCTAAAGATCACAGAGAGAGAAAAGGCATCTGAAGTCTCTTCTCTGACTAAGGAACTATTGGCAGTTGGTCAATGTTGAGTGAGAATAAGCCACTTCTTTTAAAGGGAGGGATAAATTTTGGTTGTTTCCACAGGCCACAGCCGATGATCCCACATTCAGGCACATAAAGCACAGCACAAATTGGACTCAGTAGATTATTGGGGAAAAAGACTTTAAAAGCATTTGATGTTGGAATAAAATATTTTTGAAGATTGAGGGTGTTTGAAGGAAGGCAAGATCAAGATATACTTTATACATTTATGACATTTTCAAAGAATAAAAATATTCCTGAAATTCAGAGTAAGATATGTATATTTTCTTGTTAGTATTGTCTTTTTAACTGTGACATTCTTCATTTGACCTGCTCAAGTTATATAGGCTACGTTGCCCTTGAACTTACTGTTAGTATTCTGCTTGTCCTTTCCCACAAGCCACAAAGCATGTTGTTAAATTGATTTATGCAATACTCAGCCTAATAGATAACTTAATGAATTTTTCCTTAATGATAATGATGGTTTAAAAACACTACTATAGTAGAAGCTTACAGATTTGCCTCCCCTGGTTCTAATGGTCATTGCGTTGATTGTAGGGAACAGATGGTGAGATGAGAATCATAAGCTATTTCACACTGACATTGTGCTTTTTTTTTTTGGCTTACCTCAATCTCAAATATCACTTAACCTTATGTTTTCCTAAATGATACATATTGCCAAGCACTCCATTAGCTAAATTTCACCAGCTTTAAAAAAGTTGTATCAACAAAATGTAAGCAATCAAGAACAAAATGTTAAAAGTATAAGAATCATATAAATTCACAGTAATCATGTGCCAAGGTTGCTTAACTCGTCAACAATAGAGTACTGAATGTATTGAGAAAGAGCACAGAAAACTAAGCAAAAGAAAACAAGCATATGAAATACCAAGGTAAAATTGGGAGTTATGTAACCTAGTTTTTTAAAAAATAATAAAATAATTATCTGTATGGCTTTATCCTCCATAAGAAATGAATCTGATGTATGACTATTATATAAGATTCCCTGGCTTCAAGTTATCTAGGAAACTGGGACAGAGGGGAGGACATCCTATTGGAACTCTAGATGAGAGAAGCATAGGAGAATGGCAAAGTTTAAAGATCCAGAGGATCCTAGAAACCTATAAGAAGAACATTATGATAAGCAGATTTGGGCCCAGGGGTCCCGCTCAAACTATGGCACCAGCCAAGGACAATACAGGCCGTAAACTTCAAACTCCTACCCAGGTAAGCCAATGGACAGGACATTCTCCACAGTCCACAGAGTGGAGAGTGGGGTATGACTTTCACACATACTCTGGTGCCTCATATTTGACCATGTCCCTTGAATGGGGAGACTTGGCACTCAGGGGAAGGATAGCAGGGTACCAAGAAGAGACTTGATACCCTATGAGCATATACAGGGGGAGGAAGTCCCCCTCAGTCACAGTCATGGGGGAGGGGAGTAAGGGGAAAATGGGAGGGAGGGAGGAATGGGAGGATACAAGGGAGGGGATAACCACTGAGATGTAATATGAATAAATTAATAAAATTTAAAAAAACTTTGTAAAACTCAGTTTCCAATCACAAGAAAATAGAAAATGAGTCTTGCTCTGTAGAGTTCTTTGCCTTGACCAGTGCTTTGTTTCTCCAAGACACTAAATGTTTATGCTGAATTTTGTGCCTTATTTTGAATACACTAATTCCATATATTTTTTAACTTAAATTCAATGCTAATACTGACAATATAATTTTATAATTCACCAAAAACCTCCTGTAAATACCCTTGAAAAGCAAATCCTAATCTACAGCTATTTTTAAATATATTTTAAAGTTTTATTCCACTAAAACTGATGCATATGAGAGAGAATGAATGAACATAACTTAAATACCTATTTACATATGTATGTACACACATGCATTTATATGTGTAAGCAATCACATCCCAGAAGTACCTAACTTTCTGCTCCTATGTGTCACTCTCATAATCATTTACTCAAATAAATAGGAAAAAAACAAAAGTAAGAAAAAACATCTTATGAATATTTTTGATGGTTTAACATACATATTTTGTGATGTGTATGGAGGAATCTAAACTGTTTTCAACTTTTATCCTTGGAACTATTGAAAATTTTATATCTATATTTGATCCACAGTTTTAGAATGTATGTTCACCTAATGTGGTTCTGCATCCTCAATGTATTTTAATTATTTGTATGGGCTTATTTTTACATAAAAAGCTCACAAAATGATCTTCTATATTTCTCAAGTACTAGCCTTACCTTACTTTTCTCACATTCGTCTCCCTCTGACTTTTGGGATGTGCATTCTTCTCTTTAACACTGTGGATTTATTGGCCAGGAATGAAGCTTCCCTTATGGGTCACTGGCAAAGATTTGGTTCATTTGATTCCTTGACAGCTTTGACTGAGATTTGTGCGATTTGAAAAGAGAACACATGGTTCTAAAGTCTCACCAACGTCACTGCCACTTCTCCAACATTCCTAGAAGATGCAGTCTCACAGAAATCTCCCTAGTCATCCAGCTCTTACAGGCTTCCCCTAGCCTCACAAGGGATGAGCCCTGAGCCTTGGCTGAGGAGGTCATGAAGTAGATATAGCATTTGGAACTCAGTTCCCTAACTCTGAATTTGGCCAGTTGTGAAGTATGGGCAAATAATACTATCATTTTTACCATGTTGGCTTCAGGTGTTTTTTTTTTGTTTTTTTTTTTTTGTTTTTTTTTTGTAAACAATGCAGATTATACAACTGAATGAGTCTTGCTCCTCTTGGCTCTCATTTCTCTGCCTCTTTTAGCTCAGGAAAGCACAATGGCTAAGTTGGTGTATTTCTTCTCCGTGACTTCAGCTTCTGTAAAGGCAGGCTTATGGAAAGGTTAGCGTTTAACTATATGTAATCCTATTATGCAAAGCTCTTTTAGAGGTGGGTTGTAAACATCTAGGGTAATACATTTCATAGTTTTAATTCTAAATGAATGCCTGCTTACTGTTTCTAGCCCTGGAGCATCAAATCATATTTTTAAAATAAGTAGATGATTTTACTATCTTTTCTGAATTCATTAAAGATTAAGTTAAAGAAGAAAATTGCATTCTTTTGTGAGAGCTTTTTCTGAAAAATAATCTTTACTGACCTCATGGATAAATAAACAATAGCTGTCAATTTCACTTTCAGGGTAATTGATCCAAATTATCTAGGTCACATTTCCTCTTTGAAAAATGTAAGCTGCAATCAGCCTTTAAAAATAAACCTGATTAAAGATATAAAAGGTTATATACCCAGTCAACTGCTACATATTTAAACCAGACCAGGAGTTCACCCTTTACAGGTGCACAGAGGTTTTCTTCATGAGCTTCATTCTTCCATTAAAGTAAGAAAGGGGCACTCATGAGGAACTTTCAGTGGCAGGGTTTTTTTTTTTTTTTTTTTGAGGGGGTTGGGGAGAGGAGGGGACCAAGCTCTGTATTTTAAGGTCTACAATATACTGGGTGATTGAAAGGAGCAATTAAAAGGCTGGTTCACACTTCTGACCTTGTACAATTAAACACAGAAGAGTCCTCTGCAAACTATAATCCTATCGCATTTTCAAGTAAAGGAAGATCAATGAAGACTGAAAAGTAGCCAAAGAATATGGAATGAGAAACAGTGATTAGAAGAATGGGTATAATTAGCATAAGTTAGGGCAGGGAAAGCATGGCTGGCAGTGAAATGTCTAATTGGAGTAAATGGTACACACGGGGATATAGCCGAAATATTAAAACAAGAGAGAGGGAAAGACTAATAGAATTTGATGTGAACTAAATTAGGTCCTTATTTATATTCTTTTCATTCCGGTCATGGTCATGCATGATTCTGAGGATAATGGGCAGCTCTTAGTGTGTCTTTGGTTTGGTTTTCACTTTTTCAGATAAAAACTTATAGAAGTTATAGAAACATTTTAATGTCAAGTGATATAACTTTCTTAGTACAAGAGTGTAGGTTAAAATAATTTGTGGGAATGGGTTTCATTAACAACTACTCCACCAGATACGTTAGAAGAAGAGTGAGAAATTTATCAGGATGAGAAATGAAGCGTAGAAAGATAAAGTGCTCCAGCCATCAGCAAACAGTGCTTCTGGGACAAGTTGAAGAGAATTCTAAGGTTGGAGAGAACACTCATAGATTATCAATTGCCACTCTCACTGGCCTGCAGTCTTTGTAATATCTAATGCCCTCCAGAAAAGAAACGTTTATACTCTCTTCAGTAACTTCAAAAGTGTCTCAATTCGTTAGCTCTACCTCAAATTGTGTTTGACTCTCAAAAACCATTTAAACAGAATGAGCATTTTTTCCAACAAACAGGTGTCTTAGTATTTGAATCTAACTACATATTAAAATAATAGTACTGAATGGCTTTTTAAAAAATTATTTTTATACATTCAATGTATATTTTATATATTTTTATTAAATATTTTATATATACATCTATGTTACTGCACATATATACAATAAACCACCTACAACAAGAAGAACCATGACACAATCAGAAATTATATAAATGTTATACTCTTAGTGTTTTGGCTATTTGTATTTGACAGGCTTGAAGAAAAAAATCTTTCCTATCTTGGTGCGTCTAAAATTTTGAATGTAAATCAATCTTCATCACATCTTGTTATTATCAACTTAAAACATCTATCTAGACCTAAAAAAATCTTAACTCCTAAACAACTAAGCTTCATTGTAAAACTAAATTACCCGGTCTTCAACCCCATCAGAGACTTGAGAAGGAATAAACTTCATTACCTGAGTATGCCAGGAGAACAGGTTAGTAGCTTTTCAAATGAGAACATGACATAGACAATTTACTACCTGAATAGTCACCCAATACTTTCTATAATGTTGGAGCATCATCTTCAGCCTTCTGGCCCAATATGTATATATATTTTTTATGAATATGTTAATGTATTCATAAGCCAAGTCAATGAAGCCAAGACATTTAATACTAATGACTTTTGAGACGTCAATATAGGTAGTAAAATACAACTAAGTTGTCATACACAGTATGTGATGATCTGTTTATATTCAGTTTGATATTCAGTTTATCTTTGTATGCTAAAAGCCAGTTATGTTGACAATAAAAATATACACCACTCAGGAGTTACCTTTCAAGTCACATATGAAATATTCAGATAGTCCCCCACGTGTATGTCCTGAGGACATGAATGACTCCTAGGGGAACTGTGAGTCAGACTCATTGACGAAACAAAAATCTTACAGCTTAAACTCAAAGGCCTCTCAGTACAAATGGGGAAGGAGAGAGAAGGGGGAGGGAGGGAGGGTAGAGAGAGAGAGACAGAGAGAGAGACAGAGAGAGAGAGAGAGAGAGGTGTTGCAATATGCAAGAAGGCCTTTCGCTCAAAGCTCTTATGTGGGTGCGAACGCATGAGCCATGCTATATGTAGGCGACTCCCAGTAACAGCTTCTCTTGAAGCCATGGCAGCACTTTTTTCTTTCTTTCTTCCTTCCTCCCCTTCTTTTTCTTCTTCTTTCTTCCTAAATGACAAATATTTCTTAGGGAAAATCTTGGTCTAATGAGACGCCACCATAAAGTAACAAAACCACAGAGAAACGCAGAATGCCGGGCAATGCTGTGGTGCTTTGCCAAGGTAGCTTCATGTTTCAATTGCTGTGGCATTAGGAGACAGACAAAACAGGCAACAAAAACTCAGCAACAATCTAAAAACCTATCTTTAGCTAATGGTTCAAAGTCTTCTCACAAGATCTTTTACTAAGACAATCGACAATTGTTGCATTTGCAGAAAAGAACCACAGAGCCTGCCTGGGGGACCAGGCAGTCTGAAGAGAATTAGGTGAAATAAGTGCCCAAAGAGATTAAAAAAAAAAAAAAAGATGGTATCCACTCATCCTCAAGGGATAAAAGAACAAATAATTATAGATTCTATTTTGCCACAAAAAATTTGTTTATTCACTGTGATAATTTCTTTTTCTGGGCCACTCTATCTCCTTTGTAAAAACTTCAACACAAACTCATTGGGTTAGTGACAAATTATTGTTAGATACACAGGCACCAAAGATGAGGTAAGCCTGTCAAACAAGTTGGCAGATAGTGGTATCAAGGCATGAAAATACTGATAAGCCTTTCAAGGAAAAAAGGCTGTGTTGACTCCTCAGTGAAGTTATCACCTGGGCAACTCTCTCCCTCTGAACTCCCCATTGATGAGCAGCCTTCAGTTATGAGGCCTTGCTACAGAGTAGAGGGTTTAGAGTGGACACGCTAATGTAGTCACCATTAATACTGTCCACACTGGATAATTGACTATTATCGAACAAATCATATGCCCTGACCCATATGTTGAAGTCTTAATCCCCACTACATAAATATTTGGCAGTACTTAGAAACAGCATCATTAAAATGTATCAAAATTAAAATGAAGTCACATTAAAATGAGGCCCCTATCCAATATGATTGCTGTTCTGTACTATAAAGGGGCGTGGTTTGGACACACAAAGGGATGACAGCATGTGTCGGAACATAGTCCAAGTGTGAGAGTTCTGAGCGCTTGTGAGAAAACTCAAAAAAAAAAAAAAAAAAAAAAAAAAAAAAAAAAAAAAAAAAAAGCAATTCAAGGGTCTTGTGACCCTTGTTTCTTCAAAACACAGAACTGTTCTTGGAATGTGTTTCTGTGCCCCTCCCAGGAGTGGTGGAGAGGGGTGAGCTTACTTAGGTTGTTGTTATCCATATGTCTCTATGAAAAAACATGGTTTCACCACATGCACTTGTCCTTGTCACTATACACTCTACACAGGTGACTCTTCTTACCCCTCAGAATATAAATTGTCTGATGCTCAGAATATAAATTGTCTGGCTATCAAATAAATAAATAAATAAATAAAAATATATGCCATGTAATTAGGAACCATTATTGCTAGCCCACTGTTATACTCTAAATTTCTGTGTCATCTCATGTCCATTTCTAAAGGATCCATATCTGAACTTAAATTGGAAGGAAGAATAATGCTAGAGCCTCAAAGGTCAAGAGACATTCAGAGTAAAAATTCACAAACAGAAGAACCACTATGTCCCATGAAATCCACTATCACTCAAGTACATTATCCAATGACATGTTAACTTTATACATCATAGCACAATACTTTTATATGAATTTACTATTAATTATTAAAGGAGAGATCTGTGAAAGAATACACTTTATAAGTTGAATAGGAACAACAATTCTAAGAGTCCCTCTTAATATCTCCCACTTAGAAGCAGCACTAATAGACAAAGAAACTGAATCACAGTCACAGATTTACACTATGATCATTTAAACAAAACACTGCTCTGGGAACAGCCCCTAGCGACTTCTTATTTCCTTTAATTCAGAATCTTTGTGAACATATGCATCAGATAGTTAAGCTCAATTTAGAGGTTGTGTAAGAATTTTTTGAGTCTGCATCACAATTCGGTTTCTTCTTTTATTCTGCTTTCTCCTCCCTGCTCACAAGCGATGATTCCTAGTAAAGATTCAACATGTCAGGATCGGTGTGAACGTCTGCTTTTGTAAACTCCCACCAGAGACGCCATTCTCATGAAGGGTAACATTGTTGATTGTATAGTGCTATAATTGGACTGAGGACTGCTCAGGTGCTCACCCTTCCCTTCACACCACCTCCTTCAGTGCCTCTTAGACTGTAAATGAGCAGCCGGCACATGCTCTTAAGATGTAGCTCACATCCCTCCTCTGCTCAGGACGTTCAGTGCTCAGTGGCTTGCCTTTTTGACTTTAGTAGAAGCCAGTGTGCCTGAAGTGGGCGCCAAGGTTCACAAGGTAGCTCCTTCACTCCACCATTTCACCTGACTCTCTGGTAGTTTCCCAGTCTTCTCTTTGCTTAGTCCCCATTAGTCCAAATGCTGTTGCTTGACTGGGGCAGGCAGGTGTTTTGTCAAATTAATTTCCTTCATTGCCTTTACAAAAAGGCTTGTATAGCCTTACATGTGCAGCCTTGTACAGTCTTACATGCATTCCTGTGTCTTAGACATTTGCTTTCTGCTTTTTCCATAGTCTCTTCCACCATCTAACATACTCGGCATTAATTTTCTTTACAAACCGAAGATAAAGTCTCATTAGGACAGTAGTCCTGCTTGCCACTTACGGAAGTTAGTAGAATTTAAAATATGCCTCACATTTGACCATGTCCCCTGGAGGGGGAGACCTGGTGGCACTCAGAGGAAGGACAGCAGGTTGCCAAGAAGACACTTGATACCCTATGAGCATATACAGGGGGAGGTAATCCCCCTCAGGAACAGTCATAGGAGAGGGGAATAATGGAAAAATGGGAGGGAGGGAAGAATGGGAGGATACAAGGGATGGGATAAACATTGAGATGTAACAAGAATAAATTAATAGAAAAAATTAAAAATAAATAAAATAAAATGTTGCTGAAGGAAATGAGTAAATATAGAATAAAAATTAAATGGCCTGCCAAACATACAATGGAAGCACAGTAGAGCAGAGCGGTGATTAAGCATGTAGCAGTCTAATAGTTTATGTTAGGCTAAAAATTCCTAAGCCATGTAGGTCTGAAATAAACACATTCTTATATACTACCCTTCAAGAATAAAGCTCCTCAAAAGGTGTGGTGATTGGTAGCTGCATCAGATTTCTTTTCTTTGTGATCTTTTATAAATTCCACAGTTGTTCTGAGAGCTCAGATTACATTCAGAAATGAAAGTGAAGATTTAAAAGTTAAAATTTAATTAAAGAAAAGGTTAGGAGGCTCAGTCATGGATACATATTCATTTGCAAACAGGGTGGGCCTTGATAGAATTGTTCTTTTCAGCATTAAGGAAATGTTTATGAAGAAGCAAAAAAGTCTCATGGCAACTTTAAGGTAAATACATTTAAATGAACCATTTGATCTATTGTACTCTGACACAGAAGGACCTGGCTAAAGACGCTAGGGATCTGAGAGGTCCTGCTAAACTGAATGTTTGTAAAATTTAAAATAACAAAAGTACAATAAAAGGAAATTGTGGCTATGTGGATCCCTATGTTCCAGTTTGGATATCTCTGAGGAGAAAAGAAAAACAAAATGGGAAGAAAACATATATTTTGGATTGCAAGCTAAATGTTGATTGTGTTAGGAAGAGACAGAGACAGACAGATAGACAGTCATGCACACACACACACACACACACACACACATACACACAGAGACAGAGAGAGAGAGAAAAAGAGAGTGAAAGAGAGACAGAGAGAGACAGAGACAGAGACTTAGAAACAGGGAAAAACAGGGAGGGAAAGAGATTAGCTATTTTTACCTCTGCCCATGAAGCACTTAAGACAGGCAGTGTAGACCTGCACTGGAATACAGAGTCTTCAGTTCTGCATTTGTTAATGAGATAAACAAGGCTTTATTAGCAGCAATGACTTTACCACTAACAACGATTGATTTGAAGAGAATCTATGCAAATAATGCTATGGCTGGAATTTCCAAGTCAAATAGAGAAGGCATTTTTCTTCAATAAGTGATTTACTACAGATACACAGAACATATTACATTTTAAGTTAAGTATACAAGAAAGTATACTATAAAAATCTAAACATTCCAATGAAGCATAATTATAACATATGTAAGTTTGCCTTTAAGAAAATATTTTATATTTAAAATCAAACAAATTGTCCTGATTCAAAGTAGAATGAAATGAAAACACAAAACAAATGGCCAGAGATATGGCCCAACAGATAAAAGCACTGGGACTGGCTGCCCTTGCAGTGACCAGGGTTCAATTCCCAGCACCTACATGGTAGCTCACAGCCATCCAGAGCTCCAGCCCCAGAGGATCTGACATCCTCTTCTGTCTTCCATAGGTACTGGACACGTGTGGTGCACAGACATATATGCAAGCAAAACACCCATACACATAAAATGAAAACAAATGGGAAATACGTAAGAATATTTCTATCAGAACTCTGTAGGGAATTTAATAGAATATGAGTAATAGTAACAATAAGAAGGGATAATGGCTACCATTTGTCAAGTGACATGTGCAAGTTACTACCTAAGGGTTTCCACATAGTTTCTACTTCGTCTTCACAGCCTTTTTCCTTCATGCATTTCTGCTAGCGCTTTAGATATGAAGAAGCTGAGCTTTGGTGAAGTCCAGGCATAGACACAGAAATATAAACTGGTGGATCTAGGTGCTTTAAGTTCACAGGCCCTGCTGTCAGTACCTAGCCTTTTCTTATTAACAGCTAACTTGGTAAGTGACAATTTGAAATAGAGAACTCTAGCAGTAAGCCTGTCATCACAGTTTCAGCAGAAAGCATCACAAATAGTGAAATGTAGTCATTCTTTGGGTCATTCTCTCTCCCCAGCATTTAATAAATGGCCAGACAAGTAGTTTTGACAAGAAACCAGTTCAAGAGTCCATAGCAAAGCAAAGCTGTCATACAGCTTCTATATTCTATAGGGAGGCTCTTGGCCAGAGTCCTTGTCCACACTGCTCTGCAATACTGTTAATCATGCACTCCCAGCAAAGGTTCCAACCACAGCCAAATACATTAGACTCAGTTTTCACAGATCAGAGGGGTTGAGAAAAATTTATAGGATGGCACTGTGCTCTCTATATCATCTTGTCACCATAGCAACAGATAAGCACCTGGCCATTATTTTACCAGCTTGACTACACAATGAAAATCTTGAGTATTTTGGGAAAGTGGAGCATTGCAAAGTTTCTGAAGTTCACAAATTCGATGATGTTAGCAACTCTTATAGAACCGTGAATTGACAAAAAGACTCTTTAAATGATTGTACTGGATAAAACAAATGCATTTTATGAGTCTCAATATTTCTTCCTGATTAAAATCTCTTTACAAATCTGGTATAGCAGGAACATACTTCAAATTACCAAAGGAAATGTGTGTGTGTGTGTGTGTGTGTGTGTGTGTGTGTGTGTGTGTGTGTGTGTGTGTAGACTCACAGCCACATCCTTATCTAGAAAAACTAGAGAATTTCCTGTAAGTGGCAGAACAAGAATAGGACACCAATCTTTACTGATTTTCTTTATTACCATGTTGAAAGTCTTAGCAAGAGGAACCAGGAAAGAGACAGAAGACTGGACATCCACACTGGGAAGGAATAAGTTATGTTTTTATTTTTTGTAATAATTTTATATGTATAAATACTCTAATTTCCATCTTAAAATGAAGTTTTGATTTATAACAAATCCAGTAAGATACAACATACCAAACAAACATGTAAGAAAAAACTTGCACTTTATATACCAAAAATGAACTCAGTAAGAAAATAAAATAAGAATGAAATCTATATTACAAAACCTACAAAGAATATTTAATAATATATTTTACCACAGGAATAAAAAATGTTGTGATAAAAATTGTAAAAACTAATGAAAGATAGAACAATTGGAAGATAATCTGGGTCATATATTGAAAGAATTAATGTTGGTGGAAAGATGTCATCACCTAAAGCAATCTATAGATTCAATATAACATCATCACAATATCATTTTTTATTATACCTACAAAAACCCTCAATGTTTAAAATTCAAGTGAACACAAATACCTAAGTAGCCAACATGATTCTTAAGTGGAATGGAGCTGTACAACCTCCACATTCCTGATTTTAAAGCTTATTACAAATCTATGTTAATCAAAACAGTATAAAACTTAAATAAAATCAGATTCATATACTGAGTTATAGAGAATTCAAAAATGAATCTGTGTTTTTGTCAATGATAAGAAGCTCATACCAATAAAAAAATTCACTTCATGATGAAGTCTGAAGCCTTTAAATTAATACAATAAAAAAAAAAGAGAGAGACATCTTTCAAGTGACTGATGTTGTCACTTATTGTTTGGGTCAGTACAAAGGCAACCAGAACATGAGCACACAGAAGGATTATGTTAGACTGAAAAGCATACTAACAATGGTCTTGAGACGTAACCTGAAGAATGGGGAAAATGTGCATGCATTGACATTAATATCCAGAATACGCAATAAATAAACACAGTAAAAATAATTATAATAACAGCAATGATAACAGAGCTGAGTGTTAGTTAAGGAACTAAACAGACCAAAAGCTACATGTGACAATCCTGTCAACGTGTGTTGGAAAAACAGTATAATTTCATATACGATCAGCAACTATCAATGGAAGACATACATATGGCCAACAAACCCATGGGGAAAAAAAGCTCAGTTTCAAAACATCCGGAAAATACAAACCCAAATCACAATGATATACCCTATCGCCTCAGTTTTAATGAGACTGAATGGAATCTTATCAAAACCCCCCAAAAAAATCTGCTAATGAGGATGCAGAAGAAAGAAGATTGACACACTGTTGCTAGGATGACAAATGGCATGGAGATTCCATAAAAAAGGAAGAATAAGAAACACATTGAAAAGCAGGATTACTTGCAATGATTCTGCCACTAGCACACAGTAAGTGTGCATTATAAAACCAGACAGATTCTTTTAGCCCCGTCCCCCTTTTAAGTACTATCCACAATATTTAAAGCATGCGATCAACCTAGATATTTATTACTTGAGGAATAGTAAAGAATATATGGTTTCTATATGCAAAACTATTCAAGTCCTACAATGGAATGAAGCCCTGTCCTTAACAACATACATCTTGGGTGGAAGACAAAGAGATCAAGAGCACATGTTTTCATTAGCTTGTGGGAACTAACAGGTCAATCTCACGAAATGAGCTGGGATGCAGTCACTAGTGACAATACAAGGTAAGAAAACGGGGAAAAACTTAGAAACACACACCAAAGAGGTCACATGAAGGCTTGCCTCTGATTTCCATTCTGCATTAGGGGAACTTTTGTTAAAACAACTAAAATAACTAGAAGAGTTCACCTGCCAGCACAGAACTACTATAGGAAAAGATTAAATACTTATTACCCTGGTTTGTGTATGCTAGTACACATTGTACACATGCACTGAAGCATAATAATCAACACCATAATATGTACATAATAGTATCTAAATAAAAATAAAAGAGATATGCGGTAAGGGCAAATGGGTGTGTGCTTTCACATCTATTGCTTGTATATATTTTCCTCCAATGTACAAGTTCTCTTTGTATTTTATTATTTCTTCTGCTCTTAAAAGATTTGATTTTGACCTAAATAGTGCCATTAGCTTACTTTTGCTTTTGTTACCTGTATTTTTTTTTTAACTTAAGGCTTTATTATTCTATTTAAATGTTTTTGCCTACATGTATGTAGGCATACTACATGAATGCAGTGCCCATGGAGGTCAGAAGAAGACATCGAGTTCCCTAGAACTAGACTTCCAGATATTTGTGAGCTGCCATGTGAGTCCCGGGAACCAAGTCTAGGTTCATTGCCACAAATGTGCTTTACTGCTGAGCCATCACAGACCTGTTTTCTTCTCAGTGCTGTTGTTGCTGTTTATCTACTTGATCAGTTTTGAGACGGGAATATCATTAAGTAGCCTTGCCTGTCTTGGAACTTCCTATGCAGACCAGGCTGGTCATGAACTCTTCCTCCAAAGTGTCACTGCATGGGTCGCCAAGCCCTGTGAAGTCTGTAGCCAAGGCTGACCTGGAGCTTTGGGATCCTCCTGGGTCTGCTTCTTCAGCATATCCTGCCAGCATGCATCACCACAGTGGGGTGTCACAGGCACAACATCCCTCCCATGACCATATTCATAGTTCCTTTCACTGCTTTCTTCTAGGGCTTTTAGCATCTGAAGCTCTGCGTTTAAAATTTTTAATCTATTGCATTATTTATGTATGCTGTAAAATAAAGATCAATCTTTTTTTAATGTGATTATATGATTTCTCAGTTCTTTACTGAAGAGACTATCTTTCTTTCACTGAATATTCTAGGTACGTTTGCTGAACATTCTTTGATATATGTGAAATTTTGTTTCTTTTCAGTTACAATGTTCCATGAGTCTGTGTTTATACGTGTAGCATATTTTTTGATAAGGTAAGTTGATAATATAATTTCAAATTATAAAATGAGATACTTCTATCTCTATTCTGTATACATGAGCTTATTTTAGAAATTGGTTTGACACCATTTGAGCAATGTATTCTTCTATCCCTAGGAAAATGTCACTAGAGCATTGTTAGGTACTGCGCAAGAAGTAAAGATCTGTTCCTAGTGAGTAGACACTTTGATACTGTGTTTTCAATATACATTTAGGTTATCTTTCTATTTATTTATATTTTCTTTGGAAATTTCTGCCATCACATTTTTGCTTTTGAGGTTTCAGTGTAGGTAAAATGATTCCCAGGTGATTTATCATTTCCTGAAGTATTGAGGATGATTTTTTTCCTTCCACATTGTTAATATGTAGACATATTCTTCACTATTGTATTTTTTTAATCCTTTAAGTTTGCTGAAATCATGTAATTGTTCTAACTATTTTGATATTCTCCAGGCTAGTATGTTATGTTGTTTCTCTCTATAAAACTAATATTTAGCATATTTTCACTTTTTCTGAGTGGCATGTCGTTTTTCCTAACCCCTGTTAGAATCAGGTTTAAGTTTGGGATATGTTCTTATTTTATGTGATTTTCTGCTTAACACGTTTGTTTTCATTAATTTTTAAATTGAAATGGAGTTACATCACTTTCCCTCTTCCCTTTCTTCCTCAAGCTTTTCCCAGCTGCCCTCCCTTGAACATCTCCTGCTTCCCCTCCCACACACTCCGGTTTATATCCTCTTTTATTGTATTGATTCTCACATACATCCATGTATATAGTTCCCTGTGAACATATCCATTGATGTTGCCATAGTCTCATTACTGCAGCCGTTTCCCATGGAGACTATTTTACAAAAGGCTCCCTGGTATTAGGGGTCTTACAATCTTAGTCACCTCCCTTCTACCATGATGTTTCCTGAACCATAAGTGAAGGAGCTGGGATGCATATACTTTGTTGGGGGCAGGGCTACCTTTAACCTATGCAGACCTATAGATTCCTACCTTGTATACTGCTTTTATTAGCTAGCTTTTATTAGCTAGCTTCTGCTTGCTGTAAGGAGAGGCTTCTTCTATGAGGAATGAATATCTATATCTATCTATGTTTATGTGTATAATGTTATCAATATGTTTGTGGTGTTTTAGGTATTAGTGTTTTTCAACCACAATTTCAGGAGAGTCACAGAGAATGAACCTTGTTGAATTTAATCACATTCCTGAAACTGCAGTTTCCACCATTGTCTTCTCCTTTGGAGAAGAAGTTTTAGGATGACTTTTCTTTGTCGGATACAAATCACATCAGTAAATATGCTTGTAAAAATTATTCTGTATCACTATAATAACGTGCTTCCCCAGAAGAAGATGTTATGCCTTGTGCTCTCACTCTTACGAGGCATTTCAGCCTACAGATGCTATTTTCTTTGTGGTAAAGCCGAGATTACAGACTCCCATAACTCCAGTGTTTTCTCTGAAAGTACACAGAAGTAAAATAGATTTTCAGAGAGAAAATAGAGCCTGCTCAAATAAAGCATCTGCTCTTTGGCTCTAAGGACTAGTTGGCATTTGGGAATGTAGGGCAAATGACATAATTTTCTAAGGACCCAACACCACTAAATGTAAATTTTGGCTTAGCTAGTTTTGAAGTAATGTTGTATAAATTAAATAATTACATTCTTAAACTACATTTGATCATGAGACTATCCAGCACCATATGACTCGAAATTATTTTCTCTTTCACCTTTAATTAATTCATTGATTTAGCTAATATTTTGCAGTGACTGAACAGGGTGTGGGTATGCCAGCTATTTCTTAGTTATCTGTATGAATTTTAGTAAATGTTCTTGGTTGGATTTTATTCCAGTGTGATTTTTTTGATTTGTGACAAACTTTACGTTGTGTAACCACTAACTTCACTCTGCATTTTCATCATTTGTCTTCCATGTCTTTCTCTCACAGTTTAGGCTGATCAACCACATCCTGGATTTAATTTTCTGCCATGCTTGTTTTCCAACCACTGTAAGGAGTCTTTAATCGGCTCTATTCAATTGTCCAGGAGAACTCCTTACTTAACTTGTTTTGCTCTTTAATAGAAATCTGTATTTTTAAACATTTAAATAAAAATCTAAATTAAAAACATTTTCTTGGAAATATGCAATAATACAACCTCCAATATGCTGTAATAGTTCCTTAAAGGTACCATGACAACTTTTTTCACATTTTGCCATTTATTTGAAAAATTTAACTGTTATTTAAATGAACTTATCCTTTTAAATTGACTTACTAATTACAATTAGACAAAAAGAAACCATCTTTATATTTTGGTATTGAAGAAAGCCTTCTCTGAGACTTCAGTAGTAGGGAAGGATTCCTAGACAGTGCTACCAGCCTGATGGCCACTTTTCAATATGAATTCTTTCTCTGTGTTCACTGGAAACAGGGAGAGAAGAAGAAAGGATAAAAATGGCAACATCTGGAGTTCAGATTGATCCCACAGTCATTTCAGGTTTCAATCTGCATTTCTTCTTCTTCTTCTTCTTTTTTTTCTCTCTTTTGCTTACATTTATGAGCACTATAGTCCAGATGACAGAATGTGCTGCTAAAACTCCTGCCCATCAACTTCCTCTCTCCTCCCACAAGTTCCACTTTCCATCTTGGTTATTTACACTGAGGAGAACCTGAGAGGCTACATAGTAAAACAATGTCTATTTTGGCTTTGATTGCCACAGTCTCCATACTAATCCTTAACAGCCCATCAGAAAACATCACATAGGATCTGGTTTCAACTAGCCTTTTGCTCTTGAGCAATCCTACTTCTAAGAATGAAGATGTAATGATTTTTATAAATATGTGACAGAATACCTAGAATTTTGGAGACACAATTAAGCCTTCTTAGATTGTCTCTCAGTATGCAGATACATTGAGATCTGTATATGTAAGCCACATTATGGAACTTTAGGGACATTAATTTTACTGTATCCTGATATATTTGTTCCTATCCTGAGATCAATTTGTGACTAATCTCTATTACTCATCAACTGTCATTAATGCTATTTAAAATAACTAATAAAATAAACCATAGTTTAATGTATATAATTAACCCTGAAGGGATAGGTTGGGTAAATGTTACATTCTTCCCTAATTTTCATAGTGAATTATGCAAGGGCTTTTTACCATATTTCAAGAAAACAATAAAATAGGTATAATTTTATTATAGTTGCATTTAATAATGATATTTGAAAAGCCAGAAATTTTCTGCATCATCTAAAATAGAAAACTGCTGAGGAATGACAAGGGATGATGTCTGACAAGTCAGAGCACATCTTAGTCAATAAAATGAAGGCAAAATTATTCATGTGAGTTTTTAGATTTATTCTTGTCAAAATGTGTGACTAATGACTTAGGAATTTGCTTCTGAAAACAAAAGAAAATCTATATTCCTAGCCAACAATATTTACAAGAAAACCTGCATCATCTCACTTTGCTAACAGTGCTGGTGACAGCAACTTTATTTATTTGTTATTGTTTTGTATTAGGATTTTCTTGATTTAAGAAATGTTTCTATACATTGACTATTCTTAATAGATCAGGTATGGTTTCCTTCAATCTTTGTTCTTGTTTCTATAATTTTGGTGATGTAGCAACATAAATGAAGGTGATTTGGTCCAAATGATAAATGCAATAACCATTTCCTTTACATCGTGCGGATTCAACAAATACTATAAGCTAAGAGGTGACAGCATCTGGTCATGGTTGACATGAAGCAGACCACCATCAGCATGTAGGTTTTTAAGTCATAGAGAGATCACTGCTGGGATGTCAACTCTTTGCTCTTCCTACAGTCCCTGTGGATTTGAGTAGTATTTGAGGTATTACTTATCTCCAAGAGCACCTGGACAGGCATATGAGAGAGAGGAAATGCTATATTTTCATCTTAAAACAGGAACAAGATCAAAGAAAAACCTGTGTGTAAAATAGACAATGGAGAAGATCACAGAGGCCACGTTTAAAAAAATAGGAGAAAAGAAATAATTGCATAGTTAGAAATATGCAAAATTAGATCTTCTATGTTTAGAGAGAATGAAAAAATCCTTTAAAAATATTCTATTACCCAAGCATTCATCAGCACCATATTTTTACAGCACCAAAATATGCCATGAATTATGCTAGGAAATCAAAGGTAGAACTAATCTTCCAAAGATTCATCATGAGGTGACCAAGATTAGGCAATAAATAGCCTTTCTAATCTTTTACAATGAGTCTCCAACACCAGACTTTCTCAACTGACATATAGTAGACTTCTATGATAACTCAATAAACACACACACATACACACACACACACACATGCAATTAAGCATTTTATAAATATAGAAAATTTTAAATGTATAAATTATAGAAGATTTAAATGTATTATAGAAAGTATATCATATATCACTATTGAAATACTATCAGAGAAGAAAGGAATCATTTTGGTTGCTTGGTGTCTTAAGGGTTTTAATTAAACAACATCTTTTCGAAGTTGATGAATGAATTACAGTTTTTAGGAACAGTTTTTAGGAGTATTAGAACAGAAGAGACATTCTAGAGAGGAAAATATACAGTTCTTAGCAATTAACAGAAACCTGTTCAAATAAACAAGGTTTTTGTCATTCTTAAAATATTAGTTTTATCACTTCCAAAATGAAGGTATATTATAGTATTTCCTATAACTCTTACTATGTTCTAAAGTTGTAACTGTTTATGGCAAAGAAGTTGAGAATATTAGTAGCTAACCTTAATATGGACAATTATGAAGGGAGCTTGGTTGCTACTGGTTTAAGACACAATTCCTCAGGATACTATTTCAGTAAGTAAAGCTCAAATGGAAAAGGAAGGCCATCTCTTTCTTCTCAAAGTATTTTCTGTTCCCCTATCGTTTCTCAAGATGCTCCTCATACAAATAAAAAGATTCAACATTTTCACAAGGGTCTAGACTGTCTCCATTCTTGAAAACTTCTCAGGTTACTGGTTTTCAAAGCTCTAGTCTCAAGATAAATTATTCATTAAAACCATTATGAAACATAGAACATATGCTATAATATTTACATATATATCAATATGTATATATTAGAAAGTACTTAGGAGCAGGAAGGAAAGGAAGGCACCCTGGGTTCCACATGCCTAAAAAGTATCCATCAGAGCCATCAGAAAATGTAAAAATAAAATCAAATTCAGTAAATACACTGCTAAGTAACTAATTTATTCTCCAATATTTACCTCTCTAATAACTAAGGACATTGTTAAATGTTAAGCATATCAACTATGAATCTATCTGGCTTTGACTTTTCAAAAGCTGTATCCTATGTTTTACAACTGTGTGAAATCTGGAATTTTACATGTTAGGGCTAAATAAATTGACAGCAGAACATTCAACTGAGTAAACTGCAAACAACTATTTTATACTAAGAGTTTAAAATATTAGCACACAGTGATGGAACAACATTTTCTAAATTAATGTAAAATTCATGTTTCTGCCAGATCATTTCCAAACAATATTTATATGCCTAAGCAAATTTTACTGATGAGCCAAGCTCCAGACACAATTAATTTACATCCTAAATGTACTTTTTACTGATGAGATAATTAAAAATGCTAATATAATTTTGCCACCTTAAAACTAAACAAGGCACCAATAAATAGAGTCAACAAATTAAATGAACACAGCCAACGCTTACTTTTGCAAATTGGCAAGCATAATGTACAGAATGGAGCATCAACTTGGAGATCTGAATTAGAGTGTACACACTGAAGAACGTTCACTCCTCTTGACTAGTTTCAAGTTTAGTTTGTTTAGAAGAGTCAATGTCACATGCTTAAAGCTGACACGACATGGAAATCTTCCCTCCCCTACGATCCTAGTTCACTGAAGATCGCTCTGAGCCTTGCCTATAAGAAAAAGCCACCTAAAGGAGTCAAAGGTGAAGAAGCTCCCTTGACAAGTGCACTCTGTTTCTTTTTGCTTCTCTTGAACACTAACGTGGCAGAAGTTCATGAGCGTCGGTAGCTTGAACTGGAATAATATACTCTCTAGAAGAAATACTTCATGTCCCATCATGTGATCAAAGAGAAACACACAACAATGTCTGACACTGAAGACGTGGTAAGCTACTGAGAAACTAAAGTGGAGTTGTTCTAAACAGCTTATCAGCCTGAGACAAAAACAAACAAACAACAAAAACCAGCAAATGAACAACAACACAGAAGCTCAAAGAAAGGTGTTTTTTTATTAATTTATTCTTGTTACATCCCAATGGTTATCCCATCCCTTGTATCCTCCCATTCTTCCCTCCCTCCCATTTTCCCCTTAGTCCCCTCCCCTATGACTGTGCCTGATGGGATTACCTCCCCCTGTATATGCTCATAGGGTATCAAGTCTCTTCTTGGTAACCTGCTGTCCTTCCTCTGATGGTTTGTATATAAATATTTTCCTGGTGCAAAGAGGATGCATTACATGTATGTCATGTGTAAGACAAAACAGGAAATCATACATGTGTTATGGTTTTTTTCTTTTTAAATATATTTTAACATATACTTTTATATTATTACACATATATACAATAAACTACCTACAGCAAGAAGAACCATTACACAATCAGGAATTATATACATATTACATTCTTAATGTTTTGGCTATTTGTATTTGGCAGCCTTGAAGAAAACATCTTTCCTATCTTGGTGAGTCTCAAATTCTAAATGTAAATCAATATCTATCATATCTCATCATTATCAACTTAAAACATCTATCTAGACCTAAAAACATCTTAAGCTCTAAATAACTAAGCTTAATTGTAACACTAAACTATCTGGTCTTCAACCCCATCAGAGATTTGAGATGGAATAAAATTGATTACCTGGGTATACTGGGAGAGCAGGTAAGTAGCTTCCCAAATGAGAAGATGACAGAGACAGTTTGCTCCCTAAGCTCCAACGTTATAGAGAGTTTCGGGTGACTCTTCAGGTAGCATACACGTGTTATGTAATTGGAGTTATTTTGTAAAATATATGTATGTGTCTAAAATATAATATTTTAGACAAAGAAAACAGAGTATGGTAAGTAAAGTGTTTCCAGACGTGTTGTAGCCTCAATGTGCAATATCAGCATTTGGCAGGCCAAGACAGGAGGACGAATGACGTGAATGTACAAGAAGCCTGGGCTACAGGGTGGATTCCAGGCACATTTGGGCTACAGAGGGAGGGAGACTCTGTCTAAAAAACAAACTGGTGTTTCTAGTGCAACAGCTTCGGGAAAATATGGAATCTTCATAAAGCACCTGGTCCATTGGCAATATTTTCATATTCTCCATGTAGCCAGAAAAAGACACCCCTTTTAAAAACTTGTAGCCAAATTGTGATGCAGATATTTTATCTGGAGGACATTCTCAGCACTATCCTTTAACTCCTCAAAGTAAAACCTCTAAAAACTCACAAATGTCTTAGAAGGTAATGAAGACAACTCTGGGGCAATGTGTATAAAATTGGAATTTTACTGATTCGTTAACATTCCTTTAAGAAACACAAGATGTTGTCAACTAGCCTTCCTCAAAAACGTTTTGTGTATAAAATAAGATCTCCCTGAAAAGCATTTCTAGTGTAATTGGTATGCTGAGGGTCCCATATCTCATTAACCAAAACCAAACATGATATTAAGCATTGATTGTTGAAGAAAAGGACAGAGGAAATGAAGACATGCATGTAGAGATCACCTCAAATAAATTAGCTGCAAGGTTGACAAGCCCCCTCAGTATGTGGAGACTGCTCCTCCCCCATGTGGCAATAATGACAGTTTAGATATGACCCCCTCAGTCTGAGGAGGCATGATGTAAAATAGAAAACTTCAAAAGCTTCTGCTTTAGTATTTTTCTTTCTTTTTTCTTTTTTCCTTGTTTTTGTGTTTGATTTTAGAGATGAGGTTTCCTGTGTAGCCTTGATTATCCTGGACTAGCTTTATAGACCAGGCTGGTCACGAACTCACAAAGATCTGCCTACCTCTGCCTCCCTGAGTGCTGAGATTAGAAGCATGTGCCACCACACCGAACTTGGTCTCTTTTCTTAGACACAATCCATCCTTCTTTGATTTGAACTAAATGTTCATATTGTCATACTGACTTCCCTACCTAAGTAGAACTTGATGAAAAAATTTTAAGTATGCAAAAACAACAACCACCACCCAAAGGTTTAAGAGGATTCAGGTTCCTTCAACAGGGCATTACTAAAGAATATATAGTATATTCATAGGGTATTATTGAAGAAAACACACACACACGCACGAACGCACGCACGCACAACTAGGAAATTGATTTGGCTCCAGTTCTCAAGAGAAGTAAAAAGAAAGGAAATGCTTTCCACTGACCACAATTCATAAAAAGATTATTTTAGACTTCCAAAGCTTTATGAATGCTGCTTAATTCTTTTCTTCACTTGTCACTACCAGGAAAAAAGAAAAAAGAAAAAACCAGAAACCAAGAGTTCTGCTAGACTGTGTTTATTTCATTGAGGCAGTTCTTGGAAATAGGTTTTAGATCCTACAATGGAAACATAGATCTGCAGTTTCCTTAAGGACCATGTTAGAAGCAATGGATCCATCCATACTATAGGAGACAGAGAGTACTATAAAGGCCCCAGATGCCACTGCTAATTCTAGATATGAATCACCAGGAAAAGAGTATCCAAGTCATAATAGACATGGGTCTACCCAGTTTTGAATGGCAAAACACAGAGAGCTGCAAAAGAAAGCTAAGGGAAGAATTCTCGTGATCACAAATTGCTGCACCTTTGGCAAATCACAATGCTTACGAAGGGACAACCAGGCCAGATAAGAGCTAATTGTGCATCTCAACTCTCAACACAGTGAGCTATCATCACATGGTAGCCATGTAACAATCACTACTTTGGTACCAGCTTAAACAACTCTTAGGTATTTGCATTAATATATATTGTTCTTGCTTTTACATTAGACTATCCCCTGAATGTTTAGTAAGGCCAAATGTCCCAAGGTCTTTTGTTAATGAAATGAATCAGCAAACCTGGTGTAGAGCCAGGCAGAAAAGTTCACATATACTTGTCCCATTGCAGTGCTTCTCAGCTCTCTTCATTTTTCCCCAACTCAAACTTTAGCTGTCATTAAAAATGTCACTTTTCTAAATTTCATAAATATCATAGTTGGTTCTCTATCCAAATTCTCCTCAAAAAAGAAAATTTTCTTTAATAACAGATTTTCATGTGTAAAGAAAAAACAAAATATAATTAAACAGAATATACTTCCAGTGATTTAACCTGGAAGGGGTGAGAATAGGATAGAGAAACAGAGAGAAGAAAGGAAGGACTGAGAGAAAAGCATGAAAAAAGGAGGGCAAAGAGCACAGACGGAGTGGAGTGGGGTGGAGAAAATGGCTCCCACATGTGTGGAATGTTGAGGAGTATAGCTCAAGTGCAAATACCAGAGCCAAATGTTCATAACAGGATGTCTGATGCTCAGTAAAATATAGTAACCATATTAAGCTCAGTTGTATATTTGTGTTCATCACTATGGACCATTCAAAAATCATTACGTACAATTAATTATACACCTTAAAATTGAAACTATAAAACATAATTTTATAATATATGCTTGAAAAAAAAAGTGAAAAAAAAAAAACCTACGAGTGTCGTATGAAAAACACCTGTCCTTGGAGATGTAAACTCACACATCAACTCACCCCAGATAAGGAACCAGTGAGAGAACATATATGGATACTGCCAAAATCCAAGTTGTGAAACTTTGAGTTTTATTGGGGTTACTTACAGGAATGTGGAGGCACAGATATGACTCAAAAGACACCTGCATCTCCAAGGTCCACCCTAGCAGGTGTGACCACTCATAAAGCTGGTAACCTGAAGGACACAACCCTAACAGGCTGTAGAATCTCATTTCTAGGTGCCTCAGTTGGTTTAAGCCTCTCCCTGGAAGCTCAACTCGTTTCTGCTTCTACCAAGCACTGAGCTCTTATGCCGGGCAGTGACTCTCAACAGTCATTATAGCCTACTCTGGGAGGGAGGAGCCTAGTGAACCTGATCAGTTTCAGGAACTTCCTAAAGATATTTTTATTTGTTACCTACCTGTTTAAAGAGCTTCCCTGCAGATGAAATGTTTCAATCTCTTAGGAAACTGTTACACAAGAAGTTACAATAAATATTATGACATTTTACCCAGAACAGGAAAAGATAAAATGAAATTATTTTTAGTTGAATGTCAGGGAAAATTGCATTAGCTTTATAATTTCTTACAAAATTTTGCAGAAATAATTAGACTCTTAAAATTTCATCCCAACTTTAAGTCTTTGATATTGACTGGAGAGTCTATGCCTTGCTTGTCCACTGCTCCACTGACTAAAATGTCCTTAACATTTGTCTTGCTGGCTAAAACCATCTCTTTGAAACACACTCATCAAGAGAACTGTCTTCTAGAGTCCATAAGAGAATAAAGGCTCAACATTTCTAAGCATTAGTTAGTGAACACTAATGGCCTAGCAGTACCATCAAGAGTCCCCAGCTTTCACCAGTACTTTCCACTGTCTTCCTTTTGACTTCAATAGCTCTGGTGTTTAAGAGGACTTGAATTCAGTGCCCTCCTATGGCAATAGTCCTAGCAAAACTGACACAGTCTAGAAAGAAATATTCCTTGTCCATTTAAATCTGCTATGTTCAAATGGTGTTTTTACCTCTTATACCTTCTTTTTTAGATTTTTATAGAATCCTCAAACGTTTATAACATACCATGTTGTGGAAAAAGCTGTGTTCTATAAATACAGATCCCAAAGACATTGCTTTTTCTCTTTATCCCTTTCCATATATATTATCTATTAACTTAAATGTAAATTCCTTGAGACATGAGGTCATTTCCTCATATAGGCAATGAAGGAATGAAGGAATGGTCAACGGTATTGAGGTTCTTCTTTTAGCTCAATATCTTTGCATGAGGTAAGAAAGAGAGATCCATTGATTTCCTTTTCAGGTTCAAACAACATGAATGCCCAGAAATACTTATTAATTCAGAGAGGAGAAAAGCCTTTTTCCTTCCATTACTTCTCCCACTAAATTCTCTCCTTCACAATCTGCTAATACAGCTGGGACTATGAAAAAATTATCAAAACAAACCAGAAGAAATTAATGCTGTAATTAAAAGATATTCCAAAATATATAATGATGATATTAATAAGTAGAACAGTACTGAGCAAAAGCTAATATCCTCTGGTCATTAAAAATGTTGTGCTGTAGAATTTTATTTGTATGGTTAAATTTTATGTTCTTAAATACAAACAGCTCTTAACCTGAATCTGTTTACAAATTGCATTTCCTTAAAAATTGCCTCCCTCTTCTCCCATTTCACAAAGAAGTGGTAACATTTATTCTGTTTATAACTTGGTACATTCTTTATTTAATAAATTCTGTTATTCAAATATTTTCCTATTAAATTCTGGTACCATGTATATTTCAAAAATTTCTCCCTATACTAAATGTGATGTAGCTGCACTCTTTGATCAGTTAAAATCTGTATAGAAAGAATAGCTGCCAAATTTGAAACATTGATTACAGAAGTGTTTATTTTTGACAACTAAGGCTCAGTTTTTCATAAGTATGTTACTTTTTGTGAGAGTATTTCCTGTTCTGCACTGGAAAAAAAAAAAAAAACGTCTGGTATAAACTCATGCTGACACTTTGGATGTGGGTGCAGAAAAAAATACTCCCTAAAAGAAAATTTTAATCTAATAGCATTTTTCTATATCCCCAAATAAGAAGGCAATTACAAGTGGGTTGTGTCCATGGCTCCATTTTCAAAGAAAATGTATTGAGTGTCTTTCACGTCTAAGTAGAGAAATAGCAACACTGTAAGGATGTTAAAAAGCACGATGCAGATCTTTGAGGATATCATCCTTGCCTTAAGGAAGTGCAGGTGCTAAGCATATGGAGGCCCAGTACATATGCAATTACCAAGTCTGAAGAGCACTATGAGGCTAACTCTAAGTGAAAAGAAAATGTATAGGAGCTTCATTTTTCACTGATGTTCTGACAAGCAGAACTGCACCACTGCCAACTCAGGCAAGGCCTGTTGTACTTGATTCTCAAAGCCACATACTCAGTTTATTTCCTTTTGACAACTGCGCTCAATAGCGCATACCTAATAAGGGTCAATCTCTAATTATAATTGCAGATAGATTTTTCAGAAAGTCCATTTCCAATTGTAAAGGTCTCTACAGCTCTGATGATAAGATTTTTAGACACCTAACCAAGGCAGTGGGTTTTCTTCGATCTCGTCAAGTCAGTTGCATTCTTTTAACCATTCAGCAGCCCTTAAGAATGTCTTCTTTGTATCAGGTAGCTGCATTGATTAAAGATAGAAGTAGAAGTTAGCCTGAAATATAGCACGCTGAAAAGCTTGGGAGGCATGAACAAGGTGATGCTTTAGTGGAGTCCACCAGATTGAGGTGATAGAAACTTTATTGCAGGCAGAAAAATGTAGAAATCTTAGCAGAGTTCTGCACATGAGAAATTCTACTGGAGTTCTCATCAATCACGGCTCCCACCTGTTGTTCTTCTATAATCAAGGCAACTTTGTGGTTTTCCAAAACTTCAGATGTTCCAGCAATTATTTTGCCTTATTTTTTTTCTTAGATAGGCTTTGGATTCATGTTTAGAAATTTTATTGTCCTTCTGATTTACTTCCTCTACTTTTTCTATCTCTAACATTCTGCATGCCATCATATTGATCCAGATTTCTCTATTATCTTTTCTCCACTCCACTGATTTATAAGTTGTGTATGGTATCATATCTGCAGTTAACTTTAAATCTACCATGCAAGATTGACTTAGACATGAGGTCAAGTCAATATATCCACTCATATTCCAAGCCAAGGATTACTAACTTCTAGTCTCCAAAATGTTTACTACATATTAATTCTCCCTGTGTCTCTCCAAGGTGTTTAAATTTTAAAACTGTATAATCTGTGATTTTAATACTTTTTCATATTAAGTAAATTGGAAAAGCCACATAGGGAAAATAATTTACTACTTATATATACTAATAGAACACTTCAAGAGTTTTAAGAAGATTCCTACGTACTTTCATATTATGCTAGGTGCAGAGAAAACAGGTATTACAGAAACTTCATCAAATGTTGACTTCAACACTTACACTTATGTGCCATTTAAGTAGCAACTAAGCCTCTCTGATTTTTAGTTGCTATTTCAAAAATCATATTCAACCTTTCACTTTATATATGAAAAGAGAAGTGAAAGTGGAAAAGTTTATGAACAAAATTCTCAATCAGTCAATGCCTGACAATAAACAAAGAAAAAACTAATTAATACCAGTTCATTGTCATTTAGTGAAAAACAATATTATGTACAACCATAGCTTCTGTTCTAGCAAACTCTCAGGACATAGACTCAGAGGAGTTACCGACAAACGTTCTGCATTGGTGACTGTCCAATTCAAGACAACTTTCAGGCAGTTATTCTTAACTGCTTTAGTCATCTCTCAAACCTGGAAGACATTTTTTAGCAATTTGTTTTATTATATTTCTTTTTTACATATATATTTATATATGGCAGATGATATAAAGTGAAACATTGTTTTTGTTTTCTATATGAGGAATCTATGAAAACTTACAGTTTCCTTAATTTTCATGGTATTTTCTACTCTCTGTAAAAGAGAAATGAGTATGATTTTAATATTTGTAAATACCCAAGTATGACCATAAATAGCTACTATAAGATGACTTTGAGATGCCACAGTCAAGCTGTACACAGGACTTTGTTTACAAAATCAGACACTAAATAGGAAATTGATATGCAAGCAACGTCTCTTTGAGCTTTTCCTTGCTCTTGATTATTGCACTGAAGTGTAACTAGAATTGCTTCATGTGAAATCTCCAATTTGAAGAATAAATAAAAATCAGTCTTCAAGATATATTGTAGCTTGCTACCATATGAAATGAACTGGAACTATATAAATAAGAAAAAACAAACAGAGATTTGTATTCCAAAGATGAGATGGCACCTAAAATATAGGCACTGTGTAGTGATACTCATTACAAATGAGAGGCAGTTCATTCTGACCAAAGATCAGTGGGGAAAATGAAAAGATGTATTCAGATCATCACAGGAGGATAACTTGGGTATGGACACCAAGATAAACTCTAAGTACAACCAGTTTTGGTTGAGGTAAGAAAACTAAGCAGAGAAAACATTTAACCTGAAACCTGCTCCTATCGTTTAGCAAACTTACTCAGGGGCTAGCTCATAAAGAATAACGGAAGGCTATAGGTTCAAAGGAGATACTCAGTCAAAATAAATGGTGCTCTATAAAGTTAACTGGAAAGGCCCTTAAGAGATGTTTGTCAAAGTTCAAGTGATTTGAGTCTGATTTTAACTGTGGTACAGCTTGAGTTTGGCCCAGCATGTCAGAGAAAACAGTCTAGGAAGAACGACAGCCTATCCTGCTGCCATTTGTCACAACGACTATTACTGGGAACTGGTGTTGCTCAGTGGTGGTTGAAAAGGGAATTGAAATGGCACCTGACCAGAGTTCATAGGCAGTGAATAGGCAATCCACAGAGGAGCCTGAGGAACCAGAAAGTTTAAAAGAATGTCTGCAAACATAGCATAGATATAGAAGATTTTTTTCCATTGGACAATGGGCTGTTTAGATTTGTATTTTAGACAAACTCAAGAAAATATAAAGTGGTGGTCGACCATGGTAGGAAATAAATATGGCTGCTTTAAATTGTAAAGCAGAGCAATTGCAAAGAAGCAGATAGACTAAGAAAGAAGTCTGGCTGGGCTGGGGAACATTTCCCATGAATATGGAAGAGTGGTCTACAAAGAGAGGAAATATGTGATGGAAAAGAAGAGGGGCTTATGACGTACCACAAATTTATACAGAGACGGGAGGAAAAATGAAGAAGGAAGCACTATTGAGGCTAAAGGTATGGTATCTGAAGATGCAATATCTGGTTCTCGATAACTACCAACTGCTGTGTTGAAAAGAAGCCACACTGATGATGGCTTTTTAGATTCAGTGTGGAAGCTATCTCTAGTGGCTTATCAAGAGTTATGCTCTATGAAATAGTGGGTGAGCTAAGGAGCATAGATGAGAGGTAAACTACAATTTTTAAATATATGTTGAGAAAAAAAATAAGGTGTGAATAACTCAGGCGGGATGAAGGTGCCTACCACAAGCTTGAGCACTTTAGTAAAATGCACTAATGATAAACAGAGCCATCGGTATGCATGGGTGTGAGTTGAGGGGAAAAATCAACAAACTTTCCCTTGCAGTAGTTTAACCAAGAGTGAGCCAGGGTTTGCATTCTCTACCTTTCTCCCTGTGTCTCCTCTCTGTGTAATTTGCAATCTGCAATCTTTCTGTTGTATGATTCTGAATCTGTGTCCCCACACCTGCTAGGGCCTGTGTCCATGTCCCTAACAAAAGGCTTCTCCTCTGTATTTATTGAACATCCCAGAAAGCATCACAAGGGGAAGGAAGGAGGAATGGTTTTAGAGAAATCTTTAGCAGAGTTTTACAAATACTTGAACTTTACAGACTCCAGCTGACCCCAATGGACCAGGTAAGGAACAGCTAATACCACACAATATCTTTATGCTGCTTTCAAAGTTTATGATGAGCATTTGTTTTATAAGATTACTTTCCATTTTCATAATTTTTTACCATAGCATGTACACAGACAGGTATGCGCAGGCACATGCACAGAAGTGCATGCATGCATTGCTTTCTGGATCAGGGACATGGAAGCATACATGATTTAAGGTTACAGCCATGCATTAACTTAGGATTTAAAGGTTGATTCCAAGGGAAATTCAAGGCAAGTAAGGTTGTTTGATACATAGAGCTCTTAAAACAAGCTAAACAAAAAGGCCAAGTACACTGCAAAGTAATTGTCTTAGTACTCAGGGTGTATTATTAACCCTGGATGTGACATCAGCAAAAGTTCCATGCTCCTAGAACATAAGAGATACTTTCATAACAATACAACACTATATCCAATGACCTGAGTCCCATCCCTGGGACCCATAAGGTGGGAGAAAATAGACTCATGCAAATTTCCTCTGACCTCCACATGCACTCCACAGCACACACAAAATGTGTTTAAAGAATAGCAGTAACAATGCAGAAAAGGAAAGAAAACCATCCCTGTGGAATCATTGCTATACTGAACATTGTATTTGAAAATTTTAATATAATCAAAGAGTAGGTAGGCAAAGTTATAATTCACACTGACCCTGTAGGTAGAATGAGAAAAGTCTTGGTACTAATATAATGATAAATTCCTACTAGCTCACTCACAGTATAATTGTAGCAACAATTTATACAAGTAAATTACATGTGGAATAAAATGCACTTTTTTTTTTTTTTTTTACGTCTTCAATAGCATATGAGTAAGTGATGACATAGCAAGGGACTTTACCTCTTATGAAAAGCTGCTTGTATCTCTCCATGGAGACAACCAGCTAAGACTTCTAGACTGTGAATGGAGGAAGGCAGCATCAGTAGTCTTTTTCCCTAAGGAGGATTTCAGCAAACCACACAAAGGGATGTGTATCTACAGAGCACAAACGAACAGCGACAACTGTATCTGAGATCTAACAAGCTCAGAGTTGGACTATACATATACATTCCAATCTACAAATTAGGGACATAGATGTAGAGAAAATGGTATCTTGTGTTTTATTGAGGGAAATTTGTCTTCAAATCAAGTAAGAATAGATTTCATGGAGACAATATGTCAGAGCTGGTGTGTTCTCTGGCCTGCTGATGAGCCTTTGAATTGTTTGCTATTGCGCTCACAGACTACCCTGAAAAGTAGTGGCTTGAATTGACTGCACTCCATCTCAGCAATCGAAAATACAGAGTACAGACTGTGCTCTCAGAACACTTCACCCTGGTCTATAAAGGATGTCTGGGGGAAGTTGATCTAGGGTAGAGGGTAAATCTAGGGGTAATTTGGTACTGGTGGTTATCTGCAATCTCCTCGGTAACTGTCACCCTGTGGCCCGTTGTTCTGTGTACACTTGTCTAAGCAGGAGCTGTAGGTTTTCTCATGTCCAGTTAACAAATGCAGATGTTCAGAAAGAGGAACTGGAAGTCAGCTGTCTCTGTGGTATGCAAATATATACACACTCAAAAGTATTTTATTGGTCAATGTAGTTATATAATCAGCCTAAATAGAAGAAGTAAGAAATTGCAGCTTCATAATGGGAGGTACACCAAAGCATTATGATTATTTCCAACCTAGCAGTGCTTGCTTGGTTTAGGTTTATTTTCACATTTCTCTAATTGTAAGTGATAAACATATTTCTCTGTATCAATACTCTTAATAAAATTATCATTATTTTGGGAATGAAAATACTGATTTCTTTGATCTCCTACCATTACACCTCCACATATCTCTGCCGTGTGTGTGTGTGTGTGTGTGTGTGTGTGTGTGTGTGTGTGTGTGTGTGTGTCTTCCTTTCAGATGAAGAAGGGGTGAGTTTTAGAAAAAAATATCTACCAAAAGACATTAAGTAGGTGGAAATTTTTGAAGAGGTCCACTAGTTGCACAGTTTAATCAGTATTCCCCCAGGAAGTCCTGATAGGCTGCAAACACCCCCTCGGCTATGCATCTGGCTTCATTTGCAGCCTTGTGATCCCATTTCCAGCATAATTGCTAACTTTAGTGATGCTGCCCAAGGAGCTGATGTCTGCTGGAGCCATCCAATCACATTGCTTTGGTAATTGTATTAGAATATGTAACCAAGCAGAGCCTCTTGGTGTTTTGATAGATCGAACTGCGTAAGTGAGAGTGTTTATTCAAAGTGGCAAATTTGTTTCCAGATTTTCCTTGGAGATGGCAGTTAGCATATGACCCTCTGCTATTATATTTTAGGAGACCCATTCTGCATTTTCTAAATACTTTCGGAGTCTCAAATCAGGAAACAACAAATTCTTTGCCAAGTATTTCTTCTTTAGCACAATCAGCAAATCCACCTCTTCCAAAGTAGCAGGAGGAGGCATCTCCTGGTTGTGTTTTTATTATTCTACTCTAATGAACTGAGTCCAAATTTGCAAAATGTGAGTCCTGTATTTTCAGCTGTAGATGCTGAGATTTGTAACCCTCGGCTGGTGCCAGGGATTCTGTTTTGCTATCAGCAAACACGGGCAGAGACACATTTGCAAATTCTTCAAGTTTTCCCAAGCCAATCTGTTAGAAGAATGAGAGTCATCATTACGACAGGACTTAGCCTGCAATTTATGTGCCCATGCCATCATAATCTCCTTATTTATTTTGATTGAAGGCAGTCACGATTCTGTTTAATTCTCAGAGTTGGTGGAAGTAAGCCAAACGTAGTCTAAATGTGGAGGCCAGAAACTCAGGCAGCAAGGCGGCTTCAGGGCAAATGTCTGTGTCTGCTGGGTTAAGCAAATCTTCCCCAAGTATTCAGAACCAAAGACTTTATCCCACCCAGCTGGGGAGCTTTATCTTATCCCCTGCAGGGAGCACAGATTATTTGACACTTTCAAAATAATAGGATGGGTGGATTATAAAATTGTAGCGGGCAAGGAATAGTTTATATGGTCTTTACACCTGGTCTTTAAATGCTTTTGCCTTATCCCCACATCTCAATCTGCTCAGCTCTCAATCAAGTTTGGGCATTTCTATAAATTAGTGATTATATGATTTTAACCATATATTGATTAAGTCTATAAAAAGTTGTAAGCATTTACTCTTTACTTTGTTAAATTAAAAGTTTGGTAAATTCAAAGAGACACACCCTGATTTATTTAACAGTTTCTCAAGTAACTCCATGAGAATAGAAGAACACATCTAGAACTTGAAGCAATTGAGGGGCAGATGTTACTGAAAATCTTAACAACTACAACACTTGAACAAATTTGCACTTGGCATGAAAAAAATTATTCTTAGTTCAGGCTATCATGAGTAAAGAATAAACTTATTCCTATGAAACCCACATCTGCACATACTAACATGTGGTGTTTGATTAATGTAAATATTATTTTTCTTTACAAGCCATACCCTTTAATATGATTACAAATTCCTCTGGAATAAGGCCGCTCTCAGAAACTATCACAGTTGTCTTGTCAATAGTCAGGTAAAATATTGAAAAATACAGCTAGAGAGAGACGCTTGGATGTTGAAGTTGTCAGAATTGGAGAAAATATTTTGAAAGGAATCCTTGGGTTTCTTGTCTTTTATGACCTGTAGATGTGACAATTAATTGTCTCTTGTATTCTGGATAAATGTTTAACAAAAAAGATTATTTGGCATATATTATCTAATCTACATTTGGCAAAGCCAACAAAAAATAGAATAAATATGTGCATACTTCTTTCCTTTCTCTCCTATATATTTCCATAGCTTTATATTGTAATTAAACATCTAGGTACAAGATCTCAGATACATTAATTTCTCTCAGCTCTCTTGATAGTATGTCTTATTTTAACTGCAACTATCTTGTTTACCAACCAGCTACAGCTATTTTAAAGACCACACAATTGACCCTCACACTGCCTACGCTGAGTTAGCATGGAAGAACCTTGTGACATGCATATCTGAGAAAAATTCAATTCTTTGAATTCTTTTTTTTTATACCCTTTCTTTTTTTTTATTAATTTATTCTTGTTACATCTCAATGTTTATCCCATCCCTTGTATCCTCCCATTCCTCCCCCCCCCCATTTTCCCATTATTCCCCTCCCCTATGACTGTTCCTGAGGGGGATTACATCCCCCTATATATTCTCATAGGGTATCAAGTCTCTTCTTGGCTACTTGCTGTCCTTCCTCTGAGTGCCACCAGGTCTCCCCCTCCAGGGGACATGGTCAAATGTGAGGCACCAGAGTACGTGAGAAAGTCGTATCACACTCTCCACTCAACTGTGGAGATTATTCTGACCATTGGCTAGATCTGGGAAGGGGTTTAAAGTTTACCTCCTGTATTGTCCTTGGCTGGTGCCTTAGTTTGAGCGGGACCCCTGGGCCCAAATCTGCCTATTATATTGTTCTACTTGTAGATTTCTAGGACCCTCTGGATCCTTTTATTTTGCTGTTCTCCCATGCGTCTCTCATTGAATTCTTAACCAAGTAGTAATAAGAGAAGATGTCAGAGGTTTGTACCCCTGATGGTCTTTTAGTATCCACTGGTTGAGTCTATCTTTACCTTCTCACCTTAATCAGGCAGAAGACACTGAGCACTATCCTTGATGTCCAAAACTTTTGAACAGTTTGAAATCCCTAGAAAATGTTCTCACAGTCTAGTCACTCATGACCAGGAGTGGGCAGCATCACAAAAAAAAATATTCAAAAGGATTCTGGTCAGCTAATACTGCTCTCAAGGAGCATCCTAGGTCAGGAAGCTTCAAGCAGAGTTGAGTGGAAACAGTTTAAAAAATAAAAAATAAAAAAGTAAACACATGCACAAATACACCACCATAACAACAGTGAAAAAAATTAACTTCTTTGGGATCTGGAAGGCTAAGCAATGGCTTTCAAATTTAAGAGAAAAAATTGAAAAGAACAGTTTGATGGCATTATTAAACTAAGTATTATAGAAGCTGTTGATTACTTAGGATTGTCAGGTGTGACAATGCATGTTTTACAGCTGTACTGGTCACAGTAGTAAGATGTATGATAGCTGCCCTGAGTCTCATTCTTTCTCTTTTACTGTTCTTGCTCAAGCAACCAGTCTATTCATAACAGTAGCGAACCTACAACTGCCACTTTAAGAAACTAACATAATTCCTACCTACATTCTAAACATTTGTCCTTACACCCGCAGATAAGTCCTTCATCAAGAAAATTTCTATTTGAAACAGACCATTATCAATTAGAAGCCATGATCAATCAAATTGCAGAGTCATGGAGCCTAGTCCCAATAGATACATCTACAACATTCTGACACCATGGCTCAGGTATCACTGTGAGGAACAGGGTAGAAAAATTGGAAATGCCATCCAATCAGGGGGTTTTCTGTGAAATCGTGTCTGCTAGTAGTATCAGAACTACAGCTACAGAGTCTCAACAAAGTGACCTCCCAACAATGTGCTTAACAGACTGACATCACTATCATGTTGAAATGGATGAAAAAAGTCCACAAGGCCTCATCCATACCCAAAGAACTACAAGTAACAAAGAATGACAGTGGAAAAATAGTCATCTCTAAGGGAAGAATACCAACTGATCAAACACAAAAACAATGCAATCAAATGATAACGTGCAGATTGAGCAGGTTATATTAATATAATTTTGGATATATACATATGTACGTACATCTACATAACAACATTCAATGAAAAAGTTATCATGAATTTGAAAGAGAGCAAAGAGGTATACGGAAGGGTTTGTGGCGAGCAACGGGAAGAGGTATATGTTGTAATTACACTATTACCGTAAAATATAAGAAATAATGTTAAAAAGAGGAAGGATAGCAGGCTACCAAGAAGAGACTTGATACCCTATGAGCATATAAAGGGGGAGGAAGTCCTCCTCAGTCACAGTCATAGGGGAGGGGAGTAAGGGGGAAATGGGAGGGAGGGAGGGATGGGAGGATACAAGGGACAAGATAATCACTGAGATGTAATAAGAATAAATTAATAAAATAAAATTTAAAAATTAAAAAAAGAGTCTCTACATAATATCAAAAACAATCTAAATTTTCAAAATGTCTAATATACTCTAGTAAACTTGTTTACAGGATACTAGCTTTGTTCGCTTGAGCTTATTGATGCTCAGTTTTGAAGCATTTTTAATGAGAGAATCCTGTTTGTTTTAAGTCTTTCTTTCTTCATTCTCTTTCATGCCTTCTCCCAAGCACTATATAGCAGAGATTTCAAGTGCACTTCCCCCAGAGAGGGAGAAGTATGGAGTCATGGCTTCCCTGATCATGCATACTCTTCTGTTGTTGAATCAAGCTGAGAAGGCAGAGCTTTCTTACATGAAAACCAGGAGAGGGATGGAACCCACTCTCTGTTGATCACTGCTTTGTTCTGAGTGACTGCCTCTTTCTTTGTGCATAGATGCCACATTGTAACTGATATGTATGTTTATGGGTCTTACAGGAGCCATTTCTGTGCCTTGTGTAGGCAGGTATTTTGACTCGTATTAAATCTTTTCCATCATTGATCTCTAGACACTCCCACTGATGGTACAACTTGCTGGATGAGACTATACAACCACATAGCTTCCTAGAAAACATGCAGATAAGAAATAATGCATGACAGTGTCTCTATAGATGGTCTTCTGGACCCTATTTCAAAACTTATTTGCTCTATAAACTTGCAAGGCAACTGATTTGCCAGCAAAAATTTGGGAAGCCTGATGACACATATGCTTGTCAATATATTGTTTGGTGTCTAATGATGGCTATTTTAAAACAGCTACTTCTTCTTCTTCTTCTTCTTCTTCTTCTTCTTCTTCTTCTTCTTCTTCTTCTTCTTCTTCTTCTTCTTCTTCTTCTTCTTCTTCTTCTTCTTCTTCTTCTTCTTGAAGTTAAAGATATAAATTGTCACTTAGTATATCACTTGAGAGATAGAAAAAACCAAAGCAAAGCATTTAGTAGACTCTAGTGATGCATAGAGAAGCATAGAACCTCCTAAGGCGTGAAGAGTTTGAAAAGAGCTACAGTTGATGTGCATTACCCAAAACTGCCATGATCGGGAAAGAGAACAACTTCTGTGGAAAGCTAAGTGATGTATGAATACCCTGGCTAAGCTTCCTGAATATCTGAAATTAGGTCATCACACTAAATAAATGGTTAGGACATGTCACATGAGAACCCATACACTCTCTGTGCATAGTCTTAATGTCTAAAAAGAAGAAACATGTAAAACCTAACAGTTCCTCCACTCATATGTTGTGGTAGTTGTTTCAAAAACAAAAACAAAAGCAGCGGTGCTTACACAGAAAATCTCTAGGTTAGAAATAAAAAACAGTCAAAAGCATGAGATGTCCATTGCCCATTGACTAGCACAAACACTGCCCTTAAATACACACAAAGGGGAAGACCTTACAAGGATTGCTTCATTGGTGTTGAAAACAAGCTACGGCATTTTTTAGTCCATAACATACACCTGCTAATGGAACCAAGACCTGTCAAGCTACCATGTGGTATCCATTAGATTAAATTCTTTATTATTAAGAAGTGCACAGCTGAGTAAGCTTTGCTTTGTGGGTAGTGAACTTTATGCTGTAAAATGCCTCCAAAGCATGCCATTAAGGTGCACAGATATCGCCATCAATTGGCTGTATATTGCTTTAACATTATTTTGTTCTGTATCTTTAACATTACATATCAAAGGGGCAAATGTAGCACTGTAGTGGAAAATACTAGAAAATATAGTCTAAGCTCCTTTGACTGTAGTACAAGTTTGCATGTATATAGATGAGATAGCATCAATTTCTTTGTGAATTCTACAAAATCCTTGATGCAAGGTTTTATTTCCCTAGATACTACACATTTTTCTTATTTTGTGATAGCTTTGGAGGAGTGGAGAAACCTATTGATTCTAGTTGAAGAAACCAGTATCATTATGGAAACGATTTCCTATTGTCGGGGTTGTAAGTATAAACATTGAGGAAATGTTCAACCTATTTTGAAACAAGCGTCCCTCCTACTCTCTGCCACCAGCTTAAAGAAAAATGGCTTTTGAATGAATTGCTTAAGACATGCTATCTACTCCTGAAATTAGCAGAAAGGGACTGTTTCAAGATTCATTTGAATCATCTGTTTAACTGCCACAGAAAATACAGAGCAATGAATTATGCCCTTTTCTTTCTAAACAAATAAAGTCTATGGATAGAGCTACTCAATTTTGCCATGCACAGTCTTGCTATCAGATCTTTATAATGCAGTATGCAAATGTCATGCTTACAGAAGATCTTCATCCTCAATCTGATATTTTCATTTAAAATCAGCTAGCTAGAAGTTCTCAGGGTTCATTATCCCTATGTCTTTATTCTCATTCAAATTATTGTGTTGACATTATCCTATTTATTAGAATACCATGCAGCTAAGAATATTAAAGATCTCTGATACACAGGAACGAAATCTCCCCTCAAAGCAGATTGGCACAGGCTAACCTAGAATGCTGTGTGGAGATTAAAAACAATGCAGAGGCTAAGCTCCAGTCCCCAGATCAAACAGCAGAATGATTCCATCCTCTTCAATAGCTTAATCCTTGCAAAGGAAAGATCCAATGGGGCAAATGTCACTAATTACTCAGAGGAGGTGTTTGCAAGGATAAACCTAGACATATGAGAAAAACAGCCTTAAATTGAAGACCTTGTAGCAATGGCAACTGTCAATAACATGCATCACCTGACTTCAGCTAATGAATTTGCCATTAAAACGTGAGTTTTTAAGATTGTGATGTATAATACAAAAAAACACACGCAAGAGTATTCGCTGTCATTTTTCCACCTCAGTAGGTAAGGAATTGTGAAGAAGGCAGAGCCTCTCAACTTCACACATTCATGATGATGTTCCTGCTTGTTATGCTGTGGTGTGCTTGGTATGTGTCTAACTCTGAAGGAAAATGTGCATCAGAGAGTTGCATACTGCACAATTATTTCCTTCAACTGAATATAGCAAACGCATTCAATATGCCTTTAACTTTGATATCAGAAACTCAATCAATGTATGGATAGGATAAATATACTATAGGACATTAATATTTGGAATGTTCGGTGCTGCCTGAAAATATTAGGCAAAAATATGTTCACAAAATGACCCTTAACAACACGTATTTTCACATTTTAACTGTAGAACATCAAAATGGTGTGGTCTTAAAAATGCCTATCACACAGGCACATGTGCAAGTACACACATACACACACATACACCATGTCATGCTATGTTAACATCCAAGACGCAAGTAAAGCTAAAATAGAGATGCAGGAATATATTATATATGACTGTGTTGCTCTGCTTGGCCTCCAAAGAATAAATGAGTACAATGCCACAGAAAGAAATCTTTAAAAAGGCACAAAGATGATTGTTACAATGTTGTTCTTCAAAATACTACATTCTTGTCCCTTTCTGGTTTTGAAGTAACCTGTAAGTGGGTAACCATGTTGCTTTCAGTTGACAAACTTAATTCATTTTCTTTGAGACATGGTTTCTCTTGTGTAGCCTTGGCTGCCCTGGACTCTTGTTTTGTAAACCAGGCTGGCCTTGAGCTCACAGAGATCTGCCTGCTCTGCCTCCCAAAGTACTGGGTTTACAGGCATATACCACTGCTCCTGGCCAACTCATTTCATATTAAGGAAGAAAAAGAAGATTTACAAAGAACTATATTGAATACAATCTATAACCATAACATCAATTACTATTTCCATAAGTTAGAAACGAAAGGTCTTTAACTTATACCTACTGAAGGCTCCAAAGACCAGCACAAGACTGCAAACTGTGAGGAACCTCAAACTCATAAAAATTAAGAACAAGAGATTCTGTTGTTGCTTTAGGTTCTAGAATAATTGATAATTCTCTTTATTTGCTTTCTGTCACTGCTCATAACTATTCTAATAAAATTTCCTTTGCAAATGACAATTGATGACAATCTAACCAAACCCATCTTGCTCTGACATTTATAAACACACAGCTGCAGGGATAGTTAAATTTGGCACAATGTCTGTTCTCTGTGTGTTAAAGGAATGGCTACTTGTGCTTACTCAAGCTCATATAGCATTAACACTTTTAAACAGTATGACAGAACAATCCCTGAGAGGAAAAGAAAGTAACAGCCTAACGTTGAAATGGCCACTGTATTGTCTCACATTAGACTTTATTATTGCCTCATGCAATGTGATATATAGTAGCTGACAATCAGGTAACACTGAATTGGACTTTTATCAACTCATGTATTTGGAAAATGAGAAAAAGGCTGCTAATGCGTGAAGAACATTGCAAACTTCAACTAAAAACCAGATGCAGGTGAAATGATGGAGTTCCTATCAAGTGGTCCAAGAAATTGGGCATTGACCATTAGAATGCCTTTTAAAAATGCAACCATTAGATTTTTCAGATAAGCCATCATTTGAACTCTTTAAAAAAAACAGAGAATTACATTATCATACTTTCAATTTTTCTATACCTGATTTTAATTTTCAACAATTACAGTTTGAAATACTCACGATTCCTTGACTTTATATATAGTATAATAAATACATTGTGCTAAAGATATACATTGAAAGAACAAAGGACACCAGTGACAACAAAACAAAGACAAGGTTTTTCATGTCCTGAACATGAAAATAAAGCAGGTCACCTAATCAGCTCTTTCTTACACTGGCCTTAAAGACCACATTTTCAGGAATATAACCACTTTGCTTCCTGTAGATTTTTGCTGCCTACAGTGAAGCTGTTCTTCTAAGGCCATGGTTGCCCATGTTTACATCAATGGTGTCAGTAATCAGAGTTTCTACAAGTCTCCATTACCTTCACAATCTGCCCTTATTTCTTCCAGTGAAGGTAGTTTGAACTCTTACTCAAATGTCCATTCGATGACAACATAAGTACAGCAGGAAGCTAGAGAAAGTGTAACAAAATGGCAGATGGTGCAGCTTCCTCAACAAAAACCATTTCCTTTTACACCTCTCACAGGACAGGAGTCCAAGGTTACGAAGCTAGGCAACTCAGCGCTTCAAGAAACACTATTCCTGGTTGTAAGCAAGCCCCTTCCTATAAGAGCAGTGTTTTTCAACTTGTGGGTTGCTATCCTTTTTGGGATCAAATGACTCTTTCTCAGGTGTCACATCGCAGATATCATACATATCGAATATTTAATTTACAATTCATAACAGTAGCAGAATTACGGTTACGAAGTGCCAATTAAATCATTTTATGGCTGCGGGTCAACACAATATGATGAATTGCATTAATGGGTCACAGCATCAGGAAGCTTGAGAAGCATTGCTGTAAGTCTTTGCTCTGTGCTAACGGGAAGGAACCTGAGACTACCCTGGTGTGTCCTGTTCTTATAAGGACCGCAGTTGTCCTGAATGAAGGCCCCTCCTTGGTAACGTCATTGAACTTTAATCACCTCTCCAAAGGTCTGGTCCCCAAGTGTGACTTGGAAGTTCAATCTTCAACATAAGACTTTTTCTGGGAAGCACAACTCAGTTTCTAGAGTCTGCCTTTGTAGGCTGCAGCAGCTGACCTCTTACCAGAGGTTTCCTTTAGCTAAAGCTGGGGTAAAGGGATCCAGGGATTGGCTGACTCTGTCCAGACCTGCTTGTCCCTTTTGCCTATGTATGTGAAAACCGCTAGACATGCTGGCTATTTAGAGCCTTAGCCAAAATTCATGACACCTATACAGAAAGACACTACCTGTTCTGGTTTAAGGAGGTTCACCCATGCCTATCTGAAGGGAGAAATACAACAACTGACTACTTGTATCTATTAATTCTAAATCGGTCTAGATTGCTACAGCCACTTACCTGATGGACTGAATGTTAGTATACGGCCCCAGTCTGCTTAACAACCTATAATGTCATTACCTGTCTGCCACTGGTAAGCCAACTACCCAGTATATAAAAGGACAAACCTACCTCGTCTCCCCCACCCCCACTCCTCTCTCCCTTTCTCTCCCTCCCTCTTTCTTTCTTACTTTTCTCCTCTTTTAATTTCTTACCTCTTGTTTCTCTCTTCCTCTGTCCCTGTCTCCTCTGTCTCTGTCTCACTCTTTCTCTTTCTGGGGTTCCCTTCTGTCCTCATGCTCATTAAATAAGCTTTTCTTTATTATATCTGTTGCCTGGCATCTTGTTTTTAATCAATACACTGAATACTATGCTATGCCATCCAATCCCTCTGGGGACTCTCAATGTTTTCAGCTCAAACCTCAGTCCCCAAGCCCACTCTCAGATGCCAGGTTGAAGACTGTCACCTTGACCCATGTAAGCTTACCTCCTGTGGGCAACCTATATACCAAGACAAATGCAGTGTATAGGGGTCTCACCATGGGATTTTGTTTGGAGTATCTATGGAAGCATCTAGGTTTTGTAAAGCAGGCTGTGGCCTTGGCATTAATGCTTCAGAAAGAAACATTGTTTTTCATGTGATTCAGGATTGTTCCCTCCCTAAAGCAATCCCTGCCAGCATTCTGCATGCAAATCCTTATGTCAGGGCCTTAGTTTCTAGGACCTAACCTGCATCTTTGGATTTGTTAGATAACCACATACTTACATTGCAAAGAGCATGTATTTTATTCGACAATGATACCTATTATATATAAAAATAGGTAGTTCTCATGACAGTGAAGATGAAATTGGGATTTAGACTTTCAGTGTTAAATGAAATGTGTTCAACCCAAATGAGTGCTTTCTTTTCCTTGTATGTGCAAAGGGTTTTAATAGCAGGCTATATTTACTTCCCATCTTCTCACGGATTCAGTGTACTGATGATTATTTGCTTGCTGGATACAAACGCAGAAGGGTGTAATTTTGTTAACAACCTTTTCTGTTTCTGCTTCCCCCCTCCCCCCTTCTCTCATTTCGTTTTTGGACAAAGCCTAGATTGATAGGCTCCTAGGCCCTGTAATGTGAACTAGGCGGCCATTTGATTATCAGCTCTATCTCAAGTGGAGGAAGCATAATCACCATGTATTCAATTAGTTATTGATTCTTGACACACTGAGTTCAAGGGTCACTCCAGAGAGTGGATGCTTGTGAGTAAGAAAACACATCCAGAAAGGGGTTTTAAGAAAGTTGGCGCTGTTGAGACATTCTGTGAATGATTGCCTGAAATGGTCCATGTCCAACATTAGAACTGGGCTGCCTTGACAGGAGGTGAGGATAAATCAATATATTTGGCAGCAGTATAAACAAATGAAGTTTTCAAAGAATGGTGTAAAAAGGAGCTTTCAAGAAAGTTTTAGAAGTACTCCGTGGATTTGGATAACAGATATTCTGTACATTTTCCCCCATGGTCTTCCAAATTAAGAGATAGAATAAACCAATTTAGAATAGTAACCGCTCCCACAACTGTATCTATGCCTTACCTTTGACTCATTATCTGCTCATTAGTAAATAGCAGAACTGGGGAATACACAGAACAACCGCAAACACTTTCTGATTCAAGCTCTTATCAACATGAAAACGTAAACCACAAATGATGGGTAATGGTGACAATGGAAGAGGCGCTGTCACCCTGTCATCTTCGCTATGTATTAACCAGGCATAACAAACACTATTAAAAGCCAGACACAAACTACAGTTAAGTCTCACCCAAAGTCTGAGTCCTTCTGTGTCACATCTGCATACTACAATGCCACATACTCCTGCTGTACCCCAGAGCACTAAAGGATGGTCTACTAAGCCCTGCACCCTAGTTAGGAAAATTCAGCTTATCATCCAACAGAAGTTCCGATAACTTCTCAGAGATTTGCGAGCCTTAGGTTTATTACAATCAGAGCTTCCTCTCCTGTGGCTGCCATTGCGCAGAGCTCTATGAGGAAAGTAGAGCAAGGCAGAGAGGAAGGGTACCTATACCTGCTGCCAATCTCCAGCCCCAGGCTTTAGGCATCCTGCAAACAAGTGAGCACTAGTGAAGTCACTTGCTGATGCCCGTGGCCATTGTGAGCTTTTCAAAGAAACTTAACTGCCAAGCTGCATGCCTGCTGGTCAAAGCAGTTTAATCAAGGCCTCAGTGGGGTCTGAAGGCCTCCTTCCAGGAGCAGCTCATTATGGACATCTTGGTCCTCTGATTGCGCAGCCTTTGTGCATATGCTAAGTGATGAATCTCTTCTACTTTTTCCTTTCTATATCAAAGCAGAGAAATTGTGTTTGGGACATTCTTTTCAAAAGAGACAACTCCTTTGAGAAAAACCATCAGATTATGTCCACATAGACTGTGAATAGAGTCACTATCCCCTGTTTTGTTTTTAACATCTACGTCCCACTATGGGTTTTTTTTTTAAATCACTTGGTTTATGTAAAGTGTCCATTTCTATATTGTGGTATAGGTAGCTCAACAGAGATGACCACAAAGAATACAGCATATAGGTAATTTGAAAGTCTTTATTGCAGTGGGCTGGGACCACACCCAAGTGTCCAGGGACTTAGGTGTGGATCTCAGGGTCCAGAACACAGGGTTTTTTAAGGATGGAGGTCTCATCCAGGTATCTTAGCCAGCAGCTTCTGGGGTAAAGGAATGAGGGGGAGGGAGGTGGGTGGGTAAATGTCCCAAGAGTAACCAGTTTAAAGCTAGCAGTCTTATCAGGAGCTAAGATGAGCAATTAGCTGAGGAGTTTCTGCACATACATGTTGTTTTAACAAAGGCTAAAATAAGTTGGCCAGGACATCCTGACCTTTGTTTCCTACAATAGAGTTAGGTAGTTTTCTGCAGCTATCTCCATCAAGGAGATTAGAATGAGGTTAAACTGGAAACAGCCTCAGCAAGAATACAACACTGTCTTGCCCTATGCCATCTGTTCTGTCAAGGTCTGGTCTCTTCCCTCCTCCAGTGACTTCATTTATGTTGGGTTAAACAATGATATCAGAAAAATGTTAGAGCATTTTAGTGTGCACTTGAAATCTTTTGTGTTCAATATGCCATATTCTAATTTAATACATTATTAAAGTACAAGCCAAGGAAACTAAGATAATAGTGTGGCAAAACCAAAAACCTTTAGGGTCTGAAAATTTGAACTCAGAGATAATCCATGAAGTTTCATGTTTGTAGGGTTAAACTATTTCCACACTTTTGGAGGGATCATTCTTATGACTTTCCTGGCAGATAAGAGAAACTATAGTATTCCAGCATGAATGTAACTTCTTTGGATAGTAGATATCTTAACATTATCATCACATATACCTCTCTTAACATTCACGTTCTGCAAGACTTTTAAAGTCAATGTTTAATAAAATGCATAGAAAGGCCTACTGAAATAATATAAGTAAGAATTCAAATAATAACAAGATGTATGACACATGGAATTCTACTTAGAAATCAATATAACCTGAAGTTCGGATGAAATGGGGTTTAAGAGAGAATTAGGACTTGTTGCAGTATCTCCAGGGACAAGTTGGTTCAAAAGATCGAAAAATTTCACAACCTCGGAATTCCTCAGCTTCAGAAAAAACATAAGTCCTGGCTTAGCTGATCCTTTCCTGGAAGCACTTACAACATCCCTAACAGCTTATACCAGTGGTCCTTAATCAAATACCTCGACATCAATAAAAAGTCACCTACATGGACAGAACGCCTCATGTTTACAGTATCTAAGGATCTCAGACTTCAACCCCATGTATGTTATTTGTACAAGATAAGAAGAGGAGATTTTTAAATGACAAATTCCAGCTTTGTTTTGGATTTAAACAGTTATCAGAATAGAACATGATGATGCCATTTGTGTCAGAGCTGAAGTTACCCACGGTTCTCAAAAGGAAACAGTTTAATCATGTACATGTTCGGTGAAGTGAAGCCCACATTACATCTGAGAAATGAAACACCTCAGACATTTCTGAAGTTAATATTATTACTGTGGCCATAGACTGGGGTTCATCTGGCATTTTGAGGGTGAAAATACTCGTTTGAATAAAGATTATAAAGCCATGCCAGACATGAAGGGAGACATCCAGGATTTGGAGGTAGATACGATGGGATATATAGTTTAGAGAGGGTAATGAGGAAATTAGGCCAGTTTCCAACATTAGTTTGGGAGAATGTCTGCAGAAAGCTATTCATAATTTACCTGGAGCTCACACCAAGACTAGTCAGTGTAGGTGTGCTCTTGTTACTTGGTAACGCTGTCCAGTGATTCCCCCCAATGGTTCCCTAGAGTATCCTCCTGATAATGCTCAAAGTAAACATCTTGTGGATTTTCTAGTTTTCTCAAATTTATTGGTAGTCTCAGCCATCTTACTTACCAGCAGATTGACTCTGTAATTCAGACTATGTGAAAATGATGATGAGTTCTATATCTCTTAGCGCCCAGTTTACAATTTTTCATACATCTACCTGTATGTTTGTTACCCTTCTTTTATACTGAAGGCTTCCCTGCTCCTTTCTAAGCCATGCTACTCAACAAAATATGGGGTAATTGTCACCTCCCCACATCAGGGGAGATTTAAACAATTCACATGTTTTTGTTGTTGCTTTTGCCTTCTTCAGTTATTGTCTCATCTTTCATGTTAGCCCCATTTACTTAATAAATCAAAAACCAAAAACTTCCATTCATATAGGTTTTTGTAATTATCCAAGATTAAAGGTTTGCATACAAACTCAAAAGATCTTGACATTAAAACATATTTCTCTATACTTCTAATTTTGAAATCAATGAGAATAAAAGTAAATGAATAACATGCCTGAAAATTTGGAAGCAGCACCACACACACACACACACACACACACCCCATACACACATACACACACACACACACACACACATGCTCATACACACACACTCATACACACATATACAGAGAGAGAGAGACAGAGACAGAGACAGACAGAGAGAGACAGAGACAAAGATAGGCAGGCAGACAGACAGAGGTAGATAGACAGACAGAGGCAAAAGAGAGGAAGAAAAAGAGAGAGACTAACAAAGAGTAGACCTTCCTCCATTTCCTTCCAGAATGGCTCTCCTTTTGCCTGTTCAAATATATATCAATACAATTAGTTGTTTTTTTCTTCTGTTAAGTCCTGAAAGTTTCTTTTTGCTCTGATTTCATTTTTCCTATGATAGTAGTTTTCCTTTATTCCATTTGTTAATTTTAGTTTTTGATTGCACATATTTATTTTTATTTATAAGATACAATGCAAGGAATTTTACTACCTGAGCTCAATATGTGTTAAAAAACTCTAGAAGATAAAAAACAACATAATATTTTTTTTTTGTAAAAACAGACTTAGAGATGCACCAGAGGTAAAGAACATTTGCTTCTCATGCAGAGAATTTTAGTTCACATTACCCACATGCAGGCTAGCAGGCTGCTACCACTTTAGTAGTAAGGGGATATGACCTTTTCTTATGGCCTCCTTAAGGCACTGCATGCACACAGACATGAACATACATGCAGCAAAATATTATATGCATTAACAAATAAAATAAATTTAAAAGTGAGAAAAATAAAACTAGAGACAAAAGGAACAGAAAAATCAAAAACTAGTTCTACATTTATAGTCAGTTTATTTCTGCAAAGCAGAGTAGGGCACAAAACGGTGAGTGGATATACAAGTGTAAAATGAATTGATCTCTATCACTCACCAACTACAAGAATCCGTTACGAATGGAAGGAGTTGAGTGTGAGACGCAAAAGTGTGATGCCACTACAAGAGACAAGGAGAACCTTTCAGGACTTAGTTTATTGGTCTTCAATTAGGGGGCATTCATTCTCCAGGCGTTTGATAACATCTAGGGATATTTTGCCTTGTCATTTTTTGAGTGCTACAGGAATCTGATAAACAGGCCAGGAATTCTATTAAAGACCCTGCATTCTACAGGAGACCATCACACAATAAATAATTTCTTCACAAAATGTCAACAGTGTCAAAGTTGAAAAATTCTGATCCACTGCCACTTCCTAAAATATCGCATGAGCTGACTAATGACAAATTCCCTCCTTCAACTTACAGCTTTACCCTTGTCTTTGCATTCATGCCTACATAGTCAGTCATCCTACAAACTAAATTGAATAACAATGGCTCCATATTTGCATGATCAATTTATATGACCCATATATTCTCAAATAAATGATAGAACTATTTTTTTTTTTTTTTGGCATCTCAAATGGGTGTCTTGGATATCATTTGTATCAAACCCAGGTATTTTTCACATATCCAACCCATGTTCTTCCCTGAGTTTCCATGTGAACAGTGAATCTTCACTATTACCATTAGAGGGTTCGTTGCTTTATCACACTACGTTAGTAGAAGATTTACAGCCATTATAGAAGACAAATATATTCTTTTTGTCTCAGTGTAGAGCTTTGGTAAGGTTTGTCATTACTTTCTGTGATTACAATAAAGCCATATTATATAACCAACTTTTTAATAATTAGATAATACTGATGCTCCATCCATGAAGACTTTACCCCGAACCAGCAATACATGACTCACGCACCTGCTGAATACTCTACAGATATTGTTTTCCTGTCTCTTTAATCTGTGAGTGTCTTGCTGCCCTAAGAGTCTATAACTTTTCATGAGAATAAAATGTAACCTCTAAATGCAAACTGATCAACTTGAGAGTGAGGCACATTAGACAGAAATGAAATGGCCTATATTGCCCTTTTTAAGGGGAAGCCATGACAACAAATTGACACTTTCCCAGCTGAGTGTTATGGTATTACTAGCAGCCTTCAATGTCTGTCTTACCCTTCCGATGAGTTCCTTAATCATCTGTGTGGAATAGTACCTGCATTTTTCCACTTAAGAAATGTAATTTTATCTATATATCAAAAAAAAATCCCCTCATATTTCTTAAATCAGAAGAAAGGCAGTTGTGCCCAGTGCTTTGGCTCTTTTGATCTTTTTCTGAAAGAAGAAACTCCTGTAATAGTTTCAGCAGCAGGAAGTAAAAATTGGGAAAGGACATGAAAAATGAATCCCTTTCCAATAGATAGTTTGACTACAATTCTGGAAATTATAATTGTAAAACCAACCAATAAGTATTAGGAAGTAGAAATTCGGAAACCTTGAGGATGATAAACTTGGAGCATTCTTAATCAGCCTCACAGTGGCACATATAGTAGTATTGAGTCATTCTTTCATTCATGGAATGGACCTTAACTGCCCATGGAGTAATGGTCTATTATACTTGTGTATTAAATTCAATTTACGGATACAGCCATTCCCTGTTATCTCAATCTAGCCCAATAATGAAGTCAGGTTGAACATCAATTTTTGAATAACTGAACACTTTGTTTTCCTGTTTTATATGTGAAAAATGATGCATTCTCAGCCCATTCCAAAATCATAATTTTGCCCCAATACCACTAGACACCCTTATTCATGCTCAGAACTCAGTCAGGAGCTTTTCATCTTATTGAATACATCAATTATCTAATTACTCAATAGTGAAGTACATGAAAAGGAGCATTTGTGTCTGATATGAATCAAAGTCCTGTATAAAAGGGCAGAGATAGGACACTGTATATTAATTACATTTTGAGTTGATAAGGAAAAGTAAAGACGCTGAGACCTCTGGAAGGTCACCTGAGTTTACTGCCTGGTAAGGCAGAGAACGACCATCTACAAAGAGAGATTATGCCAGAGGAGATGCAATTTTCATAAAAAGGACTTTTTACAAGCTAAAACTTAACCAAGTTTATACCAAACCAATATCATGTATCAGGTGGGTTGCTGGATTGCTGGACTTCGGACATCTCAGTTGCTTTGCTTTGCAAGCAGTACAATATTAACTTCCTATCCTTCTTGTGTCCTGTGCATCTCTTTCTCCTGCTGTGATCTGACCTACTTCCTGTTGTGTAGTTTCAGAGTACCTTAGCCTCTGGCCTTTAGACAGCACTAATTTCTGCCAGGTTTCATACCTGGTAATTATTCAAACAATCCCCCATGACAGAAATATAGGTGCATATACTGCAGAAATATTTCCACACCACCTCTGCCAGGAAAATACTTAATTTGTTCTGCCATTTTAAAATGTTTACAGAAAACAGCCTGACTTCCTAAGTTTTCCCATTCCACCCAAACCCTAGGACTCTACCAGGGTGATTAGGAAAGCAGGACTTACAGCATGTACTCCATGTATGTGAGAATCATAACATACCAGTTTTAAAGTCTATCCTAATAATTTCTACTCCATCCTCTGTTAACACAGTGAGTATGGGTAAACTTTAATTATCAATGCAATTTCTTAATATATCTTTGCGGGACACAGTAAAAAGACACTGGAGGTTCTTTTCAGAAACCTTAACTATATTCTCATAGTTTCTGTCTACTTCCCTTCCCATAGTTGGCTGTTTATTCCATGGCATTTCTTCCTATCTATGATTTCGTTCTCAAGATCGATCATGCTAAGGTAATGACACAACATTGACAAGTTCTCATTATGCGTTCATGTATGGCGGTCTAATGCCCTTCGGAACCCAGGTACTAATCTTGGTTTGACAATAACATTTTTACTGCCTTCCACTGGCATGCCTACTCTCACTGTCAGACTGGTACTAAGGTGAGCAGAATCTGGTATTGGCTAGAGCTTGCAGCTGTGTACTTTCAGAAGCTGAGAAGCCACAGGTAAAAACAATTATTATTCCATCCGTAATGTTGATTGGCTTTTTTTGTAAATTAGGTTTAGTGTGTTAAATATTCTAGGTATGGAATTCTAAAATATCTGGAGACATTTACATACAGAAATAGAAAAATGAGAGTCAGAAATTTCAAAGAAGCATAGTAAATTGCAACCTATTTAGAAATAAACACATTTAATTTGCAGGAAAATAAGCCAGTGACTGTCTATTATTCATAAAGAAACTTTGAAGTAGGGCTGAGTCCATTTGGGGCTCTCCGTGGGACTCCAGGTTCATAGTCATGGCTGTTCATTTGGCCTATTGTTGGTTTACCCAGTGTGGTATGCTCTGTGTCACATAATATGCATAAATGATATTCTTAATCTTTACAACTTTGTAATTTCTAGTTTGTATTATTTTTTCACAGGATGAGTCTTGGAACTAAAGCTGGAAAAGCCAGTAATGAGGCAGGGAGATGACTTAGAGGGTAAAGGCGCTTGGTGCCACGGCTCATTGCCTGAGTTTGATACCTAGGATCAACATGGTGGCGGAGGAGAGCCAATCCTTCAAGCTGTCCTCAGACCTCTGCATGATCTTGGTAGCATATGAACATGAGTGTGGACATAATGCACACACAAAACTACACACACACAACAGTAATAATACATAAAAATGTTTGTTTATAAAAAATACACCTAGTATTTTATGGTTAGGAGAGACAAGCCAAAATGTAATTGAGTGGTCTGACCCCAAAACCATTTAATCTTGTGACTCTCCGTATCCTCTGTGACCATCATGAAAGGAAGATTATCTTTTGATGTTGTCTTATGTCACTTACATTACAATTCATTGCTATTGTTTTATTTCCTTTACACTATTTTAGAATATATGAATCACACTATGGATTACATTTACTGATATGAAAACTTTCTATATAGCTGAGTTTAACATATAATGACCATAAAATATCATCTGTCTGCTTAAATTCAAGACTGTTTCAGAGTACAGACCTTAGCCCGTGCCTTAATCTTCTTGCCTATGTGTCCTTTCAAGTGGCCTGACACTCACAGGATAGTAAGAATCAAAGAATGCCCGGGCCGTGAACTTTGTGGGGTTTGTCCTGAGATCGATCTCTTTGCTATTCTTATTAAATTTTCAGAGGAAAAAGAAAATGCTCTTTGCCATGACTTTGTTCTTCATTTCATTATTGTGAAACTTTTTTCTACTATAGACTTACATAGAAAATTAGTCTCAGTAATGTGTCTTCCTTTCACTGGGCACTGTCTTTTCTTTAGGTGCTTTAAAAACAAAAGCCCAGCTTCTTTTAGTAGCTGGAATAAATAAGAAAATATTTCCAAAGAAATACAACTAGTTAATTACATGGTTCTGTTAATTTAAAACAATTACACCAGGTCTGCGGACATCAAAACAAATGCTAAACTGTATCTTATATACAAATTATGGTTTGCTTTTGGTTTCAAACAAAAATCATATACATATAGATAGAAGATAGGCAGATAGAGATAATAAAGCAAATTTTAGTATAAGAACCAATAAAACACCCCACGGGAAAAATAATTAGTTTCAAAAGCATAATGTTACTGTCATCATTATTGATGCTCTCTAAAATATTGATTGAACTTTGGCATCAATATTAATAAAATATCATGGGTGATTTAGGTAATGCTTTTGAATTTTGAGATCACATGGAGTTCTCCAATTATCCCAGCAATAATTATAAGTCAGGTGTTTTAGTCAGGCTTCTGTCACTGTGAATTATTTTGCTCACAGTTTCAGCAGATTTAGTGCACAGTGGCCTGGCCCTTCACAGGCATCTGTGGAGAGGATGCACATAATGTTCCAGGGAAGCAGAGCTCTTTATCTCATGGCAACCAGAAAGTAGCAAGGAACAGAGGAGTAGGCAACAAGGCATACCTTCTGGTGCTCCCAGTGACCTGTTTCCTCCAACTAGGACACCATCTCCCAACAATATCATCACTATGACCCAAGCAGAAGATCAACCTAAGGGGTTAGGATAGAATCTCTGTGGTCCAATATTCTCTTTTGGTCACTGGATTCCTCCACCACCAGTGAGGGGAAAGGGGGTGGGGAGTGACATAGTAAACCTTGAGCACAAGGCTTTAGAAGGATAACATATCCAAACTCTAATACCAGGTGAAGGCGATCCACCATTTTGCAACAAGAATCAACAACAATTACCAGTTTATAGAGGAATGTGGCATATTGACATGAACTTGGCCACTATTCTCCAGTTGAAGCCACCTTGTTTTACTGTTCTTTCACAAAATGGGTTAATCAAACTTCAGGAATTATCAAGAATTTGATGTTTGAGGATACGAATAATATACATTTACTCTATTCGTGCTGGTGAGGGTGGAGAACAGGTTTTAATCATGCGGATTTTAATCTCAGTTCTAATTTTGAATCTTCTGCTTTTACAACTGAAGGCACAGTGGAAATCTTTTAACCTTCTAAAACTGTTCCTACCTATGTAATCTGGAAGTTATTAACAACTATAAAACAGTGGCGCTTACACACCTACTGCAAGAAGATGTAGTTTTTGGGGGAAGACATACAAAATTTCACTGATCATCTTTCAGATCCTACATGTACAATAAAACTATTTTTGGCAAGAAGCAATAAAACCGATAATTCATGGTAATAGTATATTATCCAAAAAGTTGAAAAAATTTTATCTCAATGTGCCAGTTTCATAAATTTTCTAATCTTTTCACTAATGCATTTATTTCTAATCTATATTAGTTGTCAGCATACAGAACACACTGTATCAATGTCAGTATTGTTTAGGTTTGACCAAGTCACTTCCTGGGATTTAGAACACAATTACCATGTGTTAGATGGGTCTCACCATCACCATCGATGGATACACGTGTACTCTGTGGAGCTGATGAGGGTGGAGAACAGATTTTAATCATGCAGTTTAGTATATGTGACACTGACATTGCATGGGAATTAGATTTATATAGTGTCTAAGGGTTACTTAATCTCACTGTCTGACATGTAGTCAAGCAAGAAGAGGTCTACAGCCAGTGATTACTCGGACTTTCTTTCTTGGATTTTCACTAATCTTTGTCCCAGATCCACAGTTTGTCATAGCATGCTCAGGAAGCAACATTCTGACATGTCCCTTTTCTATGTCAAAATCTCCAGAGTCCATTTCTAGTAGAAGAAAACACTGCTCCTATTGCTAACAGCATTCCCAGTGATGATTACTGAATATACAGCTTATATTGAGGTCAAACTTGAATACTGCTGTTGCCAGTTTTTGCCTTGAGTCTATTTAATTGCACTCCGATGTGAGGCAAACTACCCCTTGTTTGCCCATTATACTCCTCTGGTCTTCGCACAGAGCTTAAGCAGCACTATCTCCAAGCAGGAGCATCTAATGGGAGCTCTTCTTATCACACCAGCAATATTTACTTTGTAATATTGATCTCAGTGCACGCTGGACTTCAGTGGTGTGCAATGAGCCTTATAGTCTTTTCTAGGTTACACATTTTTTGTGTAGTTAAAACTTTGTTTTATGTCCGTGTCTTCTCCCTAAATAACAGATGCAATTTCCCATTCCTCATAGATATGTGTATGACCATAACTCATTATCAATTCATCTGTGATGTGGAAGAGAAAAACACTTCAGGTAAATAGATAATTATAATTACTTCAGAAAAGCAAGCTTAATTAGGCTTAAGAAACCCTAAGACAGAGCATGGAGAGATGGGTCAGGGATTAAGAGCACTTGCTGCTCTTGCAGAGGACCTAAGTTCAGTTTCTAATACACACAGCAGCACACAACTGTCTCTAGCTCAACTTCCAAGGGATTCAATGCTCTATTATGGCCCAGACATGTGGGAGGCATGCACATGGTATGCATACACTTATATGCAGGCAAACTTGTATACATATAAAATAAAAATAAGTCTTTATGGACATTTGTAATAAAAACCTAAGCACAACATCAAAAAACATAAGACATACACCATTGTCCTTTGTGATACTGATATTTCTTTGGACACGAGCACTTCCTACATCAGTGTCATGATGCACCACGTATATAAGATCCTGGTCTGAGTGATATCCTGCTTTCCCAACCTCCTTGTCCTGTCCTCACATGCATGTTTCTTTTCTTTTTCTTCTTTTTTTTTTTCTAAACAGAATTTACGTTGCCAAGCATCTCACTTTCATTGGCACTGCTAGTTAATTAAGTTAAGGCTAAATCTTATCCATGCTTTTTTTTTTCAGTACTCTAACTTATTCAAAAATACGTTGGTGGATGTGATGATTTCAGAGTCTAGATTTGTCACTAAGTAACAAATTCTGAAGGCATGGGCAAATAATTCCTTTACTCTTTAAAGGAAATAGGTTCCCGGGTGACAATGTGTATGAGCTGCCATTTATGATATTTTTATTTTACACCTCCTTATGCCACTGATTTTAAAAAGTGAATATTTTTCAAACAGTTTTAATTAGCAATCAGGTAGCAAAGGAATTATAAAGTGTACACAGAGACCAAAAATCATTTTCTCCTGTTATTTAACTAACGTGAACGTTTAGGCTCCAGAGCAAAACCACTCCTGGGGTCATTTCTGATGTCTAAACACTTAAGCAAGTTTAATTATCTGGTGTTTTCTGTTCTCTTTCACAACACATTACTGCTAAAATAAGGATAAATCTACAGCAACTATTTCAAGCATTTTACCATGTTGGGTTCTTCCAGCTCATCCCCATACCTACCCTAGGATGTAACTTCATCATTATCTCATTTAAAAAAATAAGAAACTACAAGAGATACTAAAGTCTGGAGATACCCCCTGGCATGCACCAGGATGCATAGCCTGATTCCAGGAGAAAGAGTGCTCCAAAGTCTTTGTTTACAAACCAGCACTATCCACAGCCCTGGAGAACTTCTAGCAAATAAACCTTCTTAGCTGTGCTCCTCAGACCCACCTCAATTAAGTGATTCCTAAGTGAAGCTGATCTGCAGAGGTTCTGAGGGACGCTATGCTCTGCCTCCTGCCTCTCCATGTTGATCTTTCTTCTAGCTGAATAATGTACAAAGAAACACTGCTAGGAATAGTCTCTTATGCTCGAACCAGATACATTGCAATTATATAGCACCGTATACTCAAGGTTAGTGTCTCAGTTTGCATTTACAAAAGGAGAGGAACCAATTATTTAAGTGATGACTCTTGATTTCTACTCACGGTTGATTAGTAGCATTTTTCCTCCTTGCTTTGACTAGTGCTTTCCTCAGTAATTGACATCACAAATCAAGAGTCTGGTGAAGTCTCTCCAGGTAATCTTTTTTGCATTATCTTTTTTGCATGAGTCAACGTAAAGATATGTATTGTTTTTTTATAAAATAAAATGCATTTTAAAGTATGAGTTTTTATTAGGAAAATTGATTTTCTTCACTTTTGCATTATTAAAATGCAAGTTGTCTTTACTTGATGAAATATTGGAAATAAAATGGACAATGTAACCTGCTGCCATGCCACCTCCTTCTGATTTTTATCTATTACGTGATCTAATTTCTTTAACAAAACAGCTAAGGGGTTATCTCACTAGAGAACTTACATTTTGACCCTGTGAATGTACATCTCTGAAATTATTGTTTTTAGCAATAAGTTAAGAGAAACTCATCTATAATAGATCAGAAGTTTCCTCCATGTACAAAGTGAGCCATAAACCATTTTTATTTAATTTAGTCTAAGATCTTAAAATCACTATGTACATGCAGTGTCTTACAAGAGAGCAGTAGCTTCATCAGTGGGAAAATGTCTTTAATACCACTGCTCTGAAAATCATTTCTGTCAAGCTGTATCTCCCTCAAGAGGCTTTAACCTCTAACTATATTTTGTATAAGTTATTTTCTAATCAAGGCAACTTTTGATGTAATTCTCATTTTAAATTGGTCTCTGTCAAATATACAATTATTCACAACTTTTCTATAATGCTTTTATAAGATGGTTTATTAGATTTGATAATATTTATAGACACAGTCTTTCACTGCCTTGGAAATAATTTATACTGCTCAATACTTTCCGGGGGGAAATGTGTGTAATGCCCTATTTAAAGCAAGCATAATGGATTTTCCTGAAAGTTGCTAATAGCCTTGGATTAACTACTTTAAAAAACCTGAATGAAGTGAAACACTACTTTGGGGGACAGTTACCTAAAACAGAGGCAAATAAGGATGACATCTTCAGATGTCCAGAGGTCACAAGCCCAAGCTTTATCTTTAAACTGCTTTTTGTGTTTTGTTTATCTTGTCTATTTATCAGAGAAACCAAACCGATTGGTGGGAAGAATGAAAGCCCAAATAACAAAACATAGAATATTCTTTCCTTGTGAGGCACATCCTACTTAGCTATAGCACAGAAGGAAATCCAACTTCATTATCTTCCAAAATCTACTGAGTCAATGAGGTATAAATTTCCGAGCATCCCTGGACAAGCATTCACAGGGAAATCCTCTTTACCCATTGATTTGCTTGTCTGTTCCTCTGGTTCTTATCTTTTCTCTAGAAACCCTATCTTTATAACAGTGTTGGTAAAACTAAACTTCCTATTTTAAAGCAGCCATAAACATTTAATGACCCCAGGCTACTGAGATGGGTGATTAGATATGGATTTTTAAAAAGCATGAAATAAAGAAAAAGTGTAACCAAAGTTTTAGAATAGATTAAGAATATATATAAAAAAACCAGAATCGTGTATGTGCGTGCACTCACACACACAGACACACACTATAGTTTGAAATATTACAACATTGAAAATATAGTATAATTTATGATCAAATATAGACTAAAAAACTTTATGTCACTTTTACAATCTTTGTTTAGGAAGGTTAAAAAGCCTTGTGTACAGTGTTGGTAGGCATGAGTGAATATGAAATTCTTCAAATATTTTCTGAATTGAGTAGAAAGTAATAGTATCTTTGTGCAAAACAGTTTCATGTTATCTAATTAAGCATTAAATGTACATATAGGTTGAGTCAATAACTTCCATTTTAAAACCGCATTATTACTTAAAAGAAGGAAAATATATTCAGCATTATTTGCTAAAATCATTGTTCCTTATTGGTAATGTAAAATAAAAATCTGGAATCAATGAGGTGTGTCTAAGTGTAAAACTATATGAACAACTTTCCAACAGATTTCATGCAACAGAAGAGGGAAAATGCATAAAGGAGAATGATTCTAATGTTATTAAATATAATTACTCAGTTTTGTGTGTGTATGTATACATATATATATATATATATATATATATATATATATATACACACATACATGTGTGTGTGTCTGTTGATATAGACAAGTAAAGATAGTTAAAAATCTGATATGTGTATCTATAATTGAAATAAATGAAAAAACAGTAAAAAGTGTTTGAACTACACTTTGGACTGCTGAATTGCACAACAGGACATTTTTCTTTTTTAATTTGGGTTGCGGATCTCATTGTTTTGAGATAAGGCTTCACTATATAACCTATACTGGCCTTTAACTCATTATGTACCTCAGTCTGGCCTTGAATTTGTAATCATCATCCTGTTTCTGCCTCTCAGATACTGGCAGTGGAGGCTTGTGCAACCACATGTAGCTGGATACTTTGTTTCTCCATGATTACTTGTGATTTCATTATGTTTAGTTATATTTATTTTTCTTTTGTGTGCATGAGTATTGGACCTGAATGCAATTCCAAACACCACATGCATGCTTGACACTCATGGAGGCTAGAAGTGGCCAAAGGATTCCCTGAAACTAGAGTAAAGAGGTGATGAACTGTCATGGCTGCCAAGAGCTACACTCAGGTCTTCTTTAAGAGCAGCAAAGGCTTTTAAACCACTGAGCCACCTCTCCAGCCTCTCATTTTATTTTGAAGCTTCTCTTTTGGCCTTAAAAAAGGCTGACATAATGATGATTTTAAAAAGAAAGCAGAGCAGCACATAAATCCTAGTATACCCTCTTTATTAAAATCCTTTAGTAATTTTGCAAAGAATCAAGATATAGCACTTCTATAACTCAACAGAAAATAAAGGGGACAAAGCAATGAATGATAGTCACTAAAGTTAAAATGTAGAAAGACAATAGAAGCAAAAGTTCTTTCATTAGCTCTTATATACCAAATGCAAGTGAAAAAGAGTACCGAGCCTCAGCATAGCCTATGGGGCACATGTCCCATCCTGATGCTCTAACTCTGTCCCCTGTGCATCAGACTCACTTAGCTAGTCATTTGCCTTTGGCTCTAGACATTGAAAATGAGTTAGGCTCATAGTCCAGCTTTTGTTTTTCTTAGCTGTGGCATCTCCTTTAACTGTCTCAGAGCATGGCATATAACACATTACATTTGTATCATTAGCTCACAGCAGCTGTGGCTCCTGCAGGAGACCTATAGAACAGCAAACAAGCCAACATTCCAGCAGGAGGTTCTCACAAAGCCCCTACTTCTACCTGAAGAGATATTGAAAGGTCTTGGCTTCTGCGAGAGGAAGAATCATGATTTTTAAGTTTTTGGAGTCTGGTGGGTCAACCATTCTTCACTGGCGGTTTTCATAACCAGGTTTATATAGGTAGCAAATTTGGACTCCATGGGCTATTATATTAAAAAATTTAAAAGAGGGGATGAAGTTTGGAGGTAGAGGAAGATGGGGCATAAATATGACCATCTTACATTGCACTGCATACATTTCTCAAAGAATCAGTAAATATTTATATTAAGATTAAAATAAAAGGAAATGTATGGAAGCTTTGACAAGCTATATAATATCACGACACAACAGAGAATGGAAAATTTCTTGGGAGATGTAGCAAAGATCACATTTTTTTTTTTCACTCAACAAAGTGATTCCAGCATTCTGCTCATTAAATCTTCTGGGACCTGTTTCAGAAGTATAAGGGGACTTTGCCTCTTTTGCTAATTTTGCTGTTCACTGATACACTCCAATTTCCTTTGATAATGCTTAGAAATCAGTAAACATTTGCTGAAAAACAGATTTGATTTAATAAACATATTCATTAACTTTAAAATCACATCAACATTAGAAGATAGCATTTTGAAAAATATAAACAAATACAGAGAAAACACTTGTGATGATTCCAGTAGTACAATGTATTCAATGAAGATTTTAGATTGCTCAGAATGTAAGTTCATTTTTAGACAGAATTATGACATTGTACTAAGGTAAAAAAGTAGAGGACAAGTCTTGAGTTATATTGATTCCATGACTTCAAAGAAAATAAAATTTCCTCATAAAGCTGTGGGAACAAAGCCTGGTACCCAAGCATTATAAGTGGACACAACAATCCAATAGACCTTGCTTGCCCTCTTCTGCCATCTTTTTATGTCTCATTATTTTTGATGTGCTGTTGATGTGCTGTGATTTTCACAGGATTCCACAAAGGCTCAAATTCATTTCAGAACAGGGCAAAATCTTAATGAACAAAACTTAAAGACAGATACACTGAACAGTCACTTAAGTTTGAAGGATTGTTTTAAAGAGACCACTGAACTTTGGTCTATTTTGTACTTCCTATTCAACCGTAGATCAGTGAGAATGCCTAATTTTCCCCAAATATTCATGTTTTCTAGTTTTACATTAATGAGTTCTTCCTTTCTACAATGCTTAGATTTCTCGCTACAGTCTAGGGCAAAGAAAAGTGGGGAAATAGAGGGGAGGCTGTGAGAGCAGACAATGTGGAAATGCCTCAGAAGGGATGCTTACTTGGCAGAATATTGACTTTTTTTTTCTCCTTTAAGGAGTAAGATATTCTCCCCAGGCCTTTTCCTTTCCCTGGCTTTCAACTGGATCAACTGTGGCAAAATTAATTATCTAACAGTCTTACCTGGACAAAACCTAGTAATCACAACTATTTATAAAGGAATATTTTTTTTATTCAGGTGTAAGAAGATTAAGAGGGGAAAAAAAAGAAATCACTTTAAAAGTACAGCTAAAGTTTAATGCTATTAAATTCAATTACACAGCCCTAAATAGGATACTCTCATTAGCTGCAGTGGTGGTATTTCAGAAATATTAAGCAGTGCACTTGGGTGGAAGCAGAGACCACCTGCCCTGTCTTCCCCACTGCACTCAGCTGAGACAACTGTTCTATCTGCTGGCCAACTTCTGACTCAGACACCAGGATGGCCTCTGATCCTTAGCAGCAGAACCCAGCACAGTAGCCTAGGAGACAGTGTGACTATGCCCCATGCTAGCTCAGAGCCTAGAGCCACCCCCGGAATCTTCCTTCAAAACCAGAGCCAGTGACTCTTTGGAGGTTGTTTCCCCCCACACACCTATAATTTCTGAGTAAGTTTTCTTAACAGAGGACTAGAAGTGTGTCATGATCCTGCAGGGTCTCCTGCACCTGGGATTCCATCTCTGGACTAACAATAGCCTCCCCAAGCACAGACACTTCACTGAACTGCGTTTGCCATTCACCTAAAAACAACTTTCAGATATACCATTTACAACTCCACAAATAACCAGTTCATGTTTTAAGGTGTTCTTCAATCGCAGCTGCTTCTATTTCCATTTTCACATTCTATTGTGCCAGAAAACAACTAAGTAGGATACATCAATTAAATGTTCAAACTTAAGCCGTTTTGGATATTGCCTCCTTTTTTCACCTTCTTTCTAGAGTGATACATAAATTCCAGGGCCTTGGGCAGTGGCTTGGATTGTGATAGGGAGACTTTGAGGAAAGCAGGTAGTCCATCACTTTATGATTTTAAAAAGAGGCAGGTAGGACTAAATATGTACATGTGTAAACACTAGTGTCCTTTCTGATACATGATATTGCATACAGATAGACATTTGTTCTTATCTTTATTGTTAGTAATTCTCAGTAAATCATACCTTTTCAATTCATTAGCTATAATCCTGATTAACCACATGAGTGATTAGCTTTCCTATCCAGAATTGCTCTAAATAGAATCTGCGCACAGTTCTCCTTTTGTGTCTTCTTTCTTAGAGGAAGACAGAGTTGCCTCACCCCAAATAGTACAAGATTGATTGATTGATTGGTTGGTTGGTTGGTTGGTTGATTGATTCACTTTACATCCTGGTCTTTGCCCCATCCTTCCTCCTTCCAGTCCTATCCTCCCTTCCTCTCCCCACTCCCTATTCCTCAGAAAAGGTAAGCTCCACATTCCACCAAGTTGTATTAAGCCTAAGCATGTCCTCTTCCCCCTGTGCCCTGGCAAGGCAGTCCCACCAGGGCAAAATAATCAAAAAGCGGGTGAGAGAGTTTATGTCGGGGACATCTCCCGGTCCCCTACTAGAAGATGCACATGGTGTCTGACTTTCTCATCCACTCTGTCTTTGTACGGGGCCTAGGTCAAGTCCATGCAAGGTCCTTGGTTGGTTCTTCAGTTTCAGCAGGCCCTTCTTTGTCCTGTTTTGTTGCCTCTGTTGGTCTTCTGGTGAAGTGCCTGTCACCTTCAGGTCAAGTCTTGAATGCAAGTGGGTAACTTGTGTGTGGTGTAGCTGCTCTGGTGTCTTTCTGCCACGTAATCCCTGGCTTGCCTTAGGGATAAGAGCCAGGGAATCTTTGACATGAAACACCATTTGTAACAGTGTGGGTTCTCCAAAGCTGTCTTTCCTGGTTACTACTGCTATGATAGACACCCGATAAATAAGGAAACTTACAGAATAAAAGGTTTCTTGGTGGCTTACAGCTTCAGAGTCTTAGAGTCTTAGGTCATCTTGACTGGAACCACGGCAGCAGCAGGCAGGCCGACATGGTACTGGAATTAAAGCTGAGAGAACATATGTTGCGCCTCAATTATGAGACAGAGAGAGCTAATTGGGACTGCTGTGGGCTTTCGAAACCTCCTCCACCAAGTCCACATCTCTTAATCCTTTCCAAGTATTTCCACCAACTGGCGACTAATTTATAAGTCTGTAGAGGGATTTCTCATCCAAACCGCCACAGCATCGTTCTAAGAAAGCAGGATCAGTTCAAGATCCTTCACGCTGTAATTTCTAACAGTTGTGACTTTGATTAGAGACTCTTAAATGCATAGTCCCTGTTATGAAGTACCTTTGACAGATGGCCTAAACGACATTTCCTAGTCACTGGAAACATAGGTTTGAAATGACTATTGGGACAACAGTCCCTTCTTTCTCTTCCGTTTCCAGGCAGCAGATGAGGGACTCAGATTCACTCATTCCCAGCACAGTGTATTTCCTAAGTATAAGGCCGAACAACAACAGACTAAAACTTTGAAATGTGTTCCAAATTAAACTTTTCCTCCTGTTGAGCTGATTGGCACATTTATTTTGCTGATGGGCAGATTGTTCACACAAAACCTGGCCATCAATAACTAAGGTCTATTTCAACTCTAGATTTGAATCAGTCCCATTGCGTTGATTTGTCAGTATGATGTGTCACCCCAAATCTTCTACATTACTATTAGTCTAATGCTGCTACATTTGCTAATAACCTCATGATTATACAGGAGGGAAATTGCTCACTAAAAAGTTAGAAGAAAGAAAAAAGAATATAACACAAAGATTAAGATTACTTTTCCTGCTAAAGATTACACAGGCTGCCTCTTGTGAGAAGATGAAGTACATTTCTAGTTCTACAAAGTGACAAAGTTCTAAGATAAGTCAGGCTGTTCCTGTCCAAAAATGCAGTAAGGAAAATTTATCCTCTGGCTAGTTTATTTGAGAACAGATTCCAGATAGACTCTCATGAACAGAGACAACAGAAGAAAAAATAAGAGTGACTGGAAAGCCTGTGTTAGAGGCCTAGAGTCAGAAATGTAACTAGTAGGCACATGGTGAATGGCAGCCAGAAAGAGTCAATAGAGCTCAGGGATTGGTCTAACTTGAATAAAAGAAGTATCATAATCCCATGACCTGGCCCCAGAAAACAGAGTAGGGCCTATGCTGTGGAAAATGAATTTAGGAATAGTGAAAGCAAATGAAAACTCACCCAAGCCAGGAAATACAGAACTAGTGGAGAAGAATTAACGAAAGGTCTTGGACTGGGAACTCAGGGACCTAAGACACTGACTTGCTTTTGATGCTCATGAATTCCATTAGTGTGTAAATCTCTCTTCCTTCATCCTTGTCACTTAGCAACATTGTTTGAAATGTTTCCATTTATATTTCCAACATTTTTATTTTTACAATGGTGGAATTGATCGTTTGGAATCTGTTATTACTTTTGGCAACTGGGTAAAAGAGACTTCAAATCTCAAGCAACTATTTTAGTGAAATAGAAAGAACTAAACATATTTTAATGGGGCTTCCAAACCCCTTCTCCTTATGTCACACAATGGCTGTGAACCCAGACCATGCCTCTGAGTTGTAACTCAAAATGTGATGAATAGAATAGATTCTCCATTCAAAAAATAGAGAAAAGTGATACATGTCAAATGGTTTATATAATAATAAACAAATATCATTAAAATAAAATATTTTGAAGAAAGGTATGTTAGACTTTCTACACAGAAGAAAACAACAAAGGTGAAGGGAGGGGAGAAAGAGGAAAAAGAAAAGGCAGAGTCACCATGGATGTCTACAGATGCAAAAATGTTCATGAAATCTGTATGAGCTCTGTAAATGATTATGTGAAATGCAAAAGAGCAGCATTTTTGGAATAATTCAGGTTGGTTAAAAATAAACTTTCATCTTCAGACATCTCACAGCCTATAAAAGTTTTCACCAGGTCATACTATGTTACCAAAACTCCTCTGTAACTCAAATATCCCTGAGATTCACAAAGAGATGAAGCTATCTCTAAGATTAAAAAAAAAAAAAAAAAAAAAAAAAAAAACCTTTCTGGAAATTGACAGGTATTTGCAGTGAACATATCCATAAATTCCTACTCTGGAGTTCTTCTAGCAATATTTAGACTTAGCAGTTTTTTCATAACAAATAAAAATAAACAAACTCTTTTTAGTTATTAAATTTGTTCTTTGATACTTGTTCTTTGGTAATCCCGTACATATGTATGGCACATTCTGGTTATTCTTACTTTCTATATTCTTTGATCTCATTCCAAACTCCTCCTCCCTACAAGGCACTTTCCTAAATTCATGTCTTTTTGTGTTGTGGGCCATTGATTTAACAAGGACCATCTGTGTCCACAGGTTTGGTCAGCTCACTCTTGGAAACACAACTGTAGAAAATAACTACCTACCTCCCAATCCACCGATAACCATCAGTCCAGCAGGCAGGGTATGTGAAGATCCTTAACTCGTAATGTACTGGGAAATTCTTTTAATTTGACACATCCAGCCACTGAGTTCTGATGACAAATATCAAAATGTCTATAAATTATACTGCATGTGATCCTTCGAGGAAATGATATAAATGTCCTAGTTAGGAATGAGCACAGAACCATCACTTATTCTCACTTATATATCTCTGCCTTCACCTTTGGTCATTACAAAAATAAACTCCTCCAATTAAAGCAAAGAATAACATGTCTATGGATATAAACATAAATATTTAGGAGGCACTTTGACACTATATCTACTTAGGTAAATGATAGCAATAAGTTCCTCTTAGGACCTATGAACTCCCAGTCATGGTCTTTGGCCATGTTTTCAGTACCAGGCTTGATGATATCTTTCCTATGGAGGGGAATCCAACCTGAACGTGGTTGGTTACAACCATTATCCTATGACAGCTGTGCCACTATTTAATGAACCGTCCAGAAGGAAACTCAGTGGAGTAAAGACGCAGCCTACAAAATACAAGTAAATTTTGTCAACTAAATAACTAACAGAAGATGTAAATGGCACATCCTAACTATTGAATCCATGGTGATGTCCAGGTCCATGCTACTGCCAGAAACCATGACTGTCTCTGAGATCCGGTTGTAGCTAAGGTTAATGTCCATGGCCCATGTGAAACACTGTAGGCCATGCAGATGGTCAAGGTCTATTCTGTACCCTAAAGCCTTACTGAAGCCTGTCTGGAGGCCATGCTGCCACCAGGGGCCATAGTGACGTGAGTGGCCTGCGCTGCAACCTAGGGCCATGTTGATGTCTATGTTTGGGGTTACCTCTGAGGGCTTTGTCTGTGTTGGTGGTCCTACAATAGCCAAAAGCCTTATTCTTGGTTAGTTCTGTCTCCAGAAACCATGAGGAAGCACATGATCTCAGATCCAGCTGACTGTGAAGATTAAGGAACCTACTTGGGCAGTGATATGGATGACTGCAGATGCAGTTAAGAAAGAAGGAAATAGAAGGCTTCTGTGATAAACCATCCCCCTACCCCTAGCCCCACACCAACCCTCACTCTCACCAAAAAGTAACAACCTAAAAAGGAGGCTATCAAAGAGAACTCTTAAAAATTGTGATAAGGATGCTGAAGTGTAGTTCTCCAAAACTGTTGGCTTCTGGCAGGGGTGAAGATGGAAAGGGACTCAATTTTCTTTGTGGGGACAGGAAATGGGAGTTTTACCATGCTCCAGTAAGTATAGACAACACATATTGGACTTCTCTGTTGGGGAGTTCACAAGGAAAGGGGCAAACATAGAAGGTCTGAGAGGTGGGTATGATGAACTGTGGGAGGCGAAGTTCCCAAAGAATCAGTAAAAATATTACTTTGAAGAAAAAAGATTTGGCACAACCTTGCTTTAAACAAGGTTTATGTTTGTCATCAGAACTCAGGGGCTGTGTACTTAAATTTAAATAGTCCTGGTTTTAGTAGGTTGGAGCATTCCCTCTTATGCAAAATAGCTATTAATTCGTGTATATTATATACATCATTTTTTGAAATACAAAATTTTATTTTGTGTCTGTTTCTGTCAAAAACTATTTCATTCCAAAGGGATAAAAAATACGAAGTGTGTAGTTTTACTTTCTTTTGGGGAATGATATTCTACATTTCTATGGCTAAAAGCTCTTCAATTACTGCATTTTATTCATGAGTTAAAAACTAAACATTTAGAGCCGGGCGTGGTGGCGCATGCCTTTAAACCCAGCACTCGGGAGGCAGAGGCAGGCGGATCGCTGTGAGTTCGAGGCCAGCCTGGTCTACAAAGTGAGTCCAGGATGGCCAAGGCTACACAGAGAAACCCTGTCTCGAAAAACCAAAAAATAAAAAAATAAAAATAAAAGTAAATAAAAAATAAAAAAATAAAAACTAAACATTTTAACTTCTTGGAACATCAGCTATGGGGTCAGAAAAACATAGTCAGCATGAAGAAGTACTCCATATATTTGTAAAGGCCCATCATGCACCATCCACAGTGAGGGTCAATCAGGATCCAGAACCATACAGACCCTCCATGTGAATGCATTCCTTGCTCTGAAATACTTTTCCAAAAATGTATTTAAAAAACAATCATATTTAACTTGATTAAGGATAGATTATTTTCATGATTCTTATTCCTGAGCCCATCTCCAACTTGCACGAACACACTAATCTATCAGACATAATTATGTGTGATTTTCTCCTTTAATAAGAGATAAATAATTTCGCAGTCTTGCTTCAAGTATTTTTCAATTTCAATGCAGTTCATTGTTTGATTTGCTGTCCTTTATTCTTGTGTGAGTTGGTGTGCCAAATGGAAGAGCCTTCTTTAGATCAATTGTGCTGCTTTTCTGTATAGCCCTTCTATTCACATCACAGGCTAATAAAAGAGCATTAAAACCAGATATCACATTAGTTTCTGCTCACAGAAATGTAGCCTTTTGTTTACAACTTATATAACTTTCTGTAGCAGCAGATCTTCATCAAATTGGTACAAAAGAAATACAAAGTACATTTCTGAGAATCTAAGCAACAATGGCAAGCTTGTACCAGATCAACTTTTCATTACATTTCATTTGAATTAATGCAGAAGTCATATTCTCAGGCCACACTGTAGAAGGAACAGTGGCTTGTTGTTTCATTATGTGAGACACTGAAGGTGTAAAAAAAAGTAAAACCCACATAGAAGTAATGTGAGGGCATATGGCTCCAATTATCCAAAGATTTCCACCACAAGTTTCCCCTCTAACTGCATATTTAGATAGGATTATTCACAGTAAATAATATTTGTATTTTTGTCTCAGAGGCTGAACCAAAAGACAGAAATACATTCCTTCTTAATCTATCTCTGAATATATTAGGCCTGTCCAAAGGAACTTCCTGTGCCATTACAAAGTGTATATATGCTTCAATCAAACATACAGTTAGCACCTGAAGTACAGCTAGCACTAGTGAATTGAAAACTGAATCTCATTTAATTTTGATATTTAGCTTAAATAACCATGTGTTTAGCATCTGTTGTACTGGACAGTATTGCTTTACGTTATTCTGTAGTAGGCTAACAAATCAGGCTAACTTCAGGAAGCAGCACCCAGATCTTAGTACACATGTCACTCCTGAGGTGTAAGCTGTGGAGGTTCCCTCCTTGTTTCCTGCTGGGTGCATGAGTTATGGAGCTGGATGGAGGACAAGATATCCCGTCTTCCCTCTCCATCAGGATCAGCTTCATTTGGCAGAAAAACAACATCTTGTATAATATTTAAATATTTCTACCCTACACCACATAAACACACACACACACATGTGTCTCTTATAATTTTTTTTATACCATTTCCTATACATTTAAATCTCACTTAACTGCAGTTTCATTTCTAAGACATAAGAGGCCCAATAGACCTTTCGATACCAAATGCACAGAAAGGTTTTGATATGTGAATTATACTCTATTCGGCTACATAGTTATGTCTCTACTTGCATGTCTATAAGGCATACCAGAATGCACATCTTAATGCCGTAAGTGTCCTAAATACAACATAATAGAATTTGTAACTTCTCCTCAAATTTGCTTTTCTCTTCAGCTCAGTACGAGAAAGCATTAGAAACAGAGAGACAATTTCAAAACAAGGTTAGTTTCCCCCTCTGTCTTTTACTCACTGAACTTCTATTTATATGACATAAGTCTTAACAGTTCTACCTTCAATATGTCTCGAATCTTGTCCCTTCTCCTTTTATTGGTCGACTACAAGAGTTTTCTTACTCTGCATCTCGCCTAATGGCTTCCATTTTTCGTCTTAAGATGTAATCATACTTAATTGTGGGAACAAGCTACTACATATGACAAACGAGACATCCAGGCTTACTGTAACCTAACTCATGACATTTCATGAGGCCTTTAGCATAGTCACCATACTGTTCTGCAGACATAATGTTTCTGTGTGCCTTAATTCTTTTATTGAATCTCTAGACTGAAATCTTAACAAAATTCATTCCTTTCTCTTTGGTTTTCCCTGATTACTCTCACCTCATTCTGTCTTCATAGCTCTTGTTACTATATAAAAAATACATTATTTTACTATTTTACTTAAGTTATTCTTTTTTGGTGTGGGAATTTTTCCCATAAGTATATTTCTACAAGACTGTGGATTTCATATGCTTCAAACTGGGTTTGAACCTTTGCATTTATCCAACATTTACTAAATGGTCAAATATTTGTTGAGGTGATCAATACAATTGGATTATATCACTTATCTGCATGCATGCACATAGCACACAGACGCAAAGGCCCAGCTACTCACAGGTAAAGATTCCATATTGACACTCGGGCACATATACCATGTAATGACACACATATGCTCTACTCTTAAATTCTTTCTTCTTTTGCTTAAGAAACAGACAAATATTTAACACGGGTAATAATATTTCATACAATATAGTTTTAACTTTTCTCCTTGAGATCATTCCAAACCACACTGCATCCTCAGCCTGACCACATTTCTTTTTTTTGCTTCGTGTAGTCAACAGATTCCTTCAAGTTAAAAGCTTTTGTTATTTTTTTTTCTCTTCTTTTTCTTTTGTACAGCTTAATATCTACTAACCGTCCTTGCGCCAACACAAAAGTCCTTTCCCCACTAAAGGTTTTTTGTGACCTATCTAAACAGGTCAAACTCCCCATTTAAGCATGATGCTCCTATGACTGATTAAATGGATAGATGGATGTTGATGGTCTTGCTAATGAATATTGGGCCTCTGAGAGCATCTGAGCACTGAAACTTTATCTTTTCTTGTGGCTGTGACATTTCAGAGTAATTAAAACCCATACATAGTGACACATTAGTCACATTGCCCAACTGCTAGTGATGCAGCTCTGGAGATGGCCCGGGCCAGCAGGGTTGCATGCTTTCCTTCATTCTGGGGGTGACAGAGATGAAGCTGGCATTGCAGAAGTTAGCAGTGCTGCTGTTTACTTACTGATATTTACTGTGTTCCCCTAGGATGGAAAATAACATCATTTACTTCAGATAATGTAGGTTTGACAAAGCACCGAACATTGAAAGAAACTGTGCCTGGATAGAACTGGATAGAATGAAAACACACTGGGCCCTAGCAAGGGACGAGATAGATGGACTGTGCATATATCTGAGTTTGTCACGTATCCAGAATGACAAGTACAGCGAAGATTGACACTGGGCTACACCGTTTCATGTTCATTCACATATCTTCTGGATATCATTTACAAATAAATGCAAGTGACTAGGAAAATGTCTTTTAAAAAAGTACGCTGAAATACAGGAATTCTCCCTAGTAACAGCTGATTAAGTAAGTGAATATTCTCTAATACAAAGGGGGAAGCATGCATTTGAATTGGGAAAATTATTGACAGGCAGTTAAGACACTAATAATAGGTCATTAAACAAAAATCTCCAGGCTTCATCGAAGTATGAGACGGATTAGGAACTCAGAGACTTTAGTGCAGGGGTCGGGACCCATTGCAGTATCTGAGTTATTAATGGGATAGCCTGTACTCAGATTCTACTGTTTATTAATTGTCCAAGACCTTGTACATACAATGAAAATGATAAACACCCTCAAATAAAAGGGAGCTGACAACCAAGAGTACCTGCCACACAGCTTAGATTACTTCTGTCCTTGGTTGATTGAGATTAATTCTACCTCAGAGACAAGAGGGATTCATTTTTACCTCTGTCATCACCTCTACTTGCAAAGTCGCCTAGAGTAACAGCCTGATGTTGATTCTCCAGCCAGATGGCCACCAGGCCACTCAGCCATGCCTTTCTCTCGAGCATGGCTTGGTGACACACTTAGAATAGTGGCACTGACATTCTCTGAGCATCTCTTGAATTAGGTTCTAAGGAAGAGCTTTAACCAAAACCAAATACTACTGAAGAGTCCCAGCATGAAAAGGCAATGTGCCATGTGCTCTATGAAACTGAAGAAGATAATATGGATTGGATTGGATTATCCAGCAGAGCTTGCATTTGGAATAATAAAATGCCAATTCCAAGCTTAGCTTGGAAGCATTCAGCCATGTTTCCATGTGTATTCTATAAAGAACATTTCAGAATGACGAATTTCAGCTCTAACATGTAACTATGTTAATTATTTGATAAATTTCTTTTGCACAGTCACTTATTTCAGTACATTGATTTGTGAGTGGAAGAAGAAAGTCCCTATACAACAATTTCAGAGCTCAGCATTAAATACAGCACAGTGGGTATGCCATATTACAAGGGAGTAGTACTCACGTGGAGGAGGAGCAGGGGCCTTATATAAGTAAACAAAAGTCAATAGAATCTGGTACAGAAAAATATTAAAAGCATTAAAAACATGAAGGGCAGTTAGGTGAGCAAAGCAACTGGAGAGCCTCTGTAGACAGAGAGAACAGGCTGGAAAAGACTCAAACAGAGACAACAACCCTGTGTCACCTGACTTGGATTATCAATATTAAACAATGCTCTAAAATTTTGAGAATCAGTCTGGTAAAAAAATAGGTCAAAGAGGAACCACATTATGCATTCCACATGGAACCAAGATAAATGTGTACTTGATATTTTTTCATGGGTTTAACTGTCTGGTAGGAGAGTTGTGTAACAAGCTGAGGTCTTGTGACAGATCATGGTATATTTAGACTGCTCCTTGAGGCAATGTCAACAGAGCTAGAGAGATTTTAATATAAATACATTTTACAGGTTGAATTTGGGTGCCAGCTCTTTAAGAAGGGCATACAATCTCAACATACTTATCAAATGCAGTGAAATGATTTTCCTCCAAACTCAAATAATTTAGCAAATAAAATAGGGACCCCATCAAAGATAATTGAGCCAGATGAAAGTAAGCAGGTCAATCTGTTCTACCCTTTCTTCTTTATTGTCTGTAAATACTTATTTCTAAAAATCAACATTTATTTCCCACAAGACACTTGGATGGGCATGGATACTTTTTTGAGTGAGCGGAATGAAGTCATTTTCCTAAGAGAACAGATGAGAAAAACAATAATTTTAATGCCATGTAATAACTTATGCAATAAAACAGGGCATAGAAATACATGAGAACAAAGCCTAAAGTGATACATCCACTGAATAAAGAGGAGCTTGAAAGCTTCTGAGCAGAGCCCACACTTTCTCATAATGTTTGTGAATTACAAGGGTCCAACATGAGACACTATTGTGGCCAAAGGACATGAGAACACAAAGTTTTGAAAATCGCTCAAGTGCCCTAGTAAGTTGTACACAAATATATATAGACATCAAATGGAAATGCAACCACTATCTTTCCAAGGCAATCATAAATTGTCATGAAAAAAGACAAGTGCTGTTTAGAAGAAAGAATTAACACAAATTATTGAAAAGGGTGATGATGTGAATAGCCCCTACCTTTACAACACAGAATTCTCTCTCTCTCTCTCTCTCTCTCTCTCTCTCTCTCTCTCTCTCTCTCTCTCTCTCTCTCTCTCTCTCTTTCTCTCTCTCTCTCTCTCTCTCTCTCTCTCTCTCTCTCTCTCTTTTTCTCTCCTCTCTTTCACACACACACACACACACACACACACACACACACACAGACACACACACACGTACAATCAATATATTCTGTAGAAAACTAAACTAATCTATTTAAAATATCCAGGATATAATTACTGTAAAAAATAGCTGTGGTTTTGAACGGTCATTACTTATATGGTATTACTTATCTTTGAGGAACTAAGAGGTGATAGGCAGGAACCCCACATCCCCCCATACACACAGAGACAGACAGACAGAGAGAGAGACAGAGACAGAAAATGGGAGAAACAGAGACGGAGAGAGAGACAGAGAGAGAAGTGAGACAGACAAAAAGATAGAGACAGAGGCAGAGAGAGCATAAGTTACAAGCTAAGACATGCCCAGTCCTTTAAATAATTACAGAAATGTACACTGTACCTCCATATATAATACTTAGTAAATTATAATTACAAAGTTTTTAGTAACTTGGAGGGAGTCTAAAAAATAAAAACAAATGGAGACAGAGAAAGCTGCTTAAAATAAATGAAAGTTCCTCAACATGTCTGCTTAGTAATTTCTGATGACGTTTATAAATAGTGTGTAGTAATAAGGGTGAGTTGCTTAGCATTTCTGTCAGGCAAAAAGAAAGAATTCAGCAAGCAACAGTGATTGACATGCAGTTAAAAAAACAAGTAGACAGAAACACCACTGTGCAAGGGCTTTTCATATAGCTAAAGCAGGCTGGGTGGCTCAGAGGAGGAGGAATAAATGTTAAATATGAAATAGCCTATAGCCTCACTGAGCCAAATAATAGTTATTTCAGCATAGGTCAAGCAAGAGTCAATAAAAATGAAAGCAGGAGTAGCAATTGGAGTCATAGCAGGCTACTAACGCCCTTCTGGGGCAAACTTGGGTTTTGAATGGAGAGAATCAAATACTTAACATTCAGATACTTCACTGTAGAGTAATTGTTCTAGAAAGATCAGTTGAATAGATCAAAAACTGGTAAATACAGCAAACCAAAATCATCATTATTCTGTAAGCCAGTGGTTTCCAGCACGGCTTGGAGGACTCATTGATAACAAAGAACTTATAGGAAACAGGGAGGGAACAGAAGACAAGAATTCTTAATGGGTATATATATCCTGCATACCACCTCTGAAATACCAAGTCATGTGTATGTGTGCACAAATATGTGAAAACTAACATGCTTCTATGTGTCTGTCTATTTTATATATATATACATATATATATATGTATATATATATAAACTGATCAATCTATAGATAGAAATATGTCAGAAAGAGAGAGAGAGAGAGAGAGAGAGAGAGAGAGAGAGAGAGAGAGAGAGAGAGAATGAAAACACAACAACTTACATATCTTTACTAACTTACCTCCAAGTTGTATTTGTAAACATGCAGGCTCAATTCCACTCTGGATGTGTGGTCTGTAGAAGTAGATTTTACAATTAGTAGACAAGTGTGTGTCTTCTAGTTTTGGACATGCACTTATATTCATAGGCTTGTGAAATTCTCTACTTACTGCCAACTTACCTCTCTCCACATACTGTCCTTATTCACCTGTGTTTATCAGCAAAAACCTCATGGCATAGCACAAAACCAGTGTGTGTGTGTGTGTGTGTGTGTGTGTGTGATTTCAAGATCAATTTTTGTTTTGGTGAAGTAAGACCTCAAGTTATGCCTCATGAATAACAATCAATTCATCTCCTCCCACTCCCTCTTGTTCTCACTCTCCCCCTCCCCCCCCTCTCTCTGTGCTTGTTTATTTCTTTGTTTGTTTGTTTTTGAGTTCAGGTTTCTGTGGCTGTTCAGGAACTAGCTCTATAGACCAGTCTGGCCTTCAACTCAGAGATTCACATGTATCTGCCTTCAAAGTGCTGGGACTAAAGGTGTGCACTGCTTTATGGCTACAAAATCCCTATGAGAATATACAGGGGGAGGTAATCCCCCTCAGGAACAGTCATAGGGGAGGGGAATAATGGGAAAATGGGGGGGGAGAGGAATGAGAGGATACAAGGGATGGGATAAACATTGAGATGTAACAAGAATAAATTAATTTTAAAAAAAGATAGAAAAGCAAGCACAGATAGGTAACAATTAGAAAGCATGAGATGCAGCTTATGATCCAGTGCCATATTTTCTTCTCCAAATCCTGTTGGCCTGGGGGAGTCATAGCTTGGACTTCTTGAGCTTTTCCACAGCTCACCTGGCCCAGGTCCCTTTGAGTGGTTAATAATTCCATAATGTTAATTTAATGAATCATAATTTAGTAAACTTTCTAACAATTATGCAGTAAAATATTTGTTGAAGAACTTTATAATTTTTTTTTAAACATTGAAATATTGCCTGGTAGGAACAAACCAAGGCAACACTGCAGACACTTAGTAGAAGATGCCAGAAAACCATCTTCAAGTACACACAACTTGTTTTCTTAAGACAAATGAGTCTTTCAGCCAAGTGTGATGGTACATGACTTTAATCCCAGCACTTTGGGAGGCAGAAGCAAGCAGATCACTGTGAGTTCAAGGCCATTGAGGTCTACAAAGCGAGGCCAGGACAGCCAAGGCTATACAGTGAAACACTGTCTCAAACAAACAAACAAACAACAACAAAAAGGCAAATGAGTCTTTTAAGAGAAAAGTAGGACATGCCTCACACCCCCTAAAACACACACACACACACACACACACACACACACACACACACACACACACACACACACACACACTGGTTTTATGCCATGCCATGAGGTTTCTGCTAATAAACACAGGTGAATAAGGACAGTATTTGGAGAGAGGTCAGTTGGCAGTAAGTAGAGAATTTCACAAGCTTATGTATATAAGTACATGTGCAAAACTAGAAGACACACACTTGTCTACTAATTGTGAAATCTACTTCTACAGACCACATATCCAGAGTGGAATTGAGATTGCATGTTTACAAATACAAAAACAAAACCCAAAAGTCTTGGAGGTAAGTTAGTAAAAATATGTAAAATATTTCCAGTGTACTTTAATATAGAACATCAAATCTTTCCCTCTTTATGAGTAATACAGAGAGTAAGAAAAATTAAATGATTTCCACCACAGAATGTCATGTTAGCACATATCAGGGTATGGCGTTTGTGTTCTGTTATTATCAATGTTGCTTTAGTTATGTTTCCAGTAGAATGACAGTTTTGGATTTAGATTCTCATGAAGCGTTATTTAAAAATGATAAATTATGATATTTTAACTTAAAATAACCTTAAAGCAAATAAAACATCGAGCTCATCTTATATACATTATATTTTCTTCCAGATCCAAAACTCTCACCAACAAGTCAATTTTGTTCCTAGCAGGTGGGCACCGAGGGTGGTGAGGCAAAGATTCATCTTGCTGTTTTACAATAACCTATTTAGAAGGATTCAACTTGGCGCCTAACTGATAAAAACAAGTGTCAGCTGTGCCTGTTGCAGACCTGAGACAGACATATATATCCACCACAACTCACCAGCACCCTCAAAAGAACAGAAGCAGGTCACTTTAAAGGACAGATACAAGTGAGGAAGTCAGTGAGCAGACAGTCTCCAGGATGGGGCCAGGGTCTAGTGCTTCTGTGAGAGCTCCTTAAAGATGTATAGAATATTAAGGTGAAATTTTTAATTAAACATTTAAGCATGTCTGCATGCATGGATGTGTATATGAGTGAATGTGTGTGTGTGTGTGTGTGTGTGTATGTGTTCATGTATGCTTGCACAGGTGGGTGCTGGAGCCTGAAAATTTCACAAGAGGGTGTTTTGGAGCCAGTATAACAAGCAGTTGTGAGTCATCCAACATGGTCCTCTGCAAGAGCAGTGCACACTCTTAACACTGACATATCTCTGCAGGCAGAATGGGCAAGAAACCTTGACTATCTATACAGCTGAGAGAAAGTTAGTGTCTAGAATATACAAAAAGCTAAAAGTCAACTAAAAAAGCAACTCAATTAAAACCTATGACAAGGAACTAAAGAGAGAACCCTCAAAAGAGCTGAAAATATTTCAATATTTAGTATCCTTACCCATCAGAGGAATGCAAATAAATTTTTCTTTGATATTTCATTTTACTCTACTCACAATGTTTAAGATAAAACAAAATGAACAGAACAAAAACAAACAAACAAAAAACTTAATGACAGCAACTGCTGGAGTGGATGTGGGAAACATGGAATACTTACTAACTCTGGTGGACTACAGACAGGTATACAGCCCACTGTGGAAGTCCATGTACATTCTCAAGTGACTCAGCATCCTACTCCAAAGACATATGCTCGGCTATGCTCACTGAAGAGCTCGTTAAAATACCCCGAATGTGGAAATGACGTAGATGCTCATGAATTGATGAATGAATAATGAAAATGTGGTACATTTATGCAATGAAAGGTTAGTCGTCTATTAAGAAGTAGAAAATTATGAAATTCATAGGTAAGTGTATGAAGATGGAAAACCCCATTCTGTTTGAGGTAACCTGACCCATGAAAAACTTTTTTGTTCATATGTGAATGTTAGCTTTGAAATATTACATATGTGTGCTCATTTGGAACATCCATGCAGGTTAGGATACTTGTTAGGAACAACGAAGAAGGTAGAAATCTCACAAGGGAAGGTGGATATAATGCCTTGTTATAAAGAGTTAAAAGGGAATAATGGAACAGAAAAGATTAAATTAGGTCAGGGACATGAGAGCATGGTAGACAGGGAATATAAGAGGTATAGCTAACACTAAAAAACTTTTGAAGAATTGTATGCAAAGCTACTGCCGTAGAACTGTCCAAAATTATATGTGTGTGTGTGCGCGCACGCGCGCGCACACACACACACACACACACACACACACACATATAGTGTGTATGTTTAGAGTTACCATATAATGTGGGTGGTATACCTACTAGGCACCATAGGGTAGGAAAACAAACAGAACAGTTCCAGCAATTGGTTACTTATTTTCTAGTTGTTAGTCAGTGATGGTTCATAGACATACCAAAAAATAAAAGATGTATTACTCTAATTTGTAAGACTTTATTTCTGAGGACACTACATAATTCAGTCATTAAACAGGAGAGGTCAAGTTGAGCCTGGAGTCTTAATCCCTACTGGACAGTTTTCATAGTGCCGCAAAGTGCTACATATACTACGAAAGGAAAACATATAGTAATAGTTACTCTTACCCAGCTTGAAAACTGTGAGGTACAATTATGGCTGTCCTGACAAGGTACCCTCGCTGATACCATAGTAACAAGAAGATTGTGGGAGTAACCAAACACATTCTGATTGAATTTAAGATCAAATTTGCAAAATGGAGAATGGAGTGTGTGACTAGCAACAATATTGAGGCCAAGGACCCATGGCTAGACAAATACTCGTCCCTAAATGGACACAGTATTAAAATGACTCCTAATGACTTCTTTCAATACCCATAGATAGATGCATTTCCCCATCCTCATCAGCCAAGCTTCTTCTCACACTGAATGACAATGAACAAAGTAGCTCTCAATTGGTATTGCTGAAGAGAGTAAGTAAGAGACTGTGGGGTTCTCAGCCATAGATGGAACATCTGCATCACACCCCTTTAACCCAAGGCTCAGGTGTTAGAAACCCAGTGCTCCCCCCAAGGCCGACTTCAGAGACTCAGTACCAGCAGCCATATCATCACCAGCCTCTAGATAGGACACATTTCCACTGTCACCAGAAGTTGTGTAGTATTCCTGTGTGCATGTGCTATACTCCTTTTAAAGGTCCCATCCATCACAGTCTGCTCTCTGTCCCTGTCTTTCACTGTCTCCCTCAGTCTGTCTCGCTCAGCCTGTTGCTCTGTCACTTTGTCTCCCCCCACCCCGTGCCTATCTCTCTGTCTCTGTGCCCTCCCCTCATCCTTGCTCAGAAGTGGCCTTTTGCTCCCCCATTCCCCCAATACATCTTTTGTGTGAGGTCTGGTGCATGGTGTAAATTCTGCAACATTCCTTGGCTCCCAGGAAACATTACAGTAGAGGAGGTAGGAAGCTTGCAGCAATTATACCAACATTCAAAAGACATGTCATGCTCAGGCTAGACAATGCTAGCATGGAATGTGGAAATGGTCATGGAGTCTCTCATCATACCTCAGGAGATACTAATAATTAATAAATTGATAGCTGCTCTTAACGAATCAGATTTCTTTAAAGATTTGAAGTCTGGGAGATGGATAACAATCTCACATAAGCTCAAAACCGAGTACCTGGACAGAAAAGATGAAGAGAGAGAGAGAGAGAGAGAGAGAGAGAGAGAGAGAGAGAGAGAGAGAGAGAGAGAGAGAGAGAGAGAGAGACAGAGATACAGAGAGAGAGAGACGGAGAGACAGAGAGACAGAGAGAGAGAATTGGTAAGTGGGGTAATAGAGCTAGATTAGGAAAATGTGGGAAGGTGATATAAATGATCAATATGTATTTTATGAATATTACACAATATTATTAAAACATTCATGTTAAGTCCCAGAAAAGAACTATTAAATAAAATATTAATGTTCTGGCATGGTTTTACATGCCTGTAATATCAGAATTTGGGAGGCAGAGGCAAATTTATCACATGTTTAAGCTTATCCTAGCCTACTTAGTAAGCTCTAGATAAGCCAGAGCTATGTTACAGGCTTCTTAAACAATTTTAATAATCATGTATCATCATCATGATAAGCATGCACTGGTTGCCTACTATCTTCAAGAGCTGATATGCATTTATAATATGATTAATTGCACCAGAAGTTTAGAAGTAGGAATCATTATTTCATTTTACAGAAAAAGTAATTGAGGTATAAAAATGTTTATTAATGGAGTTTACATAGCTGAGTCAAGAATGAAGTTATAAGATATTATTTTGGTCATTGTATTTATGGTTTCAAGGAGAATACACTGGCAAATAGAGAACAAAAAAAGGTTTCAAAATGATTAGAAAATATTTTTACTCATACTAATCTCATCAATTTGCACATAATTTGAGTAAAGATGATAAAGTATCCTTTACTTGTGAAGACATGGAGCAAAGGTTATAGACCCTTCTTAGTTCCAGTGACAAATTGATATGAAATTGTTGTGGGGAGGAGGGAAGTGTGGCCCCTCTACTGACTTCTTAGCCTTCCCACCATCATATCTCTAATTAATATTGTATTTATTTTTAAATGTTTCACTAAAGCATATGTTATATGTTGATATTTTGAGACACTGTTCCTGAGGAGATGGAGACAAACATCTACTCACATCAGATAGGGAAGCAACAATAACCAGAATATAGATACCACCAACATCTAAATTGATGAACCAATGAGTTTTACCAGTTCACTTAAAGGAATATGAGAGAGGGATGACTCAAAGGAGCAGAAATGATTCAAATGCAGCTGCATCACCAAAAGCACTCTCAAGCATGGTCACAAATCACAAAAGCTGGAAAGCTGGCGCACACTACACATCGTGCATGCCTACTTACTACATAGGAGTCTCTTCTTTCTCGCTGGCTCAGGTGCCTCTTTCAGGAAACACAGCTTGTCTGAGAGTCTTCTGGGCTGCTTGACTGGTCTGTGAATCTTCTAGTCTGTTTATCTCATCTCTGTTCCTCCCAGACTTTTCCTTCTGAGCCTCTTTCCAACATCTCAACTGGTCTGAGAGTGTCTCTCAGCCATCTTTACTGCTTATATATTCTGGGGGATGGATGAGTCTAATGAATTCTGTCAGCTTTAGGAACTTCCTGAGCTATTTTGAGTTGTTTACTTCCTCTCTTAATAAGTTTTATGCAAGGTGGAATGGTTCACATTTTTTTTTAGCATATCCGGTTGTTTCACCTTCCTGTAAACACCTTGTGTCATAAAGAGTTTCCTTCCAAGATAAAAGGTTTTAATAATTGAGGAAACTACTACACAACGGTTAAGCATATCGTGCTAGGATTCCTTCCACTCCCGGTTATTTTCCTCTCTTTTCCTATTAATCTCCTTTATCCCCTAGCCAGTTGTACTTCTATTTTCATGATATTAAGATTTTATGTATGTATATTAAATCTAAATACAACAATAAGAGAACTCATACCACATGTTTTCTGAAGCAAGTTTAATTCACTTAATATGAATTTATTCATTTGCATCTAGTTTTCTGAACAAGTTCAAAGCTCCATTGGGGGAGGGATGTATACACATCATAATGTATGTGTGGAGGTCAGAGGACATCATGTGAGAGTTTGTTGTTTCCTTCCACCATGTGAGTTTCAGAGATTAAATTCAGGTCATCAGGTTTGGGGGCAAGTTTACCAGCTGAGCCATTTTGCCAACTCCAACTTACCTTTTGAGACAGCTTTTGTCCCTCTATCCATAGCTTATCAATCCATCTAGACTGGTTGGCCAGTGGGCTCCAGAGATTCTCTTGTCTTCCCTTCGCAGAGGTGGGATGACAGGCAACTCCACACCCAGCCACATGAGTGCTGGAACAAGGCTCAGATCCTCATGCTCACATTACCAGCACTTTACAGACACGGCCATCACACCAACTCCTCCTTCTTCTTTTTAGCTTAATATATATATAATTTAGTTATTTAGACCTCTGTTGTTGGGCAGCTAGGTTGGTTCCATAACTGTATTAAGAGTTGTGTTACATAAAACACTGATGCCAACATGTGGATATCTATGTAATATCTTGACTTGAAAGCCTTTGGGTAAATTCCAAAGTCAATAGCATAACAGAAAGGCAAAATTAGAGGGGAAATTATAGTTAAAAAACCCAACATTTTTACAGAATTTGTGCTTTAAAAAATTGCATTCCATATGTGAACTCCAGTAATACTGTCCCACATGTTCTTTATCCATTTATGTCCATGGTCTTTAGCCATTAGGGACTGCTACTTTTGTCTAAACCTTGTTTTTACAGCAGCATTAACATATTTGGTTAACTATTAAGTATGTTTCTTCCAGGGAAACACATTCTGACCTATCAAAAAACTCCATATGTACCTACAGGTTTGTACAAGTTCATTTGTACTGTCGTCACCTCTTATCTGGTCTTTCACTGTGAGACAGACACAAGATATTACTGGGTATCTTTTTCCCTTTCCTCAGTTTTCTAATAGAACACAGTATAATCACAGAGTGGCAGATGGACCCAGAACATGCTACAGAAAACAGCCAGTACTCTTTCTACATGGCTACAGAGTAACGTTCTTTACAAGTATATTAATTGTCAGAGTTGGTTACCTCAGAATATTTTCATCTCTCTGAAAAGCTTCTGTCCCTCCATCCTGGGTTCAGCCTAGCTGGTATCTGATGATTTCAAACACATTTTCCCAGCCACATTCCAAAGTCTGTATTATTTGTTCTACCGTATTGCCCTTCAGGTTACATAGACTGGATCCAGTCGGCTGTTGTGGTTTTGCTCATTTTTAGTCCATATTTTTAAATAACAATAGAGATCCAGAGCATAAGATCTAGCTCTTGGCAAGATCATACAAATTTGAGACAGGTGTTAGATTCACACCTGCCCTACAATGTGAACCAAAACAGAGACACCTTATACATATGTATGGAAGCCACTCGGTTGTCTGGCTTTGTAAGAAAGAAGTTGTATGGCATTTTAAAGCCAGTTACTTCCTTTTACTTGTGTGTAAGAAGCATTTTAGCTCACCAGCTAAATTTAGGCTAATGAGATATATGTTTTCAAATGCTTAGATTTATCTGTTCAGTTATTAAATAATCATTACTAAACACTCTCAAGTATTTCACATGCACTATCTACTACAAATATGTTCATGATTTCATTATGTAACTTTATAAAGGCAATACATGTGTGTGTGTGTGTGTGTGTGTGTGTGTGTGTGTGTGTTTATATCTGTGTGGTTTGAGACAAATATTTACTCTACAACCTAAGATAATCTAGAACTCACTATGTAATTCTGGTTAGCCTCAAATTCATGCCTAATCTCCTTCTTAATCATCCCAAGCACTAGAGTTCCACATATGAGTCACCATGCCTGGTGACAAGGGGGTTTCAATAATAAATTTGTAAATGTAAGTAATGCTAAATTAACAAACTACTACCTTATTCAATTTTAAATACAAAATTGCAAATATTTATTTGTAAGACCAACAAAGACAATGAAGTTCTATATGTATGTATACACGCACATATATATACATATACATATATTATATTATATTTACAGTTCAAATTCTCTTATTAATAGTATTTATTCCTATCATGTTTTCAGAATGCATTTATTTCATAAATCATTTATAAAGATTAGATGTAGTTCTTCTGTCAACTGAGGATGCTTTTTGTTAAGAAAGATTGAAATCAAATCATTATTCAAATGTGTACAGAAATAATCTGGCTAATTATGGGCTAAAATATAATAAACATATTATATTATGTATTACATACATTACAATATTTATTATTCACATTATATATAGTATAATATATATATTTATAGAAATTTTCATACAACGTATCTCTCTTTACTCCCAACTCATTCAGAGCCACCATCTCTCCTCATGTCCTCTGGCAACAACTATCCCGGTTCTCTGTGTTCCCTCTTCATATGTTTCCTAGTCCTTCAATGTACGGACTTCTTTGCAACATTTATTTGTGGCAAGAACCACTCTATTTTGACCACTTGTAGTCTTTTATGATCTTCAATATTTCAAATATATAACACACCCAGTCATATATACTGCTATTTAACCTTTTTTGAAATAATTACAGACCTAAAGTTGTAAAAACATACAATTCCCCATATATAATGTTCTTTTCTTATTTCCAATGCTCATCCTAAGTTTCAGATATATTCAGTTGTTTCTGATGGTGTCACTTCTTTTATCGAGTTTTATATAATTTTGAAATTTTTAAGTACTTCTGGAAAATTATTTTCTCAGATATATCATAATTTAGGTTTGTTTGATTTTTTTCATTGTTAGAACAAGGTTATGAAATGACAATTTTATTGGTGTTAATTACAGTGGCATCATAGCTCTGCTTGCGACATATTCTGTCTTGTCACTTTGTGAAATTTTATTAACGAGACTTTTTTATATTTTGCCTATACATTTATATTATTACACATATATACAATAAACTACCTATAGCAAGAAGAACCATGACACAATCAGGAATTATATAAAGGTTACATTCTTAGTGTTTTAGCTATTTGTATCAGCAGTTGAAGGCTAGGATCACAACCAAATATATAAGTCTTACACATTTGAAAGGTATTTGATTAGATTGCAGTTAAAGTTTCTGTATTATAATCTGAGTGATCATATTAATCATAGCTTCTTGGCTTGCACATCTTATAACTTCAAAATTAGTACTAGATCATGGCCTTATTATACTGTATGTAACTATTTGGCTTTGGGTTGATTCTAACACTTCATATTTCTGTGCATGTTTATATAATGGATAAAGGGTCTAGACACTAAACTCTGGTGATGGTGACTTGATCACTGCCCCTTGGCAGGGCGGCCTTGAGGACACACAGAGAAAGGGGAGACCCGCTATCCTGATGAGACCTGATAAGTTCAGGTCAGATGATAGTGGATCAGGACAGATGCTGGGATTTGCTCTGGGACTTTAGGTGGAGCGCTGAGAACAGTAGGAAGAATAGGGGAATGGAAGGACTCAGAGGGTTCAGGAACCCCAGGAGGAGACCATCATGGCTGGCAGATCTGGACCCAGGAAGGCCTGCACAAACTGTTGCACCAACCAAGGACACTGCATGAAGTAAACCTAGATCCCCTGTCCAGATATAGCCAATGGACAGCTCATCCTCCACGGTTGTAGGGAAAGTGGGATTGCCTCTAACATGAACTGTGGTGCCCCTTATTTGATCACTTCCCTTTGGTGGGGAGGCCCAGCAGGCACACAGAGGAAGGGGAAGCAAGTTATCTGGATGCGACCTGATAGGCTGTAGTAATATGGTGGGGGAAGAGGTCCCCTTCTGTCAGAGGTCTAGGGAAGGGGAATAGTTCAGAAGATGAAGGGAAGGTGGGAATGGGAAGATAAGAGGGAAGGGATAACAATTGGGATGCAATGTGAATAAATTATATAAAAATAAATTAAGTCTCAAAGTCCAGTGTTAGTATATTTCTCCGAGAAGCATTAAGATTCTATTAGATGGTGAAGACCATGTAGAGGGATTAGCTCTCTCAAGCCTAGACTATGTTTCAAAACTCATGACAGGTGATCCATTTCTGGCTTCTGTTTTCCTCCAAATATAGTGAATCATCAGGAATTTCAACTAAAAGTTGAACTATTTATCACGCCTTCATCTCTAATGAAGCTTAAACGTATACTATCTGTTTCCATAGTGCCGTGAGATAACATGAATCTCTGGTTCCTGTTTTAAAATTTTTACTAGATTATCGCTGTTTTAGTTCCAGTGTTTCTCGTTCATACTCAGGTGTTTTGCACAAAATACTTGTCTGCTGATTGATGTCTTCTTTTGTACCTTCAACCCTGTTGGTTTTGTCTTCATTTTCCCCAGCCCTGTTGCAGAGGATGCTCCAAGTTGCTGCTTTTTTCCCCTTCTTCTTTTCTTCCTCTTAGTGAAATTCTTGAGCTGTGAAGTAGGTTAGGATGCAGCTTGGTGCACTCTATATGTCTCCTGACATCAGCTTTTCAATGTGCCCTTTTTTTCTTGCATGTGTGTGTTTCTCCATCCACCCCCCCCCGCCGAGTGTGTGTGTGTATGTGTGTGTGTGTGTGTGTGTGTGTGTGTGTTTCAAGTCATTTCACGACACTAGGAAAATGAAATCCTGCTTTAGTGATTTTTCTACCTTGATTTATCATGTATTATAGGATTCCAGTAGTCTAATGAGCCTCCCCACTACAGAGAACACCTAGCATCCTCAAGGCCCATCTGCTTTCCTTGAGCTGACATACCATCCTTCTCGAAGTATTATCACCACTCTCCAAAAGGTCTCCTCACAAAATCTTCTCTTCCTCTTACTCTTCCATAGAAAACCTTGCTGATATAAATACAGAAACAAAGCTCAAAATGAGGAATGAGAGCTTTATTTGGTCGTCCTCAACACTGCATAACTGGTCACATGCTACCTTCAGTCTAATCATATGCGTGATCAACATTACCTTTGCTTTGTTCAGAGAGAGAGAGAGAGAGAGAGAGAGAGAGAGAGAGAGAGAGAAGAGAGAGAGAGAGAGAGAGAGAGAGAGAGAGAGAGAGAGAGAGAGAGAGTGTGCACATCCTTCTTGTCTTGCTTGCTCTTTGGCCTTCAAGTTCCTACTTTATGGGTTGGAACCCATAATACATGTTTGTCTTTTTTCCATTATTACTTTTACGTGTCTTGCACAACCATAAATTAAATTATTCCTTCATTTCTTTTACCCATCTGACGTAAACCCAAGTTGACATGTTCTTGGAACAACTTTGGACTCTTTCATTGCATTCATATTTCTTCTCCTCTGAAATGCTTTATTAAGAAAGTGATGTTGAATTGAAGTTTGTAACTTTAACTAGGAAATTTCTTTCTCCAAAAATCCCCTGGTACACAGTAATACTGTTACCTTTTCTCAGATGTTTGAATTCTAATTTCTTTTCATCATTCTGTACTGAAGATGTCAAGCAAGGTTCTAAAACAATTATATTCATTTACATTGTTCTCTGTTTAAAAATTTGTACTTGTTTCAATGACTTTTTCACTTTAAAAAATTATTTTTGTTAAATATTTTTACATTTACATTTATATTATTACACATATATACAATAAGCTACCTACAGCAAGAAGAACCATGAAACAATTAGGAATTATATAAATGTTACATTCATAGTGTTTTGGCTATTTATATTTGGCAGCCTTGAAAAAAAATCTTTCCTATCTTGGACAAGCTGGAATGCAGGCAGAGTGGATGGCCAAACTCTGCCAAGACAGAGTAAACAAGTCCTCAATAGTACTTGTCTCACAAATATGTCTGTCTGATATATTGGACCAGAAGGCTGAAGATGATGCTTGAACATTATACAGAGTTTTTGGTGACTTTTTCAGGCAGCAAACTGTCTCTGTCATCTTCTCATTTTGGAAGCTGCTAACCTGTACTCCCTGTCTACCCAGGTAATTAATTTTATTCCTTCTCAAGTTTCTGATGCGGTTGAAGACCTGATCAGTTTAGTTTTACAATTAAGCCTAGTTGTTTAGGAGTTAAAATATTTTTAAGTCTAGATAGATGTTTTAAGTTGATAATGACAAGATAGGATAGATATTGATTAAATTCAGAATTTTAGACTTTTTCACTTTTTTAGTTTCATAATATATTAGATGAATCACTTAATATATTAAAAGAATTTGAATAGTGATCAAAATAATGTTGCATTTCAATATCAATTATATTAAATATTTCATCTGTGGTATAAAATTAAGTGGAAATGCATATTAATTTTAATAATTTCAGAAGAAAATATTTTGTTGGCATTGATATAAGTACCAAACACAAAAGGTTTTTGTGTTTTTTAAGAGGTTCCAAGAGTTCCCAATGTAATATTCATGTTGAATGCACATTCTTTACAGCATATTATGTATTATAACTTAACTTTAAATTATGCAGGTAATTAAATGAACATTTTTCTAAACTTTAAATTATTCTTGAGTAGCTTTGTGAGCCTCAGAGTTGCACTAATAAAGATTACTTTTCAGTAAATCTTCATTTTCTGTATGTTTGAAAGTACTGCCTTGCTTATTTAGCTCACTTAAAAGACTAATGACAGTAAATAAACTCTATACCTCACACACAGCTAGCTAGTGTTATCTCTTTCCATTTCCTTAGGTGGTTGTGGCCACTATAGGTCACATTCTTATAAACATTCCAGTATGAGCATCCACACAGAAAGTATAAAGAACCCACCATACATTTCACTATTCAGACTAATAGTTTGGAGAGCATGTAAATTATTAGGCCTATTTTAAATATGAGGATTGATATATTTTTGGTATCATCAGAAAAATCTCAGTAAGTCTTCATAATGCCAGAAATCTGGAGCTAGTCAAGTATTATAAGTCTGTTAGCTTTGCATGCTTAACGACACTAAGTCTAAAGGGAGAAAAGAGACAGATGCCTCGGAGCTGTGCCATCTACTCTGAACACCCAGTGACAATGCTTGTGTGAGCCATGGACAAAAACTTCCTAATAATTATTCCTATTCACAGAATAGTCCTCTGCACAATATTTCTCCCCAAAGCACACTAAATAAAAATAACTGCTAAACTCACAGTTTTCAATCTATATGGACACCTAAACATCTAGGAAATATAAACATGACTAATGCTGATACCATTGTAATCTCACAACCTTTAGTGAGTTGTGCTATTTAGCCTAACATCTGACTTACTTTAGGCACTCAGTAGATAATGACATTTATTTTCTTTCCTTGCTGCTTTGCATTATAATACATCTCAAAAGGAAGATAATAAGAAAGGCAATGACTTGAGAAAATTAAATAATCATCACTGGACAATAATGAATATGAATACAATGGTGGTCCTACAACAGAATTAAAACACAGTTCACAGTGCTCATCTATATAAATGAGAGCGGATAAACTAAAAACACGGTAACTCAAAATTCCATTTGTATTATTGATCCTAAAAAACTCATTGGCTACATTCAAACATGAAAGCAACAAAGGTGAAGTGGATCTTAAAAATAAATAGGGGTAAAAGTTAAAGATCATCACAAAAAGTGACTTCATCACTAAGTAAATTATTCCTTTAGTCCATCAGAAAAAAAAAGTTTGAGCCTTGGTGGTGGCTTTTACTGGCTTAGTTGCCAATATACTGAAAATTCCTGGCGATCTTATTTTGTGTGATCATCATGCACCCTAGATTAACAGTAAGTTTTCCTTTTAAATGACTAGTGGTCTTGCCCCTTGTTGAGTGTTTGTTCTCTCCTTATCTCCTTCCTGATACTGACAAGTGACAGTTTTATATGGGGCATGTAGATGATTTATGAAAGAGGAATATGCTGGAAGATGGAGGAGTTTTCAGAATCCTTATAATAATGTTTCACCCACTGCACTTCCCTGCATCAAATCTGCTTGCTTTTTGCAAGTTACGGCGTGTTGTTTCCTGCTTTGTGCCTAGCATCTGCAAGAGTTTTCTCTTTATGAATCCAATGAGAAAATTTTGGTTCACCCTGGTCTGACTCTCATCACTTTCTTCTTTACATGCATACATGCAATGCTTTTTAGGGCTATACTTTCTAAACATCTCATCTTTAAGTAAAAATTAGTCAAGTTAAACTAGACCCACAGCCATAATTATATGATTCCCAGACTCTTTAAGCATTTTCTTCAATAGTGGGCTCTATAGGAGCTAAACCTTACGGGAATGATGATGCACTCTAAAGACTGCACAGGAGGGCTGGAGTTCTCTGTGGGGGAATATTTCTCTGTGTATAAATCTATGATCCTTTATGATGACAGTCAAAAGCACCATCTTCTTGGTAGAAAAAATAGATGAGGCTCTCCATGTGTCAAACAGATAGCCACATCTATTCTCCTATCAATAAGATATAGAAGAAAAATAAATAAAATTACATTTGTGTTGTACATAAGAGCAGTAATTTCTGCTCAGCCTATAACAATGCATTCTTCCTGGCAGTTTTGAAGTGTGGTGAAAAAAAATGTGTTGAGCTCATAGACGTTTACTCAGATGTCCTTCAAGGTTTGAGAGTAACACAGCTAGGAGTTACAGTCTATCTGCCATCCTATAAGCCTTGTTGGCATCTTAGTCACCAGAGTTGTGACTTGAGCTCCAAGTGCTTCCCCACGTGCTCTCTTCATGATGTAGGAGTACTAGACAAACAGCCTACAACGTCACCAGGGAGATGCAGACATGCCACTTTGAAAGCAGTCAGTCCTCTGAATACTTAGAAAAAGCAGATTGAAGGGTCCACCTCTCATCACATTATTTTTCTTCTGGTTCTCCGCCTTTCTGACCCACCTCTCTGTTTTCTGTTTTGGTTTTGTTCTTGTTTTTGTTGTTGTTGTTGTTCATTTGTTTGTTTTTTTTGTTTTTCTAACAGTTTCAGAGAATATAAAATATTCTGGTCCTCGATGGGATGCCAATCAGTCTCTAACAACAGAAATGTTAGTCAACAAGGGCTTATCTCTTCCCTGTGCTGTTACATGCTCATCAGCAAAGGGCAAATGGTCTTGACAGTTTGAAAGGGTCAAAGCAGAAGCTGGTGTTTTGAAAAGCAATACCTGCCTGCCTTCTCCATGGTACTCCAACCTCTCATCAAGAAAAAGTAAATAAAAACACAAACCCAAATATCTGTGTTTTCAGAAACTGTCGGTCTACTTCTGTCTGAGGTGCAGGTCAGTTAGCCCAAGTTGTCACCACCTCAACTACAGGGGAGCTAAAGGGAACCAGTGAGATTTGGGCCACATCACAACTCTGCATTTTTCCTGAACACACACCAGCAGGTGTACACCTCTAGATTTAGACTAAGTATCTACGCTCTACTGTGTATGTCACATAGTCATGCTATACCTCAATATATTCCTTATCACGTAGAAAATATCATTACCACAGAGATCAAATATAATAAAACCAATAAAAATAATATATTTTGAAGCAGAATATCATGTATCCCACATGGCCATTATATAGGGGAAGATGAGAACTCTTGATTCTCCTATCATCACCTTCCAAGTGATGAAATTACAGGTTTATATCATAGTTTTTATAGAGATTTTTATTTGTTTATTTTTCTAGGGGGAACTGTGAGTGCCAGAGTTAGTTAGAGGATAATTTGTGCCAAACTTCCATTTTTAGGCCATATAATACTAGGGAATAAATTCAGACTCTCAGGCCTGGTGACAAGCATCTTTACCCACTGAGCCATCTTATTAGCACCATAGTTCATATTTTTAGTGTACCTCACAGCTATTTTGTAATTTTCAAGTAAAAATCCTTTAATCAATTATTTCTTCTGTGGGAATTTCTGGAATCAGTAATATTGCTCAAAGGCCATTTTTATGACAAATACAAATAGGTAAGTTTCAAGCCTCCTGAAATATAGTTCTTATGCCTCATCAGAGAAGTTTATTTTTGCAACAAATGGAAACTATTATGCAGAGAATGACTGGTGGTGGTGGCCAACCTAAAATGATACATCTAAAACACACCCCCTACCTGTAAGGTTCAGGGATAGAGGACCAGGACATCTGCTGTGAGATAGTCTCTTCTATTAAAGAAACAATCTAAAAAGAAGACAAAAAGTGTCAGGAAAGGGGTAAATCATGGAAGGAGTCATGAAAGAAGTAAAGGTGAATAAGAACAAACTTTGTCACATGAAACTCTTGAAAATGAATTAAATATAATATTTAAAATTTTTTAATGTGGCTGAATATTCAATACCAACGAGATCAGAAGGTTTTGTCCACACCCTCAAATCTCCAGATCAAGGTAAGCCTTTGAGACATTGCCCTCAAGCAGTCAATAAAAATACAAAGACTCTGCCACCATCACCCTTAGGATGATGCATGATCTGGGACCAATGATGTATCCTTCCTCAACCTCCTTAATAAAACAGGAGATGACAAAAATGTAGACAGTGATCAGCGCTCACTCCTCCAGCTGCTAACTGAGGCCTTGCTTTTCTAGGTACACATCATTCGGGTAAATGGAGTCTAAGGAAGAAAATCTCTGAAACTTTGGACCAATCCCCAGAAATTATATCCTATTGTCACAAACCTAAGCATTTATTTGATGAATATCATAAGGGGAGCAGAGTTGTGAGACTTCGAAACCAGAAAACAGCCTTAGAATTCTACGTTAGTGGAATTGAACAGGTTGTCAAAACACTACAATCTCAAGCTCTCTATCAATTAATGATGATATTATTAGCTACTTCATAGGCAGTCCTATTTAATATCACTAAGAGTATACAAGATTAACAAAGAGTTCAGTGTATGTATTTAACTAATTGGTATCCATTCATTTACATACAACCCAGAGGATAAAGAAAACACAGTCATAATTGATATGCAAAATTGTCCATAAATCAACTAGAAATTATATTCAGGATGCACATATTTCAAGAGACAATAGGAAGGTAGACATGTGAGACAGTGTGTGTGTGTGTGTGTGTGTGTGTGTGTGTGTGTGTGTGTGTGTGTGTTGTGTATGTGATGCAAATACACATGTGAATATACTTTTATGCCTTAAGGTATATTTCCTCAAAATGATGGACAGTATATAAATTCCTCATGGGTCAGAAAAGGAACCAAAGATACATATCTTCTGAAGAACTCTCCTGGGGGAAAACAGAGTATGCTACTGACAACACGCAGCCCTGCTGGACATTTCTGTATAATCCAAAGGAAGCCACGGTCCATGTTAGAACACTTGGGCTTTTTTGTTGTAAATCATTTGGCAATAGTCACCTACATTCTGATGCATGAAGCTGCTGTGCCAAAATGGCATGCTGATATTTTGCAAGCACTGAACCAAAAAGGTTATTCTCAGCTAGTTGGGCTCGGGGAATCTGAGGAGAGTGTAAAGTAATAAAATCACGATTCTGCCAACAAAATTACCCCCTTACTCCCTGACATTAAGATAGTTCTGCTTTACTCTGCAGGACATAAAGAGGATTGAGTTGAATAAATCCTATTATTTATTACAACCACCATTTACAACAGAAATAGTTTCTTGCCCACCTGCCTAGGAAAATGGGAAAATTATGAGATCATCGCTTATGGTCATAGAAACATCAGTTTCCTAGCTGGCTGTGAACCCTGAACAGAATATTTAAAAGGTGAAGGATGATGGAGACTTGGAAGTTGATAGAACAAAATATTATAGCTCAAAGTTTCTAGTATTTACATTGAAAGTCATACAAAGATGGACATTAGTAGCAATGTGGGCTGCACACATGGAAAGTCTAGCTACAGATGCCTCACTAAAACTATAACTCAAAATGAGAAGGGGTTTTTCACAATTCACTGACAGAGTATAAATTTCTAACATTTGCACAAAGCCATTAAAAATTAGAATAAATGTAGTCCTTTCAAAAACCATGACCAAATACTTCATTCCTATTCAATCATTTATATCCAATGATGTTTGAATGTAAGTATATATGTATATATGTCTGCTGATAGCTAAATGCAACTGTAATTTTGTTGATAAAGGAAAATTATATGCTGCAATATCATATAATATGAAGGAGCCATATTTCCTGTCATATTTGAAATGCTATAGCTATAATTTCCCCTTATACTGTTGTGGTTGTTCTGACCCCAAATTTCAAGTAAGAAAAATAAAATAACTACTTTTTAAAAAATATAGCACAAACATTTTAAGAACTCTATAAAGAGGAATGCCCTTTAGTTGGCTGTCAAGTTCAAAATTGCCACAGGAACATAAATAACATGTATATGAAACAATAATTTAGACTGTAGATAGCCAATGGCCTCACCCTTCCTGCTCTAGCTTCTCTTTAATCACAGTGGTAAAAATCAACTGCGACTTAGAGACAGCTTTTACTTCTAGAGGGACAAGCAGCCAAGGGTTCTCATTCACATAGGGACATAGAACTGACTCACATTTCAACAATATCCAAGTGCAATGGCCCAAGGATTTGAGCCTGTGTTCTTGTCCCACATCTCTGGTGAATATTTATTTTGCTTTGACCAGTGATTTAATTCTATAAAACCAAACGTAAACATCTTCCCATATTAAAATACAAGCCACATAATGTAAGAACATTTTGGAAACAACAACAACAAAAATGTAGGGGTTTCTTTTTCTGGAAAAAAAGCAAAAGAAAATTTAAAAATCTATTATGGAATGTGAAGTTTCCCTTACTATCTTTTTCACTACAAGTAACAAACTTCACAAATTGTGATAGTTACCTGTGAGTACATAATTATTGTGTTCATCTTCGTTCTGAACAAAAATTGGATCTAAACATACATGTTGTGGGACAACTCTTATTAAGCTGTGTAAAGTTATGCTCATAGTAAGGACTTAAGTCATTCCGAGTTATACACCAGCAAAAGAGAGTTATGTTGGTTTGTGTTTCTTGATACTTTCAACAGTATCTGAGTTAATGTTTGCCTGTATATTTGTCCATGGTCATATCCATATGCATGTGCAGATGTGTACACACTATTTTCCTATAGTAGAACTTCCAAGATTGGCTAGTGGAGGATCCAAATATGGATTTTTATAGCTTAAATAGATTATTTCCACATATCCTGAAAAAAATGTGCTGATTTTCAGAGTCAGTGTTTTTTTCTTGCACATTTCTCTACATTAGACAAAGTTTTCAGCACATCGTTCACATGCTGGATTTTTTTTTAAGGACCAGTGAATAAAATCATTAATATGAAGTGAACAAAAATTTATTTAAACAGTTATCAAGTGTGTATAGGCACGTGAATATTTGTTTTTATAAACATATTAAATGCCTCAGATTCAAAACACCCCATTCAATTCTATTTACCATACAAGACACGAACTTCCCGTGCTTTGATAACTTGTATTTAATTACCTATAAATCTATGGCTTCTGAACAGAAATAACTAAGTCATATGGCCCTCAGTGGCATCTTCAATAATATATGTCTTTGAAGTCTTGAGATCAACTGATTTTACTTTTTGTTGGAGTTTTAGCTCCACCCAAATCAGTTATTACACATCGTGATGGCTATTCTAGGCTGTCAACATGGTTACATCTAGAGGTAACTATAACTCAAAAATGGAGGGCACATTTGTAATGAATTTCTGCTTAACTGGAACTGGGAAGATTGAATTCTAACCAGAATCTTTGAAGTGGAAAGATATATCTTTCATTTAGGTCTGTAATCCAGATCTAATCTGGGCCACACCTTCTGCTGGAAGCCTATATAAGGACAAGGGAAATGGAAGTTCTCTATTTATCTGCTTATACCCACCTAGCTACCTTATACCCACCCATCCATATTTTTACTGGCATGAGAGCCTACTTCTTTAGGGTCCCAGAGTACACTGAAGAAAAGACATCCAGCCTCACAGACATAGAAACTACTGGATTCTTTGACTTTCCCATTTATAGGCAGCCATTGTTGAATTAGGTGGACCACAGCCTGTAAGGCATTCTAATAAATCATATATATATGTGTGTGTGTGTGTGTGTGTGTGTGTGTGTGTGTATGTGTATTCATTTCTTTCTCTCTCTTACTATAGAGGACCATGACTAATACAAACCTCTAAATTCCTTTTTATTTAATTAATTCATTCAGATTTCAACTAAACTGTTATCCCATCACTTGTATTCTGTTCCTACCTCCCTCCTGCTTTCACCCTATTCCACTCCCATAGATCTATGACCGAGGGGGACCTCCTACCCTACTATATGGTCATAGGCTATCATATCTCATCTTGGTAGCCTGCTTATTCTTTCTTTGAGTGGCACCAGGCCTCCCCACCAAGAGTAGGTGGTCAAATATGGGGCACTAGAGTTCATGTCAGAGTCAGTCCCCGCTCTCCACATAACTGTGGAGAATGTCCTGTTCATTGGCTACATCAGAGTAGGGGTTCGATGTTTACTACTTGTATTGTCCTTAGTGTAATAGTTTGAGCAGATCCCCCTGGGCCCTGATATGCCCATTACGATGTTCTTCTTCTAGGTTTGTAGGACTCTCTGAATCCTTCTATTTCCCCATATACTATATTTCTCTTACCTAAAGTCCCAGGAGGATGTCCTAACATCTATCCCAATCTCTTGGTAAGTGAAGACTTTCATGGGACATACTTTTTGAGCTAGTGACCAATTATAAGTGAGTATATAACATGTGAGTCTTTCTGCTTCTGGGTTAACTCACTCAGTATAATCATTTCTAGTCCCATCCATTTTTTTAAATGTAAGTATTCTGTTTGGACTAAGAAGTCAGCTTCTCTACTCACCATATATTCCTTAGAATCACATTCCTTTTAGAAACTTCATGAGAAAGAGAGGGAAGTTTATGAATGTTCATATTATTAGTTTGGAATAGCACTAACCTTGAATTTGGAGAAACTGAAAAGAGGAAACTGTAGATAGAATAGTTGCTTGCCATTTTCTATAGGGGATACTTTTGATGCTTTTTCTCTCAGACAGAAAATTATACTTTTGTTTTTATAATTTGTCAGAAGAGAAGGTACCACACAGAAAAGTTTAAGACTATGTATAGTACACAAAAAAATTGATTGATTTCAAACAAATAATATTTTATTATTCTGGTTTTTGGGAGGTCACTATTTCCCTTTAAGGATTTTTAGTGAACAGAAATAGCTTCATACTGCTAAATATAGATCTTGGCCTCAGAATCCCATGAGGAAGCAATATAACGGTGTCAAAACTATTAGCTCGATGGACAAAACAACTTGAAGATTCAAAACCTAACAGCCAAGGTCATGAAGAGCAAGAGAACAAGGCAAGGAAGTGTCTTAAATTCAAGTAAATATCGCAGAGGCAGAGGTCATGAAGTCTCTGAGACTAGAGACAGATAAGTGGCAGAAACGTGGCAGATAAATGGGGAAAGAACTAACATATATTGATTTTTTTCAAGATATACCAGGCACTATGGCAACATCTTTTAGACAGCTCTTATTTCTCTTAATCCTCTCAACAGCCTCCAAGAGTCATTTATACTGTTATTTATAGAAAAGGAACTAAGGCTCTGAGGCCCTGAGTGGAGTTCCAGAGGGTTACCTACCTGCTAAAAGTCAAGGTTAGAGTAACAAAGAGGATGCTCTTTAAGCTATGCTTCGTTACAGTCCAGGGCAAAGGCCCAAGTCAGAGTCATCACTCTAAAAATAGAAAGGGAACCTGTCTCTAGAGTAAGTTTCTGAAAGTCATAGTGAGAAGAGGAGATGATAGATGGTTCCCTCGTAAGCATTAATTTTAGTCTTACAGTTTTTCTAAATAACATTCCAGACCTCATCCACATATCTTGCCTGGGTTTTATTACAATGAAAGTCTCAACAACCCACTCAACCCTCTGAAAGCCAGTGTCATGAACCATAGTTTTATCAAATAGCTCACAGATTTAAATGTGTAAACACTTTAGAAATCAAGATTTAAAACCTCAAAGTTAATAGTAACCTCATAAACCTTGATATCTTGTAGAATCTGGCATTTAAAATTCACTGGCTAGATATCTATTTTCTTCCAGTTTCTGAATAATTGGAAATAATTATGGCACAAGGATACAGCTCATCTCTTCCTTCATTGGCAAATTAAATAGGAGCAGAAGAAAAGGAATATATACCTATTTTGAAACAATTCAAAGAATCATCAAATAAATATGTCAGAATTTATTAAACATTAACCAAAATGTTGCATATATGAAAACAAGTTAAAAGAATAGGAATAAGAGCAGGTTATATGGCTTTCCAGGTAAAGATGCTTCCCACTATGCCAGGCAACCTGGGTTCACCATGGGGACCCAGAGTGTAGGAAAAAACTGAGCCCTGGAAATTGTCCTCTGACCTTTATATGCCTACCATGTTGTATCTACAGATACACAATTACAAACATGTGCGAACATACAGACACAGATACACACACACACACACACACACATGTAAGTAAATAAATAATAATAAAACATTTAAATTTTGGGGGGAGTACTTAAAGGCAGTTGTCCTATTAAGAGTCCTCCTGTGCTCCAAAAACTAATCACTATCACTCTAATTTTTTTTTATCTCAAATAATATTGTGTTGTGTATAACTTCTGGGTCCAATATTCAGGTCAAAGGACATTTGCAACTTTTGAATAAGTTGTGTGGCCAGCCACATGAATGCAGTTAATATATTATTTTCAGTGTGTTTCTAGCACTACTCAAATTGTTTAAATGAGTCATGTGGTTTAATTCTGTTACGGTTCTGTGAGATGTAATATTATCAACATGCACAGTTTAGAAGAAATACCTGGGCTTAGGAGAGATTAAAAGAAAAAAAGTGCCCAGGTTTAAGCATCCTTAAGTAGTAGAGCTAGAACCTCATCCTAGTAATTGCCTTGGGACCCAAATACTAACTACAGTGTTCTCAGTAAATCTAGGAATAAATGTCAAGGTATCTAGTATCCAAGCAGTATAAATTTCTCCAATGACAATATTTAATTCTGTGAGGAAAATACATTTAAATTTTGAATTTTAAAATGCATATATCCAAGATGTTCTTTCTCTACAGGAAATTCCATGGCATAGTATGAAACTAAGGTTGACCTTCCTCAGCTCAGGATTCAGAACTTGTCACTTATATGATAGGACACAAAGTTGGTTTTAAGAAAGGTGATTCTCAAGTTTTTTTAATTAATATTTTATTAATTTATTCATATTACATCTAAATTGTTAGCCCATCCCTTGTATCCTCCCATTCCTCCCTCCCTCCAACTTCCCCCCTACTCCCCTCCCCTATGTCTGTGATTGAGGGGGACCTCTTCCCCTTGTATATGCTCATAGGGTATCGAGTCTCTTCTTGGTGACCTCTTATCCTTCCTCTGAGTGCCACCAGGTCTTCCCATCAAGGGGATATGGTCAAAAATGAGGCACCAGAGTTTATATGAAAGTCAGACCTCACTCTCCACTCAACAGTAGAGAATGTGCTGTCCATTGGCTAGGTTTGGGTAGGGGTTCGAAGTTTACTGCCTATATTTTCCTTGCCTGGTGCCATAGTTTGAACAAGACCCCAGATCCGTCCATCCTAATGTTCTTCTTGTAGGTTTCCAGGACCCTCTGGATCCTTCTATTTCCCCATTCTCCCATGCTTCTCTCACCTACAGGTCCAATAGGATGTCCTCCCCTCTGACCCACTTTCCTGATTAGTAAAGACCCAGTTATTCCACTCCAGTAGAATGGGTAAAGAAACTGTGGTACATTTACACTATGGAATACTATTCAGCTATTAAAACAAGGAACTCCCAAAATTTGTGGACAAATGCATTAAACTAGAAATTATCATCAGAAGCAAAAAGAGACAAATGGTATATACCCACTTATATTGAGACACTAGCCCAAGGGGCATGTCCCATGAAAGACTTTACTTATCAAGTTTGTAAGAAAACAAAAGATAGCTTGAAGAGCTTTCCATGCAGCTTAATTAACATGCTCATCGATTACTTGAAAATTGAAAATTTGCATTTGTATATTTCGGCAAGATAAATTGAGCTCAAACCCAAGTGTAGTTGAGTGTAGGCTTGGTCACAATACTGCTGTAGGCACCTCTTGTTACTCTTTCTCATACTGCATGTGATAGATGAGAAATAGGCACTGTCTCAAGCGCCTCTAGTCTAATTTGCAGAGAAATTCTATGGTCTACAGCATCAATACTGGAATAAAAACCCAGAGGCATCATGCAGGATACCGAACCTAGGAACAGAAACACTTCAAGCATACAAGTTCTTTATAGAGAATGGCAGCTTTTCTCTTACATTTTAAAAAAAGAACTGGGAGGCAGAGGCAAGAGGATTTCTGTTATTTTGAGCCAGCCAGGTTTACAAAAGCAAGTCCAAGATAGACAAGGCTACACAGAGAAACCCTGTATCGAAAAACAAAACAAAACAAGAAAAGAAGAAAGAAAAGAAAAAAGAAAGAAAGAAAAGAAGCTAATATTCTACCAGTAAAATAATTGATAATAAGGGTCCTACAAAATATTGCAAAATCAGAGAACAAAACAGGACTTAATAGGTTATTGAATCCTTTCTCTTTAATTAGATATAGTTTCATATGATTTCAGGGTCTACATTTCAAATATGGCTTCTTTACATGATTCTTTTACTCAAACACAGAATAATTTTCAAAAAGATTATCAACAGATATCTAGGTAGTTACAATCTTAGATGTATATTAAATATACTGTTATTAACTGTGGAAAATTTTGCCCGGAAATGGCTGTTTATGGAAAGCTAATTTATTCTTCCCAATAATTCTTTAACTTCAATTAAATAGTGAACTTAATCCCTAGAGAACCATACATTTCCAGGACACATTCCTCAATTGCACAGAAAGTACTTTGGATCTTCTTCTGTTCCTAAAACTAACCCAACACCGTTTTTAGCTTTAACAATATCTTTGCAGGTATTTTGTGTCTACGTAAGTAAGAATGGAGTGTATTTCTTTATTCCATGAATGAATAAAGCTAACTGATTTTACTGTATTCTTTATGATTTACAGCCCATCAAAGAAACCTGGTTAAGTATCTTCACTTAGAGGATGTACTAGAGTAGGCTACCATGAGATAGATGACTATGTTCTTGCCAGGCAAGAGGCTCACAAAACTGAAGAGCTCAAAGGGCCAATTTTAATTATCACAGTAAAGAAGTGAGAGGGTTGAGCTTTTAAAGGACAAGTCTTTCTTCAAAGTCTAGAGCTAAACGTAAACTCAGTACTACTTCTTCTCTAGAGAAGTCCAGTTAATTGTAATTTCTGCAGGATTATTGTGGCATTTGAATCAGTATGGCCTTCACAAGCTCATATATTTCAACTCTTGGTCTAGAGTTAGTTGAACTGCTTTGCAAGGATTAGGAGGTGTGACATCTTAAGAGGAGATGAGTCACTGAAGGCAGGGTATGAGGTTTCAAAATCCCAGGCATTATCATTAACTCTCTTTTCATCTGCTACATGCCTGTGGATCAGATTTAAGCTCACAGGGATTGTTCTAGTAACCTGTCTATTTTTGTGCCTGCCTGCCTGCCTGCCTGTTACCATGCTTCCTGCCATGGTATTTTGTCACAGTCATTGAAAAGTAAGTAAGACAATTGCTTGTGAATCTTTCTTCTCAGTTCACATTTCACTGGCCTAGGCCTCTAAGCAACCAAACAGGTATAAGAAAGATTTCTACAAAGCCATGAGGGAGTAAGCATAACCCTTGACCTAGCATTTTCTATGTCAGTCAGTGACTTGAGAAAAAAATTAGATCCCATGGTGTACAGACCATCCATTAAGCCGTTTACAGGCATGTGTTTAAGCTGTTCAGAATCTTGGGTACTCTCTTCTCTCTTCTATCTCCAGCACCTGATAGCCTACCTAGATGGCTCTCAACAGAACTTTGAACAAATACTTAAGTGACCATTAAAGAAAGACGTGATGACAACTCCTTGTCAAAAAGAAAGAAATTACACAGCAAATTTGTTTATTTTCTTAAAAAAATAAAGTATATGTTTATTGTTATAATAAAACCATTGCTGTAAATAGAAAATTTTAGCCAATTGTAAGTTTTTTTTTGAAATAGTAAAGAATTTGAGTCTTTATTAATCCTACTCAGATTTATAAGTATGCATATATATTAAAGTATAAATATATACCTGTTTTGTTTCTTTTTCTCTTTCTCTTTGGCTGGATTTTTAAAGGAATAATTAGATATTTTGATTTTCCATTCTCATAGACAACTGTGCTGTAATTAACAGATCACTTCAAATGGCAATTTACATTGAGCAACATGTACCCACTTTGCCATATGTTTCATATCCTTGTCAATTTGTTTATGTGGCATTTTATCTGCAGGCAACAGCTTTGCTCCTCATGGCTGGAGTCACACACTGTAAAAACAAGCACAATGAAAAATAGAGAAAAACTTTGCAGTCAGCTCACCTATGCTGAACATGACATCTTGCATCAAGATTCCAGGGAATGAATCCAAAATAACCAACAAAAGGGGCCCTTTTATAATCTCATTCCTTGGCCTCTGAATCCAAGGCACAGGGACACTTGTGAATGATAGCTGGAAGAAATGTTTGCATGTGTGGTATACACATGTGAACTCTTACCAGCATGAACATGCCTGTACTCTGTGAGAAACCTGACCCCACACCAAACATATACTAGTGGTTATATTTAGTTTGAATGAATAGTGGGTAGAGATATTTAGTTCTTCATTTTCTCCTCATTGGTTATATTTCGTCGTGGTCTATGATCATTTCAAGAATTAATATTAAAATAAAGTCAAAATGCTAAGGTCTCCTGAATTAGTCTACCATAATCTAGTGCTAGGTTTGAAACTAGACTTTCCTAAATGATTAGAAGTTTTATATGAAAAAATCTCAAACTTTTTATGAACATAAAAGCATTACTTATATCTATCTTGTGTCTTCCATTGAAAAGGATGCAAGTTTACAAATTAATGTAATGAGATGTTACACTTACACCACTCCAGCAGCTCATGCTGAAAAAGCAGGAATACTTAGCCCTTGTAGGTTCCTGTCCTGTCAAGTCAGTGCAGGAATTATCCTTCTACCCAGAAGGCTTTAGTATTGATGCAATATAAGATGGCCTGAGTATATGCCTTATTGTCATAGTCTGTCCCAAAATTATGGTCATAGAATACTTTCCTTTAAAGAACTCTTGAAAAATATTTAAATGAAGATTTCATGTGTGTCTGGATAATGCTACTACCACATGTCATTTCTTTAGCATTCAAAATCCAAAGGTCAAGGATGGAGTACCTCGTTTGAGTTGTTGGTCCAGGAAGGACCAGAGGCCTCCATACTAATATGGGCTCTTTTTACAACTTCTGATAGCCCACCAGAATTAGGTGGTATGTTCATATTATTGGGGATACCACAAACTACTTTTAACTTCAACTCCCTCTTCTATCTCCAGCACCTGATAGCCTACCTAGCTGGCTCTCAACAGAACTTTGAACAAATACTTAAGTGACCATTAAAGAAAGATGCGATGACAATTCCATGTCAAAAAGAAAGCAATTATACAGCCTCTGGGACCACATACACTGCATTCACATGCACATATCCAGACAAAGACACCTCTGTACAAATAAAAAAATATGGTAAAATACAATAAAGTGATTTCATTTCATAGGATGTGATCTCTCAATTTTTCTGCTTATCTTTCATTTCAAAGAATGTTTTACAACGAAGTAAACCATCTAGCACACACTTTCTATATTTTGAAAAATATTTCTCTTGCATATGTCTAAAAACGCATTTTATTTTGATAAAAATCCACATGTATACTTTTTAAAGTAAAATTTAGGCTTCTTCTATAGACAAGAACCATTTAGGATGTCAACTACTTTATTATGGGATGGTATATAATTAAGAACAAATGACTCTTAAGAATCAGTGTATGTGTGTGTGTACATATATATTTACACATGTGTGACTGTGCATATTTCCTTCATGAGCACAGCTGCTGTTAGGTTGATAATTAACAATAACCATGACAACTTCAGCTATTATCAACTTGACCCCTGATCACATTACTATATGTTATCAGCTTCCCAACCCTTGTTTCCAAAGTTTCATGCCTATGCATTAAGGTAAAAATGTATGCATTCTAATTTTTTTCATTAATTTAGTTGTTTAATCAGTTTATAACCTGGTTGCTGCTCCTTCCCTCTTTTCCTCGAGTCCCACACTCACACACTCCTTCCTCATCACTCTTTCCTCTTCTCAGAGAAGGGGAGCCCCTAAGGAGGTACCAACACCCATAGGGACTAAGCATAGCTTATCCCTAGAGGCCAGACAAGGCAGCCCATAGTGGGGAAAGGTATCCAGAGACAGGCAACAGAGTCAGAGACAGTCCTTATTCCAGTTGTTTGGGAACCCACATGACAACCAAGTTGCACATCTGCTACTTATGTGTAGTGGGCCTTGGTACAGCCCATGCATGCTCTTTGGTTTGTAGTTCAGTCTCTATAAGACCCCATGAGCCCAGGTTAGTTTACTCTGTAGGTCATCTTGTGCTGTCATTGACCTCTTTGGCTCCTACAATCCTGCCTCCCACTCTTGCACAAGACTCTCCAAGCTCAGCCTATTGTTTGCCTGTGGGTCTCTACATCTGTTTCTATCAGCTGCTGTGTGAAGCTTCTCAGAAGACAGTTATGCTAGGCTCCTGTCGGCAATCATATCAGAGTATCACTAATAGTGTCAGGGTTTGCCTCTTTCCCATGGCGTGGGTCTTAAGTTGGGCAGTCATTGGTTGGCTTTACCCTCAATCTCTGCCACACAATTTGCAAGCAAATCGATGGAACTAAAATACATTATCCTAAGTGAGGTAACTCAGACTCAGAAATCCAGGCACGATGTGTACTCATGTATAAGTAGATATCAGCCATAAAGCACAGGATAGCCATGCTACAATCCACAGACCCAAAGAAACTAAGTAACAAGGACAGCTGAAGAAAGGATGCGTGAATCTCACTCAGAAGGGGAAATAACATAAACATCTGAAGTAGATGGAAGGAGGGAACTGAGTGGGAAAGGGATAGAGAGTAAGACTGGAATGGGGTTTAGATTTGGGAAGAGTGGGAGAGAGAATGGAAGTTGTTCGGGGGCATTGCTGAGATGGGGAACTCCTGGGAATCTATGGAGGAGCCCCTAGCTGAGACTCCTAGCAGTGGGGTACATGGAGCCTGAAGTAGCCACCTCCTATAACCAGGTGGCACTTCCAATGGAGAAAGGGAGACACCCACCCACCCATAAAACCTTCGACCCAAAACTTGTCCTGCTTATGAGAAGCGTAGGGATAAAGGCGCAGCATTCCAGTTTCTAAAGTCTTCCTGCCTTTAAGTTTTTCATAGCTTCAAAAGTGCCAAATCTCTTAATTGTGAGTGATTTAAAATTTGAAAACAAACAAATGGAAAACATGTGCATATTTGCAACACACAATGCTACAGAATAAATGTTATTTTAAAAGAGAAGACTTGGGGCATAGCAAGACACAATCACACAAAAGTAGAACCAAAATATACCAGGGAAACACCAAATCCTTCAGTGCAGTGTTTGCATGTGGGCCAGATATTGTAATGTTCTGAGCTCTAAAAGACTCCAGTACCCCCACTCTTCCATCTCTGCCATCTGCTGCACACTCCTAGGACAGACCCACTCCATGTCCACAGCACTCCTTGACAGACATTAAGACTAAAGTACTAGTTTCCCTAGCATCATGGGAATTTGTTGCAAATAAGGTTTTGCCTTCAGAACCGTATAGAATGTCTTCTCAGGTAGGTTCTTTCTAAGGGAATCCAGCCGTGCCACACATTGCTTTGGCCTCTATGACCTCCCTCAATTCTGTATCTTTCATCCTTTCAAGACCAATTCCACATGAATGATGCTGCAGCACTCTGCCATCAACTAAGAGGAACCTGATCTCCACTCCCAGATCACAGCTACATCAGATTTTGTATGCTGATCACAGAAAGACATTTTCCTAGGCAGTTGCTTTGGAGGAGCGGGGAATCTGCTCAACTTAAGATTCCTCCGTTTAAATGAAGTTGGATTGTTCAGAAGATGTGGGTCTCCAGCGTGGTGGAGTCTCACCCACAGTATGCTTTTCGCATTTTCTCACTAAAGCACAGGAGGTTTTTGCGACTGCTCCCATTGTACCAGCCTGAATATCAGCCTGCCTTGACATTTGCACTGCCAAACAAGTTAATTATGTTTAAATTCAATTTCCCTCAATTCATAAGACGTTGAAAAATATGTCATATGAATGGCCCATTGCTCAATGTTTGCTACACCCACTGTCCCCTTCTGGATTCCTCTCAGTATTGTCGTCTCCCAGGGTCCCACCAGAAGAGCCATTAAGTTCTGTTTTCAGCATTCAAAGACTTTTCTGGCACAGTCTTCCCAACTCTTCACCATTTCCCCAAGAAACCAGTTCAAATGCTTAAGAACCATGGGGTCAGGCTTATCACAACAGCGGTTCTATTTCCTGGTACCAACTTTCTCTTAGTTTCTTTCCCTTTCCCTTTCCATGACAAGAGCATCTTAAGGTTGAAAAGGAATGTTTTGATTCACAGTCTTAGTCCAGCATAGTGGGAAAGTCACAGGGACAGGAGCTGGAGAGAATAATTTACATTATATAGGTTATTTGTCCTTTGTTCCTAACTGGATGTGATGTGACCAGCTACTTTAAGCCGATGCTGCTTTTACTTTCTGATCACAATGCCCTTTAACTCGAACTTTAGATAAAATTTGCCCCTTAAGTTTCTAACAACTAGAGAAGAAGTTAAGACAGCACTCTAACATGACATGCCATCAAATATTTTGTTACTAAATGTTTAAAGAAGTATCAGGCAAGCAGAATAACCTAGTAACCTGTTATCTTGGTGTAGTTGGCCTTTAAAAGCCTGGATTTAGTTCTGTAGAAAGGACATCTTAGTAACTAACACTGAAGCCGGGCATGGTGGTGCATGCCTGTAATTCCAGTACTCAGGAGGCAGGGATAGGAGGATCTCTGTGAGTTTGCCCTGAGCCTGGTCTACAAAGGGAGTCTAGGACAGCCAAGGACAGCCAAGCCTACACAAAGAAACACTGCCTCAGGAAAAAAAAAAAAAAAGTAACTAACCCTGAGGCAGTTAATCTTCATTGCCACATTGATGGAGTCAAAAACAGCATGTAGACAGTTTGTACCCAGGAGAGTGTTTCATGAGTAGTGTATCTGAATAGAGAAGATCCACCCCGAATGTGGGAAGCATTAAGAAACAAGCTTTGGTCCTGGGCAAGGAAAAGAAATCAGAAACTAGAAAGTAAACTGAGCAGCAACACTCACCTCTTCCTGCTTCCTGACTACTGAGTAGCTGTCCCATGATTCCACCAGCATACCTCCCTCACCACGATGGACTGTAGTCTCAAACCAGGTGCTAAAATAAACCCTTTCTTACGTTGCTCTTGTCATCCATTTTGTTCCACACACAAAAAGGCAACTAATAGAAAAGTCTTGTTCTAATAATCTTGTTGGGAGTCCCTGGTCATCAAGGCATCTAGGCGAGGAGAGTGGCGCTGCATTCTGTGTTCTGTGAAGTAGGTTCAAATAATGAAATCTCAGTGGATAAAGGCAAGTGGTCTGCGAAACGCTTCTTAACTCTTCAGCTCAATAATTCTAAAATCCTGTTGTTCTCAGGGAGAACCACACTCATGACAAATAATTGCCAGATGAAATACAAAAAGAAAACAAACGTCTCTGGCAGGGTGGAGTCTAAATAATGGTCACTCAGAATCAACACTTCAGTCACAAGGTCACAGGTCTCAAAGAAACTGGCCAGGGAGTTTTTCAACTCTCCCAGGAAGCTCAGCCTTTCTGACATCCAGAAAACTCTATTGTATGCCTTATAAATACAACTGTCTCTGGAATTCTTTATAAGCCTTTTATATAACTGGAATAAAACAAAGCCCCCCCAAAATGGATTGTATCAGTGTAAATTTAACTTGCTTGCTAAAGCAGCTTCCAAGGAGAATATATTCTCCATTATCTTTATACGTGCTGACACTACTTAATGATCTCAATGCAACATTGCTAGTTTTATAGGATGGCTTGAGGTAACAATACTATAAAATAGGATCCATTTGAACATATCTATCCTCAGAAACATTATGCTAAATTATTTGAGGATTATCACTTGAAATAAAAGTTAGGCTTCTGCTAAATTCATTTCGCTCTGTCTCCACAGGGTTTGTTTCTTTTATGCATATGTAATTTTTCTTTTTATATTCTTCATTCCATTGATTATTTTTCATATTGGATTTATTAGGAGAGAGGAACAAAGAGCGTTGTGGGCTCGGTATAAATATTATCACACCAGACAGCCAACATTGAAGTTCCTCTCCAAACCAGTAACCAGATGTGAGAATAAAGGGGAGCCATTCATTCAGTCCACAGGCTTAATCATCATTGGTCACTTCTTGAGATTTACAAAATGCTTGCTTAGTCACAACATTCAAAACATCCCCACTTCTATTTTAAATCCTAATTTTTAATCTTTTATCAGTGTTTCAATTTTTTCTTGTTCATTAAGCAACATTTTCCAAGACCATTTCCATGTAATTTATACCTCATTTAACATTATCATCACTTGAAATTGCCTGAGAATATGGTTAGTTCCAAAGATTGTCCACAAAAATAATGCTGCATTTCACTGATCAGTTCAGGGCACAGGACATCTTAAAGAAACAGGAATTGTAAGCAACCCGACCTACAGAATCCTGCATATTGAAAAGTAAGTATGCCCATGACAGGTCAGAATTCTTCCACCGGATTGTCTACATTGTGAATTCATGTGAAAATACTTTCTTATCAGCAGAATAAGAAACAGAAATGCTCGCCCATCTCAGTCTTCTGACAGGCCTCTGCATGCTTCCCCACCGTTAGGCTACCTTGAAACACTTTCCGAAGTAGCTGGTAGTTATTGGATGCTTGGAGAATTTCTTTCACATTGTTCATATCAGGTTATCTACAGTTGTAATTATGTCCATTTTGGCTTAAAATTTTAAGTTGCTATGGCAGGACAATTCTTTTGTCTAGGCAAATTAAGAGAAGGTAAATTACATAGTTAACAAAATTGGAGGTTAGATATTAGCACTATGGTCAGTGAAAAGTTACAAATGGAAATAACGGAGAAATGTTCAATTGTGTGCAAGGGAAGAAATTATACAGAGTGTCACTGAGTCTTTTCTAGTTGAGATTTTTGAAATTTATGATGATTAGAAAAATAGACTGAGAGGGAAGGATGGAGTGAAGAGGACAGAAAGTAGTTTTCAGGTTTTGTTGAGAGTAAGCCTGTGTTTAGTCGAATCACTTGGCGCCTTCCAAGCTGTGTGCCCACTCTCAGCACATCTTTTCTTTACTTTCTCTACTCTCACTGGTACCTTGACCTTCTCGTTGGTGAACGTGAGCATAACATTATAGTCAAACAATAGTTTTTAACTTCGGCCTCAACTCTGCCTAATCAGAAATTCTTAGTTTTATTTCAGCCCATATCTATATATACTTATCATCAAGATACAGGCTGTTTGTCTGAGTATGAGCTAAAAAGGATCCCAATTCATCATCCTATTCAATAGCATCAGCAACATCTGCAGTGACCATTGCCTTCCTATTCCTTCTCCATCTGTAATACGCTTCATATTCTGTTCTTGAAGATAATGTATGCGTTTCATTCAATTCCTTTTACATATGCTAATGTCTGGTTAGATTTCTGCAACAATGAAATATTTAAAGTAACTGTATTTTGGGGGGTAGTTAAAAATAGAAAAGAGTATCATCTAAAAGAATTGGAATATTTACCACAGAATTAACTGGAAAATTGGGACTTATTATATAAAATTAATGTCATGTTTCATAATAAAGTATGCCCCCTGAAGACATAGCCTTACTTTCAGTTTCCCTTTTGACTTATCAATCATGACTTTTTAAATAGTTTTAATGAATTTTGTCATTGGCAGGTTTTGTTTCAAGATTTTTAAAAATATTGTTAAAAGACTTTTTTTTCGATTTATTTATTTTTTAAAAGATTTGTTTATTTATTATTAAGAATACAGTGCTGCCTGCATGTACACCTGCAGGCCAAAAGAGGGCACCAGATCACATTATAGATGGTTGTGAGCCACCATGTAGTGCCTGGGAATTGAACTCAGGACCTCTGGAAAAGCATTCAGTGCTCTTAACCTCTGAGCCATCCCTCTAGCCCTTTGTTTCAAACTCTTTAATGAGAGTTCATATGGTCCTTTTATTAGAGCACAATAACAAAGTAGTTTAAGTTAACTTATATTTTATTTAGGTTAATATATATTTGTAAGGAAATGCCACAGGCTACTGTGAAGCAGTTGTTGACTTACTAAACTCATGTTTCAGAGTTGCTTTCAGTGACAGCCTTGTCATGAGAGTCCTACTCTTCACAACTCCAGACAAATGTGTGTCTGCTAAAGTCATTTTTGGCACAGAGGCCTCCCCACCCCCCTTTTTTTTTGTCCCTGTTCCGATTGATTATGCCCGTTTCTTGTTATAATGGAGCTTTAAACCAACACATTACTTTCCTACATACTAGAAATACAAACGCACAAAAAAAGATTTCCATTGGCCTTGACAGTATCTGTAGTTAATATATTGACCTGTAACATTGATGCACTGTAGAAGCCACTTAGAAATTCATTAGACATTCACAAGGGGTCATAGACTTTGACTAAATCTCTTTAGAGGCTAATCTAGTGGTCACGTTCAGGAATTACTCTGAATTACACAGAAATATTATACTGACAAATACAAGGTAGAACTTTATAGTTTATTCATTCATAATAGCTAAGAGCAACCAAGACATCACTCCACCAATGGATTAAAAATATGCCACATATATGGTGGAACACTATAATAACAAGAAATGAGTTGCTAAGATACAAACCTTAAAGAGGAGTCCTAAATGACTATTGCTAAGGAAAGAGGACAATCTGAAGACTATCATAAAATTTCAAGCATATGACTGTTTAGATAATGAAAACTAAGGAGATAATAAAGCCATCAATTGTAACCAGAGGCTGGACATTATTAGGACAATGAAAACATTACTTTTATTATACTGCAATCATATATATGTATAATTATACATATATGAAAATATAGAGTCTTAAAAACTCAGAAGGAACTCTAATAAAAACTCTCAAATTTATTAAAGTTAATGAGATATCAGTTGAAATAAAGGAATTTCTGATACAAGAGGCTAATTAAGGGTTAAACATAGGTGTATATGGGACATTTTGTAATTTCTGAAAAAGATTTTGTAAAAAAATTAATTAAACTACCCAAAATAAATTCAATTATTTATTTATTTTAAAATAAGAGGTAAAAATGAATGATGAATAGAAGATATGACAGATTAAAAAAAGACTGAAAACACATCTCTCAACACTTTTCTGAGAGTCTTAAATTTTAAAGGAAAATATACAGTGATATGTAACTAATATGAGTAATTTTCAAACAATTCTGGTAAAGCCAATTAAATATCACTATTTATCTATTAGAAGGCAGAAAATCTGAAATATTATTTTGAGCATATTAACAGCTTTGGAGTGCAAAAACTAGCAATTATCATAATTGCTAGAACACTGAAATGTGTTTGCTTATTTTCTGTGAATAGAAACTGATAGACTTTTCTACCCTTTCAAACTATAGAAAAATTAGTAATCAAGGACAATTTTCAGTGAAAATGTGCAAATATCATTTAGTAATAAAATTAAGGCTAAATACAAATGCATTTTACATCAAAATGGGGCACTGATTTCAAACAGAAGACTAAATAAATAAATCTAAAAAGAAGTACTAGCTCTATCCCAGAGAGAATTTAGTCTCCCACATAGGCCTGAGTCCTTTGAAAGGAAGTACATTCACATAAAAATATGCAAGATTACAAAATTTTTAATTAAATGGATGGAAATGACATCTTTAACAAAGGTTATGAAGCTAAAAAGGCCAGGGTACACCCAAGAAATCCACAGTTAGTTTTGGCGGACAGCTTCTTACTATGACTATTCAAATCTTAAACTTAAAAGGCAAAGAGAGGTGAGAGACAGACACTGAGAAAGATGATAGACAGCCTTGTCTTTTACCAAGAAAGAGATGCAAAAGCCCATGAAAAACAGGAATTATAATTTCTCTGAATATTGAAAAAATAATTCAGAGTTTATTTAAGGAAAGAATTTCAAAAACGTTGAGTCAAAAGAAATAGTACCCAGTAACACATGAGAAATTCTCAGAAAAGATTCTAAGAAAAAACTTTTAAAGGAGAATATAATATGTGTTTTTTTAACCCAAAGGTGGAAGGAATAGAAGTAGAAAAGGAAACAAAATCAGACAGAGCCATGCTTACTTCCCTAAGGTAAGACCCTACCCCAAGCCCATGGCAGTGTTCAGACTTCTAACAGTCTGCAATAAAGACCTCCCAACTCTATGGATGTCTCTGTGCTCCAAAGCTGGTCCTTTGCAAAATGGGGTCTATTTCTCATAACCCATTTGCACCTCAACACTGAGTTGCCTAAGACTAAATTTCAGACAGCACACAGGTGATGAAAAATCTGCCAAGCTGGAGCAACAGCAAATAGAGATAAAACAAAGGAGAACAGTTATCCACATGGAGAGTCATACACCAAACAACCTGAGTGCAGATGCAGAGGTCCCAGCAAAACACAGCCATGACCATCCAGGGTAAAGGGTCTGCTTCAAAGTCTAGTGCTCCTGTAGTAATGTGCCCTGGGGAAAGTGACTTAGGCGGCACCAAAGAAGAGGAATTAGGGATGGTATTTATCAATATAGTCAGGATACTCAAAGAAAATAGGAATAAATTCCAGATTAAAGGCCAAGAAACACTTGGTAGTCTGCTATCCTTCCTCCAAGTGCCATTGGGCCTCCCCAACAAAGGGACATGGCCAAATATGGAGGTCCCTCTCGGTCACAGTCATAAGGAAGGGGGATTGGGGTGAAAGTGGGAGGGAGGGAAGAATGGGAGGATGTATGGGATGGGATAGAAAATGAGATGTAATATGAATTATTTTATTTTTCAATAAAAATGTGTTAAAAAAAAAGGTCAAGAAACACAAAAGTTGAATGAAACAAGAAGACAATTCAAGTTATGAAAATAGAATTTAATGAAGATAGAAAACCTGAAGAAATCCTGAACAGAAATAAAAGTTGATATGAAAAATACAGTGCATCAACTGTCATGTGAAATGCACTCCAGGGTCCAGAGCCTAAGTGTAAATCTAGACTTCCAAATGCTCAGTGGTCTAGCCTTGACTAAAAGAAAGATTGCATTTAGGTTTTGTCAATGGACTATGCTGACTCTTTGCATCAGAATCTCTTATACATTTTTTCAATGCTATTTCTGTTGGTATTTGTCTCTCGTCTGCCTGTAGTCCTTTAATTGAATCATCTTAATTCAATTTCATTTGTTGTCTCTTCCAACTTGCTTCGGTAATTTTAAATTTTAATGTCAATGCTTCTGTCACTGGACATTTCACACAATATTATGTCATTAGAATCCAAAATAGCTTGCAGTCTGTATCATAATCCTAGATCAATACTTATATAGAGGTTATAGTAAAACTCCTAGTAAATTACCTATCAGGCTTCCGTCATTTGAATATTTCATTTCCGCGTTAGGCACCTTGCAATTGAATCTAAATGAAAGGAATGAACAAGGCCATTCATCTTACTGAAATAAGGAAAGCTGAGTTCAAGGAAGGCCATATCCATCACTCACCCATGGGGTGATTTTATGCAATGCAGTTCACCTTTCTGAGTTTCTTGTAACCAGTCAAAAGCAGGCTTACTACTGAAAATATGTGGTTATTTTATAAACATTGAAATATCATACCACTTTAATGTTTCCATCTTTCTATTCAGTGATATGTTTTGCATATCCATGTGCTCAGTCAATAAGCAAACCACTAAGTATTTACAAATAATTGTGTCAGTGAGTCCACTGGAGAATGAGAATAGGGGAAAATGAAAAGTCATTATTCTAACATGGTACCCAGCTGGGCCACATTCCCAGGCTTTATTCACAGACATGGCATATCCTAATAGAATGTGGAAACATACAAAGAAGTGATTCTCGTACCTCTACCAGGCCGAACAAGAATAGATAGGCTCTCTCCATGAATCTTCCTCCTTTTAAGTGTTAAAAGCCAATAGTGATACCATGGAGAATGGCAGGTCCAGACTTGACTTAGGAGGAACCTGAATAGCTGAGTTGTTAGAGCAAACACGGGTACCTTTTTCGTTGGAAAACTGTGTCTCAAAAAGATTAGAGAGGGAGAAAAACTATCTATTATGCTGAAACCATTAAGCATTTGTTCCAAAATTTCTTTCTGCTTAACTGGCATTTCCTTTTTAGTCTCTTTCCTGGTTCCTTTAAAAAGAACCTTAACTCTTTTTCCCCCTTTTAAAAAATTAATTTATTCAGATTACAACTAAATTATTATCCCATCACTTGTATCCTCCCGTTCCTCCCTCCCTCCTGGTTTTACCCTATTCCTCTCCCCTAGGTCTATGACCCAGTGGGACCTCCTCCCCCACTATATGGTCATAGACTATCAAGTCTCATCTTGGTAGCCTGCTTATTCTTTCTTTGAGTGCTCTCAGACCTCCCCACCCAGAGGAGGTGGTCAAATATGGGACACCAGGGTTCATGTCAAAGTCAGTCCCTGCTCTCCACATAACTGTGGAGAATTTCCTCACCATTAGCTACATCAGAGTAGGGATTCAATTTTTACTATTTGTATTGTCATTGGTAAGTACAATAGTATCACACTATGGAATACTACTCAGCTATAAAAAACAGGGAAATCCAGAAATTTATGGACAAATGGTTGGAATTAAAAATGATCCTACTGAGTGAGTTAACCCAGAAGCACAAAGACTCACATGGCGTATACTCACTTATAATTGGGCACTAGCCCAAAGGGTACATCCTATGAAAAACTTTAACTCTTAAATTTAAAAACATTTGCTCAACTGTGCTCATAGCACGTTTATTCATAATAGACAAAATCTAGAAGGACAACCTAGATGTCCTTCAATTGAAGAATGGATGAAAAAACACCCTGGTACATTTACACAATGGAATATTACTCAGCTATTAAAAAGAAGAAAATCTTTAAATTTACAGGAAAATAGATGGAACTAGAAATGATCATTCTGAGTGAGGTAACACAGACCCAGGAAGACAAGCATGATATGTACTCATTTATAAGAGGATATTAGCCACATAAGACAGGATAACAACACTACAATCCACAGACCTAAAGAAGCTAAGTAACAAGAAGGACTCTAGGGAGAATGCTTAATTCTCATTCAGAAGGACAAATAGAATAGACACTGGAAGCTATTGAAGAGCAGGAACAAAATGGGAGCCTACCAAAGATGTCCTCTGAAAGATTCCACCCAGCGGGAAATTGAAGCAGATGTTCAGACTCACAGACAAACCTTGGGGTGGAACACAGGGATACTTATGGAAAAATTGGGGGAATAGAATGATCTGGAGGGGATAGGAGCTCCATAAGGAGACCAATGGAACCACTAAATCCAGGTAGAGTTGGGGACAGAGTGTTGCTGCAGAGACTGATACACTGATTAAGGACCATAGATGGTGTGACATAGGCCCTCTGCTCAATTGTGGTTGATAGGCAGTATATAGTCTCCTTGTGGGTCCCATAATATGGGGAGAAGGGCCTACCTCTGACATGGACTCTGGTGCCCACTTGTTGATCGCTTCTCCCTGGCAGGGCAGCCTTGCCAGGCCACAGTGGAAGAGGATGCAGGCAGTCCAGATGAGACTTGATAGGCTGGGTTCAGATGATAGGGGAGGAGAACGCCCCCTTTCTGAGGATTCTGGGAGAGGAGAGGTAAGGAGAATAGGACTAGGTGGTATCAAGAGAGGGGGCTACAATTGAGATGTAAGGTAAACAAATTAAAAATTAAAAGAAGACAAAAAGCATTCTTGAATTGTCTTGGTACACCTCTTTTTTTATTGTATCCTCTTTCTCAATGATTATAGAATTGTTATTTTATTCCAAGTGAGAAAGTAAGTCATTGTCCTCTCATAGATTCAAATGTCATCTTCATCATGATAATTCTTAAAACACATTTTAACGATTATTGTCTTCTATGTGTCTGTGTGAGTGCCTGCATGTGTGCATGTGCATCGCGTGCATGCCTTGCGCCTCGGGAAGTCAGACGAGGACATTGAATGTGCTGGAACTGTAGTTACAGGTGACTGTAAACCACCAGGTGACTGAGAACTGACGCCAAGGCTTCTGCGCGAGGAGCAAGTGTTCTTAACAGTGGAGCTATGTCTCCAGGCCCTCACGATATTTGTGAACCCGTGTATAATTTTGCAAAGAGTTTACAGATATACAGGATTTTGAGGTGTTTCAATACTTGCATACACACAAGCATATCTATTTCATCAAATATTTATCATTACTTTCTGGGGCAAATGCACATAGAGAAAAATTTCCTAGCTTTTAAAATCACAGTATATTTTAATTGGTTAATATTTCTTTACCCCTTCTTATATACCTATGAAGACTCTGGTACCCACAATTCTACTCAAAGATATATATATATATATCAATATCTGACAAATTTTTTTTCCTTAGGTGTTCAGACTAATGAATCCAACTGCAAACTCTCTTGCCAATCTAGATAACTCTTAGTTAACTTTCGTGGAAAATATACCTGAAAGTCCTTATACTTCTTCCCAAACACATTCCTGTCTTATCATTTTAAATGTTTGTGTCAAGATTGTTTTGCCTACCTAAATTCTCCCTTCATCTCTAGAATATATATACTCAGTGTGTGCAGATTTAGCCTACTGTGTAGCGCCTCTGTCATCTCAATGAGCCACTATCGACTATTACCATGCCATGCTTGCCTCCCTCGGCCCTTGTTCATGTGTTCTGCCATCGACATCACAGCCTCAGTTGTGTCATGCTTTCCATATAAGATTCTCCAATAGATTCCTTTATGACTGTTCTGTTGTAAACTTGCTCACTCCTTCTTCCCTTCACTAATTTTCTCATATGTTTTTCTTGATTCAGGGCTACACCAGGTGCCCTTTTCCCCCCAGGTTACTTTATACTTTACACTTACTTTCTTGCACCTGGCCTGGCCTTCTTTTTCCAATTACTCCTCATAGGCTGATCCCTTATCCTTCTGAATCTTTATTAAGAAATCATGTCCTTGGTAAGATCTTCCCTGTCCATTTCACCTAAAATTACAACTGCAAACCATTCCAAATGATACCCTTGTTTACTTTTTCTCCCTGTTATTTCTCACTTGATTGTATTTTACATATTTTATTTATGTCTTCTATTACCTTGCTTCTCAGTAGGAATATTAGTTATAGGGATATATATAGTTTTGTTGTGATTGCTAACTGTTGCTTCTTCTAATCATAAAAAGAGCCTGGTAATCAAATAAAATTTATTAAATAAATATTGATTTATTTGGTTTTCTTTTTATTTGATCAAGTAGGTTGGAGCATATCTTGGTAAAAAGTAGGAAGCAGATGAAGCCAGCAGTAGTGTATTAGTGGTCATAATGTGATCTTTGAGAAATGACAAGAGACAATGTGTTATATGTTGGAAATAACGGCCATATTAGTACGACTTTTGCTCTATGGTAAAGTTTGGGATTTTAATAGAATCAACAGAGAGACAGTGAATCTTTTTAAGTAGTTAGTGAAGCAACCAGATTTTCACCTTAGAAAAATTTGTCTGACATCTGATATAGAATAAGGTGGAGACAAGCAAAGCAAGAAAAAGGCAATAACTAAGAAGTATTTCAGTGGCTATACAAATGCATGAAATTAGAGAAGACACACTGGCTTTATTATGAGATAGAAATAATGATCTGTCATAATGAATCCAATGTGAAAATCTGAGACCTATGAATCAGTTTGGGATAATGGATTGGGACAGCAGTGACATTACAGTCATTCTAATGTTTCCTCGGTTATCTATTTCCATCTACCATAATGCTGATATTTAACCTAAAAGGAGGTGTCCTAACATCCTAAGTGACCATCAGGAGTCTTGATTACATAACCTAAAAACCAGTTCCTCACAGTGTTGGTACCAAGCAAGAAAACCTTGGTTATAAGTAGGTAGATTGCTTAAACCTTCACTTACTTTTCTGCAGACTACTTAAAACCATTATTTCAGACTCTAGCATGGATAGATATGGAATGCATTCTCAATAAAGACAACCCATGAAAGAGTTCATGCTTCCTCACAGTCTGTTGTAAAAGCTGGAACTCACAAGTGTCATACCACAGAGTTTACGTATTTCCTTGATTCATATGTCATTGGCCCTTTTTCTTATGAAAATAGTCTTCCATTTCTCTGATAAAATGCTATTACTTGAATTCTTTTCCTAGGAGAAGGCATATCCAGGTCATGATATATAATTCTGATGTTTTAACTTGGAGACTGGGTCACTACTTATTCCACTCGGTCCTATGGGGGAGATGAATCAGTTTTATGTCAATGCTATAATGCAAAACCTACTAAAGCAGCACACAAGTAAATATTGTAAAATCTTCCAAAGTTGAAGAAAGATTCTGAGTGATAGATACTGACTTAGAAGTTACTAGTCTAAAGACTTTGGTGGAATATTGAGTACAGGAGAGAAAGAGGAAATATTTACGGAATATAACTATATAGAAACTAAGTAGAGATTTAGAACTATCTGAAATATAACATAAAAATAAAAGGGTTTCATGAATTTAAAGAAGAGATAGTTATAACAAAGGATGATATGACTAGAGTGAGAAATACAAGGACTAAAAACTGACAGTTTTTAGTGACTTTCCTGTTACAGCAGATATTGTGTGGATTTCTTTCTCTGAAATGGATGTGTCAGAAAGCACACTACAGTAGGTTAGGCAGTGTCGGAGAGGTTGCAAAGCAGAAAAGACTATAAATTCCTTTTATAAAAGCCATTACTCAGAAGGGAGCAAGGTCACTGGCATTTCTACCCTGCAGAGAAATATCACTGCAGCACGCTTTTACAAATGGAATGAAACAGCGGTGGTATTTAAAAATTATACAAAGCTTATTAGAGATACTATCCTCCCTTTCCATTGCTCACGTTCAAAGTGGCAATTCTGGTAGCTGGAAGACATCACAAATCACATATGAGCATTACACTGCCATTACTGGTCATGTTCACAGTCTTGTAACAAAGCGATGTGGGATTAAGCTTCCCCTTTTGCACCCCAAGACAACAGTCATCCTAGAAGACAGTCTGCCCTGGATACATTTAGCATTCTTCCATAGAGCTTCGTCAGCTGTCCTCAAGCAAAAAGATCAACCGAGTTGAACTGTAACCAATATTTACAGAAGAGAAAAGTCGCCAGAAATTCCACAAGCGGGAAGTATACGAGGACAAATTTGGCTCCAATGGTGTCTGTAAACGGTCTGACCGGTGAATAATTGCTGCAAGGCAATTAAGAATGCTGTGGTCTTACTGAAAGTTTTCTGTCTTAGGAAGGTATGGATTTTAACTCTGATTAGGAGAACAAAGCAATGCGACGAAAATTACCTGATGGCTACACCTGACAAAAAGTGGCAAAAATTGGGCTCTGGCTATACTGAGAACAAAAACATCTTTCACCCCAAGTGCTTATGGTTTTATCAATACACTAACCAGAGCAAACTATTGAATTCATGCTGGAACCCATGTTACTTATAGTTCGGTAGCTGTGCCAGTAAAGTTGTATACACCCTGTAGTTCTGCAGTCATTTCCCCTTAGTGTCTAATTAAAAACAATATAGCCCCCACCAGACCTGAGCTCAGCAAATCCAACTTTATTAGAATTGCTTCTCCACATACTGGGAATCCTCACAGAAACTGCAAAACATTCCATGAAAGAAGAAGGCTTTCCTTCAGCTGCCTAGCCTCCTGTGTCATTGGAGACATCAACTCAGACTGTTTTCTGTTGCTTGCTTTCCAGTAATCTCAGATACCCACACTCAAGCTATCATGCCTTACCCAGATTTAGACACAGACCTCACCCTAAACTTCATCCACTGAAATATGACCATGCCTGTCAGATATATTTGGCCAGAAGACGATGCTCCAAAATGTTATAGAGAGTTTTGGGTGACTGTTCAGGAAGCAAACTGTCATTTTCTCATTTGGGAAGCTGCTTACTGGCACTCCCGGTATACTCAGGTAATTGATTTTATTCCTTCTCAAGCCTCTGATGAGGTTGAAGACAAGATAGTCCAGTTTTATAATTAAGTTTAGTTGTTTAGGGTTAAGATGTTTTTAGGTCTAGATAGATAATGATGAGATAGGATAGATTGATTTACATTCGGAAATTTATACTCACCAAGATAGGAAGGATGTTTTCTTCAAGGTTGCCAAATACAAATAGCCAAAACACTATGAATGTAATATTTATATAATTCATGGCTTCTTTTATATAGCAACGTTTATATAATTCATAATTGCATCATGGTTCTTCTTGCTGTAGAGAATTTATTGTATATATGTGTAATAATATAAATGTATATGTAAAAAATAAAAATACATAAAAAAGAAAGTAAGACCAGATTGTGTGGTTTAATGAAGTAGACTTTATGCCTCGAGATAAAATGAGAAGACGGCATTAGGAAAGAACATGTACAGAATTACGATAGTTTCTAACCAGGGGATGAGGGTCTGGGAAGTTCGGTGGTAGATTGATTATATTCCTAGCATGTGTGGGGCTTAATCCTTAAGATGAAAAGCAAAAAGAAAGGAAATGCAACAAAAGAAGAGCTATCACTGGAACCCAGAGGTTGATATTTTACTTCTGAGCCTTTGACCTCTAAGGGGCTAGTTACATCTAAGCCTGGGTAGCCTCAGTAAACCTCCTAGCTCTAAGCTGCATACTCCAAGGCTTCTCACAGAAGAAAGACATTTATTGTCTAAAATTAAGTCATCCAAGGATATAACATAAAACCTTGCACAACCTTATTTTCTTGAAATTGGCGATTTCTCTGCTTTAATTTGCATACTGAAAAGGTCTATCAAGATTTTTTCTTTTCTAACGTAAAGAAATACACCCTCTAAGGTGAACTCAATCACATATCCAGTTTAATTATTATTAATAGTGGAATCAAGGTCAAATTACAGCTGGACATGCATAAAATTCATCTTAAAATACTATCAAATAGTAGGAGCCAACATATCAGACATTGAATAGTAAGCAATGAAGAGAGATAAAAGACGGATGGTCCCCCTAACTACAGTGGCTTAATGTATGAAAGGGGCTTCTATGACACCACTCAAAGGTAAGTAGAGAGTTCAATGTCCACATTAAATTAGAAAACAGGGGTCAAAAATGGAATAACTACTAGAGCTTATAGGCAGGCACTATACTAGTCTAAACCCTTTATCTGAGGAAGGATCATCATAGTTAGATCTTTTCTCTAGTTTCATTGTTTTAGAAATATCCCCTGGTATTGCTTTTAAGTTGTGTCAAATGAATTTCTATTCTCTGGGCCTCCCTGTCTTTACATTCTATTATGAAATTAATTTCCATCACTTGTCTTTGGAGAAGCAAAGACAAAACTTTCCCCTTGTCAAAAATCAGTGGCCAAATTTAAATTGCCCTTTTGGATGTACTGATTCTACCCACAATCACAGCTGAGAGTTTTCTGGTCTGTATTATGCCTCTCATGTAGTGATGTCAATATTTCTTCACATGATAAAAACAAAGAGATCCTTTATAGATTTCTGGTGTAGGAAAATATTTTTTGATTGACAAGATGATTCTGATAGAGTTACCATCATGTTTTTTATTTCATTCCAAGGAAGGTCCATGTTGACAATAACTTGCTCAACCATGTTCATAGCTGCCTTATTCATAATAGCCAGAACATGGAAACAGCCTAAGTGTCCCTCAGTAGAAGAGTGGATAAAGAAACTGTGGTACATATACACTATGGAATACTATTCAGCTATTAAAAACAAGGAATTCCTGAAATTTGTGGATAAATGGATTGAGCTAGAAATGATCATAATGAGTGAGTTAACCCAGAAGCAGAAAGAATCAAATGGTATATACTCACTTATATGTACACACTAGCCCAAGGGGCATGTCCCACGAAAGCCTTCACTTACCAGGAAACTGGGACAGAGGGGAAGGCATCTTATTGGGACTCTAAATGAGAGATGCATGGGAGAATAGCAAAATAAAAGGATAAAGATGGTCCTAGAAATCTACAAGTAGAACAATGTGATAGGCAGATTTGGGCTCAGGGGTCCTGCTCAAACTAAGGCACCAGCCAAGGACAATACAGGAGGTAAACTTTAAACCCCTTCCCAGATCTAGCCAATGGTCAGAATATTCTCCACAGTTGAGTGGAGAGTGTGATATGACTTTTTCATGTACTCTGGTGCCTCACATTTGACCATGCCCCCTGGAGGGGGAGACCTGGTGGCACTCAGAGGAAGGACAGTAGGTTGCCAAGAAGAGACTTGATACCCTATGAGCATATACAGGGGGACGTAATCCCCCTCAGGAACAGTCATAGGGGAGGGGAATAATGGGAAAATGGGGGGAGGGAATGGGAGGATACAAGGGATGGGATAAACATTGAGGTGTAACAAGAATAAATTAATAAAAAAAAGGGAAAAAAAAGAATAATGGGAAGATGAATTTTGAAGCATTTTTAGAAATCTAACACTGAATTTGTTTCAGAAAACATCAGAAAGAGAAGTTAAAAATCTATAATGGGCATGGCTGAGCAATGAGCTCTCACCACTTCAAATGATGTTATGCAAGCTGCCAAAGGATAAAAGAATCTACAGTCCTACAAACTGTAAAGCCAATGATCCAGAACAATGAATAATATGGCAACATAACCACAAGAGTGTAATAGTATATCTTAAGGTTAACTAACATTCATCTAATTGTACTTAAATCCTAGGAAACAGGACAGAATTCATGACTGGTACGCTTGGCTGGTAAAGAGAATCTAGTACAGTGTCCTTCCTAAGCCAAATCATATCTGACTATATCCTAAAGATCCATACTTGTATCCACAGAAAAGTTTTAGCTCTCATCTTTAACAAAGAAGCTCTTTTGTTTGCTTTTTGTTTGTTTGTTTTCTTTGTTTGCAGCAGACAGAAACAACTATGGTAATTCTAAACCTATCAAAAGATAAAAATACAAAGAACATCTGATTATTGAGTTCTGAGATCCAATGGATAAGTCTACAATATCAACCCTCTACCTAAAGATCAAGGAACATCTGAGAAGAGGGGACAAAGAGATTTCAAGAACTACAGGACAAGTGTGTCTGCTCTGATATAGTGACTATTAAATGTAACTGGGAAGCTCTACCAATGTAATCTAAAAATTATGGTCACCTAATCTAGACCTGGAATTGTTGACATGCCAATTAAAATGGGGGAAAATAAAAAATCCTACCTATAGATTAAAAGCTAGAGGTAATAATGGAATCTGAGAGAGACAGAAAAGTTTCTCTTTTCATGGGATTAGTCCTGATAGGTAATAAATCCAAAGAGGTAATTATTAAAAACATACATGTATGAGCAACATTATATGAACTCTGTATGAGGTAAATAGATATATTAGATAGATGGATGGATAGATAGATAGATAGATAGATAGATAGATAGATAGATAGACAGATAATAGACAAATAGAAAGGGATTATAATTTTAAAAGGTTTTGCATTTGAAAGGAAGTAGAAGGACACAGAACGTGTCAGAGGCAGAGAAGGAGGGGTAGTAATAATATAAATGTAGTACTATATATGAAATTTTCCATAATTAAAATTAAAATTTAAAAATTATATGCTATAGGTTTGTTGTGAGCCAGAACATGTTACTTTTGGTCCTTGTGGCTCTGTAATATTTTCAATTCAGTCATTGTAATACTTCTAGCTTTGTTTGTTTTATCTAGAATTTATTTGACTGTTCACAGATGTTTGCTCCTTCATATGAATTTAAGAATTATTTTGCCGTTATGTTAAGCCCAAACTTTGCAAGTTTGATTACTGATGTTTTTGGAGTAAGTTAAAGTATTTTAATGTTCAGAATTTAATATAATTTATTTTACATAATTAATGTTTCTCGTGTCTAAAATAACTCTTACTAATAATTGAGATATTACTAATTGGAGGAATAATTGGCTTCTCTAGTTGTTCTAAAACTCTACTATTCTATAAAACACAACTAACCCTACATCTATGAGTTAAAGCTCTGGAGCAATAATTTATGTTTTAATTTACTAATGTAAATGACTGAAACTAGTAACCAACTAGCAAAATAAAGTTTCCAAAAAGAAAAAAAAATTCTATGTTGATCCAGCCTCAGTAGTAAGTATCTGAGAAACAGAAATTGGGGTATGAGGTAGTCAGCCTCTGAGCATTGCCCAATCTTAGATGCATCCTCTTTAATCTGCCATTTTCATTGATGTGAACAAACTCTGCCCTGTAGGTGAGAGTCACCATCCATTGCCTAGACAGTCACTACTGCCATATACATGGCCTTACCCAGATGTAATACTATCCTGTCAACTTAAGTTGGATCTGTGAATGCATTTGTCTGAAAAAAATATAACTTTGACAATCAGAGTTAAGACATATTAAAAATGTTCTTTCTATAATATATGTTTTGAATAGTATCTTTTTGTGAGTTGATCTGTGAATTTTACTATCACGGAAAACATTTTGATGAGAAATGACTTAGGGTTCTCAATACAGTTCTAAAATATCATGCTGTGTATAACTCAAGTTAACTCTTAATTTCTAAGGAAATAAATATACTTAGTGTGCCAAGTAAACAATTTTGTGAAGTGCATCTGTTTTTAATTCATCAGTGTTGAGAGTCTGAGCAGAATAGAATATAAATGTGATTTTCCCTTACAAGTTATGACTTTGGGGCTCTAAAATGGAGGCACTTTATAGTTCTCCCCAGCAGTGATGCCAGATCATCATCATATTCCAATGTTGCAGGGAGATAATACTTCTTTCTCCAGCAGCAGGAAGAACGCACCTTGGGTCAATTTGTTCTCCTGGTGTGTCTTGTTTAGCAGCAGCCTTTTTCTTCCTGATAGCCACAGACAACTTAAATGACCAGGGCCTCTGCTTGTCACCCAAATGCAAAGGAACTTGATTTAAATATTCAGCAAAGTATAGATGCTGATGGGAGGACTACTGGAAGCCACTAGACTCCGAGGATGAGCATGACACCTGTGTAATATCCTCCAGGAGAGCATGGTGTAATTTTCAAACCATGCAGGCTCTGGCCAGTATGAGTATTTGGCTCAGACATTTAAACAAGAATGGCACAACTGGGCCCTTGGATGTACATTGCTTTTCACTGGGAATGGTTTTCCTATCTTACATGTTTTACTTTTGTGAGCCAGTGAGTGACTAACAGGCAAGGATTAGAAATTAACTCTTCCTATAGATCTGGGCTCAAGAAAATCAAAACTGAAACTGCATGACATGTAAAGTAAATGCTGCAGGTATGTGAACACAAAATAATACAGCCTGATCTTTCAAGACACCCAGTAGGTCTCATGCAATGAGATAAAAGAAACCAGAGGGAGCCAGGGAGGGCATGCTTGCTTATTAGTTGATATACAGGTAGCAACTGAGTTAACGCTTTCTCTTATAAAGGAGAAAGAGGGAACGGGAGATGGAGACAGGGAGAGAGGAAGACAGGAACAGAGAGAGTGAGGGAGAGGGATAGAAGGAAAAAGGGAGAAGGAGAAATAATCTAAATACTATTCCACAACAATTACTTCTCTAATTGTACTTATAAGAACTAAATTTTCTTTTCTATGTTTTAATGTTACTTCCTGCCTCTGATTCTCACTGTGACAAACATGGCTTGTGTTCTTCATGATCCCTTTTGATTGTCAGCTAACACCACTAACAGATAACAGATTTCTCCGAGATCAGGTTCTACATTCCAATGATTGAAGCAGCTAAAATGTCCATGAGGCTGATTTCCATGTGAGGTCTGTGCTAATTATTGGGGTTTTTTTTTATAGAGTAGTCAACATTCTCCTTGAGCAAAGAGATATTCAGACATTGACAATGTATCAAATCCGTCATTGAAAAAAATTAAAAGAAAAACCACTTTTGGCCAGGCAATTCCATTTTTTTCCTTCAGTACCATCCCCACCCCCCAAGAGCACAGTGTGGTTCCCAACCATCTAGTTGTTCCTTGCTTTTTCCATAAGTGATAGTGATAAAGTATTGTGCTTAGGCTGAAAGGTAATGGAAATACAGAAGGCAAGAAAACCTGCTGAATAGGAAATCCTCTCCTTTTGAGGCTCTGATCTCATCTGTTCCTCCTTCTACATGACTGTGAAGCTCAGAGCATGTAGGAGTTCATGGAAAATATTTCTTGAAAAGATACATGTGGCAGGAAGCCATCAGTCCACACAATGTCCTAGCACCATGAAGGCACACAAGACCAGACACAAGTTAGGCATCTCGGTCCCTGCTCTGTCTGTCATGTCATTGAGGAGTCTCACCTCATCTCCTCATATGTTAATTAGCCCATCTAGCTTGTAAACAGCACATGATTAGTTTGATATATTTAGAAACAAGAATGAAGCAGGCATAACTGTTCTTTGTAGGCATTAAGTTTATTGTGTAATTCAAATGCTGATTTCTGTATCTCCTATATTTGGTTTCAGTTCTTTCTGAGAATCTCCTGTCTTCATGTTGTGTAAACACTGCTCCCCAACTGTCCCCGGATATGCCAATAAAATAGCTTAAGCTAATCACTGAACATGGGAGAAAATGGAGCTGGGCTTCCTGCCAGCTGGGAAAGGAGGAATGAGGGGAGGAAGTGGGGGATTCAGCTAAGGGAGAGGTTGACAAGACATCAGGAAGGACTTGGAACAAGGAAAGCTACAAACTGCAAGTATCCCTGGGATCTATGTTGGGAAGAAACCAGGTTAGTTTAGAGGATTAAGAATAGAGTAATAATTGCTTAGTTATTATGTTGTGAAGCTTATTATTAAAACAAATACATAAGAGTCTCAATTATTTGTGTGAAAGCCAGGTTAAGAAAGAAATAGAGAAACAGTTATAATAAAATAACCTCAACGTGCTGATATTTTTAAAAGAAGCCCTTGATCCCGTTTAGACTCAGTTAGACTTGCATCTTTCCTCCATCCTGCCCTCCCTGCTTCACACAAACACAACTGAGCTTAGTTCATTCACTGTTTCGAACAACCTTTAACTAAAAAGTTGTTGTATTTTTGAACTATGTAAATAAAATAAAGTACCTCTTAAAAATTCAGATCTAAAGGGATAACATTATCAAGGAAATTTTAGTAGTAAAATTGTGTTGTAATTTTTCTGATATTACTTAATAAATTAATGTCATAACACCATCCCCAAAAGGCTGAATTGAAATTAACTAATTGTTACTGAAAATAAGCCACTCATCAAGCACAGATTTCATATGCTGATAAGCCATTATTGGAATTCATTTAATATTTTTAATTTATTTTTATATTTTATTAATTTATTCATATTACAACTAAAAGGTATCCCATTCCTTGTATCATCCCAATCCTCCCTCCCTCCCATTTTCTTCTTACTCCCCTCCCCTATGACTGTGACTGGGGGGGGGGACTTCCTCTGCCTGTATATGTTCATAGGGTATCAAGTCTCTTCTTGCTAACTTGCTATCCTTCCTCTGAGTGCCCCCAGGTCTCCCCCTCCAGGGGACATGATCAAATATGAGGCACCAGAGTACGTGTGAAAGTCAGACCCCACTCTCTACTCAACTGTGGAGAATGACCTGTCCATTGGCTAGATCTGGTAAGGGGGTTGAAGTTTATGGCCTGTATTGTCCTTGGCTGGTGCCATAGTTTGAGTGGGACCCCCTGGAACCAAATCTGTCTATCATAAAGTTCTTCTTGTAGGTTTCTAGGACCCTCTGGATCCTTCTACTTTGCCATTCTCCCATGCTTCTCTCATCTAGAGTCCCAATATGATGTCCTCCCCTCTGTCCCAGTTTCCTGGAAATCTATCTGGCACTATCTCAGAAAACTGGGATTAGGGCTTCCTCAAGACCCAGCTATTCCACTCCTTGGAATATACCCTGAAGATGCTCCAGCACACAACAAGAACATTTGTTCAACCATGTTCATAGCAGCTTTATTCATAGTAGCCAAAACATGGAAACAGCCTAAGTGTCCCTGAGTAGAAGAATGGATAAAGAAGCTGTGGTACATTTACACTATGGAATACTACTCAGCTATTAAAAACAAGAAATTCCCAAAGTTTGTGGACAAACAGATTAAACTAGAAATCATCATAATGAGTGGGGTAACCCAGAAGCAGAAAGAGTCAAATGGTGTATACTCACTTATATGTACACACTAGCCCAAGGGGCATGTCCCACGAAAGTCTTCACTTACCTGAATATTTTTCTTAATGAACTATTCCACTCCTTGGAATATACCCAGAAGATGCTCCAGCACACAACAAGAAAATTTGCTCAACCATGTTCATAGCAGCCTTATTCATAATAGCCAGAACATGGAAACAGCCTAAGTGTCCCTCAGTAGAAGAGTGGATAAAGAAACTGTGGTACATATACACTATGGAATACTATTCAGCTATTAAAAACAAGGAATTCCCGAAATTTGTGGATAAATGGATTGAGCTAGAAATGATCATAATGAGTGAGTTAACCCAGAAGCAGAAAGAATCAAATGGTATATACTCACTTATATCTGCATACTAGCCCAAGGGGCATGTCCCACGAAAGCCTTCACTTACCAGGAAACTGGGACAGAGGGGAAGGCATCCTATTGGGACTCTAAATGAGAGACGCATGGGAGAATAGCAAAATAAAGGGATACATATGGTCCTAGAAATCTACAATAGAACAATATGATAGGCAGATTTGGGCCCAGGGGTCCAACTTTAAACCCCTTCCCAGATCTAGCCAATGGTCAGAATATTCTCCACAGTTGAGTGGAGAGTGTGATACGACTTTCTCACGTACTCTGGTGCCTCACATTTGACCATGTCCCCTGGAGGGGGAGACCTGGTGGCACTCAGAGGAAGGACAGAAAGTAGCAAAGAAGAGACTTGATACCCTATGAGAATATATAGGGGGACGTAATCCCCCTCAGGAACAGTCATAGGGGAGGGGAATAATGGGAAAATGGGGGGGGAGAGGAATGGGAGGATACAAGGGATGGGATAAACATTGAGATGTAACAAGAATAAATTAATAAAAAAAAAAAGGAAAAAAAAAGAAAAGGTTTTGTTTTTGTCCTAATATACTTTCATTTCTTTAAAAATTGCTTTTTATACCATATCAGTTAGAAGTATATCAGGAGTTGGAAGCCAGTCTGTAATACACACAGTGAGGTTATATAAGGGCGGGAGAGAGTGGGAGGAAGAAGGAAGGGGAGAATAAAGAAGGGAGAAGGGAAGAGGGGCTGAGAATAGAATATTTCAGACGTCAAATATTTTTTAATTTCGTGTGCATAGTATCATACTTGAATCTTTGACTATCATGACAGATTAACTCATATATAACCACGTTTCACCAAGGTAGGGTTCATTTTACCGTACTGAATACCTTTTGTCTGTATGTATTTGTTTTCTTTCAGTAATATTTGCAGTTTCCTTTATACAGGCTTTACACATACTTAGGTAAATATATCCCTAAGTATGTGATTTGTTTGTATGATTATAAGTGATATTATCTGTTGGTCATAAACTATTGCTTTATTCATCTGTTGTGATCTATGAGTACCTTGTAAGCATATACCATAGCCCACCTAAAAAGTATCTTCACTTTAAAAATATTATAACAAAGCCATGTTTCATATCTAAGAAAACATTAGTTAAACATAGTATATATCATATTAATATATCTATATACATATGCATATATACAATATACATGCAATATATACATATTATACATGTATATACACATTGAGATGTATACCTATCAACATATTTATATATATATATATTTGTAGATAGAGATATATATTGATATGATGCACATACACATATGTCATATAGTGTTTTATCTCTGAAAGCTAGGGCAGATAATGTCTGGTGTCTGATGATGCCTTTGACTCATTCAGTTAGATTTTGGTGTATAGTTTATTGGATTTTTTTGAGCATAAGTTTACTATCATGCTAGCACTATATTTTATTTTCTATTTTCTTTGGAGACATGGACTCACAGTGCACTCATGATGGGCCTACAACTTTCTAGACAGACCAGACTGATCTCCAACTCTCAGCAATATCTTCAACTCTCCTCATAAGTGCTAGATTGAAGGTTTGCCTTCTCCTACTCCTGCTTCTTTTCTTTCTAGACTTTCCTTGTTTCATCTTTATGTACTATTTTTTAAAATACACCTTTTCTTTATTCTATTTCCTTGTTAAAACTAAAAGTTCATTTAACTGTAAGTACCTGAAACATATGGGGCTAATTATAGACTTTTAATTCTATACTAAATGATGCTATGTTTATCTGTACACTGATACTATAATTATATGGCATTATAGTAAGTTGGTGGCTTAATGTCAGATGTATTTGTCCAATTATTTATTTGTTGTATTTTCTTGGTTAGGTCAGGTTATAGAATTTTTTACATGTATACTTATTTCCTATTTCATGTAAACACAAATTTGCTTCTTTCTTCCCCAGTCCTGTGCCTTGCATTAATGGCTTTTATTTGGCAAGGATATCTTATACAATGCAACACAAAAATTATATGTGAAAAGCACTAAATCCCATGTCAATGACAACTGATCCTCAAATTAAACAGATAGGAGTTGGTGAGTGGAAGAGAAATGACTGATAAAGGTAGAACCCAAGAAAGCATGCAGAGAACCAACTTTTCTGACTTTATGCCTCTTAATTCTAAAAACGGAGTCCTTAATGTCCCTTTTCCCTATTGTTATAAGGTATTCATACTACTTCAAATGTTCAGAAATATTTTCTACAGAAATGATTGACTGATGATTACATTCCAAACAGCTTAAAAGTGTCTGTGCAACCGCAACAGTATGCCATTGGAATTAAACCGTTGGTTATGAAAGTCCATCTCTTTTCTTGGGAATTTCATAACCTTGCTCAAGTTCCTAAGTGTCCTGTTCTATCCCTTTCCTCATCTACACCATCAGAGTCATTGTCTCACCTACACTGGAACCTAACTGTGAAGGTTTATTGGATCAATGCACACGGGTATGCCTGGTCTATTTGATGCTTTTCAGTTATAAGTTTACTTTTATTCATATAATCCTGAGATAAAATGCCATTTGTGATAATTAAGTTAAACCACGTTATACAATTTTATACTATTTCTGTGCATAAAATCAACTTTGAGTCTTACAATGTAACATAGACCCACAAGGAATGGAAATAGTGGTAATTTCATGGCAGCAGGTTAAGGCCAAGATGGAAGAGCTTTACATTATCATCAACTTGCTGGGTCTTCACAACTCTTATCTAAGCATTCACTTGTGATGTTTTGTGTGTGTCCATTAGAATTGAAATACCTAAATGATAACCTTAGACAGATTCTGCAAGGGATGCTGAAAGAGGTCCATCAATAGGCCATCTCTCCTGCTCATATCCTGTTGTGTATGCACTCTTAAATCCTTGCTTTATTCATCTGTCATGATCCATGAATGGAGCCCACGCATTAAGCATGACCTAAAAGCAAAAGAGTGTCTTTTAAAAACAAAATATTCCTTGTAAGGTGAGTTCTACGCATGCAGCGTGATTGTTGGGTGTTCTTTTCTCTCACTTTGCTTTTTTAAAGTTTTGTTTATAGTTCAGTTTCCAAGAGCTACAAAACTATATTCAAATACCAAAAGTGTTATATATTTTCTGTGTGGCCCGCTGTTACCCCCAATAGCAGTTTTTAAAACTATGCTACATGAATTGGAGGGTAGAATAAAAAGTGGAAAGGAACAGAAAGAAAAAAAGAAAAGAAGAAAAGGGAGCAGAGATTAGATGAATATACAGGAAGATAAAAGAATTTGCTTCTATTAAAGGAAACCTGTTAGGTAATTTTAAGGACTGCAATGTCCAAACTAAAGATGCTTCCATCTGCTGTTTGTATAATGGTAGTGTACAAAATAAAAATATCAATGAACCTTATTTTCTTTTCTAGCAAAATTAACCTAATTAAACTGATTTGCATATTTTAAAATACATTAATATTTAAACAGTAAAATACATTTTCTATAAAAATATTATGAGGGCATTGTTAAATGAATAAAACTGAAACTGTAGAAACTTCCATAAAGATCAAATTTATAATGTAAAAACATGAAGAAATCTCGATGGACTTGGAATATGATTGAGTCACACTCCATATAACTGGGATAAATATTAAATCCTAGCCATCAGTTTTCTAATACAAATCTCATTTCAAACTTAATTGCATATCCTCTCTTGACACCATGATTATAAGAATTCAAGAAGAAAATATTTAACAACAAGTTATTCATGGAATATTCCAGTTTTTCCAGAATAAACCCTGTGCTTCAATGTGAACAGCCCAGCAATTACTGTTCATTGGCTCACAGGATGCACTGTCTCAGAACTTTCACATCATCTCCACCTTAATAAAACAGTAGTGAAGTCATCTTCTTCATTCTGTTTATTCTTGTGAAGTAGCTATTTGTGTTGCTCTAATTTTTACTCTCTTTTCTCTCTCCCTCCCTTACTCGTCCTGCCCCCTCTCTGAAAGTAAGAAAACCAAATTTGCACACAAACATCACTGACATAGAATTAAATACTCACTTGTCATTTTCAGCAGTAAAACAAAATTATGTAATAGCAATGATTAACTAACGGCCAGTTATAATCTAGGAAGGAAGGCTTTACTGACATACTGGTAGAAAGCAGAGTGGCACCTAGATGAAGTATTGAAATTCTTCATGTTTGCTAAACAAGCTGTCCCACTCTATCACAGGATAGGCAGTAGCTTGTGTACAGGTTGTTATGGGGGCTTTTGCAGTGGCTGAACATGACGGATACCTGGAAATCATACCTGTCTCCTCTCTTTTGTCATACCTGGTTTCTGTTCCCTGTAAGTCCATGCTTTATTGCTCGTTAGCCCCACACCTCCTAGAACTGTCAGACCAGGCATTTGACAGAGTAAGTCTCATGTGTCCACTTCTTCACACTCTGTAGAGAGAAGCACTTAAAAAGACAAGCCTGTATTTCTTCTACACGAAAGACTCTTTCTTATTATGTCTCCAAAATGTTCACTCTCCTTGGATGGAGTGAGAGTGAATCTTGTTGATAAAGATGAAATAGGAAGAGGGTAATGAAGATTCACAGAATCAGGGAACTTCCATCCAGACAAAGAATTAGAACCTAATTGGTCTCTGGAAAGAAAGCAAATAGATACTGCCCAGCCCAATACCTTGTGGTCCAAGAATCTTTTCTTATTCATTTCATCTCAACACAGTGCTGGAGCTCTGCTTCAAAATTTCTGTCATGATCTTGTTTATATCTCTGCATTCATAAGTCTTGTGATGTAGAAGCATAGACTCCTCACGGCCATTGTATAAATAAACAGGAAACAGATTGTCATGTGCTGTAAAGCATGTGCTTTTCAGATGATGAATTGATTTTTAAAAGACACTGTGCAGTAGTGTGTCTAAATACAATATTATTTTATAAACCAAAAGCATTTTAAATAATATGTATAGAGATAGTCAATTGTGGAAGACTACCTCTTTGGTGATTCGTTAATTTTTTTCTCTTAGCTACAGTTGCTAAACTCGCTATATCCCTGCCAGTATTTTACTGAATTCCAGAACAAATATGTTCTTTTATGAATAACTTCTTTATCTACCCTTCCTCCCACTGAATTTTGTTACTTAGGTAAAATTATGTGAATAGGTATGGTAGATATTATATGGCTCCTTAAGGCAACAGAATAATGTCCTATCAATGCTTTGAAGCCAAAGCAACTTCCATTCATAAATTTAAATCTGGACTGTGCATTCGTTATCAATCCTTTCCCACTTGCCGCTTCTCTTGGGAATAGCCTGCTTGCCCTTGCCTTGCAAAAATCAACAATACATGCTTTGTAACACACACACACACACACACACACACACACACACACACACACACACACACACACACACACACACACACACACACACACACAGAGCAACGGGGTGGAAGATCAACAAATATATTTTGTAATATTATTGTCACTTTTGTTTTACCTAGTCTTTCTTTTTCACTTCATGATAAAAATACTGATTTCTAAGCAGTGATAATATTGCCCCTGTACTTTGAGGCCTTTAAAAATATATAATTTTATTATTTATTTTTTTCAATGAAGCATGAACACACTCTAAAACAAAAGCTTTGTTGCATGATCATTTGAGCAATTTGATTTCTTTTCAAGAGAATTTAATTCTTTCAGCTCCCAAGAAAGCATTTGGTGCAAAAATGCTTGATAATTTTGAGAATAATGCAATGAATAATACTTACCCATAAGACTACATTGAAGTACTAAAGAAAAGAAATTGGTTGAGGGAAGGTTGCTTAGAAGATGCAGGCAAGCTAACGAATAATAAAAAAGGATTAGCAATCAGTGAGTCAGTTTTTAATTAAAAATAAAAATTCATGAGATCCTGTGCAAGCATTAAAGTACAGAAAGCTAATATTTGTTCATAAAACCATCTCAATGAAAGTTGAATGAGGAATATTAAACTATTAGACTTCTTATGAGATAGAGCAAAAGAGTTCATTTATTTCTTTAATAAATGAAAATGGAAAAAGTCCTGTCAAAGATACAAATGGACAAAAAATGCACATTGGGCAATGGTGTAGAAGATCAATAAAAATTTTAATGTATTATTGTCATTGGAATAACTGTAGCTTTTGTTTGCATTGTCATCTTTGAATGGATATGTCCTTTCTATATTTCTCTCACTATATTTCCTGGTTGTGAAGCCCTGTTGGTCTTTCGTGCTTGGGATTTAAATGTCAAATGTCCTCCACAGACTTATATGTTTGAACACATGGTCACTAATGGTGCTGTTTGGAAAAGTTGTGAATGCTTGAAGAACTAGAATATTCTGGAAGAAGTGGGCCAGGGGGAAGGACCCTGAGCTCTACTTCCCTTTCACTCTAAGCTTCCTGAGCATGAGCACAGTGTGAGTATTTGGCTATTGCTACTTCCACCATGTCTTCCCTGCCAGCTGTCATACTTTCCAACCTGAGTGGACCATAGCCCTCAAACTGTAAGCCAAAACAAATCTCTTATCTTTTTATGGTGCTTTTGGCAGGATTGTTTTATAATCCTTATTAAATTTATTCTTTGATGTTCTCGTGCATTCTGATTACTGTTCCCCATAAACCTCCCTTAACTTCTTTACTACTCTCTTCTCTATGAGCTCCTTTCTCTCCTTCATGTGTTTCTGTTTTGTCTTGTTTTGTTGTGTGGCTGGCTGTGTGGTCATGGTGTGAGAAAATCTTGCCTGGAAGATTAATATTGCAGTTTGCAGAGTTCAATGTTAGGTAAAACACTTGATGCATGTTCTCTCCCAAAGCAGTCTGCATAACATCTATCAACACTAAGTTAAGCTTGCTTTGTCTGTGTCATTTACTCAAGATATGTGTTTTCTTAAACAACAGAATCTTATCAACTAGTCTTGTTTGCAACCAAGGGGAATAGCAAGAGCCTGTATTATTGGTGCAGAAAGTACTTACAGTTTCTCTAACCAATGAGTTCTATGGAGGTCAGGTATCTTAGACTGAGCTTTTATTTAATACCCTTTCAGGGCACCTTTCATTGGACCTAAATGCTTTGATGTCTCGTTCAAGAATTAAAAATTGACCTAAAATAGTATTCAGTTATTGTGCTGCTGGTTATTTAGACAAAAGAAGTGAAGTCAGAGCGAAGCAGAGATGGCTGTATCTCCATTCTTATCATGATACTATTTGTGTTATCTAAGATATGAGCCAGCTAGGTACACATCAACACTTAAATGGAAAACGGGAATGTAGTTAGGATACACAGTGTAGTACAGTTCAGCCATGAGAAACAATAAACTTATGTCTTTTTTAAGACAATGTACAAAATTGGAGGATATTATATTAAGTGAAACAAGTAATGAAGTGCTCCAGGCCAGAGCCTACCTGTCACTTAGAGGGAGTAGTTAATATCTACCTCTGAGCCTTATTACTTCTAAAACTTTTGTTTAAGACTAGACATTTCTACAAATAGGCTATAGAAATGGCCAACAGGTACATAAGATTGCCCAAGTTCACTAACCATCATGGAAATTAAAATTAAAACCCAAATCATCTACCCTTTCATATCGGTTGGGTGTATATTATCAGTGAAACAGCATTGCTGGAGAGAATAGGTAGAAAGCAAAACCCATCCTTATTATAGTTGAAAAGAAAAGAAAGAATAGCTATTCTATTATGGTAAATCTTGTAGAAGTTTCTTCTCATCCTGCTCCCAGTGGAAGTGCAATAATAATTAGCAATTCTTCTATCATAGAATTATAGACATTCTTGTCAGACTCATAGCATACAATATAAATATACAACATGATTATGCACAAGCCTATAAACAGAAAAACATGTAGTGTTTTGTTACATTCTATATATTAAATATTTTGATATTTTATAAAAAATAATGTATTTCTTTTATAACAAAATATTGTCTATAAAGTAATGTAATTTGTACTGTGAAATATTATAGTTGTATAAAACCCTAATAAAAGCTCTATCTGAGTTTGCCTCTCTGTTGCTGTCATAAAGAGACAATGGCCAATTTCAGAAGCATGGGATTTATTCCGCTTACATATCCTCACCACAGTCTACCACCAAGAAAACCAGGGCAGAAACCAAAGAAGCTGGAGGCAAGAACTGAAGCAGACACTACATGTTGGAGTGCTGTTTATGGGCTTGCTTGTGCATGGCTTGTGCTCTCTTACGCCACCCAGGGTCACCTAGCCAGGATGGAATTGCCCAAAGTTGACTCTGCTCTCGATATCAATCATAAAGCAAACCACGGAGTTGCTTACAAGCCAACCTGATGAAAGCAACTTCTGTATTGAGGTTCCCTCAACCCAGATGTTTCTAGTTGGGCCAAGATAACAAAAAAGCTAACCAGAACACATTTCTATTTACGACAACCTGGATGGATATTATTCTTAATAAGTGAACAGTGAAATACTGCATATTTATTTTGCACATGGAATCTGAGTGAAACTATGATCCAATACATAAAATGAGTGGAGAACCATAGTTTCCATGGGTGAAGTTTCAAAGAGTTCCATAGAGTTGGTGAAAAAATGTACACAATACAGCTGTTCTTAAGCAGGGCAAACACATCTAGAGATTTAAAGCACAGGATATAGAGTGAAGTTAACAATATATGTGAATGAAAATTTCAACACAAGTAGATTTCAGTTGCACTTACACAAAAGATAACAGAAAAGGAATAGGTAACTACTTGAAATGAAGGATACAGTAATTGATCAGACTATATTATAATTCTACTAATTGTGTACATGGAAACATTGCATTATGCATATTAACTACATACAATAAGGATATATTACAAACAAAATTTGCCCGAGTAATGTTAAAATTGTTGTTGCTACCTCAACTCCCAGAATGTGTAGATACTGCTCTGGAAATCTGGGTTTGAGAAATTCTAGTAATTATTTTAGTTAATTCTTTTCTTTCTAATGCTAAACAAAAAATAGTTGCAATATTATAGGAAATATTTCTGATACAAGATTTATGTGAAAAAATGATAGCATTTCTATATACCAGCAAGATATAATTTACATGAATCCCATTCCTAAATAAACAAAATTGATTTTATAAAACACATCCTAGGGTAGGTAAAAAAATACACAAAAATAATAGAACAAAATTATAAAGCTTTAAAAAACACAAACTTTAAAAAATTAAAAGTTTGTGTTTTTTAAAGCTTTATAATTTTGTTCTATTATTTTTGTGTATTTTTTTTCAAGGGGCATGTCCCACGAAAGCCTTCACTTACCAGGAAACTGGGACAGAGGGGAAGGCATCCTATTGGGACTCTAAATGAGAGACGCATGGGAGAACAGCAAAATAAAAGGATCCAGAGGGTCCTAGAAATCTACAAGTAGAACAATATGATAGGCAGATTTGGGCCCAGGGGTCCCGCTCAAACTAAGGCACCAGCCAAGGACAATACAGGAGCTAAACTTTAAACCCCTTCCCAGATCTAGCCAATGGTCAGAATATTCTCCACAGTTGAGTGGAGAGTGTGATACGACTTTCTCACGTACTCTGGTGCCTCACACTTGACCATGTCCCCTGGAGGGGGAGACCTGGTGGCACTCAGAGGAAGGACAGCAAGTAGCCAAGAAGAGACTTGATACCCTATGAGAATATATAGGGGGACGTAATCCCCCTCAAGAACAGTCATAGGGGAGGGGAATAATGGGAAAAGGGGGGGGGGGAAGAAATGGGAGGATACAAGGGATGGGATAAACATTGAGATGTAACAAGAATAAATTAATAAAAAAAAATGAATAAAAAAAAAACCACAAACTTTATGATAATGCTATACTTTATTTTTATATGGGAACACAAAATGTGTTAATTGCTCTTATTTTTATAATACAAAACACCATGTTCATTCAATCCAAAATTAAATGAAAGAAAATTCTGTTTAAATGTGTTAAGCTTAAAATATTACTCAGTGAAAAATATGTGACAGGACAGCCAAAATATAAAAAAGACACTTGCAATACAAGGGGTGTGTGTGTGAGTGTGTGTGTGTGTGTGTGTGTGTGTGTGTGTGTGTGTGTGTGTGTGTGTGAACGTGTGCATGCACACATATGTGTGCATTTGGGGACCTTTAGGAATAGTTTGGGTGTTAAAATCTGTACATATATTAAGAGAAAACACACAATTTCAAGGCTGAGATGTATATATTCATCAGTTAATTGTGTGACATGTGTAGCATTTAAAGGTAGTGAAATGGTCTCTCCAACAGGTTCTATAGAATAGAGGAAACAAGTCACAGGCCTGAGTAATTATGCTTTAGACAGAAGAGGCCCCTAGTACCTGTAATTAACCAGTTGGGAAGCTTGAGAGTTCAAGGCCAGCCTATGATACCTAGTGATACCTAGTCTCAAAAGTGAGTCTAATTTCAATGTAAAACTATAATACAAATATTTAACACAGGAGGAGATGGTTATGGTATTGTTTGAAAGGTCCTCTCATGCATGAGTTCAAACAAATACAACCGAGATATCATACTTACCACCCAACATTGGAAAGACTGGGAGAATTTTTTTGCCATGTTACAATGCTTAAATTACATCAAAAGAAAGTATGTATCACAAGCAAAATAAAGACCTATCTTGAAATGCAACTTTGAAACAGACAAAGAGAATGAATGCCAAACTGAAAGCAGTAAATTTTCATCTGCAAGCAACGAAGAATCATAAAAGGTTTTTGACAAGGAGAGCAAAATGATCAAAGATGCCTTTTAACAGTAGAATGTGTTCAGCCACATACAGAGTGAATCAGAATGGCCTTCTTAATCAAGGTTGGGAGGAGAGGGGCTGGACACACAGCTATTCAGTTGGAGACAAGACCAAGCAGGAAGCAGTTAAAATATTGAGGCAACTAAAAGCAACAGACACTTTGGTAAGCATAGGAAAATGAAAATCCAATTGGAGAAGCTGAGACTTGGAAAATCAGAATGCTAGTATTTATTGAATGCCAAAATTTATTACCAGTTCTGAATTTCCTGAAGGCACATGAAACGTGACTCAATCCAGTCCCTTCAGTACTGCTGGCGTATTTCCTTGATCCTCTTCTATCTTCTGAGTTACCTTATATGTACCTTGGGGAGGTGGGGTGCAGACACCATTGGTCTAGTCACATACAATCAGGGGTCAGTGCATAAGATTGACATGTCTGTATAAGATGCCTGCAGAAAAGCATTATTTCAGCAGTCTGAGTTTGCAGAGACTCTGCACAAAATAGGAAACCTTGCCTTCAACTGGATATTGCTGGATACAGGTGGGGTTGTTGTTGTGTTTTTGTTGGCCATTTGTTTTCTAATTTTGTTTTAAAAGTTGAGTGGTTGGACCATGAAGTACTATTTTGACCAAATACGTTATGCAAATAAAACCACTTATGTCTGTTTTCAGTCAGGCAGTTGAAATCTAAGGAGTTGAGGTCAGAAATACAGATCCTGTGTGGCTATGGACTGTCTCTCAATGAATGTTCTGGACAGGAGAGCTTCAGTGAACTTTTCTGGCTGACGATAACTTGCACATGTTTCATATAGTCTATGAAGAGAAAATATTTTTCATGGAACTCCACTGGAAAGAGACCTTAAAAGCTTAGTGTTGGTTTCTCTTGGACTTTATCTCTGTGTTTCCTCCCTTCGCTTGCTGAATTCTGGGAGTTGTCTTGGTGATAATCTATAAATGGAATTTAATCATTTTGCTGAGCCCAGTGAATTTTCTTGATGAATCACTAAGATTCAGAGTAATCTTGGGGACCCTTGACACAGAACAGCCATGCTGATAGCTATGTATTTTTAGTATCACTAGTCAAGAAACTTAATAAAAATAATGGACACAGAGAAAACGAAGGACACAGATATTTAAAAGCCTAAATGATAGACGGCAAATAGACAGATGACAAGGTAGAGAGATAGATGATGAGTGGAAAGGGAGAGTTTCCCATTGGTTGAAAAATTAAAATTGGTGGTTACAATATGGCATCTGAAAACTGGTAATAGCATGGAAGGAAATAGCTTCAGTAAAATGATGAAAAATTTCAAAACAATTTAAGGATCAATAGTAGTATGTGACCTCTCTAAGAGCACATGATCTGCACAATCTATAGGGATGAAGGGAAAAGTCCAGAGTCTGAATGAGAATAGCAATGTGTTCATTTCTGTTTGTAATGAAAGGGTCATATGCTGTACATCCGGCCCCAAGGGAGAAGGTCAACTGTTTCTCTATTACAACTCACACATGATCTTTATGGTCCTCAGGTATATCACATGTAAACATAAGGGTCAATTTATTTTTATGTTTTTATACGATGTTGCTATGGAGAAAGAATGATAATTTATGAAGAGGTATTTAAAAATTTCTTTACACTTATACTGAGTTATTTTCCTTCTATTTTATGTATAAATAGGGAGCAATTCAGCAAAATAATGAAAAAATCTGAAAATACACTTTTTTCTAGCCTTTTTAATAATTGTATGTACATTTGATGCACGTATGTAATGTAGAAAGGACATACATATCTTTAGAGTGTATGGCTCTTTCTACCATTGTTTGCAAAGTCTTGGGGGTCACTGAATGGGCTGTTAATTTACTTATTCTTGTATCATTATATTAGTAAATAAAAGAATCATTTCAATCAAGTGAGGTAGTAACCTCAGGCGCCAGCTCGCCGTTCCCTCCTCCCAGGAAGTCTTATGTCAGCACCTAGAGAAGCTGTAGCAAGAACAGAAGAGATTGACCCTAAACAGTCCCTTCCAAGGAACTAAAAAGATAACGTATTTTACCTTGCCTTTTGGATCAAGGTATTTTACAAAATCAGAACCAGGCCATTACAAATGATAGTGTCATGTGCGAAATTTTAAAACTTATACCAAGTTCTGAATATTTGGAGATACAAAGAGGCAGGTATTCAGATTATAGTTTATTTATTTTTTTTATAGTCTTGTGGTGGCGTGAAATTTATCACCTCTGAAATGCCCATGCCATTAACTGGAACTCTGTAGCCTTCAGAGCCTTGGATGAAAATGCTCCAGTCAATAGAAATAAATGTGTAGTCAGGACCCTCCTTGTGAGGTCAAAGAGAAAACACTTTGAGCACTCAAAAGCTAGTTGCTTGGAAGTAGCTCCATAAAACAAACTGGCTCCTTCCTTTCCTTTCTCTTCCTTGTCTTATCTTTTAATTTTTATTTATTCATTTTACCTCCTTATTGCAGCCCACTCCCTCCTCTCCTGTGGGTGCCACCCTCCCACTGACTTCCCCCTTTCCTCCCTCCCCTCCTCCTCCTCAGAAAAGGCGACCAACCTCTCCCCTACCCCACCCCCCATGTCCCTCAGGGGCATACAATTCGCATAAGAACTAAGCATATTCTCTTCCACTGAGGCACAGCAAGGCACCTCAGCTAGAGGAAAGTGGTCCAAAAGTAGGTAGCAGAGCCCATATCAGAGACAGCCCAACTCTAATTGCTAGGGGACCCACATGAAGACAAGGCTGCCCAGAGGCTACAAACTGACCTTTTCCAAACCAGACTCATTTTTAGAAAAGCATCTCTGTAGTTTGCAATACAACAATAAAGACTCTCTGTTACTGAAAATACCTTAAGCCATGTGAGATTGTTTTTAAAAGGAAGAGTGAAATTGCCAGACTGTACACAGAAGAAAAACTGGCCACCAGTCATGTGCAGACAGCACCAAACTAAAGCATTTCACTATAAATCAGGGCAGAGCTTTCTCCTCCACACTTTGATACAGTCTTAAAATTCAGTGGGCCTTGAAGGGACAAGTGCTAAAGGCACATGGCCATAATAACAAAGTAAATCTACCAATGTCTGTGAGATCAAGAATCAGTTATAACTCAAGAAGAAATGCAAGGTCAACACACTTCTTTTGGTAGCTACAGGTTAGATATTTTCTTTTTGAGAAAATAAATTCTGCACACTGTGAAAGGGCCTTCTGCACCTTCAAAGGCAAAATCTGCAAAGGGTGTTAGACCACCTAGCTCTTTAAAAAGATATAGAGGGTTATATACTTGACGTGAATAACCAACTATTCAAATATTGTCCGTAGATTAAATTTTGCTAATACATAAGTATAGAATTGTTTTGGAGAAGAATCAAAACTGCTCATTTCAGAACAGTTTTTATTCATGAGAACAAGTTACTCTGGCCATCTGAGACAATTTTGCAATGTATTATTATTTTTAAATTTTCAAGTGCTTATTTATGGATTCTACTTATAGATACTTAACATTTGCTAGTTAACACACTCAGAAATTCAGTCTAAATACCCTATAGGAGAGAGGAAGGGTAAGAAAAAGCAAGTATTTGCTGGAGATAAGTCTTAGTAGGGGAAATCGCCGCTGCTGAAACATGAGGCCCTGAGTTCAGAACCCCATCAATCAGGTAAAAGCGAGGTGGTGACATAGGTTCGAAAGCATAGCACTAGAGGGGTGTGAGCAGAAACAAGGTCTCTAGAGCTCTTTGGCTATACAGTCTAGTTAAATTCCTTATTGCTGGGTCCAGTCAAATACTAGTCTAGAAGATATAATAATAATAAGAAGAAGAAGAAGAAGAAGGAGGAGGAGGAGGAGGAGGAGGAGGAGGAGGAGGAGGAGGAGGAGGAGGAGAAGAAGAAGAAGAAGAAGAAGAAGAAGAAAGAGAAAGAAGAAGAGAAGAGAAGAGAAGAAGAAGAAGAAGAAGAAGAAGAAGAAGAAGAAGAAGAAGAAGAAGAAGAACGAAGAGAGAAATGGAGAGGGAAGATGCCCAATACTACTACTACTGTTCTGATTAATAATTAAGGCAAATAACATGATAAGATAAGATGCCAGGCAACAGAATTATAATATAGATGAGTTTATTAAGTGAGCATTGGGGGAAGAAGGAAAGGGAAGAAGTGTGCCCCAGAGAGAGACAGAGACAGGAAGAATAAGAAGAGAGGGGGGGAGAGGAGAGTAGAGGGGTTATAGATGAAAGGAGGAGAAGAGGGTGGAGAGGTAAGAGAGCGGGAGGAGAGAGAGACCACAAGGAGGGTCTATCCTTTTATATGGCCCTGGCAGGGCTACACTCCCATGGCAGGTAAGCAATGACATCACGGGTAGGCGGACTGAAGCAGAATCCTAACAACTTCTACTACTACTACTACTACTACTAATAATAATAATAATGATGATGATGATGATGATGATGATGATGATATAGAGAGCAATTGAGGAGGAAGACACCTGACACAAATGGTTAGTCTTCACTTACATAAATAATGCACTCACACACACATGCATATGCTCACTTAAACATGTACATATGTACATATAACAAAATAATATATTAACATTCCCAATAATTCCATTACTAAATAAAGCAAACATATTCAACACATACACACACACACAAACACACACACTTTAAAATCCTGAATGGAATTCCGGCATACACCAAGTACATAAACAATGAACTATAAATACAACTCAACATTTCTCTATAGCTGGATTTTTTTTTAATATAAATTATCATCATGTACAAAACTAATTGCCACCCTGATAGTAAATAGCTGGTGTGATCTTAGCATTTTACAACATAGGCATCTACTTTGAAATTATCTTGTCATTTCTTCCTCGCTTCTGTGCACTCTCACTTTCACATTCCTTAAAAAGAGACACAGAAATGCACCAAGTGAGAAAAATATTTCTTATTTCTTTGTTTATTTTATATTCTGACCACAGTTCTTCTTCTATCCCTCTCCTCCACTTCTCCATTTCCCTCCAGAAAAGTGATGGCCTTCCATGGATTTCAACCAGCCCTAGCCTATCAAGTTTCAGTAAGACCTAAGGTATCCCCTCCTATTGTTAAGCTAGACCAAGCACCCTGGTGAGATGAAAAAGTCACAAAGCTAGGTAGCAGAGTCAGAGATAGCCCCTCTTCCTGTTGTTAGGAGTCCCACGTGAAGACCAAGCTATACAACTGTAACATGTGTGCAGAGAGCCTAGGCCCATCCCATGTGACAATTTGGCATCAGAAAGTATGTAAAAATTAATATTAAAATAGTTTACTATTGCCCATGGGCCACCTGTAAAACATTACTGAGAGTTTAGCTGTTGCTTTTGTTGTTTATAGTGAAAAGGACTGAACCTAGGGGCTTATGAAAACTAAAACCATGTTCTACCACTGAGCCCAGAATAGTTTTTAAAGAACAGTAATAATGCCAACATATTTCAAGATTCTGTCAATTCAATCTGTATCTGTACTATCTTTTAAAGGCAAGAATTTATTTAAATTGTATTTATAAATACCCCCATAATTTTAGTGAGCTGATGAAAATTGGCATATTTTCTGAGTCAGGTTTTCAGAAATTTAGGGCACTTATTATGTATTTCTGATAAGATACCTACTAAATCTAAACCGGTAAATATTGCCTCTCATTTTATGAATATCTCCGTGTTCTTGTCAAAACAAAACCTAAATTACTGTGCACATAAGGAGAATAGCAATGAGAATACACAGAGATGATTGGATTTTGAAGTCTGTAATTATTTTCCCTTCCTCCTCTCACCACCTTCTTGCAGAAACAATATGCTGGAAAACGGGGTGTTATTTGCCTTTTATTTGTCAATTAAATCAGGTTAGTTTTTTGTTCTCTTAGTCCATTTACTTTCTGGAAGAAACAAAAATTTGGTTCCCAAGTATCTGAGGACCTGAGGAAGTCTTGCAGGAGGCTGGGTGATTAGTCAATGATCCCAATTACTGCTGGTTCCAAGAAGTCATTGCTTGTATAACTGGATAGCCCATTTGTTCTTGAAGTGCATAATGAAAAACGCATTCAATTACAACTGACATGACTTGCTCCAGCAAATGTGCAAGGTACTGCTAAATGGCGTCTAGGAGTTTCTTGACCTGACACTTCTTAGGGACAGTCCTTTCTGAAAAGCTACCTCCTGCAGTGAGATGACAGTTTAGCTGCCCTTGCAGCTGGATGTGTTCACGTGAGTAGCTGCTATGTGGGAATGAAAGAGTGCCCTATTCCTCACCAGGATGCAACCTCTGAAAAAGCAGTTTCACATTGTTGGCATACCTTATTTCCTTTGGCTCATTATTACAGCGTTGAGCAGAATAACTTTGGAAGATGATTGGAGTTATCAGATGGCTGTTCTTTCAGTAACCAGGAACAATGACACTTATCTATCAACTGATGTGTGACAGAGAGATAAAGGTAGTTACTGAATATACCAGATATATTTAGCTATAGTAACTTACATTGCATTAATTATTACTGCAGAACAAGAAATCATTTAAAGAATCTACCAACACCAACCAAATATGCTGGCGATGACACAGATCAACAGGAGTTCTCATAATTGTTTGTAGAAATAAAGAAGGGTACAGACATGTGAGGGATAATTTATCATTTACTTACAAATAAAAGTACTCATAGAATTTTATTTAATAACTTTAACTCTTTTTCATTTACCCAAACAAATTAAGAAAGATATTTATGCAAAACCTGAATATACATGTTCATAGAAATGTTATTCATAACAGACAATATTGAAAAGCACCACAATTCTTTCATTTAAATGAATCTATTCTACCCATTCGCCCACTGAGCTGTAGCTTAGATGTTTCCAAATATATTATATTGTGATTTATTTAGTCCTTGCAATAACAAGAAACGAGCTATTAATATACAAAGAAATATGGAAAATGGTAAGCACATACTGATAAGTTAGTAAAGTTAACATATAAAGTGCACAATATTTTCTGTTACCATGTATGTGACATTATGGTAAACAAAATTTTGAGACAGCCTAAGAGTTAGTTATTACTAGGGATTTTAGCTCGGGGAGAAACAATGAGAAGATCAGTTTGAGTATTTTTAAGACAGTGAAAATATTCTGTGTGTCACTGTAATAGTGACTATAAGTAGTTTTTCCTAACCAATAGACCTCCTCACTTCACAATGTATTCTCACTTAAAAATCATGGAAATTAGCTATAATCATGTAAGAATGTTGCTTCATCAATTGTAAGACTCAGAATTTCTTCAGTTAAAGATAGCAAAGAAAGCTGTGCACCAACAGTGGAAAGTCAGGAGTTCGTGAGGTTCGCCTACTTGCTGCTATATATTTCAGTAAATATAACTGGTCAGAAAGGTTACCTTGCATAATAGCCTTGGTTGCATTTTTCTATAACCACACACAGAGGTGCACACACAGCACACACATGCACAGAAAACTGGCTCTGAAGACAAGGAGCTACCTACTCACAAGGTTTCAATAGATAGTGAGAAGTGGTTACAGAAAACGTGAAGAGAGAGGATTTAAACATTAGTGAGGCCATAGTGAGATACACAGCACTCAGGCTTGGCAAGAAAGAAGATTCAACCCAAGATGTACTTGTTGCCATCTTGCCAATTCTTGGTGTCTTCTCATTTACAAAACTGCCAAGCTCTTTAGTGATCCTAGGTGCTCAAAGGTAATTAAATTTCCTGTGATCTTTTCTTTAGCTATATTCATTTAAGACCCTCAATTTGTTTTCATATAATATTTAAATACTATTTACTATGAGTAATTCTTTTAGAAACATTAGCTTAGTCATACAACCTTCTAATCTGTGTTGCAAAGATGAGAGAGTTTAAACAGCCTGCCTTAAATATCTTTGTGAGTTGCATAGTTTGATTTTAAATTTCAGTGACCTCACCTTAGACTGTACCCTGGATATCCATTTGTTGCCCCCAGGCAATTACTGAGATTGTATTAAAGACTTGGTTATTATAGTAGTTAATCTTGATTGTTACCTTGCATGGATCCAGAATCAACTAAGAGATGTGCCCCTGGGCAGTTGTGTGAGGGTTTCTTCAGCAAAGATTCCTGGAAGTGGGTAGACTTTCCCTTGTGGCACCTTCTGGTAGGCCACATGGATACAGAGGTTCTAGGAAAAACCAACACTGCTTGCTTGTGGCTTGCTGGTCACTGTGTCTGTCTCAGCATTTCTGTAGCTGTCATCATTTCATGAGACTAGACTTCAGTTTCTTTGTCTGTCCAACCAGGACTGAAGACTAATGACTCTCAAAGCATCTTCCAAGCCTTCTGCACCAGGTTGAGACTGGTGATCTGCATAGACTTACAAACTAAGTGGCTACCATTCTCAGCCTCTCCAGCATGCAATGACATTGTTAGATTCCTCAGTCCCTATCAATTGTAAGGTATTTTAGCAAACCTTCTTTTATAATACATAATATGCAGATAATATGTACATTGAATTGGTTCTATTCTTCTAGATAACTCTTCCTTATAGATTCAGCAATCTAACTCCAACATGGAACCCCTGAGAAGGAGTTCACCATTTCTTTCTGTAATTCATGAATTGTAGTCCTCATGCAAAGAGATCACATTGATTCTCCAAGAGATTTGGTTTTTAGTTCTGTAGCTTTGCCATCCATATCATTGTATATGTTTGAATGAGACAAATATAACTAGCCACAGAACTTGAATTTTGATACATGCTTAAATCATTTCATAAACATCATTCTTGCAAGACACTTCAACAGATGGATCATGGTCTCTATATTACAGGTATTGTCCTAGAATTTCATATAGATATAACCATTTTATATGAAACTGGATATTTTGGAATCCACTATAATGTGTGAAAGATACACAATACAAAGGAAACGTAGTAGTCAAGACTTCCAGAGTCTACAGCTATTAATAGTCTGAATTTGGAGGAGAACAGTTATCAGAAAAGGATTTGGGGTCTTCTAATGAGGTTCTGAGTGACAGAAATATATGTGAAGACAAATGGAGTGAGTTTACTTCTGTAGGTGAGACAGTTGATACAAATCTGCAGATACAAGGAGTCTGTGCGTGCTGTGATTTGCTTCAGTCATGCTTCAAGATTGGGAGATTTGTGTGACTTTTGCCTTCTTTTCAGATGGTAGTTTTAGATTCAGTTTCTCTAACATATTTTTGTTTGTTTTGTTTTGTTTTGTTTTGTTTTGTTTTTCAAGACTGAGTTCCTCTGTGTAGGCCTGCGTCTCCTGGATTCACTTTGTTAACTAGGTTGGCCTTGAACTCACAGAGATCCATTGGCCTCTGCTTCCCAAGTGCTGCTATTTGTAGTTTTTAAATAATTCTTTTTTAAGGGTACAGAATGCTTTGAACAAGTAGATTGATTTCCTTGTTGTGTGTCATCCAAACTATTCACTGATAAGTCATCAAAAAGAATACCATTTTATACAAAAAGGCTTAAAAACAAAAGCTATTGTGTTTTCAATACCATACAAAGATGTAGTTATAAAGAAGGAATGATATACGGGCAGACAGACAGACAGACAGGTGTTTAGAAAGAAGAAAAGAAAGAAAGATGGAAGAAAGAAAGAAAGATGTGAAAATATATAAAGAGGAACTCATGACATCAATGCTCAAGTTAGAGATTAAAGTCCAAATGAAATTTGAAATGCTCGCAAAGCTGGATTCTTAGCATTGGAAAAGCATTAAACATACATTTGTACTTCTTTTTAAATATATTTTATTTATTATAATTTATTCACATTACATCCTGATTATTATCTCCTCACTCTTTGTTTGCTTTTTGTTTTTTGAGACATAGTTTCTTTGTTACACAGAGCCCTGGCTGGCCTTGAACTCACAGAGATGCATCTGTCTCTACCTCCCGAGTAGTGGGATTAAAAGTGTATGTAAAGGTGTGCACCACCACTCACACCGGGCTCTTGATGTTACCTTCCTGTATTCACTCTTCCTCCCTCTTCTGCCCTATTTCCCTCCACTAGACCTTTGATAGGGTGGGGCCTCCTACTGCACTGTCTGGCCATAGTCTATTAGGTGTCATCAGGATAGCCTGCATCCCTTCCTCTATGTGCCCGAAGGGCCATCTATCCAAGGGGCAGAGACCAAATCATGAGCACCAAAGTGTATGTCAGAGGTTCAGCAGCAGCCCACCCTCCCCGACAATGTGGAGAATCAGCTGTCCAATGGCTACATCTGAACCGGGGATCTTGGTCCTCTGGATGCGTTGTCCTTTCTTCATGCATCACTTTGTGCTGACGCCACTGTGTCCAGATCCACAGGTCATAATGGTCTCCCAGTGGAGCTCCTGCTCCCTCCTGGACCTCCCGTCCCCCACTCTTCCCTACAACTCTCAGTGCTCTGACCAGAGTCTAACTTCAAGGGCCAGTATCTGTCCTGATCCCCAGCTTCGTGGAGTCTCTCAGAAGACATCGATTTTGGGATAATATCTGCTTATGAGTGACTGGGTTACCTCACTCAGGATGATCTTTCCTAGTTCCATCCATTTGCCTGCAATTTCCAAGATTTCATTTTTTTAAAGAGATGAATAGTATTCCATTGTGTAAATGTACCACAGTTTCTTTATCCGTTCTTTGGTTGAGGGGCATCTAGATGGAATTGCCGTATTTATTGTTTATGGGAACAGGGTACTTCAATTTGCTGGTACCTACTTGAGAGGAAGCCTTGAAAGGACATCAGTGTAAAGAAACATGAGCACAAACGGTCAACAAAATAGTGACTCGGGGAAGTCAGAAATTCTTGTTGAATAAAATACGGTGAATTAATACTGTCTAGTATTTCAGTCAACCACTCCCCTTATATTACAGTATTTCTTCTAGAACAAATGAAAAGCAGAAGAAACAATCTTCGTTATTAGCCTGTAAATCTACAAGGATAGGTCTTAAAGGGCCTTTGAAAAAGTCACTTTGTTGCCAGTGGTGAGCAGAAGCATACTTTTCATGCCTGCTTTTGATTTCCATTGGGAAACACAGTGAATTCCTCGCTCTGGCTCCTGGTGCATTACTTGAACTTATAGGCATGTTCTGAATGATACATAGATTTATAATCTGGAATTAGAGATGTTTTATAGGCTTTCCCACTTTCACCATCAATGACACTTTGTCTATTTACTATATTTCAATTCCCAGAAAGTTGAATTTTCCTATCCACCAAGGAAAAGGAAACAAAAAAGGATATCTATTCTTTTTCATACTAATATTAGTGCCTTTTGGTTTCTTTTCTAAATTTTATACTTTGCTCACACTTGCACATGCTTACATATATGTATGTATACATAATATATGTATATATGTGTATGCAGGTATGTATACATGTATATATATATGTGTAAATTATTTGTACATGCATATGTGTAACATGCACATATATAACATGTATCCTCATCACCAGTATTATTGCCTCTTGGTCCTCTTTCTAAATTTATTACTTTACCCACACTTATCCCTGTTTACGTAAAATGTAAACATATAGACTCCATGTATAAGGGAGAACACACAAGTTCTTTTTTTTTTTTTTTTTTTCTGAATTTGAGTCAACTTGCCTAATCTTATACTTGCCAATTCTATCCAGTTTCTTCAAAATTATCCTGCATAGGGTAAATAATAAATGCTACATAGTCAGGAAAACTAGAAAGAAACACAGGACTTGAACCAGGCTTACCATCATGATCCAAGTTAATCAAATCAGCCACTGCAGAAGATATAGATAGGCCACATATATTTATAGGAAGCAAATGTAATTTTTTACCATTACATGATATTTCTAAAACCATCTGAGAAAACTGAAATTCATTTTTCTAAGTAAAGAGAATTGTATCTTTCCTTGGAAAGAACTATAAAAACTACTTCAGTTGAGAAAAAGTGAAACGTCACACTGATTTACATAGGACTATAAATCTTCAGGTGATTTCCAACGTAAGAAATGTTAGCCCATGATTTTAACAGAATTTTCAATAGAAGTATAAATTTTGTACCAAGATTTGTGCACACATGAAAATATTATGTTCAATGTATAAACAATGGCTCCTATTTCAATATTTTTTAGGTGTCTGGTTTTGCTTATTAATAATAGTGCTTTCTGCTCATAATTTGTAATAGGAGCACCTTGAAGAATCATAATAAAGGCATAATTTCTAGACCAGTGCACAGATGTTCTAAGAAGGCACACACAACATGCATAATTTCTGTGTAAGTTATATATCTGTGGCACTACAGACAGCACAGACCCGGGTTGCCAATTCCTTGTTTCACTGCACTGCCCTTATTATATGGCATCTACCCATGTAATGAGGGAGGTGATAGAACTTAATATTAATTTTGTGTGGCCCACTCAGATCTTTTTTTCATAAAATGTTTTTATGGTTTCACTTTAACTAATACCTCCTCATCACTGATAGCACTTTGTGAGTCTATGTTTATGAGATGAGAACATTGTCTAGTAAAAACAAAACCTGCCTCCCCCAACAATACTCTTAGCCTGGAGAAGTGGTTCTTGACCTTCCTAATGCCATAACACTTTAATATAGGTCTGCACATTGTGGTGACCCCAGACCATAACGTTATTTTCCAACTACTTCATAAGTGTAATTGTCCCATTGTTATTAGTCATAATGTAAACCTCTTTGTTTTCTGATGGTCTGAGGTGACCCTGTGAAAGGATCATTCAACCTCCAAAGGGGCCCCGACCCACAAATTGAGACCACTGGTTTAAAACAAACCAGTGAGGGCTGGAAAAAGTGTTCCTCAGCAAAGAAACGCAGGAAGAAATCTGAAGTATCTATTATAATATCTAATAAAAAAGACTTTCAACCAAATTTAACCAAAAAAGATGAGGACAAACATTGTCCTATACTCACCAATGGAAAAATCACACCAACATGACATCTCAATTCTGAACATCTCTGCCCTAAATACAAGAGCTCTCGCATTTGTAAAAGAATCATTAATAAAGCTTTACTCATACTTTGATCCACATACATTAATAGTTGAAGACTTCAACACCCAACTTTCACCAAAGTACAGGCCAATGAAACAGAAACTAAAACCAGAAATAATGACACTAACAGATGTCATGAATCAAATGGACCTAATAGACATCTACAGAACTTTTCAAGAATATACCTTCTTCTCAGCACCTCACAGAACGTTCTCCAAAATCAACAATAGAGTTGATTATAAAGCAAGCCTCAACAGATTCAAGAAAATTGAAATAATCCTTTTTATGTTATCAGACCACTACAGAGTAAAATTGGACCTCAACAACAACAGAAAAAACAAGAAGCATGCACCCACATAGGAACTGAAAAACCCTCTATTCAATGACAACTGGGTCAGTGAAGAAATAAAGAAACTAAACACATCCTAGAACTATATGAAAATGAAGGGAGAACATACACAAACCAATGGGATAGAATGAAAGAAGTGCTAAGAGGAAAGTTCACACAATGAAAGAAGTACTAAGAGGGAAGTTCATAGCACTAAGAACCTTCCTAAAGAAATTAGAGAGATCCCATCCTAGCAACTTAACAGCACACCTGAACGGTCTAGAACAAAAAGAAGCAGACATACCCAAGAGGTGTAGACAGCTGGAATCATCAAACTTGGTGGAGATCAATAAATTAGAAACAAAGAGAACAACTCAAAGAATCAAAGAAACCAAGAACTGGCTCTTTGAGAAACTCAACGTGATAGACAAACTTCTAGCCAAACAAACTTAGTCATCAGAGAAGTGAAAATCAAAATAACTCTGAAATTCTATCTTACAATGGCTAAGATCAAAAACTCAGGTGACAGCATATGCTGTCAAGGATGTGGAGAAAGGGGAACACTCCTCCATTTCTTGTGGGAATGCAAACTTGTACAACCACTTCATAAATCAATCTGGAGCTTTCTCAGAAAATTTGGAACAGCTATCCTTCAAGAGTCAGCTATACCAACCATGCCTATACTCCTGGGCATATACCCAAAAGTTGATTCACCATACAACAAGGACATTTGCTAAACTAAGTTCATAGCAGCTTTTTCTGTAATATCCGGAATCTGGAAACAACCTAGATGTCCTTGAACTGAAGAATGGATAAAGAAACTGTGGTACATTCACACAATGCATTACTCAGCTATTAAAACCAAGAAAATCATCAAATTTGCAGGCAAATGAATGGAACTAGGAAAGATCATCCTGAGTGAGGTAACTCAGACACAGAGAGACACACATGGTATATACTCATAAGCGGATATTAACCATAAAATATAGGATAACCACACTACAATCCACAGCCTTAACGAAACTAAACAGCAAGAAGGACTCTAGGGAAAATACTTCATTCTCATCCAGAATGGTAAATAGAATAGACACCGGAAGCAGCTGAAGAGAGGAAACAGGATGGGAGCCTACCATAAATGTCCTCTGAAAGACTCCATCCAGCAAGGTATTGAAGCAGATGCTCAGATTCACAGCCCAACTTTCGGCAGAGCACAGGAAGTCTTACCGAAGAGTTGGGACATAGACGGTCCAAGAGGGGACAAGAGCTTCACAAGAAGACCAACAGAGCCAAAAAGGGCCCTGCAGAGGCTGATGTACCAACCAAGAACCATGCATGGTGAGGACCTACACTCCCTGTTCAGACGTAGTGGATAGAAAGCACAGAATCCTTGTGGGTCTCCTAATATGGGGAACAGGGTTTATCTTTGATATGGATTCTGTTGCCTACTCACTGATCACTTCCCCTGGTAGGGCAGGCTTGCCAAGCCACAGAGGAAGGGGATGCAGGCAATCCAGATGAGACTTGATATGCTGGGGGCAGATGGTATGTCATATATATGTGAACAAAGCAGTGTAGTTTCTGCCTGGGAAAGTTAGGCCACTTGTAGGAAATGCAGAAGTTGAATTTCTTCTCAACAAATGATTTTTATGGTACTCCATAATCAAGGGCTCTCTATAAATTTTTTAAAAAAATATGTATTGTAGGAGAAATTTGAGTCATAGACAAAAGCAATTTTGAAATCATTCCTAGATATGTAACTGCCAGCTTAGTACAAACAGGGAAGAGAAGTCTCTGCATTTTCAGTGCCTATCATAGCTTAGAAATTAGAATGACAAAGGGGACTTCAATAGCAGCATGAATACAGCCATTGTGATGGAAATATGGAGCTGGAATTAGTTATCAGATCAGAAAACAGATTTTTTCTTTCATAATTCTGCCTGCGCCCTTGACTATCCTTTTGTTTGCCAACTGCCTCCCATTTGTGCCACACTTAGTTTCCCACCACTTCCCCCCTGCAGAAAGTTTTCTTTTGTGAAGAGGAGGAAAATGACACTCTAAAGGAAACCCTTCTTCTCCCTCTCAAATGGCCAAACTCAAAGCTTGTCCATTCCAGCTTAAGAACAAAAATCAGAATGAACGGTCTGTCCTCCAGAAGGCAACAGTCGCCAAGCTGAAGCTTCAGAAAACAGCATCCAGTGACGAGGTGCATCTTCCACCTGGCCTAGAAAAGCAAATTTGTGAAAGTGACCTGCTTGGGTAGGCCTCCAGAGACCCTTATTAGACACTGATGCTTCTTCAACGTACGCAGCGCCTATGCCCTCTCCTACCTGTCACTCATTGTTTTCTAGGAAAAGCTGATGGGAAATAAAATTAGCTTTTATAAAATTGCACTGTTAATTAAGTAGTATTGGAGTGTTATTATTCTTGCCCTGGACCATCATGCAGCATCCGTGCGGTTTCCCGAGTTCTGCAGTTCATTAGGCGAACCAAGGCAGCTCTGCTGCTGTGGATTTTTTTTAGAGTTCACCTTTCTCAAGGAGCAAATGAAAAGGGCAAAGCATGGCAATTTCTCATTTCATAATGGGAAATTTATTCAAGATTTTTTTCTCTCCATTTATCACTGAAGACACATTACAATTAAATGCCTTCATTTGCACACAAGTAGCCTATCAACTCTTTTTTTTTTTTTTAATTCCCCGGGTATTTACAGTATGTTTCTTCCTAGCAAATTTGTATTTGATTTTACTCTGTTCACCTATTAAGCAGTCAGACTCAGAACCAGAATTAACACTATCAGTAGTAACAAAGGCCTGCGAGGACCACAGTTCACCCTGCAGACGTCGTCAGAAAAAAAATGAGAGAGAGTTCTCATCATCTCAAGAACCTTCTTTTCTGACTCCAGACTCCAGGTTCTCCAAATGTTGATGGATTATCCAGATCGTGATTAGGGACTGCTTCCAAATGACCCATCATGTCTTCAGTAGGAAACAGCATGCTCATTTCCTCTTAACTAAAATATCCTGAATACCTATACCCTGTTACATTACACCCCATTTCACCACACTGTATGTACGTTTCATTTACTTAAAAGTGACAACATTTGTTCCTGGAATTAAAAGAAAATTGTCATAATACCTTTCCCTTTTCTAGTAGCCATTATATTCATAATTGCTCCACAAAGGCCTAGAGCAGAAATCTATTTCACTTTAGATTTATTGAACTTCATAGTATAAACATTTCAGTGTTAGCTTTCAATCTTCCAAATTCAATTCCAGGCACAAATTATTGTCCGTTATAATTATAAAGGCCAGGAACTTGTTCATGTTATAGCGTGTTCCTTCAACCTTAAAAACTAGTAACACTTTGGCAGAGTCCACACATTGAAAATCTGTTTAAATATTGGTAGTTTAGTTGCAATTACAAATTTGTGTAAAATGTTATATAGTTGAATTAAATGATCTGTGAGATTACTTCCATCCTAAAACCAATGATATACACCCAAACATAAATAATAGTTTCCAAAGCCATAAGGAATAATATTAATTTGTATTTACCTAAAATAAATATAATACATATACATGATATAATGTATATACATATACATATGCTTGCACATATAAATAAATGTATGTGATATATATATATATGTTGTATATAATGTATATGTGTATGTGTATATGTGAAGCATATATGTGTATAGATATGTGATGTATATATGTGCATGTGATGTATATGCATATATAAAGTCATACCACTAGGGTGTCAATGCTCCCCTTAGGAGCCATAGATTGACAAAAATTCCTATACTAGGCATGAGAAATTACCTTTCAAGTTGTTGTTCAAGGAAGTCTAAGAGACTCAAAAACAATATTGGCTTGGTTGCCTTCCAGAAGTGAAAGCCCCTATCATTGAAGATAGCATGTACTTTGGGCATAGGACTCAGAGAATTTGAGCTTGAGCTTCCTTAAAAATCCTCCTCCCTTTAACAGCATCAGAAGGTGCTATGCAAGCTGCCAAGAGAGAGAAGACACTGCTAGTCCTACCCAGCTATAGCGTCTATGCCAACAATTGCCTACTTGGCAAGATATCTCTAAAAGTGTAATAGTGTCACTCACATCTTAGTGGCAACCAGTAGGTGTCTAGTTGAACTTAAGGATTCCTCAAAAGGAGAAAAATCATGTATCATCCTAGAATCATAGCCACCTGCCCAGGGCTAGTGAGGTCTCCAACTTACTAGCCCACCATTACTCCTAAGAGAACTCTAATATGTATCCCTATACTCACAGATAAATATATCTTTCACTTCTCATCAAAGAAGTGAATTAGCAGCAAATATAGTCTATTATATAAATCAACAACTGGTTAAAATGCAGAAAACAACTGATATTGGAAGGCTCACGCCATGGATAAATTTCTAACACAACTTCTCTTCCCACGGCTAAAGGAATAAAATCACAGAAGATGGGGATAGGAAGGTTGTAAGAGCCAAAGGACCAAGAAATTCGCTCTGAGACTGTATATCCAAGAAATGACAGGAAAACTACATATCTGCTAGATACCACAACAATACAACTACCTAAATTTTATCCAAATAATGAGAACATCAATAGACACACTCACATTAAGACATGTAATAACATGAGAGATAGAAGATTAGCCTTCTTAGCATTAAGTCCCCTAATTGCATATTTAAAGCCAAATGGTTAGTCCTAAAATCATATATATATATATGTTTGTATTATATGTGATTATATTTATACATTTATGCATTTATATATGTAACAAAGAAAGAGAAGTCATGCATTTGAGAAAGAACAAGGGTGTAAATTTTCTTAGGTTTTTAGTTATTAAATTAATTTTGTGAATGATTTGAAGCATCAGTTAGTGAAAAAATGAGTAGGAAAAAATAAATTCCTCAAAGAAAATATATTTATATTTCTTAGTTACACAAATGAATTTTTCTTACCATATTTTGTATGTATTTATTACTTTAAATTTGCTTTTGGTCAGTGGTTGGCAAATATTTTATGATGATAAAAGCCTTTTAAAGATACGAACTTAAGACAATGTATTTTAGCCAGATGTGAGATAAACAAATGTGACATCTGGCATTGGGAGAAGCTTTCCAAGGCTTATGAATTCATAAATGTAAAATACATGGTACTGCTGATACTTAAAAATGAGAATATTTGTTGACAAAATTCATGTAAACTAATAAGTTTCCTTCATAATACCTTGCCTACATTATGCCTGTATACAAAGAATGTAATGGAGAAACAGCTTCTCTGTTCACATTAAAAGGCAAGCTGTTAAGTCTTCAATAAAATTATATGGAGAAGTTCATCTGTGTTCTCTGAAATTTTGAGTCATATAGAAGCCAATATTTGATCAACTAAAGCTGATAACAACCCTCCTTTGGCTTTCAATGAAATGTAAAAAGTAAGAGAAGAGGTAAAGAAGACTTTTCATGGTAATCAATATTTTGGTCAATATTAAAATTCATGTACTTCAGCACTGAAGTCATCTGGGATATGTCTGAGGAATGAATGGAATTTTCTTTTCCCTCAAAAGATAAAGAATATACAAAAGGTAAAAGAGAAGTGGACCTCAGCAGTAACAACCGCAATGCCTCTAGCCAAATAACCAGAGATGATACAATAACCAGAAAAAAGCACCAGAAGCACAACTAAGCCTAGCAGTGCCTGCCCAGGCACGTGGCCTGCAAGAAACCTAAGAAAAATTTGTAGAATGAGTCAAGGACACAATAAAGCTTAATTTGTTCATTGGATCCCAATCAGAAATGTCCACATAAAAAAACGGAGTACTATGACATAGTCATGAGTCTGTAGGGATAGAGGTGATATGTTATCACTTTAACGTGATCTGTGTGTGGTGTCAAATTGGTTAGGGGTGAAGTTGTGAAAGGTATCGTCAACTTGACAGAATCTAGGATCACTTACTGACTGGCCTTAGAACATGCCTGTGAAGGATTGTATTCAATACAACAAGTGCAAAGACATGCTCATTTTACAGTGGACTATGTAAGGGAGTATTAATGAGAATTCAACACACATTCACCTCTCTGTTTTATAATTGTGTATATGATGGTACATAATAACAGTATCAAATTGAAAACTAAAACAAACAAACAAACAAACAAACAAACAAAGTTTTCTTAACAAATACCACATCTTAAAACTTGAAACTCGAAAGGTTCTTGGATATGTAAGACAATAATCTCCAATCAGGCTATATATTCATGTGTGCATATACAAGTATAAATATATGTATATGTGTGTATCAAAATAAAAATGACAAACTTCATTAAGAACAAGGAGTACAGAGTAAAAATATGGCTTTACAATGAGAAGATAAATCTATATTATATCTCAGAAAAGGCAAAGGAAACTATAGTTCAGAAACAAAACATAATCAAACCAAGAAAACTTCGGATATTACTTAAGATACTGAATATCTGTAAACTGGGAAAATGAAATTCTTTTTACTAATACCACTATGATGTATTCAATTCCATTTGATGAAGGGAAAGCCATTTGAAATTGGAGCCAAGGAAGCTTGAAAGAATAAGGCAGAATCTGGAGAGAAAACCATCATAAATTTCAATTTATCTTCTGTCTCTCTGAGGGTTTTAAGGACACTGTTGGGTAGGATCTAAGAGGTGCTTTGGGAGTGAAGACATATGATAAAAATATATTTCATAAACCCCACTGCTGCCCTCCCTTCTGATTTTAAAAAGCATTTGCTTGAAATGAAAAAAAAAAACAGTTTACGATATAATGCTTAATAAAATATATATGTTAAAAAAATTTCCCCAGGAGCCAGGCACAGTGGTGCATGCCTATAATCTCAGCACTGGGGGAGGAAAAGGTAGGTGGCTCTCTTTGAATTCGAGGCCAGCCTTGTCTACAAAGCAAATCCAGGTAAGCCAAGGCTACACAGGGAACTCCTGTCTTGAAAAAAAAATTCCCAGCAGCTATCAGTTAATTTTTTTTTTTTTTTTTGCTACTAGATCTAAAATCAGAGAAATTAAACAAATATCACAATAAATGAACCCTGAACTTTTCTCTATATGTAAAACAAGGTCAACATACTCTCAGTTGATTTTATATAAGCAAAAGCTCTAGGTGTCTGCATGCAGTGGGGTATGTTACAATAAGTCAAATTCCTGGAATTGTAAAAGTTGGACTAAAATCTTAATTTGATTTGTCCAATTTTTCCAAGGAATACTTTGCTAATTTAAAAAAGCAAAAGAATATCAATGCAAACCTTCAAACTTTAGATTAAAAAAAGGGAAGAAGTAATTTGAAAATGCATTCATTGACAAAATAATTATCCTAAAGTACCTTGGTTAACAAGAAACAATCAGAAGCTGATTAAGATTCAAAAGTGCACAGTGGTGGGTTCAGAGGTCAATGTTTCACTAATTACTTATGTGTGAGCTTAGACTCTTCAGATGTTATCTAGTTCGCAAGTTCAGTGAAGACAAAGTGAAGCTCACAGCCAAAATGTTAAGTGCATAATTGTTACCAAAATCAATTACTTAAATTGATTTAACCCCATGTACTAGATAAGTTTCTGCATGTACACACACACACACACAAACACACATCCGATCCATGCATACACAGTAGACAAAAACATATTAGCTAGCATTCACATAGACCAAAAACTAAGGTTATTCATGTAAAAATTTTCGTCTACATTCAAATATTTAGAGTCCTATAAGTTTCCTTTAATATTGATCTACATTTATTTTATTTTGACTTTATTTATTTTAGTTCCATATGCATTTGAAAGAAGTCATCCATGTGGATTCAAAGCATTTATTCTTAATTAATCAAGATGTTATTTTAAGCACACTTACAGATTTTAAATAAAACAGAATTTGCTCTGTCTTTATTGCATTTTTTTTTTTACAAAAAATGACGGTTTGTCTATGAAAATAAACTAATATTGAAACACTTGCACCCTGATCTTCACTATGCAATAAGATAGTTCAAACAGAATATCCATCTGCAGAGTTCTTTTATGGTCCAACACCCATTTGCTCTTAGGTAACACAGAGATAATGAACACTTTTAAAAGGCTGGAGCAGATATTGCAACCATAGATTTACTGGCTTACGAAAGATGTTACAATTCACTTTAAATTGGTAAACTATGTGGGTAGGATACACACTGATGAGCTTGCAGCCCCTGTAGAGACACTGCATTCTGTTGTGCAACACTGACTTGATATTTGCAAAGATTTTTGTCTCCTTTAAAAAAATGATAATTTTATAAACTCAAAGAGCCCTGAAACCAAACACTAAGTACATAAAAATAATTATCTTGTTTACAACTTTTGCCCATGAGTTTCTAAATAAAATTCAAACACATCTGTTTCCTAAAGGATGTGATGTTCCCATTATTTTATGCTTATTAAGTTGGAAATGCAACCATCAAATGTTATGGGGAAGCAGCATAGTTGACTATGCTAAGTCATTAAGTCATTATTTCATGCAAAGTATACATAGAAGACAAATTTTCCTGCCACACATTTAATCTATCTTTCAGAATGAGTGAACTCTAAAGCCACAGACTGTACATTGCATGTCAAACTTCATCTCATATCGATGGTCTGTGGCCTCAGTGGCACATCAAAACAGTTGATTGGTTGGCAAAGTTTTAAATTAAGTAAAGTTTGCACAGAAAATTTATATTCAAAAGTATTATCAGTAATTATAGTAGGGCAATATATAAGCTTGCAATAGTATAATCACATTTTCCCCATTCCCATTTTACCCCCTAAACCCTCCCATATACCCCTCACCACTATCCTTGAGATGTATGGCCTCTTTTTTCATGAATTGCTATTGCGTTAAATGTTATATGCATAATATGTTATTGTACCATATGTGTATGCATGTAATCCTAACTGTGTCTTCCTCAGTCCCTATAATGTTACATGTATGTATGTTTTCAGGACTGACTGCCTGGAGCTAGCCAAGCAATTGGTGGTCCCTTTTCCAGAGAAGACCAGCTCCCCTCCTAGCTTTGAGAAAAGCAGAGAAGTTGCCTATAGCTTGTTGTAGAGTTGAGGCCTTGTGACCCTTTTTATTGTTCTCTTTGGTATGTCCACTGGTATAATTCTTATTCAGCTCAGATTTGAACAGTCATGATGGTGGGACTTTTAGCATGTGAGCAAACTCTCTGATCCTATGGCTCTTAAATTTTTCGGCCTCTTCTTCCACAATGTTTCCTGAGCCCTAGGTGCATGAGTGATTTGTAGATGTATCTATTTGGTACGGTCTCCACAGTTCTGCATTTTGATGAGTTGTGGTTTTCTGTAATGGTCTCTGCTGCAAAAATTAATTTTCCTTGATAAGTGTTGAAGACTACACTTAAATAACTTGTAGATAACTCACTAAAATTGAGTAACAATTTATTATATGTTTAATTAAATAAAGGTATGCTAACAATATTATTCGTATAATTTTAATGAATTCCTATCTCTTTTTAAACTGATTTTTTTTATTAAATTAAATAATGTTTCTTTAAATTTAAGAGTGAGATATAAGATGTATTAAACAGAAGGTAAACTCACATTTTATTCTAACCATATTAATGATAGCATTAAATTGAACAAACCTTCAAACTAAAAAGTATATGAAGATCAAGATAAAAACACAGCATTCCTTAACTATGTGCAATCTTTTTAAAATGGGCTTTAAATTCAACTATGAATACAAATTCAAACATCAATAGGTGCATATAAATGGTCTGAGAAGATAAACAGTACAAACAATGAGTTAAGGTTGCCATATTGATGCCACATAAAAGACAAGATGATAATTATAGGAGTAAAGAGAGATATTAGATACTGTATCAATGTATCAGCGTTCATCAACTTCCACCCCTGTCAATGCACTTCACTGCAAAGTCCTGAAATTTGCTGCCATGGAGAAATATTTGAAGGATTAAAAGCTATAAATAAAACAAAAAGTACATTGGCTAACTTCAATATTTTCTCAACAATTATTTGTACTGTAAATAAAGAGAAAATTAGAAAATAAAAGTACTTACAATGACTTTATTGAGGAACACAAACTACCTAGCAGCTATAGAATATGCTACAATAGTAGATTATGATTTTTTTCAAGTATAAACAAGAGCAACGCTTTAAAAGGATAGTCTACATATTAGATTATAAGGCTAAATACATGCGAAAGGATGGAACACAGTATTTAAGACATACATAAAATCCAGAGAGAAATTTAGGAAATTCTAAAGTATAGGAAAAAAGTTAAATGTACTTCTAAATAGACCATGGCTTTAAAAGAAAGTTATACACAAGATACCAATATCAAAGCACCCACTTTTCAAAGTAGTAAAAGGGATAATGTGGGTAAAAGTAATAAACTCAGTAACATAAACAAAATCAGCAAACAGCCTGACTGAACAAAACAAAGGCAGAAAAGATGAGAAGGAAGATGCATCATTTCTTTCAGAGCCATAGGAAGTGAAGGCTGACTAGATGTAGTATCAGCTCACACAAAACTATAAGATATTGTTAGATATTGAGTGTTGGTTTAATTTTATGTATATAAAATTTTTTTCTGCATGGATTTATGTGAACTACAGGTGTGCCTGGTGCCAGGATCATTCAGGAAATGGAGTCTGATTCTGTGTAACTGGAGTTATGGTGGCTGTGAGACACCATGTTGGTGCCTAAAACCAGAAATGAGTCCTTTGCAAGAACAGGAAGTTCTCTTAACCACTCAGACATCTCATCAGTCCTGAAAAAAAGTTCTAAAATCATTAAATATGTAGAAATGGCTATCATTTTGATGAGCAAATTTTGACAGTAATAATATAAAAAGTAATCTATGCTGATCTTTACATTCTGTGCAATTGCAAATATAATACAGCAAGATTTTTGCAGAAATTGAAAGTAAATTCCAAAACCAACGTAGATGATGAGTAAAGAATTGCTAAAAATCCCAATTGACTTTTGAACAAGGGATTTGATAGGAAGGGGAAAGGAATAAGAGATAAAAATCAGAAAACTTTCATCAAGAAACATTGTGAATAAATTGTAAAAGAATAAATACATTAAATATTTTGAAGGAAAGAAAACTTAGAGGACTTACAATAACTTCCAAATGATTATAAAGCTAAGATCATGCAGCATTGCCTTGGGAATAGTTGTAAAATTCCACAGAAGAAAATAACAGACTTCATAAATAGACCTATACATATATGGTCAATTCATACATCTCAAGTGATCAAGACATAACATAATTTTTAGGAAATGAGCATGTATTATTATTATTATCCATATATGTTTACATACATGTATAGTTTGTTTAAAGCAGTTCATGTAAATAGACATTGGGTTTGTCAGAGTTCTGAGAAAAACCTATCAGGCTGAATTACCAAAGGAAGTTTAAGAAACAGACCATTGTAGGTTTCCAGGACCCTGTGGATCCTACTATTTCCCCATTCTTCCATGCTACTCTCACCTAAAGTCTCAATAGGATGTCTTCTCCTCTGACCCACTTTCTTGGTAAGTAATGTTTTTCATGGTACGTATACCTTGGACTAGTGTTTTGATATAAGTGAGTATATACTGTTTATCTCCTTTTGCTTCTGGGTGAACTCACTCATTATGATAATTTCTAGATCAATCCATTTGTCCACAGATTTCGGGAATTCTTTGTTTTTAATAGCTGAGTAGTATAAATGTACCACAGTTTCTTAGTCCATTCTTCTACTGAGGGACACTTAGGCTGTTTCTATGTTCTGGCTATTATGTATAAAGCAGCTATGAACTTTATGACAGGCAGATCTGGGTCCTGGGGTCCTCTTCAAACTAAGGCACCAGCCAAGGAGAATATAGGCAGGAAACTTCGAACCCCTACCAAGACCTAGAACAGGATATTCTCCACCATTGAGTGGAGAGTGAGATCTGACTCTCACATGAACTCTGGTGCCCCTTTTCTGACCACGTCCCCTGCATGGGGAGGTCTGGTGGCACTCAGAGGAAGGATAGCAAGATACCAAGAAGAGACTCGATATTCTAAGATCATATATAGGGGGAGGAGGTCTCCCTCAATCACAGACATAGGGGAGGGGAGAAGGGGGGAAGTGGGAGGGAGGGAGGAATGGGAGGAAACAGGGGAACGGCTAACAATCTAGATGTAATATGAATAAATTAAAAAAAAAAAGAAACAGACCATTTGTTGAAGGTTAAAGAACACTGTGGCAGAAACAAACATTCCTGTCATGGAACAGTGGGGGCCGTTTCCTTGTCAAGGATGGTAGGATCAAGAAAAGTGACACATTACCAAAGGTGCTAGAGAAAAGAGGAGGTGGTGGTCATGGGCAGTTTGTAGAACTGGGGTTTTTATTCCAACCATGGGCAACACAACAGGAAGGAAGAACAGAAGAGTCAAAGATCACAGCCCGGCTACATTGTTTCATCCATCTCTACAGACACTAAAGCATGTGTTCCTTTGGCTGACTCACCACAGCTTGAGAAGAATATAGGGGGGCTTGAACGCACGTGGATCAGCAGACAGACTGGACCAGAATGCAGGCCAGAGACACCTAAGGACCCATCCCATGGAAGAGATACTGGAAGTATATCAACTACTGCTTCCTGGCTTGAGACAGAACAGTGGCAGTGCATCTTCTTCAAGCTAAATGATCCTTGGAAGCTATGTCAAGCAACTTAGCAAGTTGTCTAAAGAATTATACAACTAACTGCAGGACCAAAACAAGGCCTATGAATATAGAATGTGTCAGGGATCCAAGATGGCGGCGAGCAGTGTGGACCGTGTTTGGAGACTCCAGTGAACAATTCAGGGAATTGCACAGATTTCTGAGCCAGGAACACCAAGGTCCCCACACCACGGCAGCAGGAGTGCTCCCCGGTTTGGAGGGACCAGGGTGTGGAGGACCTGCGTGCCCTTGCACATGGGAGGAGCACGGATTCTCTCGGATCAGAGCAGCAGCGGCAGAGGCAGCAGCAACAGTGGTGGCACCAGTGGCACCAGCGTCAGCAGTGGCAGTGGCTGAGGTTTGCAGCTCTGAGCCTTCCAGTGGAGGCGATTAGTGTGGTGGCCGGTGCGAGTTGCTGTGGGAGAGGGGACTCTGGACGGGATTTTGGTCGCGTGGTGCCTTGTGACCCAAACTGGACTCGGCGGACAGTTCAGCCCCAGAGTCCCGGGTTCAGCTCAGAGCGTAGTGCTGTGGAGATGCTGTCTCAGCACAGCAAGCAAGTCTGCTCTAGGCACTAGCTCAACTAAGCCACAGCTCCCCTCCTGTGACGCAGGCTGGGCGGAGCACTCAGCTCCACCAGAGGCACTAGTTCACATCAATGAGCAGTTCTGCCCAAGACACTAGCGCAGATCAGCAGGCAGTTCTGAGGCACTTACATAGGCTGTGGTCAGCACGCAAATTCAGCCCAGAGGCCCTAGCTGGACTTGCCGGGCAGATTGGGCCCAGAGACTCTAGTTGATCTGTGTGCACAGGCCTGGTGGCTCCAAGACTCTGGCTGGACTATCCACGCAGTATAGGCTTGGAGTCCCGGGCAGAATTCAGCGTACAGTGTGAGTCCAGAGTCCCTGGCTGAGCTCGGTGCACAATTCCGCCCCGGAGACTCAGGTGGAGCTCGGCGTGCAATTTGGGGCCTGAGTCCCTAACTGTGCTTGGCAGACAGATTGGGCCCAGAGACTCAAGCGGAGCTTTTGGCACAGTCCTGGCTCTAAGACTCTGGTTGGACACAGTGTGCAGTTTGAATCCAGAATTCCTAGCTGAGCTTGGCGGACAGTTCAGGCCCTGAGTCAAACACTGACCACAGCACACACTTTGGGCCAAAAGCCCCTAGCTGAGCTTGGTGCGCAGTCCCAGCCCCCCAAAATTCTGGCTTGGACCCTGTGTGCATTTTGTGCCCAGAATCCCTAGCTGAGCTCGGCAGACAATTCAGGCCCTGAGAATCTAGCTGAGCTCGGCGCGTGGTTCGGGCCCAGTGTCCCTGGCTGGCCTTGGCAGGGAACCCAGAAGGCTGGGGATACCTTGGCCTGACCCAACACACATTCAGAGAACCAGAACGATTGCAGGACCCACAGAACAGGGGAGCTGAGGATCACTGGCTGTGTGAGACCAAAACGACAGGACTAAACTCCTGCCATCCACACCAGTGAAGTATCAGAGCGTCCAGCCTATGGAAATTGTGAGAAAACAAGTGAATCTATCATCAGACTCCTTCCATCCAACTCTGGAAGCTAACCAACAAAAACAAAGACACCAAGATGTCTAAAGGACAGCGTAAAAGCATACACAAAAACCCCCAAAACAACATGGCGTCTCTAGTTTCCAGCTATCCCAAAGAATACAACCCAGAGAACTCAAATACAATGGAAATACAAGAAAATGACCTCAAATCCTTAGTAATGAGGATATTAATGGAGGAAACAAAAACAAAAAAAAAATTCGTAATCAAATGGAGGAGGACACAGCCATACAGGTGAGAGACATAAAAGAAGCACATAGAGTGGAACTGGAAAAATTTCAGGAAAATGCAAACAACCAGATGAAAGAAATAAAAAAATCAGTTCAAGATCTGAAGACGAAAATGGATTCAATGATAAACACACAGACAAAAGAAAAACGAGAACGTGAGACCTCAGAAAGAAGGCGAGCAACACAGATTCTAACAGAATCCAAGAGATGGAAGAACGAATCTCAGGTCTAGAAGATACAATCACAGATCTTGAAGCAACCATTAAGGAAAATGTGAAATCTGTAAAACTCCTGACACAAAACATCCAAAAAATTAAGGACACTATGAAGAGAAGAAATCTGAGGATAATAGGCATTGAAGAAAGAGAAGATATCAGTCTCCAAGGCCCAGAAACTATTCTCAATAAAATCATAGAAGAAAATTTCCCCAATCTAAAGAAAGAGATGCCTATAAACATACAAGAGGCCTACAGAACACCAAATACAACTGACCAGAAAAGACAAACTGCCCGTCACATAATAATCAAAACACAAAACATACAGAACAAAGAAAAAATATTAAAAGCTGCAAGGGAAAAGGGCCAAATAATATTTAATGGCAAACCTATCAGAATTACACCCGACTTCTCAGCAGAGACCATAAAAGCCAGAAGGGCCTGGACAGAGATCCTGCAAACCCTAAGAGACCACAGATGCTGGGCCAGACTACTTTACCCAGCAAAACTATCACTAACCATTGATGGAGAAAACAAAATATTCCATGACAAAAACAAATTCAAACAGTGCCTATCCACAAACCCAGCTTTACAGAAGGTACTAGAAGGAAAACTTCATCCCAAAGGGTCAAGCTACAACCAAAACTACTCAGGAAATAGATAATTATGCCATGGCAAAAACACAACGACACAAATACTCGACTGGAAACAACATCAAAATTAAGACTCTTAACAGTCACTGGTCATTAATATCTCTCAACATCAATGGTCTCAATTCTCCAATAAAAAGACACAGACTAACTGAATGCCTGCATAAACAAGATCCAACATTCTTCTGCATTCAAGAAACACGTCTCACACATGATGATCGGCATTACCTCAGCATAAAAGGTTGGAAAAAATATACCAAGCAAATGGTCACAAGAAGCAAGCAGGCATAGCCATTTTAGTATCAAACAAAACAGACTTTCAACCAAAATTAATCAAAAGGAATGAGGAAGGACACTTCATACTCATCAAAGGTAAAGTCAACCAAGATGATATCACAATTCTGAACATCTATGCTCCCAATACAAGGGCACCCACATGTGTAAAAGATCTGCTAAAAAAGCTTAAACCACACATAGATCCCCACACGATAATAGTAGGGGACTTCAACACCCCATTCTCACTGAAGGATAAGTCATGGAAACAGAAACTAAGCCGAGAAATAACATCATTAACCAATGCCATGGGTCAAATGGATCTAACAGATATCTATAGAACCTTTCACCCAAACAAGAAAGAATATACCTTCTTCTCTGCACCCCATGGAACCTTCTCCAAAATTGATCACATCGTAGGTCACAAAGCAAGCATCAACAGATACAAGAGGATTGAAATAATACCTTGTATCCTAACAGATCACCATGCTCTTAGGCTGCAATTCAACAACAACAGAAATAACAAAAAGCCTACACATACGTGGAAACTAAACAACTCTCTGCTAAATGACACCTGGGTCAGGGAAGAAATGAAGAAAGAAATCAAGGAGTTTCTGAAATTCAATGAAAATGAAGGAACAACTACCCAAATTTGTGGGATACGTTGAAAGCAGTGCTAAGAGGAAAATTCATAGCACTAAGTGCCTTTAAAAAGAAATTGGAAACATTGCACATAAGCATCTTAACGACACAACTGGAAGCCCTATGGGGGGGGGGGGAAGAAGCAGAAACACCCAAAAGGCATAGACGTCTGGAAATAATCAAACTCAGGGGTGAAATTAACAAATTAGAAACTAAGAAAACAGTCCAAAGAATCAACAAAACCAAGAGCTGGTTCCTTGAGAAAATCAACAAGATAGACAGACCATTAGCCAAACTAACTAAAAGTCAGAGACACAGTATTGAAATCAACAAAATCAGAAACAAAAAGGGAGACATAACAACAGACACTGAAGAAGTACAAAGAATCATAAGATCCTACTTTGAAGGCATATATGCCACAAAATTTGAAAATCTAAGGGAAATGGATGATTTTCTTTATTAATTTCATTTGCCAAAGTTGAGTAAAGAACAGATAAACAAGCTAAATAGTCCCATTTCCCCTACAGAAATAGAAGCAATCATTGATAGTCTCCCAACCAAAAAAAGCCCAGGGCCAGATGGTTTCAGTGCAGAATTCTACCAGACCTTCATGGGTGAGCTAATACCGATACTCTTCAAGCTACTCCAAAAGATAGAAATGGATGGAATATTACCAAATTCATTCTATAAGGCCATAGTCACATTGATACCTAAACCTCACAAAGACTCAACAAAGAAAGAGGATTCAGACCAATTTCTCTTATGAACATCGATGCAAAAATACTAAATAAAATACTTGCAAAACGAATACAAGAACATATCAAAGATATCATTCATCATGACCAAGTAGGCTTTATTCCAGGCATGCAGGGATGGTTTAATATACGGAAATCCATCAATGTAATCCACCATATAAACAAACTGAAAATAAAAAAAACCACATGATCGTCTCTTTAGATGCAGAGAAAGCATTTGATAAAATCCAACATCCATTCATGTTTAAAGTTTTAGAGAGATCGGGAATACAAGGCATTTTTCCTCAACATAATAAAGGCCATATACAGCAAGCCAGTAGCCAAAATTAAAGTATATGGTGAGATACTCAAGGAAATTCCTCTAAAATTGGGAACAAGGCATGGCTGCCCACTCTCTCCATATCTCTTCAATATAGTACTCGAAATTCTAGCCAGAGCAATAAGACAACAAAAGGAGATCAAGGGGATCCAAATGGGAAAGGAGGAAGTCAAATTATCCCTACTTGCAGATGATATGATAGTGTACATAAGTGACCCTCAAAATTCCACCAGAGAACTCCTACAGCTGATAAACACCTTCAGCAAATTAGCTGGATACAAAATTAACTCAAAAAATTCTGTAGCCTTCCTATATACAAATGACAAGCTTGCAGAGGAAGAAATTAGGAAAACCACACCCTTCACATTAGCCACAAGCAATATAAAATATCTAGGAGTTACTCTAACTAAGCCAGTGAAGGACTTGTTTGAAAAAAATTTCAAAACTCTGAAGAAAGAGATTGAAGATGACATGAGAAGATGACATGATCTTCCTTGCTCATGGATCGGGAGAATTAACATAGTAAAAATGGCCATCCTACCAAAAGTAATCTACAGATTCAATGCAATCCCTATCAAAATACCTACACAATTTTTAAAGACATTGAAAGTTCAATTCTGAACTTCATGTGGAAAAACAAAAAACCCAGAATAGCTAAAACAATCTTGTACAATAAAAGGTGCTCCGGAGGAATCACCATACCTGATCTCAAACTGTACCATAAAGCAATAGTAATTAAAACAGCTTGGTACTGGCACAACAACAGGCTGGTTGATCAGTGGAATCAAATCGAAGACCCAGATATGAACCCACACACATATGGTCACGTGATTTTCAACAAAGATGGTAAATCCATTCAATGAAAAAAGAATAGCATCTTCAACAAATGGTGCTGGTCTAACTGGAGGTCTATGTGTAAAAAAATGCAACTGGACCCATATTTGTCACCTTGCACAAAACTCAAATCCAAGTATATTACAGACATCAACATAAAACCAGAGACACTAAGTCACTTAGAAGAAAAAGTGGGGAAGATCCTGAAATATATTGACACATGAGACAACTTCCTGAACAGAACACCGACAGCCCAGGCCTTAATATCAACAATTAATAAATGGGACCTCATGAGGCTGAGAAGCTTCTGTAAGGCAGGAGACACTGTCAAGAGAACAAAGCGACAGCCTACAGACTGGGAAAAAATCTTCACCAACCCTACATCTGACAAAGGTCTAATATCCAAAATATATAAAGAACTCAAGAAATTAAACACCACCAAACCAAATAACCCAATTGAGAAATGGGGCTTGGAACTAACCAGAGAATTCTCAACAGAGGAATATCAAATGGCTGAGAAACACTCAAAGAAATGCTCAACCTCCTTAGTCATCAGGGAAATGCAAATCAAAACAACTCTGAGATTCCATCTTACACCCATCAGAATGGCTAAGATCAAAAACTCAAGTGACACCACATGCTGGCGAGGATGTGGGGAGAGAGGAACACTCCTTCATTGCTGGTGGGAATGCAAACTAGTACAGCCACTTTGGAAATCTATCTGGTGCTATCTCAGAAAACTGGGAATAGGGCTTCCTCAAGACCCAGCTATTCCACTCCTTGGAATATACCCAGAAGATGCTCCAGCACACAACAAGAAAATTGGCTCAACCATCTTCATAGCAGCCTTATTCATAATAGCCAGATCATGGAAACAGCCTAAGTGTCCCTCAGTAGAAGAATGCATAAAGAAACTGTGGTACATATACACTATGGAATACTACTCAGCTATTAAAAACAAGGAATTCCAGAAATTTGTGGATAAATGGATTGAGCTAGAAATGATCATAATGAGTGAGTTAACCCAGAAGCAGAAAGACTTAAATGGTATATACTCACTTATATCTGCATACTAGCCCAAGGGACATGTCCCACGAAAGCCTTCACTTACCAGGAAACTGGGACAGAGGGGAGGACGTCCTATTGTGACTCTAGATGAGAGAAGCATGGGAGAATGGCAAAGTAGAAGGATCCAGAGGGTCCTAGAAACCTACAAGTAGAACATTATGATAGGCAGATTTGGGCCCTGGGGTCCTGCTCAAACTAAGGCACCAACCAAGGACAATACAGGCAGTAAACTTTAAACCCCTACCCAGATCTAGCCAATGGTCAGAACAATCTCCACACTTGAGTGGAGAGTGGGATATGACTTTCTCACGTACTCTGGTGCCTCACATTTGACCATGTCCCCTGGAGGGGGAGACCTGGTGGCACTCAGAGGAAGGACAGCAGGTTAAGGAGAAGAGACTTGATACCCTATGAGCATATACAGGGTTAGGTAATCCCCCTCAGGAACAGTCATAGGGGAGAGGAATTAGGGGAAAAGGGGAGGGAGGGAAGAATGGGAGGACATAAGGGATGGGATAGCCATTGAGATGTAACAAGAATAAATTAATAATAAAAAATTTTAAGAAAAGGAAAGAAAAGAGAAGAATATAGGTTTCACATAGGCCAAGCTTTCATTCCGGAGCATATGGTGTTATGTATGGAACAAAGTAGAAAGTAGATGTTGAGGGTGCACCTTAGACAAGACTTAGAGATAATCTTCTGGATTGATAATCAACATTCTCAATAATTTAGTAAAGCATATTAGGGAATTCAATAATATATTACCATTGGTTTAATAATCCCATTCTTATTAATTTATCCTAAAGAAAGTCTTAAATATTTACACAAAGATGTGTGCAAGCCTGCTTAATGTAGATCTTCTATTTACTATTAAATATTTTACAGACCCTCAATGCTAACAAAAATTCAAAGGATAAAATATTGAAAATACGCATGCTTTACAAAGCATATAATGTCTTGGAAATGCTTGGAAAATTGATACAATACAAATGCAAAAAACATTGCTCAGAATATCAACACTGCATGGGCTGGGGTTTTGACTCTCTTTTGTTGTTTTGTTTGGATTTTGAGACAGGGTTTCTCTGTGTAGCCTTGGCTATCATGGACTTGCTGTGTAGACTCGGTTGGTCTCAAACCCACAGAGATCCACCTGCCTCCTGAGTGCTGCAATTATAGGCATGTGCCACCAAGCCCAGCTGGACTCTGTACTCTTTACTCCTGTGACTAGAGTTGTTAGCATCAGAGTCAGAGCCTTGGCAGTACTAGCAGATCTAAGACACACTGGAGAAAAGAAGACAACTAAAGAGATAAAGTAATACTGGAAAGCATAAAGTGGAGATGTATTCAATGTGGGCATATTTGGAGAGAGGAGTAAAGAAGTTCAGTGAATCCCAGTGTTGGAAGTTCAACACGGGGTCCTCCCCCAAGATAGAGGCTTCTATGGAAAGCTAGATGTATGCATAACCAGCAGTCCTGACTAAGGTGCAGTTCCACATGTGCACATCATCTTTGTCTCAGCTTGTCTTTCTTCAAAATAGCCTTACAAGTTATCAGAACTGTATGAAACCTCTAGGAGACAAGCTATGGCACCAGGATTTAGTCTTTTCCTTTGTTCTTCTTAAGATGACTTGAGAAGTTCTTTCTTGGGCCCTTGCATTGGTAATCTGATAGTCAAAGGGAGTATGTAATTGTCTCTCTAGAATATCTTCACTCTTGCCAGGACATTCATCTTCCTACATGGTCAGCCTACAAAAATTACCTAGAAACCCCAAGATTAAAATTTATGTCAAAGTGTTAATAGGGCCAGCCTTTTCATGGATGGAGGCATTGAGGATGAGGCATGTTACTTCATGCTTTTATTTTTTTCAGTTTTTTAATATATTTTAATTACTTATTCATATTACATCTCAATTGTTATCCCATCCCTTGTATCCTTCCATTCCTCCCTTCCTCCCATTTCCCTCTTACTCCCCTCTCTTATGACTGTGGCTGAGGGGGACCTCCTCCCCCTGTATATGCTCATAGGGTATCAAGTCTCATCTTGGTAGCCTGATATCCTTCTTCATGCTTTTAATTTTTAAATCCTTTTATAAAAATGACAAATGTCACTCAGCATTGCTTCTAATTGTTAGAGCATAATTATAGGGAGTCCATAGAAGTCTGCTGAATCGTAAGTCTGAACTTTCATCCGATGGAGATCAATCACTGCCAGAGGAAAGTCCATAGGGAAGTCTAGAAATAAAATTACACTCTCAAAAAAAAAAAAAAAACTCATTCATACTTCCTTCAGTAATGAAAGCTACTATACTTTAAGATTCACTCTTTTGATAATTATAATTTCATATCTTTCCTGAGGCTGGAGTTACTCATCTCCTGTGATAATAGCAGCCATAACATTGAGATTCTTCTCCATAAAAAAATAGTTCCCTATAATGGGGGTGAATTATGTTTTAGAGCAGTCATGTTGTTAATGAAACCACTATAAGCATTTTTAAGGAAAAAGGTTAATAACATGAAGGCATTGTAAAAAATAAGTGTAAAGTTTTTTTTGGTTTACAGATAGGAACAATAAAATAGCAAAATTCTGTCATTTGCCTTATTCTGCAGGTCAAAATCAATGAAAGTGGCCCACTGAGTTCTGACTAAAGTATGAGTGTTTGGAGTATATATACATGAGTTTTTATAAAACTGTTCAGACCCTCCACCATGCCTTCTCCTTCTAACATAAGAGAATTACTTATGCAATATTGGGAAACATGAAATGAATTGCCCAGTTAATGTTTACTCTATGCGTATGGTCCAATGTAAACTACTTGGAATAGTTTTCAGATTACCTGTTACAGACTGCTTCAGGAGAGTGTTTTATAAGATACGTGGAGAATAATCAATACGTGTATCAATCTTGGTGTGAACAGGAGGCAGCACATGTACAGTGACGACTTCAACAAGGGGTTCTAACATAAAAATTATCATACAAGACCAATAATAACTAGAGTGAAGGTGAGCTGCAGAGCACAGAGAGGATCTAGGGAAGAACCGACCTGGTGCTGTTGTGTGAATTAAGTGGCCACCAGAGACTCTGTGCTTTGATGGTTGGCCCATAGGGAGTTGGCACTATTAGGAGGGATGGCTTTGTTAGAGGATGTGTGTCACTGGGGTGGTAGGCTTTGAAGTCTCAGATGCTCAAGCTAGGCCTAGTGTCACTTTCTTTTCTGCTGCCTGTGGCTCAAGATGTAAAACTTTCAGACCTTCTCCAGCACATGTCTGCCAGCGTACCACATGCTCCCTGCTATGATGATAATGCACTAAACCTCTGAACTGTAAGCCAGACCCAGTTAAATGTTTTTCTTTATAAGAGTTGCTGTGGTGCTCATAGGGTATTAAGTTTCTTCTTGGTAACCTGCTATCCTTCCTCTGAGTGCCACCAGGTCTCCCCCTCCAGGGGACATGGTGAAATACGAGGCACCAGAGTATGTGTGGAAGTCAGTCCCCACTCTCCACTCAACTGTGGAGAATGTTCTGTCCCTCAGGAACAGTCATAGGGGAGGGGAATAAGGAGAAAATGGGAGGGAGGGAAGAATGGGAGGATACAAGGGATGGGATAGCCATTGAGATGTAACAAGAATAAATTAATAAAAAATTTTAAAAAAAGAGTTGCTGTGCTGATCCTGTCTCTTCACAGCAATAGGACACAAAGCCACTTGGGAAGGATACTTTTTTTAAGGCTAAGCTTCAGATTGCAGCATCCAAGATATGATTGGCAGAAACACTCACCAAGGTGCACAGATCATATAGGCCACTGTCAGAAGAAAATGTCCATCGAGCCGTTGAGCTGCACCTGTGGAAACATACACTAGGAGCGGAAAAGCTGCTGCAGCCAACAGGAGAAAACTGTCCTCCTCTACCCAGCATCCTTAAGGAAGCTTAACTATATGCTTATGGTATGAATAGTACCAAAAAAAAAAAAAAAAAAAAAAAAAAACTAAACAACTTTTGCAAAGCTGGTACTGAAAGTCATTTTGGAACTGAAAGACTTGAAATGGATATGAGAAAGGAAGCCTATAATATCAGCATGTGGGTTCCAAATTTAACCAGAGAACTTCAGTTGTTTTCTTGTTTAAAAAATGGTAGCTACATGCAGAATTGATTTGAAAAATGAACTTTAAGACAGTGGGTAGGAATAGATAAAACAACATAAAACTTTTAAATTTAAGCATGAAATGTCATTAACAAAATTATAACATTGACTAGAAATTCATTTTAAATTTATTTTTAGTTAATAATTATTCATACAATATATTTTGATCATATTTTCCTCTCCTGACCACAGATCTTTACCACCTTTTACCAGATTCTTCCCACCTCCCTATCCACTCAATTTATTGTTCTTTTTCTCCTTCTTCAAAAAGGAAAACAACAACCAAAAAATCAAAACAATCAAACAACCAAAAAACAATCAACCAAACCAAACCAAAGAAAGAACTAGTAAGACAAAAAATGATGAAACAAAGCAATGGCCAACAAAAACCATGGAACCAATTTGGTGTTGTCCAACTCTTCTCAAATATGAGACCTGCCATGGAGGATAGCTGTTATACCAGCAACACTCTACTGGAGAAAACTTATTTTTCCTCTCCCACATGGTATTCACTGTAGACTCTTAACTATAATGAGATATTGTGTCCACTTCCTGTTCTCAGTGATGAGATTTTTGTCAGATTTTAAAATGTTCAGTCTTTCACAGTCTCTATGAATTGTGTCTTGAAAGAGCTCTTTCCTTGGAGCCAATCCACAGCTCTTATAATCTTCTTGCCTCCTCTTTAGCTTAATCCCAGAGGATTGAGATAAGGCATTTGATAAACACACCTCATTTAAGGCTGATTGCACCTCATTTAAGGCTCATCTTCTGCTCACTGTCCAGCTTTGGGTAGAGTCAAGAAAAGATGGCACAAAGACACAAATAGCAAAATTAGTAAGCTATGCGTGTGCTAAATTTTTTAAGCATTAATTGTCCATGATGAGGTCTCTTTGCCTTTCTTCTTCCTCCATCTCCTCTTTTATCTTCTCTTTATCCATCTCAAGAATTACCTTGGTGTGAATTAACGTGTGGCCTGAAAATTCTTATATAGATTAAGCAATTTTTTTCTATTACTTATTTTGAGAATTTCATACAACAGTGCAGCATGTACGTCACAGCACGGCAACTTCTGATAGTATGTGGCTAGTCAGTCTTCAAGTAGGAGGCTTCCAGGCCAGTCCCAGCTCAATTCTTCCAGTTCTGTGGATGATGTATGTGGATCTTTAGAAATAGGTTCTTACATTGAAGTTCCTGGAGGCAACCAAGGTCAATGTCAGTAATAAATGTTGTTTTGAACTCTCTCAGACCTTCCTGACTAACAATATAAAGGAAGGTTTCCTATGATTGGAACTGGAGGCTTTGTTATCTACTTGTTGGCTATTGAAGGAGGCATTACCACCTCTAGTGGTGTAACTTTATTTAAGTTATTTATATATGTATAGGCATATTCTTAACATATGTACCAATACATAAACAGAAAATATAGGCTAAGCTAGCATCAAACTCATTGTATGGTTCAAACTAGCCCAATTTCACAGTTATCTTGCTTGATTTTTTTCTAGTTCTTAGATTATAGGCCTGGGCAACCATGCCAAAATAATTAAGTCTTTGAATGAAAAAAAGTGTATAATAAATAAAACAAGCAATAATTGTGATAAAAAATCATGCTACAGCCCTAACAAATAATAAGTGTAAGAGAAATGCAAAAATTAGCAATAAAATCCCATTGCATTACCCAGAACATGTTGTCTAAATTCTACCACAGAGACACTCCACATTTGTATAATTTTTAAATTTGATTGGAATATTTGGAGGCAAGCATCAAAATTGTAAGAAACTAACAGAGGTTGCAAATGTGCCTAGGGGTAGAGCTAAAAGTAAAAAATTTCTACTATGAGAAATAAGTTTTTGTATTATTCAATTTGTGTTTATACACAGGCTTGAACTTGATCAAACAGGCCCACATGCTAAATTATAGGATAACTATTACAGGAAAGGACACCAAAGTGTCACAGCCTTTAAACGACTTGTTCTTTTATGCCTTCCAAACTGGGTATAATCGAAAAAAAAATTGTTCAATTTTCAAAGTAAACAAATAGTTACATGAAACGGTGAGACATATTGGAAGGGAAAAATAAAAATAAACATTCATGCATTAATGCTACAAGGGTGCAACATTTATTTAGTGACTAGTATATGGTCAACAGTAGAGATAATAAAAAAGAAGAAAAAAACACACAAACAAGAAAGCCAATGACCATTACTTTGAGGCACTTAAATTTAAATGGAAGAAAATATAAACCATAGAAATAAAAGTGAGAGATTAAGTTTCCTTTTAATGGCAAATGAAATAAAAATAATTAAAAAGCTCAGCTGACAGGAAATTTAGAGGTTCAATAACAACTGAAGTTTACTTGAAAATGAAAGAATAACCCTCCTTTACTCCTGCTTCAAGTAATAAACTTTGTATATAGCTACATACATATCATGTCATGTGAAACTATGACAATTATTACCAAGGATGGCAAAGGATGTTATTCAGTTTGCAAAATGCAGCATTAGACATGGCTTGGCCCCAAGGGTTCATCGTGTGGGTTTCTTGGACATCTGACAACTCTGGTGCTGGTACTAATAGACATCTTTCTTTCCTTCATGACATTTACCACTGGCTTGTAATCATTTTCTGATATCAAGTCATAGAATATTATGTCTGCCTTTCAACACCTACCTCACATGGGACTTAGCCCACATGCTAATGAAGCTTAAAGGTCAAAGTCATTCCCTGTGTGTGTCCTTTCTAGCAACATGCTCTAGTCTTTAGAAAGATGTATTAAAGTAGGGCACTTTAACCAAAATTAATAAAGACGGCCGTCTCTTCTACTCCATCTCACACTTTAACACACTTCCTGTGCCGAGGCATTTGTAGTGACACTGTGGTTCAAGTGAAATGCCCTATTGGTGCTCGGCTGATGCTGCTGTTGAGCACCATAAAGGAACTTTTTGTTCCTCGCTGGAAGGACAGGCCTAGATACTTTATTGCCAGGCCCTACTTCCTGTTTGCCCTCTGTTTCCTGAGTGTGAGTACAATGTGAGGCCAACCAGCCTCCTCCTACCAGCAAGCCTTCTCAGGCTTCTGCCATCTCTGCCTCTCAGGATGAACAACATCTCTCTACTACTCTAAGGCAGAAAGCCTTTCCCCCTTCAGCTGTTTCTATCATTCAGTTGATTATCAAAGCAAGAGGAGACAAAAATGAGACGGAGCTGGAGTTGGGCTGGGAACAATTAAAGTTGATTTAGTTAGGTCTATACACAGAGACCACATATATCTATCTCTCCCACTACCTCAATCTTTACCTAATCTTTACCTATCTGTAGATGCAGATTTTCGAGTCATTGCTAGATGCCCTGGAGTAGGTATGAATGTCAGGGTCACATCCTAATCTAACTGCGTTAACACATATCATTATTGAAGCATAAAATTGCAAAGCAGAAATCCCGTGAATCTATTAGCATATCTTACTAAAGCCGACCCTGGAAGAATGTTGGTAACAGAGGAAGTGATTGCATTGCACACCGAAAGAAACAATTCTGTAAGAGAGAGAGAAACTCTCTCTCCGGTCTGGATATCCGATGACAAAAGAAATGTTGGTGACACCTTCCAATATTTGCTAGTACTAATGCATTTATCTGTCATTGGAATAGAGAGTGATGAAGCTGAAAGAAAAATAAAGATTGTAAAATAATGTAAAAGAAAATTTAATAAAAATTGTGTTGTCTCTTTAAACCCTGCAAAAATTATTCAATAACATCCACCTAAAGTGATAGTCAAGTGTGAAGCTGAAAAAACAAGAACAGCCATATAGACAACTATTTGGTTGAAATGTGATAACTTTTCTTCTGGTTTTGTTATTGATTTTGTTATTAAATGTTTTAAGGGGTTGTGTGTGTGTGTGTGTGTGTGTGTGTGTGTGTGTACATGTGTGTGTGATCACATGTATGCACATGTATGTGGATGCCTGGAGAAGACATAAGAGGCTATTGCAGCTCCTGCAGCTGCAATTATAGGTGGTTATGTTCTACCTAACAGGGTGCTAGGAATAGAGCTCCGCCCTCCGCGAGATTGTTTAGTGCTTTTTTTAACCTCTTTACTATCAATCCAGACCTGATCTAGAATTTGTAGTTTTCCTGATACTAGTAAGCTTCTCAAAAGTTGCAATTTGTTGTAGATTATTTCATTATCCTCAATACATGTTCTTTCATATTTATGTGTACTTGTAATCCTACTTAACTTGAACTTTTCAGTTTATATAGGACAGAGACATAATAAACTTGAGGATAGCCTAGATTTTTTTGTTACTTAAAATCTCTTATCATTCTTTGTCCTGGGGTTTCATAAAACAAATTCCAAGCAAGTGATCTTAGAGTAAATCAGTTTCTTATTGACTTATTGGACTATTCAAAAAAAAAAACTTGTTCAAGAAATTGACCAAATTTGAGGTGAAAAATCAAAGTAAACAATAGAGTGGAGGGTGGGATATGACTTTCTCACGAACTCTGGTGCCTCACATTTGACCATGTCCCCTGGAGGGGGAGACCTGGTGGCACTCAGAGGAAGGACAGCAGGTAGCCAAGAAGAGACTTGATAGCCTATGAGAATATATAGGGGGAGGTAATCCCCCTCAGGAACAGTCATAGGGGAGGGGAATAATGGGAAAATGCGGGGGAGGGGGGAGGAATGGGAGGATACAAGGGATGGGATAACCATTGAGATGTAACAAGAATAAATTAATAATAAAAAAAACAATAGAATGTGGAAGACAATCCACATAAAGATTGAAACTTTGCACAATTCCTGTTTCCCTGATTCAGTAACTCACCTTCAAAACAAAGTGTCATTGCTGAAGCTTCATTTCAGATTTGCCCAGTTCCCAACATGTACCCATCTTGGCCCTACCAACTTTACCTACAGCTTCAACCACAGGTCACCAACACTTTCATCGCTGCTTCAGGTTTGGCACTTTTATATTCAGCATGGAGTGTGAAATCATGAAGTGTTTATTTTTCTACATTGGGTTTATTTTCCTAGTATACTGTCCTCTGTTTTGATCTATGTTGTCACATATGGCACAATGTCCTTATTTCAGTGGCTGAGTAGCCCTCTACTGTGACTCACAGACTACGTGTCCTTTATTCATTCTCCTGATCTAGACCTTTAGATTGTTGTCATGATTTGGTTTCTGTGAATAAAGCTGTAGCTAGTAAGGTAGTATTTATGTCTCTGTGACATACTATTTTGTATAGTTACAGAGAAATAAGATTATCCAATCACATAGAGGATCTACTTTTAATATTTTAGACACACTCTTACAGTGGAATGTCATGCACATTTACATATTTCCTCACATTGTTTTCCTTTCCTGTCATCCTTATTAACAAGATACAGGTTGCTGTTTTGATAATGGCAAATAAATTCAATTCCATTTTACCTATTTTCATGTCTCTGAGAATTGGTGCTTTTGATTAATTATAATAGCCTGTTATTCGTTTGTATATATTATTTGAAAAACCTATATTAGGTACTTTTGTCCATTTATAACCAGGTCATTTGCTATCTTCTACTAATTTGTTTGAGTTCCACATATATTTTGGATACTAACCTCAAATCACCCTATTAGTTGACAAATAAATCTTTTCATTTTTTAGCTAAAAATAGCATTCTAATACCATTTTTTTATCTTCACAGAAAATATCTCAATTTGATAATAGTTATCCCTAGAAAGTGAAAAATAGAAATAAATACTTTCTGTTTTCTGCTTTATAAGAGTAATTTTACAAACCAATAAAAGTATACACACAAAATAAACCATCTGTTATGAATGGTCATTTTATATTATGGTAAGCCAAAGGACAGTCAAGAAATAATATTTTCTCATTTTTTAATTACATGAAGCAAGAATATGAATGGCAAATACTGATCTTGGAACTCAATGGTCTATGTACATATCAATATTATCAATAATTAACTTCATAATATATTGTAATTCATTTCAAGGCAAGTATAGCCCTCATAACTAAAGCCTTTATTAAAAGTTATATAAACTTCAAAAAAGTGTTTATTTTTTAAAAGAATGAAATCATACATTGACAGAAGGAAAAAAACTATCTTAAATATAAAATAGCTTTTTAACTATGACATGGTTCCACATATGTTTGCTTTGTTAATAATAACTTATTCCAATATTAATTTGTCCCTACTTTAATATTTATTCTTCATTTATCAGCTCAGGCATCATTTCACTTAAAGGGAGATCTTCACTGGTCCAAGTAAGTGAATTTTGCTTCCTTGTTTATAGTCCTGTTTTATTCATTACCCCTGTTATATCAGAAATCATTTTGTAGGCTAGAATTCTCAAAGTGCAGTCCATGGTCAAGAAATGTTATTTTAATCTTGGCATGTGTTAGAAAACCACATTTTCATCCTAAATCATGTTCAATGTTCATCGATCTGGAGAAGCTCTAGGTTACAGAAGTTTCCAAGTAACTGTGGCCAGCTCTCTGCCGAGTACCCTTTTAGTGTTTTCAATGTAGACATTAAGCTAAGTAAGGAGAGGAAATTGCACAATTTGTTGCTGTATCCCAGAATCTGAATATCAGGCCTGGATAATATTACATGTCCCTCAAAGTGTCATTCTTACAGACACACAGTGTGTAAATAATGAAAATGAAGCCAAATCTCACTGTGTCTTCCTCGTTCTTCATGTACTAAGCAGGTTTACATACTTACTCAGGACAATTTAGAGTCTCCTTTACTAGAGGTGAAGAAGAAGGCCCCAAAATATTAGGAAACTCAACAGTCAGTGATGAGAAGAGCCTGAGAACAATTTTCTGATAAGATACATATTCAGAGTGAGGCCTTTAACCATGAAATTACATAGACTTAGAATTTTCGGAAATAATCAGAATAACATATTAAGATAATGGTCCCTCTTGAGGTATTAGTATATATTCTGCCATATGTAAAATATACAACAAGCTAATGACATTTTGGCCCCAGAGAGTGTACTACATATGAGGTTCCACTGATAATAGTTAAACCTCTAGAAGTCATATGCCACTGAGTGTCTGCATGACAGCTACCGAGGAAGGCAGTAGGACAAGAATGCCATGAGTGTCACCTCATGGAATTAGCCGAGGAGTCTAACAACAAATAATTTTTTTAAAAAATGAATTCACAGTGAGGCATTATTCAGCTATGAAAGAGGATAAAACTACCTTGTTGGAGGAAAAAAATTAATGGGACTGAAAACTGTTAAAGTAAGCCACAGTTAAAAAAAAATGCATGTTTTGTCTCATATATGAAATCCAGATGTCAACAAAGTAAGATACTCAAGTAGAAGGGTTAGTTACAGGAGATCACTTTGATTCCAAGAAAAGAGGAGGAAAAGGGAGACATGAGCATGAATATGACCAAAAGATACATGTGGGATACAAAGCACTTTCCTCAACATAATAAAGGCTCTATACAGCAAGCCAATAGCCAAAATCAAAGTAAATGGTGAGATACTCAAGGAAATTCCTCTAAAATCGGGAACAAGGCAAGGCTGCCCACTCTCTCCATATCTCTTCAATATAGTACTCGAAGTTCTAGCCAGAGCAATAAGACAACAAAAGGAGATCAAGGGGATCCAAACGGGAAAAGAGGAAGCCAAATTATCCCTATTTGCAGATGATATGATAATGTACATAAGTGACCCTCAAAATTCCACCAGAGCACTCCTACAGCTGATAAACACCTTCAGCAAACTGGCTGGATACAAAATTAACTCAAAAAAGTCTGTAGTGAGAAACATTGATGAAAATGTCCTAAAGAGTCCTTATTTACTTCAATTCATAGGCACCAGGAAATTTCGAATGTACAGGCATTACTCACCGTGCTCTCACTAACCTATCAAAACAATTTGCTAATAAAGGTCCAGCTCGATTTTCTGAAATACCACACCCTTTTGGGTTTGTATTCAGAATAAAATCCTGCAGATTCTGAGAATTTCTTGAGGTGCCTGACAGTTTCTGTATGATGAGTTAGAACGTAAGATGCCAGTGTACGAAAGCACGGTACCCTCACCAGCATCCTTTACCACTAACTCCTCAATCAGCAAGACGGGTGTGCTCTACAAATGGCCCCATTTAAAAGTTCAGCTATTATTTATAAAGTTTAAAATAATATTTAAGAAAAGGGACACACATAATCAAAATTGACGGAGGCCATTTTTTCCACAATGCCAGGTCTCTGCCATGTCCACACGAACCCACCAGGTCTCCTTCCTACAGTGCTGCTGGTGGTGTGTTCAGCTGGCCACGAAGCTCGTTGCTGTACTGAACTTTATTTGGGGCTGTACATGATACTCCGTTTCGACACATGCTGATATTTCTATGTGTAAAATTATGTCAATTTGTTTTCATTTGGGGGAAAAAAAAATCTTCACCACCTTTCATTTCTTAAAATGACAAAAGCCCAGCAGATTAAAGAGCTCAAAGTCTATTGCTAGAACATCTCAGCACAACAAAGATTTAGCCGACTGATTCAAATTACCACCAGGATAATTACAGGTTTTATCTTCATTATGTGAGCTGACTGCAGCACTTCTTAATTCCGTCATTCCTCTAGGTGTTCAGGCAATGCAGCCAGCCCACAGGTGCTCTGATTCTTGCTCCTGGCATTCGGCCTGACCTCATCTTTGCAAGCTGATGTTGCATCCAGGAAGCAGAGTAAATCCAGCTCATGTTGAGTTGTGGAGACACTGCATAGTTCCATGGGCCTAGAACAACACAAAATGCCTCCTCCAGCCTCCTGTCAGCATAGAAACTGAGGGTGACTCTGACCTAAGTTTGAGTTGTCACATTATGAGGTACTGGCCACATAAAGAAAATGAAGGAGAATGTGGAAAATGGGCAGAAAGTAATGCAAATGGATCACAGCATAAGGAAGAAAAAAGTGTTCAACATGGAAAAAGGGTGGTTGCTTGCCCTTTTGCTAGTCTATTTTCAATGAATGATGAAAAGTGGCAAAAGAACTTCTAAAGTCCCATTGTCATGTTTGTATCCCACCAGTAGCCATAGAAAAGATTGGAAACATGAAGAAGATTCAATAGAAGACTTCTATGAAGACATTTGGCAATATTGTGTGCAAGAAGAAAAAGTCATTCTATTCTCATTTTTGCTGTGGTTGGTTTTTCCCTCATGGGTCAAAGGTCATTGTCAGTTATAGGACACAGAGACAGAAGAAACAGGTTGTGGACTGGCTAAGTTGAAGAATGAGGTGATTGGTTAGTATGTGCTAAAGACAGACCTGAGCTTGCTCTAGGGCTTCTTGTCACTCTCTGGGCAAACCAGACTTCAGAGAAGATGTTTTGAATAGTATCTGTGGTTCACAGATGGACAATGGAAGTGCTAATCAGATCAGGTGGAAATGAACTTAAGACTTACTGACCACGTTTTGAGTTCATTGCTTTGGGTGAAAATAGTCAAGACAGTCATTAAACAACAATCGAAAAGTTTAAAATTCCAAATAACTTGCTTTTCACTTATCTAATCACTTTAAAAGTAGTCACATTAAAAAAATGTATTTCAGATAGTATGATATGCAGATTTCCAAGGCCTAGGCCCCGACCCCATTCCAGGGTGCACACATCCGTGGTAACACCTTGTTATTGAAGGCAGGCAGAACATGGAAATGTGACAGGGTATTATTTCTATGTTTAAGTCACTCTAATTAATCCAAGTTGATATTATTTCAGGTAAGGCTGACCTAATCAGACAAACCCTTTAAAATAAAGTGAGTGCAACTTCCTGTTAGCCTTGGAGACACAGCCTCCATGAATCCAGCGGCTGCAAGGAAATGAATTCTGCCAACAACAATATGAATTTCGGAAAGATCTTTGGCTCTAGAAGTCCAGATGTCTCCTAGCACTGTCTGACAAGCTGAGAACTTGAGCACAAGACCCAACTAACCTGGCACAAATGTCTGACCTTTATAAACTGTGAACTAATATAGTCATGCTGGCTCAAGCCCTAAATCTGTTGTAATTTGTTGCAAATAGGTAAAAAAAAAATAGTTAATACAGGAGATTTTGAAAAGCTAATCTCTTTAAAGATTGCTTGTTCACGTGTCTGTCCATTTGGATAAACATCAGTTTATCTCAAGGCTGTGTGCATACTCAGCAAACACTATAGCCTGAGCTGTCCCGCCATCCCTCTAGTCACAAGTGTATTATTTCTGCCTAAGAAATGTTTTTCCCTTAAGCCAATATATGTTACTCAATACCTAACTAAACTTAATCTTTTAAATGCAACCCTGCTCCATATTTTGGAATCCAAATATTACTATTGAACACCACAGAGGTGGGGTCAATATCTCTTTAGAAATGGAAACACACAGGCCATTCTTTATTTCTTGACAGCTAGACACTCCCCAAGATACATCTAGGCAATGATTTTAGGGAAAGGAAAAGAAACCTTTAGGTTATTTTTGAAACCCTTGGAAAGCTTAAGCAAAAGATTGATATATAACCTACATACTGGACGGACTTTCTCTTATAATGCTTTTTATGACCTTTGCCACGACACTCTGTCAAACTTCACATGTGCTACAAATGAAGGAGATAATAAAGAGGCATGCCATCCCTATGGGGAAGAAAACAATCTTTCAGAATATTTCCAGGATATGTTTTATGAGGTATCAGACAACTTGAAACATTTCCTTTGACATCAGAGGGTTATAAGCTAGGAAAAACCACCACCATGGAAAAAAGCATGAGTTATACCTGTGAAGAGAAACTACCCAGAAAGATTTATACTTGCTCTACTGTTGAGAATTGTATTATCCAAAATGGCTAGTTTCTCTAGACTTGCTTCCCCGTTAGATGGTCTGGCCAAGCTTCCTCCTGCTGTTCTCATTTTGCTCAGGGACGCATCTGGCAATAAGATACACACCGCCAGCTGTCATGAACACTGAGATCTCCAACCAAGAACTTCCAAAAAGCCACAGGGATATTGTCTACCCTTGCCAACTCTTCAAAAGAGATGATAGGATGGTTTAGAATTCTAAGGTTTAGCATCAGTAAAACATTAATAAGAAACGTTCTAAGGAGGCTGTCGCAAAACTTACATTGTTCTGATCTGGAAACATGGAAATGAAAAACGCCAAGCACACTATTTCAAAATGTTCTAAAGTAAGGACTATGAAAAATGTTATCTGTGGACCTTTGTATAACTACCACAGACCATTTTATTATTATATTAAAGCAAAAGACAAGACATTACAATAACACATGCCTCTGTACAATATTAATAAAAATATTCACCATTTTATAACCACAAAGGCAAACAAGAAAATCAGCCAGCAAATAATACACATCTATTTAATCAACTATCAAAAGAAATAATAGATGAAGTACATCCAAATGTATCCAGAATATTGATTGTTCTGAATTTCAAGTGCCCGCACATATCCTAAGAGCAAAACTCTCACAATGAATAAACACAAAATTATATTACTAGTAAAAGGACAACAAATTGGGGAAAAGGACAAGTGTATACTCATCAAGTCCTTAGACCATCTAAGTATACCGGACTGTCGTCTCTAGCAACGCCCTCTAAGAAAATGTACTAGTGAAAAGTTGATTGGATTCTGTTATTATGCCAATTTATAAATCAAGGTAATGGATTGGTTGATCAGATCTTGTATTCTGTATGAGTTAATCATAGCACATCCTCTCCCCTGTGGTTACATCCCATATCTGATGAGTTGGTTCTGTCACAGGGCAAGGATACAGTATACACACATGAGCTTGGCATAATAGTAAATGAATGTTAGCTTAACAGTGCTACAGGACAATTCTCTCATTGTTAGCAAGTACAGTGTCCATTAGGTTTCCAATGGGTACCTAGGTCACACAAGAGGCAAGGGTCAATGAATCCAACCTTTAAGAACATTCCTTTAGATGGTGTTTGATTAAAGATCATGAAATAGGAACTGGCTAATCAGAGAAAGGGCAGAGAGAAAAGAAAAGTAGAAAATCATTCTGAGAATGTGAGCTGAAAAAACCTTCAAGTACAGCTTGTCAACAGTGAGTTAATCAAAACATCAACAAGTAAGGATGGTATGAGTGAAGAGAGTGACCTACAGTTGCATTAAAGTAAGTAAAAAATTTTCCTGTGCATAGAAAGCATTACACCAGCAGTTTATGTCCCAAACTGGGTTTTGAAATACACATGTAGAGGGCTATTTGTATGAGGAATTATGGTATAACAGTAGCTCAAAGTAAATAATTATCAGTGTGAGTTTGGTCAGATATCTGCATAATGATCAGATATCTACAGAGTAATACATTCAGCAACTCATAACTACATATTGCTTTAAGAGGCTCATAGAACATTATTTCAAATGAAGTCATATTTTGGCTATGAAAATGTTTAAACACATAAATTTGAAGTCATTTTTTTTGACCTTATTCAATAAAATAAAATTATAAAGGTGCAGAAACAATAAACCATATGCAGAATGAAGACTATACTTTTGAAAAAGTAGTAGATATTTGAAGAAGCTAAGGAAGAAGCTAAAATACTCCTTTGAAAATGAAAACATATTGTGCTTCAATCTAAGCAGGGTAGTAAAGGCAATGGTAAGAGTGCGGTTTATAGCTCTAAGCGAATGAAATACAAAACGAAGTTCAATCAAATAATAAATAAGTATCAAACCAAACTCCAAACCATCATTTAGAAATAATAACTATCATAACAGTAAAAAAATTAAGCAGAAGTTGAAAACCATCAGAAGGTCAAAGAAACAAAAACCTAGTTATGTGGAAATACAAAAATGGTGATAAATCCTTTGTCAACCTAACACAAGAAACAGAAAGAAAGTCAAGATTAGAAACAAAAAAAGAAGATTTTTACAACATAACTAAATTTAGAGACCTAGGTTAGAACCAAAACACAACCGTTAATAATAAAATTAAATAAGTAAATCAATGAAAAATTGAATTCTAGTGATATTTGTATACTCATAGATCTTAACTTTGTCTAGTTGTCATCAGAAAGGCTTCCTCTGGCAGCAGACATGAGTGGGTGCAGGTCCACAGACAAATATTATACACACACACACACACACACACACACACAGAGAGAGAGAGAGAGAGAGAGAGAGAGAGAGAGAGAGAGAGAGAGAGAGAGAGAGAGAGAGAGAGAGAGATATTAAATTGGAGGTCTGTATTTAGAGTGTAATTGGTCCCCTTCCCTAGGAGATCAGAAACCATGCATAAGAGGGGGAAGAAAGATTGTAGTAGTTGGACGGGACAGAGGAAACTAAGAGAACATGGTCTACTGAATCAACCAAGCAGGGCTCATGTACGCTCACAGAGCATGCAGCCTGCATGGGTCTGTACCAGGTCCTCTACGTACACACGCTATTGCTACTCACTTGGTATTTTTGTGAGACTCCTAATAGTGGGAGTGGGTGTTTCTCTGACTCTTTTGCCTGCACTTAGGACTCTGTTCCTCCTATTGGTTGCCTTGTCCAGCCTTGATATGAGGGTTTTGCTTTGTCTTACTGTATGGTGTTTTTTTTTTTTTTTTTCCCCACTGTTTGGCTATTGTCTCCTGGATGCCTTCTCCTTTCCTAAGGGGAAATGGAGGGGGAGGGGATCTAAGGGAGATGGGAGGTGGGGAAGGGATGGGAAGAATGGAGAGAGGGGAAACTGTAATCACAATGTATTGTAAGAGAGAAGAATCTATTTTCAATAAAAAAGAAAATAAAAAAATAAAGAGACTGTTAAATAGGCTAAAGCAGCTAAAGAAAAACTAACCCTCACTACAATAAAGGCTAACGATGGCAAGTTTGCAGCCAATGGCGTACTAAAGCGTACAGAGCGCAATGCATTTCTTCTAATATAAGGAGCAAGACAAAGACGGCTTCTTCAATAGAGTGCTTGATATCTTTGTTGAAGGGTTCCCGCACAGGAGAAGAAATAAGAGGGATACAAACTGTACAGCAGAAACTGATTTCACCCCTGTTTGTAAGTGACATGATTTTATGTATAGAAAACATTACGAACGCCATAAAAATGCAGAAATAACAAATTTAGCAAATTACCAAGATACTAATTCTTTTTTTTATGTTACTAAAAAATTCAGTGACAGAGAAATTATGAAAACACATCTTATGTACAATAAGCCCCTACAGACTGTGCAATCCCCATTAAAACTGCAAAGGTATTCTTTTTAAATTTTGACTTTTTTCTTCTGGTGATTATAATATAATTTCATCATTTCTCCCTTTCCATCACCCCTAAACCCTCACATTGATCTCTTTCAAATTTATGGTGTCTTTGTTTGTTATATTTGTTACATGCCCATATGTTTATTTATACATACATATATACTCCTAAACACATCCTGCTCAACATATATAATATTTCTCATGTTTATGTTTTCATGTCTGAAAACTTTGTATTGAAAAATTTATGTGGAATCACAAGAACACCCAAGTAACAAAAAATTCTGAGCTAAAACAACTATGCTAGATGTGTTTAAGTCACACCACGGAGTGATCATTATCAGAACAACAACACTGTCATAAAAACAGATGTGTGGATGAATAAAATAGAACAGAGAATCCAGAAAAGGAAACCAATGTGGTGTGTGTGTGTGTGTGTGTGTGTGTTTGTGAGAGAGAGAGAGAGAGAGAGAGAGAGAGAGAGAGAGAGAGAGAGACAGAGAGACAGAGACAGAGACAGAGACAGAGATAGAGACAGAGAGAGACATTAAAGTACAAGGAGACTAGGGCAAGAGGGGAGATTAGTTGGAGGGGAGATAAGGAAAGGAAAACTCAGTAGAGAGAATGAGAGAGGGTGAACAGAAAGTCATGCTGTACTGGAACATAATGACCCATTTGAAATTCAAAAGTACATGCAATGAATACATGCTAAGAAAAAAACCAAGACCACTGCTTTAATTTTGAATATATGCTTATGATCATTAGATGCAATAATTCATTACATGATATATGAACTAGTGTGTGTTTCCCTTATTAGTCTGCTATTAATTTTATATATTTAATTTTTACAGCTAAAATTTTTTATAAATATAGTTAAAATATATCATTTTTATAGAATATAGTAAGAAAAATGTTTTTAAAAGTGTTCAGTTGTAACTGGAAGACAGAAGCAAACAGAATGCTGCCGAATACTCCTTCACATAGCTCTGGAAGAGTTAACAGAATCCATGAGAAATCAAGTGGTGATACTTCAAGGTGAAAGCTGCAGCAATGAGTCCTAAGAGTCTCAGATCCCTCAGAGATAGAGTTCAACATCAAAGCGACAGTTAAATCATAAAAACAGAACATAGTAGAAGAATTGTCAGTTCTCCAATGCCTTGGATAGAGCATACCTTGGATTGGCATGGAAGATGTATTCTTATTAGCATATTAAGCAACCACATACAAATAACCAAAACAATTGATCAGACTTTGAAAAGTGGGCAGTAGTCTATGTTCAGCATTATAATTCTGAGAAGCTGAGAATACATCTAAACATTCTCGATGCATTCCGCAAGGATTGAAGCAAATGTAATAATATAGAAAGTTTCCCATTGCTTAAAGTGAGGTGATTTTGAACTTTTTTTCAAAATATTCACGTATGGCATCACCTTGATTTCTCCAAAATGATTATCTTTCTTTTAAAATAAATATGATTTCACCCATGAGGTGGCTTAACTGACAAAAAGGCATTAGCAGCTCAAGCCTGATGACCCGAGTCTAATTCTGGAGGCTACAGTGGAAAGAGTGAATTGACAGCCTACTGGTGTCCTCTGACCTCTGCATGTGTACCCCAACCATGTGTGCATGGGCATGCACATGTGTGCACACATACACACAATGATAAAAAATTATAGGACATTTTATAAAGAAAAGTACACTTTCCATTACAATATTTAAATATAATATTATTTTATTTTTTATATTTTATTAATTTATTCATATTACATCTCAATGGTTATCCCATCCCTTGTATCCTCCCATTCCTCCCTCCCTCTCATTTTCCCCTTACTCCTCTCCACTATGACTGTGACTGAGGGGGACTTCCTCCCCTGTATATGCTCATAGGGTATCAAGTCTCGGGGAAAAACATAAACATGGAAATGGGAAAAAAGAAGCCTTGTTGGATCACTTATGCTGGGACATTTTTCTAGCAGGTGTTTTTGGGGTCATTTCAGAAACTATAATTTTGATCCACTCACCCTGTTTGTGTCTTGTGTCTTAGAAATCACAGGATGGTTTGGAGGAAATGGATTGCAACTACTTTTTCTGCTGCTCAAAAAAGATAACCCTAAGCATTATTTCTCTTTCTGTGTAAGATATTGGTGTACTTTATATCAAAATAAATAAACTTATTATACATTCATCCTTTTTGTTTTGTTTTGTGAGACAGGGTTTCCCTGTGCAGTCCTGACTGTCCAGGAATTCACTCCTGTAGACCAGACTGGCCTCAAACTCAGAGCTCACTCTGCCTCTGCCTCCTGAGCGCTGGGACTAAAGGCGTGGGCCACCACTGCCTGAGTCACATTTCTTTTTTCAACTGGTCATATTAGTCTGGATTTCTCACATTCTTCTTGAGTCAGCTTTCTGTGGATTCTCATGTTAAGTAAGTTTGATGTGGCTAAAAGTTTGTATGACTGTTTTTTGTATAACAATTTAAAAATCACTTATTTACATGTAGATTGAATAAGCCACGCTCAAATATTTTTTACCAATAATTAATTTTTATATCACATAAGCCTCAGGTAAGATATGCTAGTGGGAATGAAGGTCAGTCACAATACCCCACATACAGACTGTGCGATTTATGGTCCCTGCTGCCTTCTCAGGGGCTTTGAAAATTGTATACTAATGGAATTTTTTAATGTAAAGATTTAAGAAGTCTGATATCAGCTAAATCAACTAAACTGTTCCCTTGGAAGAGACCTACTCTTGGTGTTAGAAAGACTGGTCATATCCTCATGCCTGTTTTTAGAGGCACTAATAAAACCAGGTTAATATATTTCAAAATTTTGCTAAAAGTTATTACAAAGTTTAGTAAAGGGAACAGGGACAGAGCCCACATAAGAAAGTGAGTGTATATACTGCCCTTGTAAAGTCCTCATTTTCTTCTGATTCTACCATAGCCTCATGCGTGCTTGTTGCTCAGTGATTTTCCATTCTGATTAGTGATGGAGGGTAAACACATAAGGCATAATTCATGCTCTTGTTACAGTTAACACCATCTGCCAATTGGAAGTGTACAGTGTTTTCAATATTAACCATCCTTGATATAAGCAGTGGATATTTTTAAGCATAGTGTCACTGGAAGATAAAAATAGTGTAGGAATAAAGTTAGCTTTGGGTGACTTTTGAGGGAAAATGAAAGGTAATGAGAGTGACAAAGAATCCTGTTCTGGTGCAGTTGTGTGTGTGTGTGATGTTTCTTTGAATAATTTGGTAGACAATCCAAGATCAGCATAAGGTGAAGGATCAGTGTTGTTACATTTTTAGATGTCTAGGCAATAAGTAATTGTGTCATATGCGCTGTCATCCCAGGATATTCTTGAAAACATTTAAATGTATATAAGCCCTCTAAAGTGACAAATAGACAGTAACCCACCTAAAAGAATTCCTGTCTTGAATAGACCCAAAGTCATTCTAAAGGTGGCAAATACAATTTTATTTATTTAATTATATTAAACTATATAGCAGAAATTGTAGGGTTGCTGTTTTATTACAGAAGTCTTTTCATTTGTAAAATCAAAATATTTTATTATTGCTGTTATTTCAAATTATATCAAAATATTTTCCTTAATTTTAGAATTGTGGTCCTTAAACTGGAGTATACATTGGAACTATTCACATAACTAAAAAATATATGCATAGAATTTGCTAGTTCACCCAAACCAAACTGTTTTATTGTATATTCTTTATACTTTCAATATCTTTATTAGGCCTTCTACTAAATAGTCATAATTTTAATTTACATGCATCATCTACTTTTTAAGTACACTTTTATCTTAATCTCTAATTCGTGTTTAATAGACAAGATATCTGTGCTGGAGGAAATTTATTTCTTAAGCTATTTTCTTAATTTTCATTATTCTAGTTTCCTCTTCATATCTTAACTTGGGATGCACTTTTTTGTATTGATGATTTTTTGTTAAGTATCTAGTGGTTGTTATTCTAATAATCATAGGGTTAAAAGCTTAGAGGTAGAATAGTAGGTGAAAATAGCTTGATAACATGCATACTTATTTGAGCATATAGAAATAGTTTAATGACATGCTTATAATTTTCTTTACGTAATGGGAGCAATGGCTCACTCATTAAGATGGACCAGGCTAAATGTCACAAAAAGGGCATATTACTTTGTGGACTTTGCAGGAAGGTTCAACCTCTGTCCTGTGCAAATTCCATTGGCCAGGAATAGCTGTACGTGTGGACCAAAACAAAATCCTAAATGTAAGATATTATGGGGTTTATTGTTATTGTTGTTGTTGTTCATTTTGTAATGTGACTTCATTGTGTGGATCTCTCGCGTGAACTTGTAAAATGTCGACGTTGTGAGGCCTGGTTGTGTCCTTCGTTCTGTTGATAAGTTAATTTCCTTGAAAAAGAGCATCCGTTCCTACTAATGAATGAGTTGTCGTACTAAGGAAACCAGTATCGCATGTTGATAAATAAGCATAGAAGGAGCCAAGACAGAGGTTGAACTTCTATACTTTGTCAAAGCCTTTAAATACGCTTCAGCTTTCAACTTTCTTTCCACTCCCATCAGAACCCAAACCTGGAGTGACTTTGAGTGCGGCAAGTGGAGATCATCTGCCTCCCTTCTGTGTGTGACCCTTTGGGTATTCTGACCCGCTACTCCCTTGTCTCCACTCTATTTGAAAAAACACCCCTCCCATTAGAATTTTCCTTTCTAAAAAAAATTTTGAAATATGTCATCTACTAATCGCCTCTCTGCATGATACTATCTCTATAGGTACGGATTTATTCTTTTAAAGGTTTTTTTGCATGTGTTATTATATTAATTACATCTTGGATGAAGGGAGACCAGTCAGTCTGCTCATCGTGCCATCTGGAGTCAGAGATATCGAGGATTCATGCTTGCTTTGCTTCATAATTTTAACCTAACTTGAAGAAAGTCTCCAAACTATTGGCTTGTACAATCACAACTGACAGTTGAATTTTAGATGAATCATTTCATGTTCCACCCCATATGGTTTTGTATCCAATTAATTGCACCAAGTCTAGATTTTTGCTTATTTGAGGAACAAGTTAGGTATGTTTATATTAGCTAGGCAAGTGTCAGCCTACGAGCCAATGTTTGTAGGAGGTATGAAAAAAATATGATCTGAAAACTGTAAGCTAGATTCTAGCTGTAGACAAGGACCACATGACCCACTGCTAAAATATCGATTTCACTTAGTACTATCAAATGCCAATAATGCCAATTAGAAATACAGAGGAGAGAAAATAATAATGCTGAAGTTTATGTGACTAATACGTATATATATAGTTGACTGTTTTTGAGTAGTATTGAAAAGCTAGGGTTTTTTTGTTTTTTGTTTTTTTTTTTTTTTTGCCATAAGTATAAAGGTTCCTCCATAAAAGTGGTAAATGAAAAATATATCAAGAATTATATAAATGTTACATTCTCAGTGTTCTGGCTATTTGTATTTGACAGCCTTGAAAAAAAAATCTTTTCTATCTTGGTGAGTCTAAAATTCTGAATGTAAATCGGTCTCCATCACATCTTGTCATTATCAACTTAAAACATCTATCTAGACCTAAAAATATCTTAACTCCTAATCAACTAACTTCATTGCACAACTAAACTACCTTCAACTCCAACAGAGACTTGAGAAGGAATAAACTTGATTAACTGAGTATGCCAGGAGTGCAGGTCACTAGCTTTCCAAATGAGAGGATGACAGAGACAATTTGCTACCTGAATAGTCACCTAAAACTCTCTATAATGTTGGAGCATCTTCTTCAGCCTTCTCACCCAATATATCTGACAGACATATTGTGAGGCAGGAACGATTGATGTCTTGCTTACAGTGTCTTGGCAGAGTTTGGTCATTGACTAAGGCTGCATCCAAGCTGGCCCTTTTTTAGGCAGAATTTTGTCTATGGTAGAAATGAGGACACTTTGAACAGTGGCTTGTTTGCCGCATTTGAAGACATCTCCATAAGGAGGTTCTTTGATGTTCATCATCCTCTTTGAGGTAGGATGGGTGTGGCTAGGAGTTGAACTGTCTCATTATCAGTGAATTTTTAAAATAATAAAAACATTTTAAATGCCATATTCTGCATGTCTCTGAGGTTTTTGAAGACCTTATCTAATTAACTATCTTTCTATAGAATTATACGTATCTGCCACACCTAAGAAGTATACTCTTGTAATAAAAGTAGACTAGTAATTGACATGACCATAATTTGGTCAACTAACAATTAACCTGTGTCATGGTTCTTCTTGCTATAGGTAGTTTATTGTATATGTGTGTAATAATATACATGTATTTGTAAAAAAATAAAAATGTTTAGTTAATAAAAAATTTAAAAGTAAATAAAAAAGAAAAATATTTCAAGATAAAATCAGGAAAAGACTATTAATAGCAAAATCCAAAGCATCAATAAAATATGATTGCCTTTGTGATTAGGTCTCACTTGGCTGCCAAGAGAGTTGGGATGATCAGCACAGGTGCACTGATGCTGTCTACCAGGCAGTATGTTTCATGCTCTGTGCTTGCAAACTTACAGCAGCAGATGACTAGGACTAATATAGTGATGAACTTAGTTCTTTTGCTATCTTAATCCAAATAAGTATAATGTTCTTTCTTAACACCTATCTTTTCAAAATAGGATTCAAACCATAGTAGACAACATGCCTCCAGAAAAAAGAAAGTGACCTTCAATGGGCAGGTCTAGAATTTTCACACTAGGATACAGACCAGGTTAGTGTATAACAAAATAGGAGGGATTTCTTTTCCTGCAAGCAGATCCAATTTTTTTTTTTGTTATCTCTATGAGGTTTTTAACTTTTTATTTTTTTATTTTTTATTAATTTATTCTTGTTACATCTCAATGGTTATCCCATCCCTTGTATCCTCCCATTCTCCCCCCTCTCATTTTCCCTTTATTCCCCTCCCCTATGACTGTTCCTGAGGGGGATTTCCTCCCCCTGTATATGCTCATCCAAATTTTAAATGCTATCCTTATTCTCTTCAGCTTTTCCAAATGGATCAGTTCTCCCAACACATCCATCATGTTGTGAGGTTTTCAGAGCAATGACCTAAGCTGACCTACAGTGTTTATAGCCTTGGAGACACATTAGTTTTGATCCTTAATAACTTTTCAATCAGCCAACTCTTCACCTGAATAGAAATAAAGTAAGCATGGAAACTAGTGAGATCAAACCCACATTCTCTATGCTGTGTCCTTTTCATGACTTGTTTCTCTTCAGTTAGTAGAGAGGGAAGCTGTAAAGTGACACAGGAACACTTGCTGTAGTCTAGACCTCATATGTGAATATTTTATCTTGGGGTCTATTGCTTAATAGTTATATTTTCTTTATGGTGTTTCTTGGTTGAATGCTATGGTTGAAATTGACCTTAAAAACTTGAGAGTCTACATTTTACTGGTGACAAAGACTGAGACAGAATACCTTTGTGACACATAACCTATTGAAGACTGGGGAATAAATTGCTGGTTGGTCATCCTATATCCCAGAAAGAGAAAGTAGCTCGGACATGAAGTTTTTCCTTACTGGGTCCTACTATTGAGGTCCAAGTCTGGTCCCTGAGCTTGGTGCTAAACGCTGGGTTCCCTTCCTCAGCTGGGTTCCCTCCTGTCTGCCTGATCTGGGAAAATCCTAGATCATCTAAGGAACTTCACATAGAGGTGACAGGCCCAACCCTTTCTTGGTAAGAAACATGTTCAGTGTGCACATGGGGATTCCTGGAAATACCCTCCCCATGCTAAGGAGATGTCTTTGTACCTCAGCTTTCAACCAATGACCCTTTCGATACCTCTAACCATACCTGGATTTCTTCTCCAACCCCTGCTGCCCATGGGATAATTAACTTTGATGTTTCCCTTCTTATGGTAGGACTGTGGGGCTGAATGTAAATGAAGTATCACTGGCACTCCTAGCCCCAGCTAACCAAACACATTCACCCTTGAAACCTCTCCCAGTGCCCAAGGCTTATAATGTCCCTAAGTTGAAAAAATGCTTTCTCACTCCATTCCTCCCCCATGACTGCCAGAGACTCATCATTTATTCTGGGGAAAGAAGGGTCCCAATTTTCCCTGAAAATTTCACCACTGGACCCCTGGGCTTGGCTTCTGTTCTGGCTAAAGCATGCTGCTGGCCACAAAAGCTTCTGCTATTCTTTCCCTTGCTTGCTACTCTGCCCACCACAGGGCCCAACTGCAGAGGCTAGTAGCCTGCCCTTCTCCAAGCAGCCTTTCTGTCTTCTTGAATCTAACAGGGCTCCCTCTACTGCGGCTCAGTTTCAGAGCTCTGATCCTCTCTTATTGGCTGTTCTCAAAGCAGCCACTGGCTCACTCAAGTCAAGCCAGGCCCTCCTTGCTGCCTAGCTCAGGTTTTCAGAGCCCTGAGATCCCTGTTGCCAACTGTTCTGGTGCTGGCAGCCCAGCTAAAAGAACAGTAACACTTACTGCAGAAAAATCTTTTCTCCTGCACCTCCAGCTGTACTGGAGACCTTTCTGCACAGCTGATTTCATGTTCCATTGGTCTAGGCTAGAGACCAGCGGTACTGGAAGAAGCAGAATATTTTTTAAAGATCTATTTATTTATTTATTATGTGTATGTAGTGCTCTGGCTTCACATACACCTGCTGGCCAGAAGAGGGCATCAGATCACAGTATAGATGGTTGTAGGCCACCTTGTGGTTGCTGGGAATTGAACTCAGGATCTGTGGAGGAACAGTCAGTGCCCTTAACCTCTGAGCCATCTCTCTAGAATTTTTGACCCCTTGCTTCAGCATTTTCTGACCAGAATCTGTCCTTCTGGTGGAGGAGTGTGCACTTCCAGTTTGGTGCTGAATGGGGCCACTGCTTCCCTGGATAATACCCAGCAAGGCCCAGGCTCCGGCCTGAAGCTGAATGACATTTCCCTGAATATGTACTGTCGTACTGTTACGAGTTTAATCACCAACACTGAAAACGAAATAAAAGCACCACCAACAACAACCAAAACAAAACAAAACAAAACCAATCTTCCTAACTACTAAATAAGAATTAGATTCATAAATAGAAACATCTATATTTTGAGCAGGCTTTTTTTATTCAGAAACTATTCCCAACTTATAACACACATAGGTTATATTTCACTTTCTTTAGTTGTTCAAGGTGAATACATTAGACATAGTATCTATATTCATTATGTCATAGTGAAATCAAAACAAGGACAAGCTTAGCTGGGTCCTTTGCCTCTCATCTTTTCTCTCACAAGGCTAATATCAAGTTGCTGGATGGAGCTGTCATTTCAGACCCAACTGGGCAAAGATGCACACAGATATGTTCATCTGGACATTGTTAATATTTAGTCCCTCATAAATGGATAGACTGGAGACCACAGTTTCCCATCAGATACTAGCCAATGGCCTCTTTCTTCATTCCATGCCCTGGAGATCTCTCAGAGCAGTTAAAAACCGGACAATTGGTTTCACCATGTAAGTAAACTAGATGGAAGTCATTTCTTTTACAAACTAATCTCAGAAGTAACAATACACTTTTATCTTTTTATCAATATTATAAGCAAGTTGCCATGTCTAGATTGTACTTCAAGTAAGAAGATTATACATGGTCTGAAAATTGGGAGGTAGCCATTACTAGGTACTACCCCAGTTGTTAGACTTATGACAATGTCCTGAAGAATCAAGCTGCCAAAGGGGATTAAAGTTGGGTTTTAAAGAGGACAAAACATGGAAGCTTATCTGCTAGGGTGACAGAAGCTGCCAAATGCTGTCAAAGGTTTCTCTCTTCTGTGTCATGGCAGCTATCTCAAACTTACCTTTTATATTCCCTGCATCATCTCCAGCCTCTGATTCACTTCCTCTCTGTCAGAGGCATAATTCATCAAAGCAAAACTTTAAGTGATCAGGGATGCAGTCCCCTTCTGTCAGAGGTCTGGGGAGGGGAAAATAGGGTGAAAGGGGGGGCCTTAATGGGAAGATACAAGCGAGGGGATAACAATCAAGATGTAATCTGAATAAATTATAATAAAAAATGAAGGTTATCAAATGAGAGTTCCAAAATTGCATAGAATCTACTGAAAAACATGTGACGTTTTTTTTTGTTCACTCTCCCCTTTGTAGTCTGATTTCAGAGAAGCTATCCCTGTCTGCGAGAAACATTTTTGCCCCTAAGCTGCTGTCTTCTCAAGGATTTTACTGTTTATTTCCCTCTTGTGTGTGCTTCCAATGCAGCATCTCTGATGGCTTCTTTCATGACATGTCAATTGCCTGTTTCTCTCTCATTTGCCCTTTGTCTCCTTCACCTGCTGTCCCATTGTTCTCCAAGTGTGTTTTATCCATAATATACTTGGATGTAGTTAGTGTCTCCAAATGGTAAGCAAACACTTGACGATGTCATAGTTGACTTCAATTTTCCTTCTGAGAAGTAAATTTTCTTCCTGTATCACGTAGTGCTTCTAATTGTGTCACTTTCTAGTGGTCAGATCGTCAGAGGATCTACATCTCTACAGATGGTGCCTTCACCCAGCACTAGTGCTGGCATGGCAAAGAAAGCATAATAAGAAGCAAACTGAAAGATGGGTAGTCAGTGATGGGTTGTGTCACACACAATGTCATCTGCATGGGCCCTGTGAGAAGTAGACTGAGTATTTCATCACTACCCTGAACAGGAATTAGCTGTGAGAATGAAAAAGCTCAGCTTAGTGTACAAATTGCAAATATCCATATTGCTTCTTTAATATGAATTTATCACTGTGTTCAGTTACATTTATCACAAACACTCTAACTATAACCCACATCTAGTGTTGATTTTAACTATAACCCACATCTAGTGTTGATTTAACTCAGATCATTCCTTTGGTTAGTAGATGTGTGTGTATGTGTGTGTGTGTGTGTGTGCACGCTAATTCAAAATTAAATAGATAGATAAGTAAATTATTTTTAAAAGGTGAAAACAATACTTGTTTAAAATACGAATCATAATGAATTGGATGAATATACCAAGGAAAAATGAAATGAATAACATAAATATCAGAAACAAGAAGAAAGCAGGAAAAAAGTAATGTGTGCTACAAAGGAAGTAGTGTAGTTAGCTCGTAAAACCACTGTGAATTTTCAAAACAAACAACATTTTAGATAAAACATAAAGAAATAAGTCATTCATATAAAAACAGGGAACCCCCAAAAGCAGGGTAGCATGTATCTGTAACCACAGAACTTGAGAGGCTGAGGCAGGAGGATAGTAAGTTCAAAGCTAGGCAGAGATGCTTCAGGAAACTATAACAAAAGGAAAAAAACCAGAAAATTAAAAAAAAAAAGGAACCTAAATGATATCAAGAAACAGAAATATAAGCATATAAAATAAATTTATCAATGATATAATTGCTTACAATATGGGTTTCCTACACATGCAAATTTAATAGCAGATGTTGTCAAAGCAGATTAATAAAATAGGACTCAACTCTGTATTGTCAGAAACTGGCTCAAGCAGTTCAAGGGATAGAGATCAATGTATCACAGTAAAATTAAATGAAAAAATCAGATATTCATCTTAAACAAAACATTATACTAATGTATTTGTGCCAAATAAGACTATGTCAAAATATGCTATTAGATCCACACTAACAGAATTTCCAGAGATACTCAAAAGCCCATATACACAACATGTTGGAATAACATGCCCATTTCTATAATTAAAAGACCAAACAGGAGGACAATCACTAAGTATATAATTGACCCAAAAGTACAAGTCAATAAGCTTACTCTGATTTGTATTTATCAGATCTCTCATCCTACATGACACAATAATAAGTCCTTTCAGTAAGGTCACATCAAATGTTCAATAAGATAGTGGTATGCTAGATCCTATATCTATTTTTAAATACACAAAACAATTTCATATGCAAATTACAAATAAAGTTTTGAAATTTATTTTTTATTTTTCATTAATTAACTAACCTACATTATAATATCTTAACAAATGAACAAATTGAAAACAGATATGATACAAATAATGTTTTCAAATGATAAAAGAATGAACCGGAAAAATTAGTGAAAAAGAATTTCTGAACACTTAAGAGACTGAATATCACATTCCTATAAAACCCAAAGGACAAGAGAACCTTAAAAGAAAATTTTAATGTTACAACTAAGAAGAAGAAGAGAAGGAGGAGGAGGAAGAGAAGGAGGAGGAAGGAGGAGGAAGAAGGAGGAGGAGGAGAAAAAGAAGTAGAAGAAGAAGAAGAAGAAGGAAGAAGAAGAAGAAGAAGAAGAAGAAGAAGAAGAAGAAGAAGAAGAAGAAGAAGAAGAAGAAGAAGAAACACTTGGCATTCATTTAGAGGACTCAGGTTTGGTTCAGGCCTTCTCCACATGTAATACCAGCTCCATTGCTTCTACTCTTTCTTGGCCTCCATGAGTACCAGCACATACAAGGCACACACACTCAGCACATGCACATACACATGAGTAAAACAAATAAATATTTTGTTTTATTTTTGAGACAGGTTTCACTTTGTAGAATTGGATGTCCTGGACTAGATTTATAGTACGGGTTGGCCTCAAACTCACAGAGATCTGCCTGCCTCTCTTTCCCTGAGTGCTGGAATTAAAGGCATGCATCACCACACCCGGTTAAATAAATAAATATTGACAATAAAAATTTTTAAAGGTCAAGAAATATAATTGACCTCCAGTTAGGCTGTCCAAGATGGGAAAGAACAATAAGTTTTCCATATCAAAATTGTAAAAGAAGCCATTATAATGGATTCTATGAAATAAACATTAAAATAATGACTCATAATCACTTTATACAAAAGAAAAGAACAAGCTTCCAGATGTGTTCCTGGGTGAATTCCCTGAAACAGTTAGGGTGGATAGGACCTCAATGGGATTGCAACTACTTATTATAGGATAGTTTAGATTTTTAAAAACATTCTTTTAATCAATTTGTTTATTTTAGTTTATCCACTTTACATCCTGATTGTAGCTCCTTCCCTTGTCTCCTCCCTGTATACCCTCCCTCCCTATTCTCTCCTCCCACCCCTCCCCTAGTTTTCAGAAAGAGAGCCCTTCTCGCTTACCATCTGACCCCAGCCTATCAAGTCTCACCTGGACTGCCTGCATCCTTTTCCTATGTGATCTGGCATGGCCATCCTGACAGGGGAAATTGATCAATGAATGGGCAACAGAGTCCATGTCAGGGGCAACTACTACTCCCCATATTGTGGGGTTTACATGGAGACTGTGTTGCCTATCAGGTACATCTAAGCAGAGGGTTTAGGTATGCTGCCTGACTGACTATCAGACAGTATCCCCACCAAGGGAAGGGCGGTGGTTGGGGCTGCAAGCCTCAGTACCAGGAAAGTCACCTCTGTGTGGAGGTGGTAGTGGTCACCTAAGATGGGGGGGGGGATGTGCCTCCATCTTGGAAGACAACCACTTCATTGGAGGGTCCAAGGTTGGGGCCACAAGCTGTGGTATCTGGAAAGTCTGTTCAATAAAAGTGGGCACTCACAGAGCTGCACTGCCCAGATACCAGAAGTCCTGAAGCTGAGGCTGTGCTGGACAGAGCCTGTGAGTTTTTCTGGGGTGTAGCCAGGTGACGTAGGGTTGGACCTGAGAGTTTTTCACACTGTGGACCCTTGTCTCACCTGGGACAGATAGATGTTTGGAGCTTTGGGGTTCAGGGCGTGTCCTGTCAGATTTCTACTCTCACTTTTGTCCTGCTGTTCAGATACTGTGCGTACTGGGTGTTACCATCTTGGATTTCTGTAGTTTTGATTGTTTTAATTATTCTTCACAACATCTTCCAGAAAAATTTTTAAAATGTTTTTATTTTTTTTTTAATTTATTCTTGTTACATCTCAATGTTTATTTTTTTTATTTTTTTTTTATTTATTCTTTCCCATCCCTTGTATCCTCCCATTCCTCCCCCCCCCCATTTTCCCATTATTCCCCTCCCCTATGACTGTTCCTGAGGGGGATTACGTCCCCCTATATATTCTCATAGGGTATCAAGTCTCTTCTTGGCTACTTGCTGTCCTTCCTCTGAGTGCCACCAGGTCTCCCCCTCCAGGGGACATGGTCAAATGTGAGGCACCAGAGTACGTGAGAAAGTCGTATCACACTCTCCACTCAACTGTGGAGAATATTCTGACCATTGGCTAGATCTGGGAAGGGGTTTAAAGTTTACCTCCTGTATTGTCCTTGGCTGGTGCCTTAGTTTGAGCGGGACCCCTGGGCCCAAATCTGCCTATCATATTTTCTACTTGTAGATTTCTAGGACCCTCTGGATCCTTTTATTTGCTGTTCTCCCATGCGTCTCTCATTTAGAGTCCCAATAGGATGCCTTCCCCTCTGTCCCAGTTTCCTGGTAAGTGAAGGCTTTTGTGGGACATGCCCCTTGGGCTAGTATGCAGATATAAGTGAGTATATACCATTTGATTCTTTCTGCTTCTGGGTTAACTCACTCATTATGATCATTTCTAGCTCAATCCATTTATCCACAAATTTCGGGAATTCCTTGTTTTTAATAGCTGAGTAGTATTCCATAGTGTATATGTACCACAGTTTCTTTATCCACTCTTCTACTGAGGGACACTTAGGCTGTTTCCATGTTCTGGCTATTATGAATAAGGCTGCTATGAACATGGTTGATCAAAGTTTCTTGTTGTGTGCTGGAGCATCTTCTGGGTATATTCCAAGGAGTGGAATAGCTGGGTCTTGAGGAAGCCCTATTCCCATTTTTCTGAGATAGCACCAGATAGATTTCCAAAGTGGCTGTACTAGTTTGCATTCCCACCAGCAATGAAGGAGTAGCCATTCTTTGTGGCTTATTTTAATACTAAAACTAAACAGGTTACATGACAGGAAAACCATAGGCATATGTCTCTTATCAACATAGATACAAACTTATCCAATAACACATTAGCATACCAATATTCAGTAATATATACAAAGAAACATATACTCTCATGAATTTTGGTTTATACTGGGAAAGCTGACTTAACATTTATAATTAAATTATACGATTAAATCAATAGACAGTAGCAGCAAAGTAATCTATTGTTAGAGACATGCTTGATAAAACCCAACACCCATTCATGATCACTCTCAGCAAAGTAGGAATAAAAAGTAATTTGGGGGCAGGTATGGTGGCACATTTCGGTCATCTCAAAACTTGAAAGGCAAGCAGGACTATGTAGATACTCAAGCCAGACTGGGCTTTACAGATAACTCTCTCTTGATTCTTTTTAAACCCACCTATTCAAGTAGATTAAAAATATTTATAGAGAGATTCCAAGATGGCGCCGACCATTAAGCCACTTATCTGATCTACTCCGTGGAGACCAGAGACATAGGCGGAACAACAGATTGCTGGACTTTGAGAACTGTAGGTGAGTGGGGCCCCAAAGGCCGCAGACCAAACAGGGGGCCTACCCCCCTGGGTCAGGCAACATCCCGGAGGTGCTAAACGCACTCCCCAAACTCTGAGATGGAATCCACATGCAAACTGCAGCCTGTATATAAAGTGCAGACTCGCTGTTTGGGGAGGGGTTTTCCCAGAGTCCCCAGCCAGAGGAATCTTAGCGAAGAGGGTGAATCTGCCCTAGGATTCCTCCTTCCGCACCACCCCAAACTGCAGCAGTCACCCGCCTAGGCTGACTGAAAACACAAGCGGTGGGACCCAACAGAGACAGTTATAGTGGGACTACAGCTCGCTGGCCATCCCGGGCCAAACTTAACAACAATCACAGCGGACTGAGCCTGCAAACAGCGGCAGTGAGAAATCAGCTTGAGCTGCTTCCACAGACCCATCGGGAGACGTGGGTCTCGCCTAGAACTATAGCTGAACTTATTTGCCCTGTGGGAAGACCTGGGTCCACGGGCTGCCACCAGAGCTCTGCAACCCTTTTGTCCCTACCCAGCCGCAAGGCACTGGTCCTACGCTCCGCTCTCCGCTCCCTGCTCTCTGCACGAGAGAGCCTAGCTGGAGATCCTGGCCCGAGCCAGGCAGGCACTCTCTCATTATCGGGAGAGGAGAAGTGGATGGGTCGTGTTTGCAGTGTCTAATTGCTGACCCAGCCGCAAGGCCTGGCACAGCGCTCCCTGCTCCCTGAATGAGAGAGACCAGCTGAGCTGGCCCTGCGCTCCATGCGTCCCAACAAGTGAGCCCAGCGGGAGATCCTGGCCTGAGCAAGGCAGGCACTCTCACATTATCAGGAGACGAGACGTGGATGGGTCGTGTTTGCAGTGTCTAGTTGCTGACCCAGAGTGTGAGGGGGACCCACATACCCCGGCGGAAAGATTTGGATCCACAAGTGGCCGCCAGAGCTCTGCAGAGCCAGTCTAACTAACTGCCCAGCCGCAAGGCCTGGCACAGCGCTCCCTGCTCCCTGAATGAGAGTGTCCAATGGAGATCCTGGCCCTGAGCAAGGCAGACACTCTCACTTTATTGGAAGTCGAAAAGAGGGTCTTGCTTGCAGTGCCTAATTGCTGACCAAGAGCGACCTTGGTCCCTCTAGGTATATAGTACTGGGAGAGGTTGGACACTGCTACAGGATATAGAGGCAAAGCTAAAAGACAGCTACACCCCCAGAAGATCTGATCTACCTGGGCTCTTGACTACAAATCCACAGGAAGGACAGGCAGCTGAGATCAACCTACTCAGCCAGAACGTTTGTGTGCAGACCTTATTCTAGGTCCCAAGACTGCTGATCTGAATTACGGCAGTAAAGTCCAAACAGATATTTACTTTGCCTGGCTCAGCCTGGAGCCCAGGGGGCAGACGAAAATCACCAGGAGTGAAACTGGATCACCTACCTTTTCCACAAAAATACCCCCTGATCCCCACAGGCAAGAGCACCTAACCTATGATCAGTCATCAATTAACCACTCTCAACCAGCGAAGGTCACTACAAAATACCTTCCAACACCAGAGCCATCAAAATGACAAGAGGGCAGCGTAAGAATCCTATCAAAAACCAAAACATTTTGGCATCTCCGGATTCCAACATTCCCAATGAAAACAACCTAGAGAACCTAACAGCAATGGATAGGCAAGAAAATGACCTCAAGTCCTTAGAAAAGAAGATGATAATGGAAGAAACAAATAAAATCTGTAAACAAATGCAGGAGGAGGCAAACAAGAAGGCTGAAGAGTTAAAAGAGTCATATAATGAGTCACTTGAAGAATTTCAGAAAAATATAAATAACCAGATGATGGAAATCATTAAAACAGTCCAAGACGTGAAGATAAAAATGGAAGCTATGATGCAGGAACACACCGAAGAAAAACCTGATCAAGAGTCTGCAAAGAGGAAAGCAAGCATCTCAGAGGTGGCCTTATCTAACAGATTGCAAGAAATGGAAGAAAGGATCAGGACTTGAAGATACAATCGCAGAACTGGAAACAACCATTCAGGGAAATGCTAAATCTGAAAAGTTCCTGACACAGAGCATTCAACAATTAAAAGACCACACGAAAAGATGAAACTTGCAAATAATAGGGATACAGGAGAAACTGGACAGCCGACCCCACAGCCCAGAACACATCTTTAATCAAATAATGGAGGAGAATTTTCCCAATTTGAAGAAAGAGATGCGTACGAGCATACAAGAGGCCTAAGAACACCAAATAGAATAGACCTGAAAAGAAAATCTTCCCGCCACATAATAATAACAACACAAAAATATACAGAACAAGGAAAAAATATTGAAAGCAGCAAGAGAAAAGGCCGAGTAACATACGAAGGCAAACCTATCAGAATTACTCCTGATTCCCAGCAGAGACCATGAAAGCAGAAGGACCTGGGACAGAGGTGCTACAAACCCTAAGAGAACACAGATACCAGGCAAGACTTACTATATCCAGCAAAATTATCATAACCATTGACAGAGAAGACAAGTATTTCATGACAAAAACAATTCAAACAGTACCTAGCCACAAATCCAGCTTTACAGAAGCTATTAGAAGGAAAACTCACACCCAACTGGTCAAACTACAACCAAACTACATAGGAAATATGTAAAAATACCATTGCAAAATCACAACCTCACAAAATCTCAACTGTTACAAATACCAAAAATGAGGGAATTATCATCACTGGTCATAATATCTCTCAACGTCAATGGTCTCAACTCTCCAATAAAAAGACACAGACTAACGGAATGGATGCATAAACATGACCCAACATCTTCTGCATTCAAGAAACACACCTCAACCACAAGGACAGACATTGCCTCAGAGTAAAAGGTTGGGGAAAAATATTCCAAGCAAATGGTCACAAGAAGCAAGCTGGGGTAGCCATTCTAATATCTAATAAAATAGACTTTCAACCAAAATTAATCAAACGAGATGAGGATGGTCACTTCGTCCTCGTCAAAGGTAAAGTCAACCAAGAAGACATCACAATTTTGAACATCTATGCTCCGAATACAAGGGCTCCCACATTTGTAAAATAGTTATTAACAAAGCTTGCCCCACTCATTGATACCCACACAATAATAGTGGGAGACTTCAACACCCCTCTTTCACTCAAGGATAGGTCTTTGAATCAAAAAATAAGCCGGGAAATAACCTCATTGACCAATGTCATGAATCAAATGGATCTAACAGATATCTACAGAACTTTCCACCCAAATGCAAAGGATTATACCTTTTTCTCAGCACCCCATGGAACATTCTCTAAAATTGATCACATAGTTGGTCATGAAGCAAACCTCAATAGATACAAGAAGATTGAAATAATACCTTGTATCTTATCAGATCACCATGGTCTAAGGCTGGACTCAACAACAACAGAAATAACAAAAAGCACACTACCACATGGAACTAAACAACTTTCTACTTAATGACACATGGGTCACGGAAGAATAGGGAAGAAATAAAGACTTCCTGAAATTCATGAAATGATGAACACCTACCCAAATTTGTGGGACACATTGAAAGCAGTGCAAAGAGGAAAATTCATAGCACTAAGTGCCTTCAAAAAGAAAAAGGAATCATCCCACATAAACAACCTAACAACACATCTGGAAGCTCTAGAAAAAAAAAGAAGCAGAAACACCCAAGAGGAGTAGATGCCTAGAAATAATCAAACTCAGGGCTGAAATCAATAAATTAGAAACAAAGAGAACAATCCAAAGAATCAACAAAACAAGAGCTGGTTCCTTTGAGAAAATTAACAAGATAGACAAACCGTTAGCCAATCTAACTAAAAGACAGAGAAACATATCCAAATAAACAAAATCAGAAATGAAAAGGGAGACATAACAACAGACACTGAAGAAATACAAAGAATCATAAGAACCTACTTTAAAGGCATTTATGCCACAAAATTAGAAAATTTAACGGAAATGGACAAATTTCTCGACCGATTTCTATTTGCCAAAATTGAACCAAGTCCAGATAAACAAATTAAATAGCCCTATTTCACCTATAGAATAGAAGCAATCATTGATAGTCCTCCCAACCAAAAAAAAGCACAGGGCCAGATGTTTCAGTGCAGAATTCTACCAGACCTTCAAAGAGGAGCTAATACCGACACTATTCAAGCTATTCCAAAGGATAGAAATGGACAGAATATTACCAAATTCCTTCTATGAGGCCACAGTCACATTGATACCTAAACCTCACAAAGACTCAACAAAGAAAGAGAATTTCAGACCAATTTCTCTTATGAACATTGATGCAAAAATACTCAACAAAATTCTCGCAAGCAATACAACAGCATATCAAAGACATCATCACCATGACCAGGTAGCTTCATTCCAGGCATGCAGGGATGGTTTAACATACGGAAATCCATCATGTAATCCACATATAAACAAACTGAAAGAGAAAAACCACATGATCATCTCTTTAGATGCAGAAAAAAGCATTTGACAAAATCCAACACCCATTTGTGTTCAAGTTTTGGAGAGAATCGGGAATACAAGGCACTTATCTAAACATAATAAAGGCCATATACAGCAAACCAACAGCCAACATTAAATTAAATGGAGAGATACTCAAGGAAATTGCTCTAAAATCGGGAACCAGACAAGGCTGCCCCCTGTCCCTTATCTCTTTAATATAGTTCTTGAAGTTCTAGCCAGAGCAATAAGACAGCAAAAGGAGATCAAGGGGATCCAAATGGGAAAGGAAGAAGTCAAAATATCCTTATGTGCAGATGATATGATAGTGTATATAAGTGACCCGCAAATTCCACCAGAGAACTCCTACAGCTGATAAACAACCTTCAGCAATTGGCAGGATACAAAATAAACTCAAAAAAGTCAGTAGCTTTCCTGTATACAAATGACAAACAGGCAGAGGAAGAAATTAGGAAAACTACTCCCTTCACGATAGCCAGAAACAATATAAAATATCTAGGAGTAACTCTAACCAAGCAAGTGAAGGACTTATTCGAGAAAAACTTCAAACCTCTGAAGAAAGAGATTGAAGATGACATGAGAAGATGGAGGGATTACCTTGTTCGTGGATCGGGAGAATCAACATAGTAAAAATGGCCATCTTACCAAAGCAATTTACAGATTCAATGCAATCCCTATCAAAATACCTACAAAATCCTTTGAAGATATTGAAAGATCAATTCTCAAATTCATATGGAGAAATAAAAACCCAGAATAGCAAAACAATCCTATAAAACAAAATATCCTCTGGAGGAATCTCCATACCTGATCTCAAGCTGTACTACAGAGCAACAGTAATTAAAACAGCATGGTGCTGGCAAAGCAATAGACTGGTGGATCAATGGAATCGAATCGAAGACCCAGAGATGAATCCACACACATTTGCTCACTTGATTTTTGACAAAGAAGCCAAATCTATTCAATGGAAAAAGGATAGCATCTTCAACAAATGGTGCTGGTCTAACTGGATTCTACATGTAGAAAAATGCAATAGACCCTTATTTGTCACCATGCACAAAACTCAAGTCCAAGTGGATTAAAGACCTCAACTTAAAACCAGAGACATTAATTCAGTTAGAGGAAAAAGTGGGGAAGGCCTGGACACATAGGCACAGGAAACAACTTCCTGAACAGTACACCAAAGCCCAGGCCTTAAGTCGACAATTAATAAATGGGACTTCATGAGGCTGAGAAGCTTCTGTAAGGCAGGAGACACTGTCAAGAGAACAAAGCGACAGCCTACAGAATGGGAAAAGATCTTCACAACCCTTCATCTGACAAGGTTTAATATCCAAATATATAAAGAAAATTAAACACCACAAACCAAACAACCCAGTTGCGAAATGGGGCTTGGAACTTAACAGAGAATTCTCAACAGAGGAATATCAAATGGCCGAGAAACACTTAAAGAAATGCTCGTCCTCGTTAGTCATCAGAGAAATGCAGATCAAAACAACACTGAGATTCCATCTTACACCCATCAGAATGGCTAAGATCAAAAACTCAAATGACACCACATGTTGGCGAGAATGTGGAGAGAGAGGACACTCCTTCATGCTGGGGGAATGCAAACTAGTACAACCACTTTAGAAGCTATCTGGTGCTTTCTCAGAAAATGGGAATAGGGCTTCCTCAAGACCAGCTATCCCACTCCTTGGATATACCCAGAAAATGCCTACCACACAACAGGGACATATGCTCAACCATGTTCATAGCTGCTCTATACATAATAGCCAGAACATGGAAAAAGCCTAAGTGTCCCTCAGTAGAAGAATGGACTAAGAAACTGTGGTATATTTACACGATGGAATACTACTCAGCTATTAAAAACGACGAATTCCCAAAATTTGTGGACAAATGGATTGATCTAGAAATTATCATAATGAATGAGTTCACCCAGAAGCAAAAAGAGACAAACTGTATATACTCACTTACATCAAAACACTAGTCCAAGGAATACGTACCATGAAAATCTTTACTTACCAAGAAAGTGGGTCAGAGGAGAGGATATCTGATTGAGACTTTAGGCAAGAGTAGCATGGAAGAAAGAGGAAATAGTAGGATCCACAGGGTCCTGGAAACCTACAAGAAGAACTTTATGACAGGCAGATCTGGATCCTGGGGTCCTCCACAAAATAAGGCACCAGCCAAGGAGAATATAGGCAGTAAGCTTCGAACCCCTACCAAGACCTAGCCAACGAACATGATACTCTCCACCGTTGAATGGAGAGTGAGATCTGACTCTCACATGAAATCTGCTGCCCCTTTTCTGACCATGTCCCCAAGATGGGGAGACCTGGTGGCACTCAGAGGAAGAATAGCAAGTTACCAGGAAGAGACTTGATATTCTGAGAGCATATATAGGGGGAGGAGGCCTCCCTCGGTCACGGACATAAGGGAGGGGAGAAGGGGAGAAATGGGAGAGAGGGAAGAATGGGAGGAAACAGGGGAAGGGCTAACAATCGATATGTAATATGAATAAATTAATAAAAAAGTCAAAAAAATTTATAGAAAAATTAGCATATGTCATCTTATTTAATAAGAAACAAAGTTATTTCTACCGAAGACTAAGAACAAAACCAGCATGCCCTCTTACCATCCTCATCAACGCTGAATTGCTTATACTAACAAAGACAAGGGCAGGAAAAAGAAATACACAGCCTTTGGAAGAAAGAAGAAAATTTCAGAAGATTTTATGCCTTCTGAAACCAATAAGCAATGGTAGTAATGGTACAGAGTACATCTAGTTTATAAGTAAGCTACTTTTGTATTAAAACATGTGTGATGAAATACTAGCATCTAAGAGGTTTTTAACTATCATTTGCAATATATGCTAAAGTAAGCCAGGCACTGGTAGCACACACCTTTAATCCCAGCACTTGGGAGCCAAAGGCAGGTGGATCTTGTGAGTGCAAGGCCAGTCTGGCCTACAGAGTGAGTTTCAGGACAGTCAAGGCCACACAGATAAATCTTGTCTTGAAACAAAAGAAAAGTATAGGTACTCCTGTATATATCAGAACCTCTATACATAGATATGATAAATCTCTTATAAAAACAATAAGTTATAAGCATTAGAAATACAATTCATAAGGAGTTGGTGTCTGGAAATCCTATTCACTCAAGTAGATATGACCTCAAGAGGCTCCACATTACTTATCATGGGACAGACTTAATCTCATCTGTCAGTTCTTTGAGTCATCAGAGTTACTGTAGCTGTCTAATTTCTGATCCTCAGTAAACATGTTTGTTTGCTTAGTATTTCTACTGAACTTAATTGGAAATCAACTGATAATGCTAATGCAGTGATTTGAATAGGTACAGCTCCCATAGACTCATGTGTGTGAATTCTTGGCCCATAGGGAGTGGCACTATTAGAAGCCGTGGCCTTGTTAGAGGAAGTGTTCACTATGGGGGTGGCCTTTGAAGTCTCCCATGCTCAAGCTATGGTCGGTGATACAATATCTATCTGTTGGCTTCTGATCAAGTTGTAGAAATATCACCTCCATCTCTAGCACCATGCCAGCCTGTGTGCTGCCATGCTTCACTCTATTATGTTAATGAACTAAACTCTAAGACAGCCCCAGGTCAATGTTTTCCTTTATAAGAGTTGTCTTGGTCATGATGTTTCTTCACAGCAATGGAAACCCTAACAGAGACAATACCTATAAGTAAACATGCAAGTGTGATTCATTTGTGTGCATATAATACTACTTGAGCAACATAGTGTATATGATTATATGTTTCTTTTCCTGTAGCTATATTTTCTACAGTGAAAAATATAGTACTATATAATTTAATATATTTTGTTGTAAAATTCATGGGTACAGTAGTTGCCAGTGTTACAGGAAACATTCTCCCTCATTCAATAGAACGTAGTTAAAATTAATTCATTTTATATCTACATGAGAGAAACTTATTACTTAGTGTCAATACCATAGAAAGTTAATTTCCCCCTCTTCAGAAAATGATGTCATTCTATTTCAAATATAGAGAAGACAATAAAGTTGAAAGAAAATACTACCAAAAGTCGACTCACTATAAAGCAGTTTAAAAAACAAGCATGTATAACCAACTACAAAGACAATGAATGTGAGGAAGCTCAATAAATTTGATTATATCACTAGACAAAGTAATATTTGAGATGCTGTTCTTCTTATGGTAAATAAGAAATGTTGAAAAAAATCATAAGTTCAGTACTATAAAAAGAGCCTTGAAACATTTAGGGACAGTAAAAGTAAAAGGATATTTGTAAGTAACAAAATGCAAAAAATCAGTTTTAAGTACCGATAATAACATTTTACATTTGTTAAAATCTAATTTTTTTTTTGTTCAAAAAGCAATCATTTTCATGGAGGCTTTGAAATGTTCAAGGGTTGGATGTCTTCATGAGTTTGGGACTCTCACACAGGACATAGAATTGGAAGCGAGCATGTATGAATTGGAAAAATAAAAAATATTTTGACATATAATAAATTTTCCAATAGCATATATGGGCCAGCAGCCCTTTGGGGTTCACACAGAGAAACTGAACCCTCAGAAGAGGTGACTTGCATTTCACACAAAGTGCTTCATGGCTTCATGTCGTTCTGTAAACAGTGCAATGAATGCAGTCTTTTCTCTGCAGAAAGAGTACACATGTATTCAAGCACCAGTTTCTTAATCAATTACGTCATTTTCCACACTGCCACATTTTCCACATTCCACATCAAATAAAGTGAATCAAAGACTGGGACAAAAAAGTGATGCTTTCCACTGCCCAAAATAGCAAGAAAGTGTATTTTAGTAATAAAGTCTACCTATGCTAATCATATGGTTAAGTTTAGCTGTAACAGTAGTATTTACTTTTTCACACTGAAACATGCAAGTTTTTTTTCCTGAGGTCTAAAGCATTCTAACACAATGCACTGCTGGTGGTAATAGTTACGGTCAGCAATGTACATTTTCATATGCCCATAGAAACTAAGAATAATCACTTTTATATGTAAATACATTTAGTGTAACTACCCGAGAGACTGCAGTGGCTGCTGTAGTTATTAATGAAACTGCACTTAATTTGATGCTCAGCCAAATTACACACTAGGAAAAATTCAAGTAGATGAACATGATCTCAGCCCAAAGATGATACTTTCGATGTTTGATAAAAAGCTACGCTTGTGTAAAATTGCTTAGATGTTAGGTTGGACTTTACTTTCCCTAGGGTGTGACCTATGTAATATTACTAACTGTTTTATTCTGGGTGCTTGCTTTTCTAGTCCTTACACATCACATGCCTCACACCAAACTGAGTCAGTAGTCAGAGCTAGAACAAGGATGAATAGTAGCCTCTATTCTTCTGTCGTCTGAATTTTAATATATATATTTATATACATATATTAATGTGTACATACACCTACCTATATACATACACATGTGTGTATCTACATATATGTATACATGCTTAGATACTTGTGGTTTCTACCTATAGTTAACTTAGTCGAACATATTATTCCAAATTTAATTGAATCTTTCTCTCAGAAAAAAATATCCAATTCTATTGAAACTTATTTCAATTGAATATGGGCTGCCTTTGATATCTGATTAAGATAAAATAAGTAAGACTTCAAGAGCTTGGTTATATATAAAGAAAAATTAGCTGCTTACCCCCAAAAAACCCTCAATATAAGGACTAAGATTTACCTTTCCTAAGCTTATATTTATCAAAACACTGAACATTTCATCTCATTAGGAATATGGATCATGAAAATCCAAAAAGAATGAGACTTCTTTACTGATAATATGACTTATAAAATACACACTCTCTCTCTCTTGAAGAACTTTGAATTTTATGAGTTGAGGGATATGGTCTCATTTTGTCTGGAGAGAAGACCATACATGCCTGTGATAATTGTTCCATTCATGGATTTTTAATCTAGTACAATGCTTTGGGATTTGTGTGAATTTCAATTAAAAACACTGAAGTAGATGCTTCTCCCGTAATGGAATTACTGTCCATTCACTCATCATGTCTAGAGATCCCTGTCAGGCTGGACACTAACCAACCTCATCATAAAATCTTATTCTCCTTTCTATTTGACAAAAACCTAATCCAATCTAATGTTGTAATTGTCTTAGTTTATATAATAATAGAACCAGTGGTTCGATGTATGTCTCTATTAAATTGAACTGCAACTCAACAATGGATTTCCTTTTAACTCTAGACATTTCCTTTATTTCCTCCTCCTCCCCCTCCTCCTCTTCCTCCTCCTCTTTCTCTTCCTCCTCCTCCTCCTCCTCCTCCTCCTTGTTCTTCCTTTCCTGAGATAGACTGCTATCTATCCCTAGTTGGCCTGGAACTCACAGAGATCTGCCTGTCTCTGTGCCAGTCTTCTATAGAAACAGTTTGCACAGTATTAAGTGGCTTGTTTCCACTTTCTGTATCTTGTTTGGAAATTAAATGTTTACATCTGGGTTGCATAGTATAATTAAACTGTATTCTAGTTGTTACTCCCTAACATGTACTCTCAGATTCACTAAAATAATGTATATTAGCAATGGAAAGTTCAAATCCAAAAACTCTTTTTTTCTTTACAAATTCATTTTGCTTTCTTAAATTTTTCATACAATATATTTTGGCCAAATCTTTCTGCTTCCTTTAACTCCTCCCAGATTGTCCTCTTTTCTAACCATTTGACTTTCTGTTATTTTTCAAAGCCAAAGCAAACCAAATATCTCCCAGTCCCCACTCTCTTAACCCCCACTACGCCTTGGAATATTGTGTGTGTGTGTGTGTGTGTGTGTGTGTGTGTGTGTGTGTGTGTGTGCGCGCGCGCGTGTGTGCGCAAGCCAACTACTCCTCAGCATTAGCCTTGCAATGGAGTATAGTTAAATTTCCTACTGTCATTCTATTGAAGAAAACTGGTTTTCCCTTTTCATTTAGCTATCAATTGGAAAAAAGTTTCTTCATTATGGGTGGGACTTTGTGCCTGGTTCTATTCATCTATCCTAGGGTTTTGTCTGGCTTGAACTTGTGTAGGCCTTGTGGGTGTGTTTTCACAGTGTCTCTGAGTCCATATGTGTATCAGCCCTGTTGTGTGGAAGAAGCTGTTTCCTTGGAGTCACTCACTACCTCTGCCTCTTATAATCTTTCTATTTCATTTTTTGCATAGATAGATCCCTGAGCCTTCGACACTGAAATGGATTCTGGTTATTACATAAGTCAGCTTTTGCACTTCCCCCCTTGCATGGTACCTTCACAATCCAGATATTTAAAACTGTAGGAAGATATCATTTCCTTCTTTCTTTCCTTCTTGTCTTGTTTCATTCTTTAAATAAGATCTCATTCTATCCCCAAGGCTGGCCCATTGCCCAACCACTGTACTTGGCTCTAAATATTGTAATTTTTTGAATCTGTAAAATATTTAATTTAAGACAAGAATCAGAGCAAAAATTTTCATCATTTTCTTCATAAACATGACAAGCTGTTATTTTTGTCTACTAACCTTCTACAAACAAATGCTCATTGTATTTGCAGGGCTCCTAACACTGGAGTGGGTGTGTCACTGGCTCTTTTGACAGCTCTGGGCACTCTTTTCCTTCTATTTCCTTCTATTGTGTTACTTTGTCCAGTCTTGGTATGGGAGCTTTGCCTCGTCTTATTGTACCTTGTTTTATTCTTTTTGGTTGTCGTCCCTTGGAGGCCTACTCTTCTCTGATGGGAAATGGAAAGGGAGTGGATCTGGGGGAGCGGGAACATGGGGAAGAGCTAGGAGGAGTAGACAGGGAACACTGTTCTAGGGACATGTTGTTTGAGAGAAGAATATATTTTCAATTTAAAAATGCCTTTTATTACTTGATAAACATGAGTGTCTCTATTACTTATAATTGAACTTGATAATTAAATGGTGCTATCAGTGATTTCTAATTAAAAATATCGATTGTGAAAATTCAACCAGTCTCTGAAGCACATGTCTGGTTGTGTCTCTGAGATCTATGATTTAGTGTTTTCTTTTTGTTCTTTATCAAAACACATGCCTCAGTACATTAAGCATGATTTAGAGTTATGCAGCTTTTACAATTTTACATTATTTGATCACTAGCTGTAATGAAATGTACTGTAATTTAAACTAGGAGACACCCATTAATCTCTAAAACAATGACTGCTGACATCTAATAAAAATGTGTTACATGAAAACCATGGCTTCACTGTACTTCCAATATTTCCTGTCACATCTATTCTTCTATCTTTATATGTACGCCTTGTAAAAGCAACAAGGCAATTACTCTTCTTTAGCTGGACCATAAGATTTGTGGTGCAATTTCTGTTCTGATTTTAAGTGGTGATCCAGTAAGTTAATATAAAAGACCCCAACAGTTTCAGGTACATATTCCTTTCATGAAACGCTTAGTAACGCTTCTACATAAGAACACTATATAATTTTGAGTCAAATACTCAAAGCTAAATTCATCATACCTCTTTCAAACTTGGCCTAACTTCTTGATCTCCCTATTTTTTAAAAATATTGTTTCCTGTCTTCTAGTTCTCTAATCTTGCTCAGTCTTAGATAAGGTAGTCCTTATCTTGACTTCCTTTATTTCTGATAATTTTGATGCTTAGTTACTTTTTTGTACTCATTTCTTCTCATTTGTTAATTTAAAAATGTATAGTACATACAGATAAAATATTATATATTATATAGCAGATAGCAGATACATTCTAATTTCTACTCTCCAATATGTTGACCTATCTTTAAATCACTCATTTTGTCTTTTCCAATTGTTCTCTCTCTAGTCTCAGTTCTGCTAACATTGGTCTCAACCTAAAGTACTCATTTACAGCACATTTATGTTCTTAATATAAGATTCAAATTAATTTTCTTCTTTTTTTTCCAAGCATCTATAAAGGTCAGCAATACATTTCAACTAGATGCCAAGGAGGCAAGTTTCTAGGCATACTTGTGAGGAATTAAGGTTAGCATGTGAGACTGTAAAGAATACTCCTGGTTATGTTAAGCAATGTAGAAAGAGATCACTTGACTGTGGGCAGGACCATGGCCTAGTCGAGGGACCATGGACTGTGAGAAATGGACAGGGCAAGGAAATACTAGTATGCATCAATTCACTTCTCTGTCCTTTAATGCAAATGCAATATGACTCATTGCTTTAATTCCTTCTGCCTAGTCTTCCCTACAGAGATGAACTGAACCTGTAGTTGGAAGTCAAATGAACTGTTTCTTCATTAAGTTTCCCTTATTGGAGTATTTTATCATGTCAATAACAAATGAAACTAAGTGTCTACCATATCCTTATTGCTTAAAAACAAAACCCGTATTTAGTGGTTGTACTGGCTGGTTTTGTGTCAACTTGACACAAATTAGATTCATCAGAGAGGAAGGAACCTCAGTTGAGGAAATGACTCCATGAGATCCAGCAAAGACATTTTTTCAATTAGTGATCAATGAGGGGAAGGTCTATGCATCGTGCTACACTGGGGCAGGTGGTCCTGGGTTCTATAAGAAAGTAGGCTGAGCAAGCCATGTGAAGGAAGCCAGTTAGAAGAACCCCTCCTGGACCTCTGCATCAGTGCCTGCATCCATGATCCTGCCCGGTTTGAGTTCGTGTCCTGATTCCCTTCAAGGGTGAACAGTGCTGTGGAGGCACAAGATGAATAAACCCTTTCCCCCCAGCCCCCCAAGTTGGTTTGTGGTCATGGCGTTTTGTCCCAGTAATAGAAACTCTATCTAAGACACCAGTCTAACACTCAAAGCTCTATGCAATCCGACCCAAGTGCCTTCAGAGTCTTTAGAGTGTGGCTAACAGTGGCCTTAGTTTTCCTCTTCTCTGCCCATATTCTCTATTGTTCTTCTCTCTGCTCTTCTAAGCTCTTCAGTCTTGGCATATTTCCTATAAGTGTCTCTTTTTAACTTTTCACGCATCATGTTTGCCTTCCCTGTGCATACAGGTGCCAAGCCATTTACATTATACAGCACCGCAAACTTACAATAGTTCAGAGTTGTGTACACTGATATATATGTAATAATAAGCTGAATAAAGCTAAACCTTATCAAGGTACTGTATTTTCACACACATCTGGATGCTTATATGTCGCCTGTGACTGTTTCTCACTACAGTAATAGTGCTCACAATTACAATATAAAATGGTCTTCAGGTCCTAATTTATCTATTGTATAGTTCTATGGGAAAAAGATTGCTGATGTGTCATAGAATGTATGGATGGGAATTATGAGAAAAAAGTCCTTATTTGGATGCCTGGAGAGACTATGGCACTCTGTTCCCATCCTGTCACTATCCACTCTTCACTGCCAGCTCAAGGCCCAGTTCAGGAAGGAAGAGGTAAGTTGGGTAAGTCCCCAGAAATCAGGGATTTTGTGAAGTGCCTCTCAGAATCATGCCTGTCTAAAGGCTTGGATGCTGAGATTTCACAGGTAACATTTTATGGCAGACAGTTAGGAAGGACTTCTGATGCTCACAAAGAGCCAATGAGAAGATGCAGCTGCAAGTCAGTCACAGCAAATGAGTTTCCACAGAGACTCATGTCCACTGCGGTCCAGCGGTAATGTGAAAATTTTTCCCATACAACAAAATGTGCAGTCATCATCAAACCCCTACCCAGATCTAGCCAAGGGACAGAACATTCTCCATAATTAAGTGGAGACTGGGGACTGACTTTCACAGGATCTCTGGTGCCCCATATTTGGCCATGTCCCTTTGATGGGGAGGCCCAATGGCACTCGGAGGAAGGATAGCGGACTACCAAGAAGAGACTTGATACCCTAGCACCATATTCAGGGGGAGGAGGTCCCCCTCGGTCACAGTCATAGGGAAGGGCAGTTGGGGTGAAAGTGGGAGGGAGGGAAGAATGGGAGGATGCATGGGATGGGAGAGAAAATGAGATGTAATATGAATTATTTTATTTTTCAATAAAAATGTGTTTAAAAAAAAAGAAAATTTTCCCCATACAGTGTTAGAAGATATTTCAACAAGAAAGTTCCACCTTTATATGCCAAAAGAACACATATAGCTGACTCATTTTCTTAAACATCAAGTGAATTTGAGTAACTTAAAGACTCAAAAAAAAAATCTACTCCAAGTTAGAATTGAAATAGTACTTTTTACATGAGAACTGGAATAGTTGTATTACTCTGTTCTTGATTCCTTGAGTATCTTCATATGCATATTTATACAGCTATCTATTTGAGTATTCTCATTTTCAAATGTGAAAATTCTGAGGATTCATATATTTAAATTTGAATTCTGGCTGAGAATGGAATAGATTATTTTGAGTTATTCTAACCACATATAATTTCATATTCATGAATTAAACATTGAAGCTTACTTAACAACCACCATATGCCAAGCATGATACAAACAGTGTACAGTAAAGGTATCTATGATAGCATGATGTAGTATTAAGAGCCCTAGATTTCTAGCAATCAGAACCAGGTTTGAATTTGTCTTCCAAGACTGGCTAAGTTTATTTGACGTCTTGGAGACCACGTTTGCCTTAAAAAAAAAAAAGAGCAACCAGTGTGATGTTTTACTCAGCGAAGTCCATACCGCAATTACATATGATAACTGCTTTTGTCTGCCTAGCATTTTACGTTGTTTCTGCTAGGAGCTGGGGGTGTCCTCTGACCATACAGTTGACAGCTCGATCCAATAAGGGCCATTTACAATGATTGTGTGCACCTGGTAAATTCCCTCTAGGCCCTAAGCTAGAAAATGAGAGTTGTTTCCAAGATATTTTACTGGGGTGACTGTCTCTTTGCCCATTGGATCATAATACTGAAAGAGGGAAAAATATAGGGGTGCTGATAAAAATGCCCTTCCAGGTATAGAAAGGCTACTTGTTTTATTTATTTATTTTATTTTTTTATTTTTTCTTTCTTTCTTATTTTATTTTTATTTTTTTTATTAATTTATTCTTGTTACATCTCCATGGTTATCCCATCCCTTGTATCCTCTCATTCTTCCCTCCCTCTCATTTTCCCCTTATTCCCCTCCCCTATGATTGTTCCTGAGGGGGACTTCCTTCCCCTTTATATGCTCATAGGGTATCAAGTCTCTTCTTGGTAACCTGCTATCCTTCCTCTGAGTGCCACCAGGTCTCTCCCTCCAGGGGACATGGTCAAATATGAGGCACCAGAGTACATGTGAAAATCATACCCGACTCTCCAAGGCTACTTGTTTTAAAAGAGACCAAAGGTGAAGGCATGGATGGTTGTGGGGAAAAAAATCTAATTCTGGACCTCTAGCTCTTGGGTCATTAGAGCTATTTTAGACCACAGTCCTTCCAATACCTGATGATGCTGCCTTCCTTGGAGATAGGAACCCAATACATTGTGAAATACTGAGCAAAATCACAAAGAATACATAGAATAGATGCAAGTTACCTGCATCTACCTCTGGGTATAGGAAATAAGATAGGTCATTTGATGTCCTGGCCTTCATTACACATCTGGTTTGATGACTTCCCTTGACCCAAAGGTACATTTCTTGCTTTCTATTTATTCCTAACATTTGAAACAAAATCTGATACATACTAGGTAAACAGTAAATATGTATGCTCCTGTGAGACAGCTCAGGTTGTTACCAAGGCCTCATGGCCTGAGTTCAGTCTCTGCTACTGGCATAGTGGAAGGAGAGAACCCCTTCCTGGAGCTGTCTTAGCATGCCCATGCTTCAATCAGTCAATCAATCGATAAGTAAATAAATATGCTGAGTGAAAAATAATTGATTAACTAGGCAGAATACCAATATAATAAATATTGTAACACATTTCTGAAGACTGTAGATGAAAATGTAAATGTGAGCATATAAAAAAATAATTAAATTGTTCCTATTTCCAATGTATAAATGACTACTTGCCTCCACATATAATGGCTGAAAATATCATTGCTTTCCTTTTTTATTACACTAAGGCAAATGCTACCCTAACGACTTCATTACCTAAGGTTGCAAAGAACTAGTGATGAAACCACAGGGACACTTGGCTTCTCCACTGTTGTATGCAAGAGTACCAGGACACCAACACTGCTAAAGATTAAAAGACCACAGGTTTGTAGTGAGATCCTGCTGTGCTGTTAGCCTCTCCCAACTTCCTCGTCCACCATCGTCTCTTAGACATTCTTTATCTGGAGTTGTTTGTATAAAGTCTACTCAATAATAACATTCAAGTCAAATTAAAACTATGTTTGGCCATGTGTCTAAAAAATCATGTAACTTTATGTCTTGATCTCCTTGGATCCTGGTCTATATATCTAGTCATGCCTCCCCTAGGTACCGCATGCTTCTGCATGTATTACCTAATTTGTCACACAAACTCTTACTCTCCAATTTTGATAGAAGGTATCTCTGTATAAGAAAACTATTGAAATTCTAAGGATCATGTCTGTAAGTCAGGATTCTTGATCCGGAGACAATGGTCCCAATGAGATGGAGCCTGAAGGCATCACTGAGAGTAACTGGAAAGAGTCTGTGAATAATTGGATGACATGAATCTCTCAGAATCCCTCCTCCGTCATATTTATGCCTATGGTTTTGAGAAGTCCTCTGCCATCCAGCAGCTAGCTATTTTTCCTTGTATCAAGGGTTATGATGTTATTGCTCAAGCCCATTCTGGGATTGGGAAAACAGCTACATTTTCCATATCAATTCTGCAGCAGAGTAAGTTAGATCTGAAGGCCTCTCAGGCTTTGGTTCCCTCACACACTCATGAATTGGCTCAGAAGATACAAAAGGTCATTATGGCATTAGAAGACTACATGTGCCTCTTATTATGCCTGTATTGGGACAACCACCATGTGTGCTGAGGTGCAGAAGCTGCAAATGGAAGCTCCTGATATTACTGTGGCCACCCATGGCCAGGTGCTTAATATGCATAACCAGAGATACCTGCCGCTACATACATCAATCAAGACATTTGGTGCTGGATGAAGCAGATGAAATATTAAGCCATGGGTTCAAGGACCCAGTCTATAATGTATCCCAAAAGCTTAATAGCAACACACAGGTAGTTTTGCTGTCTGCTACAATGCCTTCTGATGTCGTTGAGGTGACCAAGAAGTTCATGAGAGACCCCATTCAGATTCTTGTCAAGAAGGAGGAGTTGACCCTGGAGGGTATCTGCCAATTCTACATCAACGTGGAGTGAGAGAAGTGAAAACTTGATACAGTGTGTGACTTGTATGAAACACTGAGTATCACCCAGGCAGTAATCTTTATTAATATGAGAAGGAAGGTGGACTGGCTGACTGAGGAGATGCATGCCTCGGATTTCACTGTTTCTGCCATGCATGGAGATGTGAACCAAAAGGAATGAGATGTGATCACGAGGGAGTTCAGATCTGGTTCTAGCATAGTATTGATTACCACTGGCCTGTTGGTCAGAGGCATTGATGTGCAACAGGTCTTCTAAGTCAATTATGACCTTCCCACCAACAGGAAGAACTACATCCACAGAATTGTTTGAGATGGTCAGTTTGGCCATAGGGTGTGGCTATTAACATGGTGACAGAAGAAGACAAGAACTCTTTGAGACATTGAGAAATTCTACAACACCTCCATTGAAGAGATGTCCCTCAATGTTGGTGACCTCATTTGAGGGGCTGTTCTGCTACCTGACCCTAGCCAGAGTTCAGTCCTGGGGGGTTGAGGAACAGCTTGATGGGGGGAGGGACAGGAGCCAAGAGATGGACATCTTGGGGTTTTTTGTTGTTGTTGTTTGTTTGTTTGTTTCCCTCTATTTTTGAATAAATGTCACTTTTTGAGGTAAAAAGAAGGAACCATGAAAAAAAAAAAAAAAGAAAACTATCAGTTTTCCTTTTCACTATTTTCCTCCAATTCTGGGGAATCATGAAAACTTCTTGTTGAGCTAGAACTTCATTTATCTTGTGTCATCTCTACACAAAGCACAAAGCCATTAGGAAGGTAAAGTTTTTTTTTTTTTTAAGAAAAATTACTATTCTACATTAACGTAACATACGTTAACTATGATGATACAAGGATGATGTGGGCAAAATACACATAGAGAGGTTGGGGATGAAGCTCTATGGTAAAGCACTTCTCTAGCACATAAGAGGCAATGTAGGAAACAAAGGAAAGGAGGGATGAACAAATAAGGATAGTGAACTCAAAAATGCTCAACGTAAATATTCATTGGAGGCTGTGTTGTGCCTTTGTTTGGAAAAAAATATACCTCTTCTTCCAGTGATGCACTTCCTCAGGGAAATATTGTCTTAAGGAGTCATAATAATTACAAACTTAAGGTCAGTGTGACAAGAATATTATTGATATGTACAAACTGTGAGTATCATTAGTCTAAACCTTCTCAGATAGAAGGAAATATGGCTTAAACCCATTACAGTGAAAGTGGTATGAACAGAAAGCATTTTGTATAGACCCAGAGATAATCTATGTCTTTTTTGTTCATTCCTAGTTTGACATAGCTGAATGCCTGCATGTGTCATCCTGTTTTAATAAGTTTCCCCAAGTGCTTCTTTAGCTGGAGGCTCAACTGACAAGCACGGTCAGTCCATTTATTTTCATGTCAGCTAGTGATGAGCAATTACTGACACATTAATCTGGTGCCATTCCCTCTCAGGTCAGGCCTTTCACTGAGTTTCAATAGCATTGGGTGAGGAAGATACACTATATGTGGGTTGCCTGAGAGGAAAGGGAAACAAACAACCAGAATGCACTGAAACAGGCTCTAGACTTTGTTCCATAATTTATTAGCATCACAAGAAATATTAGCATTAGCAGATTTGATGCCTATTTCAAGAGGAATATATTTGTGACAAAGCAGGATGGTTTGCTTTTTCTTTTTTCTTAGAGACAGGCAGAGATACCTTTTGATTTTCAGAAACACTGTCAATTGACTCACTTATAAATGCAGATACTCCATATACAAAAAGCATGCTTTCTCCATGTGTTGGCTACAGAAATTTCTTTGGAAATAGATACAAATACCATGCCTAGATATATAGAAATTCCCTAAACAAACCATGTAACATATATTCCAAATGATTTCTACTTTTCTCATTTGTTTGGTACAAAAATGAAATTGAAATATTTAGCTCACAAAATCATATATTATTTCTGAAATTGTCTGAAGCTTAAAATGGTACCATCCATACCACCCTAGTGTTCCATTTACACATGCTATTATAGTTAACCATTTATAAGATCAGATTTGTCCTGAATATTTTTATTTTTATTACATAGCCAGCCACTAGAGAACTAAATGTTTTATTCTTCATATAAGATAATAAGCTCTATTAGTGTTGTCATTTAAAATATGAATGATTTGATTTGTTAATGATAAATTTTTTGACAATCATTATTCAATCCTCATTTTTAATACATAAAGGCATATGAAGAGACATTTTTAGCTAAATAAACACGCTATTACATATAATTTTCTTCTTGGCTCATAAGTGGCAGCAAAGAAATGAAGAGATAGAATTACTCTGTCCTTAACACAAGATTGCAACAACCTTAAAATCATACAAAATTGGCAGATTTTGCTAAAACTTGCAAAACATCTTTGAAAACAAAAATACTAATCTGCAAAAATTATACTAAAGTTTTCCAGCTTTCTAGATGATGATCACAGCAACATGTATTTTGAGAACAGTTCCTTAAGAGCAAGTAGCTGTGAAGTATATGAGCTGTGCAACTGCATATTTGGTAATCTATGGCATAACAGAAACTGCATCATTAACAACTTTCTGTGATATTACCTAAGGCTTTTGAGGATTGCCAACGTTCAGTATAAAGTTTGGCTATGATTTACATGCTGACAACAGAAAATAATGATACTTGTCTTAATTCGGTTGTGTACACGTCTTAAGATTTGCTGTGTGTGTTTATTCCTTACTACCCATGTCTTTAAGGAGATATACATTTAAATCTCTTCCTTTGGCCAGTCAAAGCTGCATATTGGCTTGGCTGACATTTTCACAGACTTCCGATGGTGGCTAAACTTTGAGTTGTATGTACACAATTGCAGGAGGAAGGGGTGAGACATTTTCAAAATATTTGCCTTGCATATGTTACTTGCCATATGTATTTGAATCAAGAGGGCATAGATGCCCTTCTGTGCTTCTTCATTCCTGATATGCATTTTTCTTGTCACTGGAAGCACAGTCTTTCTGTCTTATTTTAGTCAAACTTTCATACACTACAGGGTTAGTGCTCTTGTGTAATGAATGTCTTGTCTTTGTGAGTAGTTTTCCACTGATGGAAACTAAAGCAAACTAACTGAATCTGGTTTTAGGAGAGCGCTTTTGTAGCTTAAACTTTAAAGCCTCAGGACCAGATTGGAGGTTGTACCTAATAATTTCTCTGTGGAAAACTGGGAGCCAGTCTTTCACTGTCTAACATGAAGCATCTGTTTTTCAGTGACAGGTGCTTATGGTCACTATAAAGAAACAGAAGCCAAGATATCTGCCATCCTCCAAGGCTCCAATCTTGTGCCAACAAACTCCTACATCTTTAGAAGGATCCTGAGCAGGAGCACAGACCATTAGAACATACCCTTCAGGCCACGAACAAGAAAGTGATCATGAACCACTGAGTAAAAACTGGTCTTCAGGGATCAATACTGTACATACATAAATATCCTTCTTTGGCTATACTAGGTAAAAGCAGCACCTTACTCACAAAAGTGGTGACTCTAGAGCATTATTGGGTTTGAGCAAAATAATTATAACAAAACAATGACTTCTCTGTTCAAAGGAAAGCCTTTATTTTTCTCTTCTCCAGCTACTGAAGGGAGTATTAATAGCTATTATAATCTCAGAATATAGTGTGTAAAAATATAAAGTATCAGGCACTTAAATACGTGAAAGAAGCAAAAAGCAAAGAAAGAAGGGAATTTGGAAAATAGTGTCTGGATAACTGTCCACTAGCCAGTTATTTGAGTTAAAGAGAAATACAGCAAACATCATTGAGTGTTTCATGTACAACATAATGAGTGGGAATGGCTCTCCTAGTTCCAGGAATTATGAGGTTGACAAGCCCAACTGATGCTGTATGGTGTATTTGTTTAACACACCAATGCCCAGTCATCTCTTCTAATTCAGCCTTTAAGTCCTTCTACTGATCCTTTTTCACTGTACTCTTATTAAAACACTGAAGGTCTTTGATACATACAACACTCCTGGACCGAGAACAGCATCATCAAGGTATGCTAATATCTAACTTCCTCTAAGGATGTGATAGTTGGTATAATCCCCTTTCATTTCTGAAAATCATGATTTTCAGTGCAACTTGGCAAGGCCCCTTAACATCACTCCATTCCAAGAAAAGGAAAGTGATTTTCTTAAATTTAGTAAAAGAAATATGTTTACACTTAATCATTTAAGCAATTGGCATTGGTAGCCATACTAGTCATCTACTGACATGTTGATAAATTGATTTGTAAACTTAGTGATGGGTGACCTGGCTCACTCAGTATCCCAGGGCTGGGATGCATCAGTTGTATAGAACTCTTTCGCAAAAAATCTCTTAAATTAAGTCTTCAGCTGACACTGAAGCTCTGGCCATTATCTTGACTGTGGTTTTAGGATAGTGTTCACAACTATTATTGCCTGCATGATCTCACACCACATAGGGCTCTCCATGGGACAGGACTTAGCTTTCCACGTAGTGAACAATCCAAGAAGATCATAAGAGAAAGCATGAAGTGAGAACCATATATTTTACATTCTTGAATATGTGTTCAGAAGCGTATAGATAAAGCTTATGTGTAAATGAGGCCCCTAGGATAAAGATGCTTAAGTAGAATTCTTAGCCATAGATTTACATAACTAAAGAGATTAGATGTCTACACACAGAGACATAATAAATTACAAAGGGATAAGTATAGGATAAATACTGTAAATATTTCTGTTTAACATGAGAGAAAGAGAGCACAACATTTTATGAGTTTCACTACTCAGTGGGAGTTCTTAGGCATAGTAAGGCAGTGATAGGAAGTTCTTTGGTTAAAGTTCAAACCGAGGAAAATATCTATATGGCTCCTGGCTCTGCCCTATGTGAAATTATTCCCTACAGGATATCGCTCATTAATCATGGAAAGTATCTGGCAGATGATCCAATTTCTAAACATGCTTATTGCCAGTGAAATGTTTAGATCCAAGGTTATATCCTCAAGTTTTACTAATTTTTTCCTCCTCCATCTAAACATGCTATATTTCTTCAGTATGTCTAAAACAATAGTGCCTATGAATTTTTGAAAGTTAATTTCATTTTAAAAGTCACAACCACCAGCAAAATCAAAAGAAGGGGAAAACACACACACACACACACACACACACACACACACACACCAACAACAACAACAACTACTACTACTACTACAAGATAACAAGAACAATCATTGGATATTGTTACTTCTCAATATTAATGGTCCCAATTCCCCAATAAAAAGATACAGACTAACAGAATGTGTATAAAAACAAGACCCATCCTTCTGCATCCAAGAAACATACCTCAACATCAAGAATAAACATTATCATACAGCACAGGGCTTGAAAAAAATATTCTAAGGAAATGGAGCTAAGAAGTAAGCAGGTGTAGCCATTTTGATATTCATCAAAATAGACTTCAAACCAACACTAATCAAAAGAGATAGGCAATGATACTACAATCCCCTCAAAAAAAAAAAACCCACCAAGAAGATATTTCACTTCATAACATTTATGTCCAAAGAGTATACAAGTTTGTCAAAGAAATGCTATTACAGCTGAAATCACATATCTACCCCAAACACTGATTGAAGGAGACATCAATATCCCATTCTAACCAATTGACAGCCATCCAGGGGGAAAAAACCCACAACACTTAACAAGGAAATACTGGAACTAATAGATGTTATAAACCAAATGCACATACAGATATTTCAGAACATTTCACCCATACACAGTAGAATATACTTTCTTCTCAGTAACTCATGAAATTTTATCCAAAATTGACCAAATACTCAGATACAAAGCAAGTAATTAACATAAACTGAAGTATTGAAGTGAGTACCTGCATCCTATCAGATTGTGGATTAAAGCTAGATATCAACAAAACAGAAACAACGGAAAGCTTACAAAATCATGCAAACAAACAACTCACTACTGAATTAAAATGGGTTAAGACAGAAATAAATGAAATTAATAGATTAAAAGCTTTTAGAATTCAATAAAAATGAACACACCACATAGTCAAATTTACTGGCTACAATAAAAAACAGCACTAAGAGGAGAGTTCATAGGGCTAAGTACCTACATTTAAAAAGATGGAGAGATTTCATACCAGCAACTTAAGAACACACCTTGAAAGCTCTAAAACAAAAGGAAGTAATCACAAGAGGAGCAGACAGCAAAAAATTACCAAACTGAGAACTGAAATCAATAAAATAGAAGAATCAATGAAACAGCTGGTTCCTTGGGAAAATTAACAAGATAGACAAATTTTTATTAAAATTAATTAAAAAATACAGAGAGAATATCCAAATTAACAAAATAAAAAATGAAAAGAGTGACATAACAGACATAGAGAAACTCTAGAGAGCCATAGGACGTACTTTAAAGCCCGTACTCCACCAAATTGGAAATTTTAAATGAAATGGATAATTTTGTCAATAGGTACCAATTACCAAAGTTAAACCAAGATCAGATAAAGAATGTAAATAGATATATAACTCCTAATGAAATAGATGTAATCATTAAAAGTCATAAAACCACACACACAGAAAAAAGCCCAGAGCCAGCCAGACAATTTTGGCTCTTAATGCTAATAGAATGTTCAAAGAAGAGTTAATGATAATAGTCCTCAAATTATTAGATAAAATAGAAAGAGAAGGAACATTACCCAATTTTTTATGAGCTTATAGTTACCCTGATACTTAGCCCACATAAAGGTCCAACAAAATGGGAGAATTAAGACAAAATTCCCATATTAAATAGGTTCAAAAATACTTAAGAAAATATTTGGAAATCAAATTCAAGAACACATCGAAAACATCCTCTACGATGATCAAGGAAGATTCGTCTCAGAGATGCAGGGATGATTCAATTTACAAAAACCAGCAAATATAATCCTCCTGAATGCATTGGCACAGGAGACAACTTTCTGAACAGAAAACCAATAATTAATATATGGGATGGCATGAAACTGAAAAGCTTCTACAAGACAAAGGACACCTTCAATTGGACAAAGCAGCATCCTACAGAATGAGGAAATATTTTTAACAACCCCACATTTGATAGAGGACTAATACCCAAAATATTTAAGAATTCAAGAAACTAGATATCAAAAGAAAAACAAATAATCCAATTTAACAACAGTGTACAGATCTAAACAAAGAATTCTCATTAGTGGAAACTCACATAGCTGAGAAACACTTAAAAAGATGTTCAACATCGTTAGCCATCAGGGAAATGTAATAAAAACTACTTTGAGATTCCACCTTACACCTATCAGAGAGGCTAAGATCACTAACACAGGTGACACCTCATGCTGGTGAAAATGTGGAATAAGAGAAAGACTCATCCATTGTTACCAGGAGTGCAAACTTCTACAGCGACTAAGGAAAGCAATATGACAATTTCTCTGAAAGCTGGGAATCATTCTCACAACCCAGCTATATCACTCTTGGGTATGTACCCAAAGGATGCCATTTCCTACCACAAGGAACATGCTCAATCATGTTCGTTGAGGCTGTATTAATGATATCAGAAACCAAGAACAACCCCAGTGTTCCTCAATTGAAGGTTAAATATGAAAAATATGGTTACATTATTTTGTTTAGGATCACGATAAAGAATGAAACCTGAGTGCTTCCTTAAGAGATGGAAAGAGAAGAAAAATTTACTGTTAACCCAAAGCCATTCTAATTTTTCCTTACTATATTTTAGCATCATATGTAGAACTTCTCAGATCATGGGCTAAAAGTAGCTATCTACAACAAGGAAAATGTGTTGCTTCTTAGCTAAGGGCCACAAAATTTGCTCCAAGTTTTAACATTTTTTTCATTTAGCTTACATAAGTCATATACATATACATAGCTTACATAAGGTAGTCCTGGTTACAAAGGCAATAGTTTACCTGCATCATTTGTCTAAGTACACTAGAATGTGACAAAGATGATACTAAGACTTTCAAGACATAATCCCAAAATGCATTGCAGCCTAATTCTAGGTCTATGAGGATCTTTTCTCTGAATGCTCAAGGTATCTGACCTCTCAGACAGCAATTTGAGCTAAGGGAACCCAATAGAGCCTTATGGAGAGGTTATAGAGAAGTGGGAAATGCTCACGTGTGTATTGGCTGTCTATGTGAGTAAAGAAAAGATCTGATTGAGTGAAGAATCTCCTGAGTCTTCAGATACACCCAACTCTAGCTTTCAGGCAAGACCCTAGAAAGGCCTGCCTAGTGTTTCGTAGTCAAACCTCACAACCACAAGGGTTAATTCGGTGTTGTTCCAACACTAAGTTTGTAGATGAACTATTTTTAAGCAGTCAATAATGAAAATAGTCCCTGAAATTAAAATCTAGAGTTAGAGATCAGTGGATTAATTTGAAAGGCTGAAGTATCCTCAAAATAATCCTTGTACCCAAAGGTGTTTTAATTCTTGCTTTAATTTTTACACCCAGATTTTTACATTCAACATTTCTGTAATATCTGTATTTGGAGTCATAGGTAGAACTCTGCCATGCATTCTTGAGACTCCCCCTACTGTACATGAACCATTTTGTATATTTACAGAACTATATTCATTTAGGACAACAGACTTTTGTTAACTATTAGTGACCCAGGATAGATCATATTCTCTATTCTCTTTCCAAGTCTGATCTTTAATTTTTTCTTTTTTATTCTACTCTCATGCAATATGTCCTGAGCACAGTCTCCTCTCCCTCTCCTCCTCCATGCATCCCTTTCCTTTCTCTCTCACGTGTATCCACAGCTCCTCCAGATGAGAAAGTCGGGAATAGCCTTACACACTTCAGCACAAGAGACAACATTCTAAACAGAACACTTATAACGCAGGCACTAAGATTAATTAATAAATAGGAACTCACAAAACTGAATAGCTTCTTTAATGTAAATGACACTATCAGTGGGCTGATCTTTAATTCTAAAGGTCCACATAATTACCATATAATTGTGTTATCAGTGTTTAACAGGCTCAAAATAGCTCATCCTATAAACTAAATTTATATAAACAACCTGGTAATCCAAAGATTAAGTTGTAGTTTATATTTAAATTTTTCATTAAAATATGATAGTTCCATCACATAACTAATTAATTCTCTATAAGAAAATATATTTATGGAACTAAATTTCAATTCCATTTTCTTTGCTTACATGGAATCAAAACATTAAGAATTCCTAGTATTATAATTACCTGTGATATCAGGTCATAAAAATGAATGCTTAGGATTTATGGTAGGCAGTACTATCAAGAGTACATGCAAAAAGAAGCAGTTAATAAGTGGTATTTTCTTAGGGATACAACTGAAATGGAAAGTCAACACAGCTATCTTTACTGTCACTTTTCCTGGATTATCTGTTAACCATTTCCTCTTGGTAGAGTGAGTGAGTGTGTGAGTGAGTGAATGAGTGTGTGAGTGAGTGTGTGAGTGAGTGTGTGAGTGAGTGAGTGAATGAGTGTGTGAGTGAGTGAGTGAATGAGTGTGTGAGTGAGTGTGTGAGTGAGTGAATGAGTGTGTGAGTGAGTGTGTGAGTGAGTGAGTGAGTGAGTGAGTGAGTGAGTGTGTGAGTGAGTGAATGAGTGTGTGAGTGAGTGTGTGTGTGAGTGAGTGAATGAGTGTGTGAGTGAGTGTGTGAGTGTGTGAGTGAATGAGTGAATGAGTGTGTGAGTGAGTGTGTGAGTGAGTGTGTGAGTGAGTGTGTGAGTGAGTGAGTGAGTGAGTGTGTGAATGAGTGAGTGAGTGAATGAGTGTGTGAGTGAGTGAGTGAATGAGTGTGTGAGTGAGTGTGTGAGTGAGTGAATGAGTGTGTGAGTGAGTGTGTGAGTGAGTGAGTGAGTGAGTGAGTGAGTGAGTGAGTGTGTGAGTGAGTGAATGAGTGTGTGAGTGAGTGTGTGTGTGAGTGAGTGAATGAGTGAGTGAGTGAGTGTGTGAGTGAGTGAATGAGTGTGTGAGTGAGTGTGTGAGTGTGTGAGTGAATGAGTGAATGAGTGTGTGAGTGAGTGTGTGAGTGAGTGTGTGAGTGAGTGTGTGAGTGAGTGAGTGAATGAGTGTGTGAATGAGTGAGTGAGTGAGTGTGTGAGTGAGTGAGTGAGTGAATGAGTGTGTGAGTGAGTGTGTGAGTGAGTGAATGAGTGTGTGAGTGAGTGTGTGAGTGAGTGAGTGAATGAGTGTGTGAGTGAATGAGCGAGTGAATGAGTGTGTGAATGAGCGAGTGAGTGAGTGAGTGAGTGAGTGTGTGAGTGTGTGAGTGAGTAAGTGAGTGATTTACTTTATTGCTCCCTTGCTAAGGTATAAACATTGCAGCAAATGACAAACCTTATCACAGAATCTTGTTTCAGGCCTGGAAAATATAAAGTCTCTGATACAATGCCAAGTAAATTGCTGTCTTCATATATCATATTCTTACACTTGATGCTATCCTCAGAGCTTAAGAACTGTTTTCAGAGCGATCTATTACTACAAACACTCACTGATAGCAACAGATAACCCGGTTTTCGTTTCTTATTTTGGTCCCATAATCCCTAAAGGTTAAACAAAACAAAAATAAAGAAAATGCAGTGAAATCAGTAAATTATTAATAAATGCCATGCTTGCAGGCAGTATTATGAAATTTAAATAGATGGACAAACTCAAATAAACAAAGAAGTCCCAGTAAAAGTATTTATTTTATGTCTCCCTAGTGTGAAACGATCCACTAAAATCAGTAGTGAACCATCAGTGTTGAAACATTTTTATTTCATTCTTTAAGGGTATGCTCTATCTTAAGTATGGAACTAGATCATTAAAAGGGGTAAAGACATTGCATGATATTGCCAGGCAGTATTCAATAATTTTCAATTCAATTACTGCAATAAATATGAGCTCACTGCAAATATGATTTACATTTCTTTCTGACTTTTTCATAATCACCCAAGCACATTCTTCCATGAACAAAATAATCATGGGTGGCCATTTACCTCAATTTATGGTTGGAATAGTCCACATGAGTGGCCACAACTATGACTTTTACAAAACTGACTGGTGTCAAACTTGGGAGAAACTTGTGACATGGATCGCCGACGGTTAGACACAGCTTCAGGGAAAACCTTGTGAAAAGATGTTAAAAAGTGTATGATACAGAAAAAGAGAAATGGAGAGAGAGAATGAGACAGAGAGAGACAAAGAAAGAAAGACACAGTGAAAGTGTTGAGGAACAGAGAGAGAGAGAGAGAGAGAGAGAGAGAGAGAGAGAGAGAGAGAGAGAGAGAGAGAGAGAATCTTAGCTCCTGAGCATTAAGGCTACCTGCGCCACAAAGCACAGGAAGGAGTGAGAGGGCAACACCTGGGAGCTGGTTCTCTTCCTCTCCCCTTGGTTCAGGGGGCAGGCTTTCAAAGCAACTGGTTTTACTTGCTGATCCTTCTTCCTTGGTCTCAAGGGAAGTTTTAAGAAGCTATGAGTCCTAGGGCCAAAGCCTGGGAGCTCTCAGGATAACTCCCCTACAGACTCAGGCTTTGGGTCATGCTATTCTGCTCCCACACCCCAGTTTTTTTCTCTTATCAATGAGTATATCCTCAAATTCTGGAAGAAAATTGTGAAATTAATTTATGAGCACCAGATTCATAAAGGTTTTGTCGTCCAAAGGCAACTTTCCACCTTGCTATGTTTTCACAGGATGCTGCCTGGTGGTGTAGGAATAAGGGATCTGATCTATATGTTTATGTCAAGATCTACAGAGTTATTGAGACTTAAGGAAACCTACAGTCACTTATTCTAAGAAAAGATGCTATGAAGAAAGAAATAGATTACAAATATGTCTCTCTATACACATCTATATGAAAGATACAGTAAAGGCTGAGAACAGAGCCATTCAAGATATTCTAAAGAGTGTTAGCACACTGCAACTGAACACCTCAACACAATTTCAGGGGCACAACTTACTTCACGGTATTCTAAACTTTGGCTGATTGCAATGTATTACCAAGAAATCTCAATGTTCCCCAAAATCCTCCTGGTTAGAAATATATATATATATATATATATATATATATATATATATATATATATATATATATATATATGTATATATTTAACCATGGTTTCAACAAAGATTTGTTGAGTTCCAACTGTGTATCAGAAATAAACTTTAAAAGTGAAATTGGAGATGCAACCGTGTTGTCCTGTAAGCAGATTCCCTACAGAGACTTGAGAGTAAACCATCTGAACACAACGTCAGGAAAGCTCAAGTGGTAGAAATAATACAGTTTAGGTGGCTGGAAATCGACTGAAGCAAGAAAGTTAGGTATTCACAGTCTGTAGTCTATTATGGTATAAAATATGATATTATGATTGACAGGTACATTTTGAAATGTGCACTGTAGTGAAGCTATTTATCATATTCATGTCACATAGTTACTTTTTCACATTAAAATAGGTTTTAAAGTAATTTGGATAAATTCTCACTATTTCTCCCAGACGAAAAGGCTTATTTGGCCTTTCCCATTTTTGATCTTAGACTCATGACATTCTCCCCCAGCACAGAATGCTTTTAGATTTGCTTCTTGGCACTCTTAATCACAGTATTTTACATCATTTCTCTAAAATATCAGATTCACCTCTGCAGCAAATTTCTGCTTATATTTTATTTTCATTCCAGGTCATTCTACATAGCACTGTAAGTAAGAATTCTTAACTTAAAACACATTTTATTATTTAATTTTCCCAATTTAAGACTTTTTAAGTAATTAGACACTGTGTTGTGTTCTTTTAACCTCAGTCCCTCAGAAGCTAAGACAGGAGACTTGCAAGTATGAGGCCAGCCTATCTCAAAAGCAAGCAAGGAAAAAAGAGCAAAGAACAGCTGAAAACCTTTGTAGCACCAACTAGCCAAGGTTGAGCACACAAACTAGAAGTTTTATGCAGTGTACCCTTACTTTAACTATATATATTTAATATCCTTCCATCTTCTTATCTTTCTATTTGCCTACCATAAAAGCATGAATGTCAGTGTTTTGATTCCCTGTTAGGTACTAATAAGTTAAATATAATATCAAGAATCAACCTTGCAGGTGTTCTTGGGTTGCTAAATGTAAACTACTTTTTTTTATCATCATTTCTTGTAACACCCTTTGTCAACCCTTACTGATAGAATCCAGACACAAGCAAGCATGGGCTCTGCCAATTTACTTTCCTCATCTCTCACATACTCTTTTATAATTGTGCAGCTTTCCAACCTCTGGTTTTAGCACTTGAGTTATCTGTATTCATTCCCTCCTGCTAAGGAATAGCTTTAAAGGATGCATTGTGTGTGAGCCATAAAAATAGAACACGAATACGGCCTTCTCAGAGTGCTTTAGTTCAATCCTGCGAAGTAGGCATTGGAGGAGGGGGCAACTTTACAGAATGGCTAACTGGGACCCAGAAGTCCCAGGCTGAAGACTAAAGCCAGAATGCCAGCACATAAGCCCTCCCAGACAGGTTTCCAGCCCACTGAGTGCATCCTTAAACACACCATTCCCGTGCAGCACTCAGGGATTTCTGTTTATCCACACTTCACAGGTAACTGGTTGCACTGCAATGAACAGTAGGGTACGTTCAGAGATAGTTGTATCCCACCCCACCCCCCGTTAGAACTTTCATCAAAGGCAAGTAGGTTTCCTCTCCACATCTGCTTAGCTGCTCTCAAATGCATGCAGGTCTTTACTGTTACAGGGCAGCCAGATACGGTTATTTGTAGTTCTGGGTGTTTCCTCCTACTCTGATTACTCCAGTCAAATTATTTTGTGTACTCAGATCACTCCATCCTGACAGTTCATGGCTCTTCTTCTTGCTAGCATCTCCTCCATTAACAAACTATGAAAATACTCAACATAATGAGCTTTTTGTGAGTATATGGCAACTGACAGAATTATGATCCTAGGTTTTCAAAAGAGATTTTAACTCCATCCTATGATAAATACAAGTGAACTTCCTGCCTCTGCCCTAAATACAAAGCAATGCTGTGAAAAAGAACCAGAACAGAGAGACAAGGTTAGACACATCTCATAAAAAAATAAATAAAACAAGAAAACCCTAAATTCTCTGTGTGTATATAAGTTTCTAGACACATTTGGAACCTCAAAATTTTAGTCTGACTTTATTATTCTGTATTCCGATACTTGATGGAATTTTTAATATTGTTCTTCAATTTACTTTGTTGAAACATCAATAAAAATTTGCATATCTGTAAAACAAATACTCTGAGGAGAAAGACATTGTATAGAGCAATGATATGATTTTACACACCAGCACACACTGCTTTATGGAAATTCATCAAACTCTACTTTTACCTTTCTAATAGGTTTTTTCTCAAAAGCAATTAATTTAATCTCACAACTCATTTATTTTTTCTAATAATGCTTATAATTCCTATCCTTAGTGGAATCTGTCTATGTTGGTATTGTTATTTATGGAGTTTTCCTGGTTATAGGTATGTTCTTTGTCTGCACTGTTTTCTCTTTAGCTACAAAGCACCGCTGGCTGTTTGCACATAAGCTATGACCAATGTGATTGAGAAATTCAATGTGAATATTGCTTAACTTTAATCACGTTACCTTGTATTTTTATTGCTGTAAAATACCTGAAGTGGAGTCCTTGAAAACATAGTTTTTATGAAGCCAGATATGGTCGCCCATATTTTTAGTCCAGCACTAGTAGGCAGGCGCAAGTGCTTCCCTGTGAATTTGGGGCCAGCCTGGTCTCCATAGCAACATCTAAGCCAGCCATGGCCAGGTTTTACAGAATGTATTTCATTATACAAAATGCTGTATATGGCAAACTCACAGCCAAATTTAATAGTTTTCTTAATAGCTGAATAATATCTGTATGTATCTGTAATACATTTTCAGTCTTCATTCATTCACTGAAGGGTAGTTTGGTTGTCTACATTTCCTAGTTATTACCCTAAATGGAGAAAAACTAGAAGCGATTGTGTTAAAATCAGGAACCAGACAAAGCTGTACACTATCCACACTTCTTTTCAATATAGCCTTTAAAGCACTATCCAATAAGGCAGTGCAATAAAAATAAAATGGAAAGGAAATCAAATTATTTACATTTGCAAACGATATAACATTATACATAAGAGATGGCAAACATTGTACCAGAAAAGATCTAGAAATGATGACCAATCTTCACAAAGTGGTAGGACACAACATCAAATACATAAATCTATGGCCTTTCTATCACCAGTTACAAGTACAGACAGACAGATAGGCAGGCAGAGAGAAGGGGGAGGAGGAGGAAGGAAGGAGAAAGACAATTCTGGCAAGGATATGGGGAGGACAAATTCTCAATCACTGCTGTTGGGTTTGCAAACTGAACATCAGCATGAAGAATTCTCAAAAAGCTAAAAATACACCTACCATATGATCCTGTTATACCACTCTCTTTACGCCACAGAGAGTCGCTTAGCAGTGTTCATTGCCACTATATTCATAATAGATAAGAAATGGAAACAGCACCTACAAGAAGAACATTATGATAGGCAGATTTGGGCCCAGGGATCCCGCTCAAACTAAGGCACCAGCCAAGGACAATACAGGCGGTAAACTTTAAACCCCTACCCAGATCTAGCCAATGGTCAGAACATTCTCCACACTTGAGTGGAGAGTGGGATATGACTTTCTCACGTACTCTGGTGCCTCACATTTGACCATGTCCCCTGGAGGGGGAGACCTGGTGGCACTCAGAGGAAGGACAGCAGGTTACCAAGAAGAGACTTGATACCCTATGAGCATATACAGGGGGAGGTAATCCCCCTCAGGAACAGTCATAGGGGAGGGGAATAAGGGGAAAAGGGGAGGGAGGAAAGAATGGAAGGACAAGGGATGGGATAACCATTGAGATGTAACAAGAATAAATTAATAATAAAAAATTAAAAAAATAAGAAATGGAAACAGCTTAAATGTCCTTCCACTGACAAACGTATGAGGAAAATGTGGTACTGATGCTCAATAGAATGCTCCTCAACTGTAAATAAAGATGAAATCCTGAGTTCTCAGGCAAATGGATGAAGTTAGAAACTACTACAGTGAACAAGGTAACCCAGACCCAGAGAGACAAGTCCCATTTCTCTCTTATCCGTGGTTTCTTGCTACAAATGGTCAGATGTTAATTAGTATCTAACCTGGAGTAACCTCAGAAAAAAGGAAAGTAAAAAGGACTATCGTGATGAGATAGGAGCTCTCGAGAGGGAGTAAGAGAATACACGTTATATGAAAGGGAAAAATGAGAAAAAATGATGGAGAGGCTTTAGTTACGGAGAGGGGAAGGTAATACAGGTAAAAAATGTGGGAAAAAGAACAAATTACATCAATGTTGTTTGATAAAGTTCTAAGGAGTCATACTCTTTTATTTTTAGCTAAAATTATATATAATGTATAAAGCATGTGCACACATATTTTTAGTAAGATTATGCCACTTCGGAAGGCAATGACCTTGAGAATTCATAAACTAAGAAAATCCTCAGTACAGTTATGGGAAACTCAGTTTAATGTTGTTTGTCATGGAAGTCTGAGGCACTTCCATATATTTATATGGACATTTGCTGTTACCCTTGTTTGCCTACTAGAAGTTTAAGGTAATCCTTAGTGCTGAAACCAAAACACAATTTTGTTTTTAAATTTTTTATTATTAATTTATTCTTGTTACATCTCAATGGTTATCCCATCCCTTGTGTCCTCCCATTCTTCCCTCCCTCCCCTTTTCCCCTTATTCCCCTCAGCTATTAAAAACAAGGAATTCCCGAAATTTGTGGATAAATGGATTGAGCCAGAAATGATCATAATGAGTGAGTTAACCCAGAAGCAGAAAGACTTAAATGGTATATACTCACTTATATCTGCATACTAGCCCAAGGGGCATGTCGCACGAAAGCCTTCACCTACCAGGAAACTAGGACAGAGGGGAGGCCATCCAAAACACAATTTAAACACAGGACTCAGAGGATTCAGTCGGTATCTGAATCCATAACCCCCTCCCCATGGACTAGAGTTCATCGAACCAAAAAGGGCTTTACAAGCAGCCAATGAAAACGAAGAATCAACCAGTCCATAGTCCTTCTCAGCTGCAGTGTTTATGACTCACAATGACCAACAGAGCAAGATATCCATGAAGATACAATGACATAGGTACTCAGCTCCAGATGATACATCCCACACCTAATGCTCAGAAAACATTGCAGTAGAGGGAACATGAAACTCTGAGAGCTAGAGAACCAGGAAGTCAGCTGCAAGGTTGTATCTTCTGGATACAACAGATAAACAAACCCATGAAGTCTCAACAATATGTCTGTTGAAAGAAGTCATAAATAGTCAATCCCAGTTGCAGTGACAAGTCGATGTGGATGAGGAATCTTCATGTCTATTAGATGAAGAACTACCGACTACAAAAGACTGTTGAGAGAGGAGGAAGTAGTTTTCTCTAGCATGAAGCTCCTAAACCCAACACCAACACCACAGAATAACTTCGTAGGGGTGAATACATGTTAACACATGAAACTATCCAGACATAAGCAACATGCGAATCATGAAAGACCTACCATGTTGTCTCTAAATCTCTCACACCTAGCCAGATGTCATCTTTAGATATTAGTTTTCAAACAGAGAAATAAACCAGAATTCTTACAAATGAGAAGTTACATTTATCATAAATTTATCTTGAGCACCCAATTTATTTCATTTCTATCTCTAGCAGTTAAAAAATGAACTGAGGTGACTATACATAAAAAGTAATTTTTATTAGGCTATAGGAAATATAAAATTGACAAGACTAATGTGTCTCTAATTTTCTCATAAACTCTTCTGTTGTATTATTATTTATCTTCTACAAATGCTTTCCATCCACCCACAGGACATTTCACTGTAAGCACATTTCAATTTTCAGAACTTGGTTGTCCTTTCTTCTCCAAGCACTGTATCTATTTCCCAAAGGCCTCACTGCATATTATTCTGTTGCTCATGATCTTACTACACTGGCTTAAATGATCTTTCTAATGTAAATGGTGTCAGTGGATGACCTCAGATAATTCCTCAGGAGATAGATAAATTTGGGCTTAATGACCTCAAGGGAGATGTTATGTCCTAGGGAACAGCTATGTGGTATTAGACAACTCAATGGTATTAGGGAGGACCAATTTGGTGAAACGTACTTGGGTTACATAAATTTGTAATGTGTTGAAATGAGGAAGGTCTTGCTTTAGTTTGAGGACTTAATATTTATCTGTGAGAGACACAGAGATAAAGAGAAAGAACACCGCTAATATTTCATGAAGAGACAGCTGACATGTAAGAAGGAAATAAGGTAAAAGGTTGGTCCTTTTTTTCAAATTTTTTTTTTGTGATATGTGGATGAAGCCGAATCTTCTCAAGTGCCAGGCAAGCATTCTAACTCTGAGCTGTATTTCCAGTCCTGTTTTCATGATTTTTTTTTCTTTGACTCTGCTGAGGTTCTTTCATCAAGTTGAAGCAGATTGGTTTAGCAACCTAGGATGCAACTTGCATGGGCTGTGCAACTGCTCTTAACAATGCATATGGCAAAGTGTTCATAATTTGCACCCCCTCACCTTCATCAGCATGGACGATACCTGATTCAATACAGAGAAGTGAGTCACTCCTCCCAGCAACCCACTGGTAATAATCTGTTTCTAATCAAACATTTTCAAGAACACATCCTGTACCCTTGAGACATGGGCTGATTTTTTTGGCCTGCGCTGATCTCAATTGTATGCCCTGTAAGGCAACTCATGTCCCCAACATGAACTTTTATGGATAATCCCATAATCACCATCATAATAAGAATAAAACACAACTCGAGATATATACAATTAAAATCAGATGAATTGTGGCAAAAAGACATGTGTGGTAGGTAAAGACTTCTATGGTAGAATTTTCTCAAAGAAAAGAGCCATTGTGTTATGCCGCTTAGCAACAAAAATCCTAACTATTCTTGAACTGCATATAAGGAGGCCACAAACCACAATAAGGACCTTTGGGTGGCTCTCACTCATGTGGCCTGCTGCAAGTCTTAACAGAACATTTTTGATCTGTTGATCACTTGCTTTGAATCATGTTCTTGTTTTCTCTTAACTTGTTTAATTTTTTTTTTTTTAGATTTAGTTTTAAAAGTGTATTCATTTACTCATTTTACGTCCCAATTGTGGCCCCTTCTTCCTCTCCTCCCAGTCCTACCCTTCCTCCTCTTCTCCTATACAACCCTCCCTACCATTTAGAAAAGGGGACCTCCCCACCACCCCATCCCAGCATATAAAATCCCATCAGGACTGAGTGCATCCTCTTCCACAGTGGCTGGCCTTTTGGCTAAGATCAAGTGTAGTAACTTCTTTAATATTTTTATTTCATTCTTCAATAGAAACCAAGAACCGGGAAACACTCATTTCAGTCTCCTTCCACCAGTAACAAAATGATTACGTCTAATATTGTTGTTACATAAAACTATTTATATGTCAACTAGAGAACATGGAGTAGAGGTTAGGAACACACGTGATCAGCTAACCAGTAACCAGGGAAGCATTTTGAGAAAAATGCGTATTACAGTCCCATCGCTTCAATTCGCTTGCTACAAAGTTTACTCTTGCTTTCTATTCATCTATGCATTTCTCATGTTTTTAAAAATGTATTTATTTATAAATTCATTAATATTACATTCAATTGTTATCCCACGCCTTTCTCATATATTTATATCATTTTAATATTTGTATGCAATATTTACAAATGCATATTAATATTAATTTAAGAATATATATTGGGGCTCTCCTATATTTTATCACTGTGTTAAGTATTTAAAGTGAAAAAATAATAATACCTAGTGTTTTGACATCCAGTGTTTTTGTTTGCTTTTTATTGGTGTGACAAAACACTAACTAAAACTAATTTTGGGGGAAGAAAAGGGTTTATCTTAGCTCACAGATTATAATACATGAATGTATTAGTCAGGGCTCTCATATTTTAGAGTAATAGAACCTATGCAATGAATATATACATGATTATGAGTGTGTGTGCGTGTGTGTGTGTGTGTTTGGAATGACTCACAGGCTTCAGTCCAGCTAATCAACAATGGATGGCTGTGCATGGGAAGTTCAATACCACAAGCCTGGATGTCTCAACTAGTCCAGTATATCTAGAACCCCAGAGAAGTAGGCTCCAATGCCAGTGAAGAAATAGATGTGCTGGTAAGGCGAGGGTAAGCGGGCAGAAAGTGAAAGCGTTCTTCTCTTTTTCTTTGTATAGGTTTCCAGCCGAAGGTATGACTTAAAGGTGTGTCTTCCCACCTCAATACGTATATCAGTGATATGTGTCTTCCTGTTTTACCCTGCTATTAAGGCCAAAGTCTGGCATTACTGGACATCCCCTGAGCTTGGTGATAAATGATGGACTTCCTTCCTCAGCGGGGTTCCCTCCTCTCCCTCTGATCTGGGGAGACCCCAGATCCTCTAAAGGAGTGTCACATAGCACTCAGGGAGATTACAAGCCCAACCATTCTCCCAATAAGAAACTCATTCAGTATGCATCTGAGAACTCCTGGGAATACCCTACATGCTAATTAGATGTTTTAGTGTCTTAGTTTTCAACCAAGGACCTTTTCCCGTATCTCTAACTGTACCTAGAGTTCTTCCCTGACCTCACCCCCTGTTTCCCATAGGATAATAAAGAACTGCCTCCCCCTTCTCATGATAGAACAGTGCTGGCACATATTAATGAAGTATCCTTGGCACCCCTAGGCCCAACGAAACAAACACATTCACTCCTCTCCTTCCAAACCCCTCCCACTGTACAAGGTTTATAATGTTCCTGATTCACAAAATAAACCCTCTCTCTCACTCAATTCCTCCACCAGGACCATTTGAAACTCATCATTTAATTTGAAAGGAATATTTCCCCTCCTCTCTGGAGAATTTTCCACTGGACTGGTCAGGTAGACACAGAGGAATTGCCTTGGCCTCCAATGAAGCTTGCCTGACCATTACAAGCTCAGTGCCTGTCTGTGGAGGCCAGCTGCTGACCTCTATTTTAGCTGTAAACCAATCAGGCACAGGCATTAGCCCTCATCCTCTGCCATGAGCACAGTAGCTTAACCAAAGGGCTGTAACACTGCAGTATCACCACTGGTTTTGGACCACCTGAGTCTCTGTTGCTGTGTGGTACGAAATCTCATTAGAAAGAGCTAACTGTAACACAGTGGAAAACTCTTTTCCACATCCCAGGTGAGATGGTGAGATGTAGAGTCTTGTGCATGGAACTCGCTCTTAGTGCTCTAATGTTCCTGAGGGAAACAAAACGTGGTATTGCAGGGTCTTCTGTCCCCTCCTGGAAGTCAACCTTCCTACATCCCATAAGAGAAGTGCATGCTTCTGGTGCGGTGCTCAGTAGCAGCAGCAAAAAACACAGAACAGCGTCTTCCTACCTCAAGTGTGTGGTCCAGAAGTGGATTCACTCACGTCAAACCAAGCAAAATTTTTCTCATAGGTGTGTTCTCCATTTTTGGACTGTAGATTGTTCCATATGTAGTCAAGCTGACAACCAAGAACAGCCATCAAAATGACTGAGGGAAACCATGGCCTGAAATTGAGAAAACAACATTAAGCAGAAACTGCAGAAAACCAGTTTACTAGCTTGCTCAGCTAACTTTCATATATAACCCATGTCCCCATGCACAAGGATAGCACTGCCTACAGAGGGTGGAGTCTTCCCACATCAGCGTTTTATCAAGAAAACCCTCACATATGCCAACAGACTAATCTGATGGAGGAGATTCCTCAACTGAAGTTCCTTCTTCCCATATTGAAATAGAAAACTGACATAAATCAAATTTGTAGCCATGAAGGGTATCACTGGGACAAAGACTCAAAGGGAAAACTAAAACATGGGATTTGACCTGGTCAGGAGATATAGCATAAGATAGATTTATCTAAGGTAAAGAAAATAGAGCAAAAGAGAAAAGGGTATTTGACAATGTTATGTGGTAGGCAAGGTCATGATCATTACAGTGGAAACAAAGCACGTAGTGTCTCTCAGGTCCAGAGACTAAAGGGATTTGAAGAGCATTTTAAAGAGACTTCTGTCCTCATCAGCAAGAGTTCTGGAAAGCACCTAAAACTGTGTATATTGACACATGCCTGTGATCCCAGAACATAATAGGATGAGACAAAACAAAACAAAACAAAAAAACTACAATATCGAGGTCAGTTTCAGTGACATGTCTAGAACCATGACAGCCAGAACTGTCATATAGTGTCCATATCTCAAAAAAGAACCAGAAAGAAAAAGAGGGCAGAAAAAAGGGTAGACTACTTAGAGACTCTTATTTAATCCCTAACATAGTCACTAGGCATTCATGGATTAGAGGTGGATATTGGAGCTTGTATTTAGAAACAACCAGGCATGGTGGATATTTCACGATAAAAATGGGAATATATGCTTGTTTACCTTGAGCTAGACTTCTGGAATGGGATTAAGAAAATAAAACAGATTTGCATCCATGCAGAGACCAGTGCAATCCATAATGAAAGGTACCAGCAAGCAGAACCTCCAATGAAGCTGAGAAACTGAAAACAACACATGCTTTGTATTTCATTCACATGTAGGGACATAATAATGAACTAACTGCTGAAGATTCACAGTGAAGTATCTAGAAGGAGACTGAGCATCATATCTGCAAACTCAGAAGAAGTTAAGCTAGTCCCATGAAGTTGTTAATCACTAGCCCTGGGAGCCTTATTCTATGATGTTTTACGAAGTGTATGTGTATTTACAAGATTAAGTGTTATTCAGCCATAAAAAGAATGTGATTATATTGTTTGCAAGGTGATAGGTAGAACTTGGGGTCATCATGTTAAATGAAAGAAGCCACAATCATAAGAAAATATCTTATGTTTTCTCCTATATGACAATCTAGATTTAAAAAACAAAACTTGAAAATAGAAGGGGGATATGTAAGGAAAGGAAGGAGAGCATCAGAAAAGATGAGAAACAAGAAAGGAAAACAGAAAGGTCTGAACATGATTATGTATTTTAGACATGTGAGACAATACAATGAAACAATTTTAAAGAAATTATATACAGCAATTAAATTTCGGTTAAGTATCTTCAGATGTATAGTGAAATTGAGTAACTTTAAATCTTATGGACTGTATATTAAGCTGTGGAGTTAAGAAACACCCACCCCCATTAAAACTGACTCTAACTGCACTTTTAAATGCTACTCTCCAGTGCCTGAGTACCTGGTTGAGTTTTACCCTCCTGAGGCCTGCTATAGCTAGTGATGTATGTGAGAAAAGTTTTGCAATACTTTGGGCAGGCCTTGACACATTGAACCCCCCTATGTAATATCGATAATTTTCCCAATCATATGAGACAGATTTTCTATTGTTGTTTGTTCGCAAATTTTCAAAGGAAGAAAATTTCCCCTTTTATATTTGACTCTGAACTTCTTTTCAAATTACTTCAGTAATAACATTCTCCAGCTGTGTCATAAAGTGGAATCTTATATATGAGTCTTCCAGCAGTGATGGAAATGAGACATGTTCTCACCTATCTTTTGTTCTATGGTTTATCTCTTTGGGACACACACAATAGATGCTCTTTTGGTATAAAGACTGCAAGTATCAATCTTCATTTGGTATTTTTCTATTGAACATCTTGTATCAGTACCATAGTGTGACTTTCACTTTAAAAGATAGTTAATAGCCCTGAAAAGTATATACTACACTGTGAATCCTATGTCAAATGTAACTTGGGTTCTCATTAAAGTAATCATAAGAAGTGTGTTCTCCTCTTTATAGCCCTCCCCTCACTGGCCCTATTAGCATTATTCTATGGTGCTTTGTAAATGCAATGAAATGAATGATCTCTGAATTATTTATAAGTTTTATGGAATCTCAAAAATCTTTATAGAAATGTAGAGGAATTTTAATTCAGAAACATGGCTGCTATGATCACATCCAAATACTTCCTATGTGTGTGTGATCTGGCTGGAATGCAGACAAGCCACACATTTATTCCCCCTGGGGGGAACTTTAGACTTACATTAGCACACATCTTTAATCCCCCAAAATAATTCCTAATTGAGGGACAGGCAAAGTTTTTAATCAGAGAAAGATTCGACAGAATAGGATACATCTAGCTCTCACAACAACAGTGTAGCAAAAAGAGGCTAATTAAGAGAGGGCAGGGAGAGTCAGGTCAGTGAGCCAGTTGGAAATCCTGTGGCAAGTGCATTGCAGTGGAGTTGAGTCCCTGCAGGTCATGACAATTCAGTAGAGGTGGTTGAAGCCAGAGAATGAGAAGGAGCCAGAATATTAGAACAAATTTCCACAAATACTTTGAGGCCAAGCATAGCAATTGAGTCAGAAACTGAGAGAAGCCAGATTAAATCAGTCGGCTTGAAAGGGCAGCTATGTTGAGCCAGCCAACCAGAGTTCAGAAAAGGGTAGAAATGGTAACCTAATTCAGCATTAAGCTTCTGAAGTGACAATTACATCTGGCAAATCAAAGTTACTTTTACCCAGAATCAATTCTTTTTTTTAAACTATGTTCAGCTATCTTCTTAAGAGACCTTACAAGATTCATATTAACAGACACTGAAAATATCTGAGGACCTTGGAAAAATGATTGTCTATATAGATTTTTATAAGTAACATACACATTTCATTCCTGCTGGTAAGTATGCCAAACAGTGTATTTAGAACCCCACAGAGAGTCCAATTTTTACAGATAAATGTCTAGAGAAATATGCTTTCCAATCTTGCAAACAAATGACCTCATTAACAATCCACTTTGGAAAACAAACACACACTACTTACAACACTTTTCCTAAGTTTCTAGATCTATTCTTTAAATATGCTTCAAATGTGTTCTTTCTATTAGACAATGAATTGCCTAGAAAGGGATTCATAAACAGTTGAGGTACAGGAACAGAATAGGTTGTGCACATGTGCTTGAAAGCAACAAGGCAGGGTGTTAATGTGATGTGCTGCTTTGCTGAAGGAAATGTACAGTAAAGCTGTTGATGCTTAACTCATTATCAGTGATAAAAAAAGATGCCCACCATTTTTATGTTATATTACTAATGTCAAAACTAGTTTTATAAAAATAGTTATGATAGAACCCCTGGTTTCAATACAGTTACAGGAAAAATAAGAGACACACCACCCTAACCCTCTGACTGACAAAGGCAATCTGTTTCACACCGAGGAGACATGGACATGGTCCTGGATGCTGGGACCAGCCTGTTTTCCATTTCTCATTGTCCCTGAAGTACCGGATATTACACTTAGCCCAATTACCATGATCCTGTAGTGTACTAATTAATCTACATTAGGTGAACTTGCCTAATCTATGACCCTTTTTACTCTCATGGAGATATATGGAGACTGAAAACCCATTGACTCTTTGCTCCTGAATCTCATATTCCTTATCAGGATAACTATTTGAGGAAAAGCATCCCTACAGAAATGTCAACCCAAGTCATACAACCTATGTTAGCGGTAGCAGGCAGATGGTTACAGTTAGTATAAACCCCAGACTTTTACATTTTGTAACCAAATTATAGTCTTTTTATTACATCATAAGTATACTATGATGTCAGTATGTATATATGTCTGTGTGTATTTTAATATGCATGTATGCATGTGTATAAGCATACTTACATTCATTAAAAATCCACAGATTTATTAAAGTGATATTTAGTTAAATAATAGTAGATCTGTTCATAATCTTGACAAATATTTGTAGCAGATGGAGTTGTATAACTAAGGTTGTAAACCATTATTAATCACTTCATACTATGCTTATTATTATTATATTCTGAACTTTACAAGAAGTATCCCTAAACAAAATATGCTCCTTAATGTTTAAAACCACATAAACTGTGATAGATATTGTCTGGAAATAAATATGTATATGCGTGTTTTAGAAATAATATTAGCTGATTCTTCAGATGATTGATGGTATTATAGTACTTAAACCTCAGTACCCTATAATCTGTTTCTTTTTCTGCATTTGTTAAAATGATTAATAATTCATGGATGCCTAAACTCTAAAAAGCAGGAAAAGAAGAATTCAGCATTATCATAAATGTATAAATTATGTGATGTAATCCAAATGCTACCCTTTTGCTGGAAGTTACTGACCTAGCCTATGATAAAATTCATGATATGCTTTCATTTGCAGGCTAAGAGGAAAACAATCCATTAAAAGTTTAATTATACAATTGGATTTTTGTTTCACTTTCCTAAGGTCTTCTATTTATGAAAAGATGTTAGATAATTACGTCTTTGATTTCCAAGTGACTATCGTGTGCATAGTAATGGCTGCCTCAACACGATGGACTTTATTTCCTCACCTAGATCCTCAGGCACTTCAGTTGAAGAATAAAGCAGCTATGAAACTACTCAGGCCTGAAGGGAAATAAACAATAATTATTGACAACCAGAAACATATAGCAGGATCATGATGCTAAAGTTTGAAGTAATATTTATATCCTTTTGAAAGAGAAAAATAGCAAATATTACACAATATCAATTTAACACACTAAATATTTATATTAATAAAAATATATTAACAATTCATGGCAGTTTTTATTTCAAGTGTAAAGTAGTAAACTTATATGGTATATTGCAAAGAGCATAACATATATTCTAAGGTGGACTTCATCTAAACGTCAAATTAACCACTCTCATGGTTAGTTTTATTGTCAACTTAACATACTCTAAAACGACTTGAGAAAGGCCTCTCAATGGAAGATTATCTACTATAAAAAGGTGGAGGAAGTAACCCATGGATGAGATACAACCAGTTGCTTTGAGTTTCTGTTTTTGACTTCCTTACAATGAGAGACTGTAACCTGGAAACTTGAGCCAAATAAATTGGCTCTCTGCTTCTGTCTGAGTGTGGCAGAACAGAAACAAAAGGGGGAACAAAGACAAAATTACATAACTACATACTAAGATTCTCCTTTTCAGTAGGAGGATACTTGTAGGGATACAATGTTATTAAAATATATGCTCTAAGAGACTGGGACTTTTGCTGGACCTCATAGCCTAAGTCAATAATATTATTACTTAAGACCTAAGACTTTTTTCCCCTCTGTGTACTCAGCCTAATTGTTTATCCTGCCTTTAAAGAACAATGTAAGAATCAACCTTACCACCCTTAGATGTCCTCTGTAATCAACGTTTAGAACCTAAGCTAATGCATTGCTGTAATTTAAAATTATGTACTCTCCCATGCCCCTGACCTAGAACAATGCATCATTTGCTGAAAGCAAAAAATAAAGAGGTTAAAAGCAACCTTCTAAAAATAAATATTCACTTATGGATATTGCTTGATAAACAATGATGTTTATAATACTGCTTGTTTTCTGGGTCAGTTGGGATCAGTGGGAGCCAGTGACTTAATCTCTTGTAAAACTGCATTAAATATTTCTGCGAACTATCCCATTTCTTCTCCATGGGATGCTTTCTTTACTGTCCCATAAATAAAAAGTGAAACCTTTTATTACAGAAACACAGTCACAGAGACAGAGAAGGATAAACATAGACAGAAGACAGAGACATATACTTACACAACAGACAGACACACCCAGGCACATACATGACTGTCTTCAGGCAGGCACTGATTTAGATACACAGAAAAGACATATGGAAGATGGAGGACACAGGCAACAGGAAGCAGAGACTCCAAATCTAGATTTGCTTTTGGTAAAATGACTCCAAGGGGGAGTACTTTATATCTTCCCTTAGTGTCACACCTCTGCACTATTGGTAACTTGGATTTAATCATTAACACATGTAAACCAAATAGTAGCATCAGCCTTTTCCTGTTTAAAAATAGTCACAGGATTGACTATACTCAAGTTTGCTGCAGAATGCAAGCACAGGAAATCTTACTACACTTCTTTGACAATTGGAAAAATATAATGAAATTAACCACGAGAAAGCATATACAGAGGGGGGGGTGGAGGGGAGACACACAGACAGACAGACGGACAGACAGAGAGACAGAGACAGAGACAGAACCAAAAGAAAGTTAGCCCATCATAAGGCAGCAATGCTCCAATTAGATACTAAAGACTAACAAATGAAAATGCCAGTGAGAAATTTCTTTCACAGTTGTTAGCCAGTAATGTCCCATAGAACCTCAAACACTACAGGTTATTATCATTTGTCCTGGCTACCCTCAGGATGTTTTTGGTAAGACCCTATTGCTGAAGACACCACATACCTGAGTCATAGAGAAAGCAAGCTGGTAGTCTCCTCAAAGCATTAACTCTTCTGGCCAACTTTTATAGTGCTAGAAGGCCCTAGGTATGGTACCAAATGAGAAAAGTATATGCTAATATTACCCAGATTTGGTGCAAGTGACAAAAATGACCAGCCTGGTAAGTTGCACCCATTGAGATGACCATGTGATTCATGTCTTTAAGTCTTCATGCAGTTTGCACTTATTGGCTTGCATATATTGAGCCACCTTTCATTTCATCCGGAACTGAACTCAAGTTGGAAATAGTAACTTTAATTTCAGATTGCAAGTGTTTCATTGAAAAAGTTATCATACATGTCCATCTGGTATGCTTAACGTGGTGGTTTGAATAGGTATGGCCCCCATAGGGAGTGGTACCATTAGGAGGTGTGGCCTTACTGGACTTGCTAGAGGACATGTGCCACTGTGGAAGCTGCCTTTGAGGTCTCATATGCACAAGTTATGCTCAGTGTACAACGCAGTCCTCTTCTGCTGCCTGCAGATGAAGATGGAGAACTCTCAGTTCCTTCTCCAATACCAAGTCTGCCTGGATGCTGCCATGTCTCACACCATGACGATAATGGACTAAACCTCTGAAACTGTAAGCGAGGCCCAATTAAACGTTTCTCTTTATAAGAGTTGTCTCAGTCATGGTGTCTCTTCACAGAAAAAAAAAACCTTACTAAGACACTTACTTTAATTTTATTTTTGTGCTTGTGTCATTATCAATATAAGAATGGCTTTACAGAGAGGTTTGATAGGTTTCCTTCCCTATTTTATGGAATAGCCTGAGGCAGATCAGCAATGAATTCATCTTGGCCTGAATTTTTTTAAAACTTGGGTGACAAGGGGTTTGTTTATATATTTAGACATCTGCAGTAATGTAATTACTCCTGTCATATATATTTGTGTTGAGTATATGCATCCATATTCACTGGATAGATTTTTAAGACACCAGTACATGTCTTTGCAATCCTATTGATGGTTTTTGAGAGCCACGATCACTTCATGTTCTTAACAAATGCTTAGCCTGCTTGTCTGTTTTTGCCAGTTTAGCGAATGTTTGAAGTTCTTACAAGATGGTGACTTTTAAAAATGCATGCAGTGATAGCTCAATGACACTTTGCTGGCACTTTCTTGATGACTAATGATATTGGACATCTAAAGTATATTTATGTTGTATATAAATGTGTCAAAATAATTTTAATTTTTATTGACTTTATATTATTGTTAAGTAGTCAAAACATTTATTTATATGATCTACGTACAACTTCTCTGTTGGATATGCTCTTGCCAATATTTTCTGCCTGTCTATGTTGAACCTTTTCACTTTCCAAATGGTATCATTTGCGAATGATCTCTAATTTTTGATAAATTCTAAAATAGATTGTTCTTCTTTCCTTCTTCGTGTCTTTAAGCTTGGCTGTTCCTTTTATTAGAAAATATCTGGGACAACCTATGGTTTGATATGAACCAATGCACTTCATGGAATACCTGAACTGGTACAACTCTGGGATGTCCAGGCCTGGCACATAGAGAGGGCTGCTGCATGAACTTTGCAATGTCTTAAACTGCCGTTCACCACACCATCACCTGACACTCCGAGAAACCCTAACAGCATTATCAATCTGTGCTCATCTTTTCAACACCTTTATCCCAATAATAACATCTTCTTTATGCAAAATATACAGATAGAAAGTCATAATTTTGTGATGAATTATATTTATTTTGTTTGTGTATTAATTTACCTAATCTATTATTATTTTGATGCAGAAACTCATCCAGTCAACCAAAATGCTCTTTTTTAAAAATATATTTTATTAATTTATTCATATTACATCTCACTTGTGGCCAAAGTGCTCTGAAGCTTACTCTGTAGCCAGGCTCATGATCATTCCTGAGTTTCTCCTGTAGCTGAAATCAGAAGTGTGCACTGATGAGCCTCATTTTTTTCCTATAGGAATGTAAGCCATACAAAGTTAGGGTGACAAGAACGAGCTCTAACAGTGTTTACCAAGTGTGTGCCAAATGGCAACATCTATGATGGCACCATCAGGATTCTTCCAGTGTTTTTTTGGCTATTTTTTTAATTAATTAATTTATGTACTTTACATCCCAATTGTAGCTTCCCCTCCCTCCTCTTCTCTCTCAGTCCCTCTCTGTCCCCTCAACTCCCAGACAAATTCCTATCCTCCTTTTCTGTGAAGAGAAGGCTCAGATGAGGGGAGGCCTCCCTTGGATAGCTACCCATGTTGGCATACCAAATTCCAGTAGGACGAGTCATATCTTCTCCTGTTGTGGTGGCTACACAAGGCGGCCCAAGCTAGGGAACAGGGATCCAAAGGCTAACAACAGAGTCAGATAGAGCTGATGCTCTTGCTGTTAGGAGTCCCATATGAAGACCCAGCTCTACAACTGTTACATACATACAGAGGACTGGGGCCTGCCCCATGAATGCTCTCTGTTTGGCGGTTCAGTCTCTGTGGGCCCTATGGGCCAGGTTAGTTGATTCTATATGTTTTCTTGTGGTGTCCTTGACCCCTCTGGCTACTTCAATCTTTCATTCCCCCTCTTCCATAGAATTCCCCAAGCTCTGACTAATGTTTAGATGTGGGCTGCTGCATCTCTTTCTATCAGTTGCTGGGTGAAGCCTCTCAGGTAATAGTTACCCTAGATGCCTGTCTGGAAGTATAGCACAATTATCATTAATAGTATCAGGGCTGGACTCTTTCTCATGGACATGTCTCAAGCTGGGTCAGTTACTAGTTGATTATTCTCTCAATTTCTGCTCCAGAGAAATTGTAGGTTTATAGTTTTGTGGCTGGGTTGGAGTCCCAGTCCCTCCATTTTCTTGGTCACAAGAGATGACTGTTCCAGCTCCATATCTCCCATTGGTAGGAGTCTTAGCTAAGGTCATGCTGATAAATTCCTGTCCATTGTCCTAGTCTCTGGCTAGTTCCAGAGAGAGATTCCTGCTGTGAGCTATTGGAGGCCAGCATTCACTTGAGAGAAGGAATGTGCCTATTCATCTATCTTCACTGCACAGCCATTTGCTGTCAGTCTGCTGGGCTCAAATTCTACCTCACTCTCCTCACTCATCTGCTGAGTGCTGAGGGCTGTGGTCTACCAGGACTATGTCACACTCAATGACACAGGCATGTATTAGCCACTAGCCTTGTCTCTGAAGGACTGCCAGACTGGAGAAGCTGAAATACAATGAAACACAGACATTAATTTGAGAACATCATCTGCCAACAGGCAATATTTATACAGACAATGTAATTGTTCTAGACAAATTCAAAGAAAATACAACTGATTCTGTTAATTTACTACCTGGCAGCTGGTACATTGTGAAAAAATGGCCAGGTTTTATCTTTTATTATTATTTAGAAATTTTTAATTTTATTCATGGGTATGATTGTATCTAGTATGAGTCCCATGTGTGGAAGGCAACCATGAAGACAGAAGAAGGTCCAATCTTCTGATGTAGGTGCTAGGAACTAAACTCAGATCCTCAGAAAGAGCAGCGAGGCCTCTTAACTGCTGAGCTGTCTGTCCAGCTCTACATCCTTATGATCTTCCTCCTCCTCTTCCTCCTCCTGCTCCTCCTCCTTCTCATCCTTATCCTCCTGTTCCTCCTCATCCTTCTTCTCATCCTCCTTCTATTTTCTTTAGATATTTCTTGGTTTTTTTTCAAGACAAGGTTTTTCTGTGTAGCCTTGGGTGTCCTGGGTTCGCTTTTCACCAGGCTGGCCTTAAACTCATAGAGATCTGCCTGCTTCTGCCTCCCAGAGTGCTGGGATTACACGTGTGTGCCACAGTGTCTAGCCTTCCTCTTTGTCTTTTTTTTTTGGAAGCTTTTGAAATCCTCTCTTATTATGTATGTCTATGTTCCGTTTAAAATTGCCCTTAATATATGATGTCAGGCAAGAATCAAGGTGAACTTTAAAAATACAAATAACCAACTCTTCCAGCAATGCTTTCAGCAGGGACTATCTGTTTTATGCTGAGTTTCTTTGGTGTCTTGTCCTTTCCTGAAAAGCACTTGTGCTCTCTTTCTGCACTGTAGTTCACTCCAGTCATCTGAAAATTGATTTTATGTAAATATTAAGCTCCTTAAATGGCCTCAGCTTTGTAATATCCACTTATATCTGAAGTCAAGAGTCTTCATCAACTTCTCTTTTTCAAAATTGTTGTGGAATTTTTCATCCTTATATAATATACATTTTATAGTCTTCATATCAACTTTCTATATTTAAAATTCAGTGTTTCATTAGGATTGAGGCAAAAATGTAGATCACTTTAAGGTAAATTATTATCATAATGATATTTACTTTTCAAATCTATGAGCATGTTATAACTTTCAATTCATTTTATTATATCAATTAATATTTGAGGAATTTTGAAAAGCAAAACTACTATATTTTTGACAAATTTAAACATATTTCATACTTACATGTCTTTGTAAATGTTATTTAAATGTTCTATTTCTGATTCTTTTTTAAATTAAATACAACTGTTTTTCTTTATTGATACATATGAAACCTTATTAATCTCATGTATAGTTCTTATTACAAATTCATCAGTTTCTTAAGATTTTCCATAGTTGTTCATGATATCTGTGCATTATGGTAACTGTGTTTTGTCCAATTTCTAAAATGTACTTATTTTCCTACAAGATGGTGACATCTGTCACTTCAGTTACAATAAAGTATAGAAATGGTAACATATAGCCTTATCTTTCCACATTTCAACATTTTCTTTAGTACATAGAAGTTGTCACAGAGTTTTTGTAGCAATCCTTCATGGTACTAAGTCTCCTCATTTAAAATGGATGACAAGATAATCTATCAGGGGGCTCATCCTTGAGACAAGTAGCTGGTAGGTTATACAATCAGAATAAGCAAGTGGTCAGTCCTAAATGCAATACATATGAGCAATACTAAATAAATTCAGCAGATTGTATGTGTGTATATACATACATATATGTGTGTATATATACATAATATGTAAAAGTAATAATTAGAGAATAAAAGTTTATCAAATTGAGAATGAGGGCTGAAAAAAGAGGAGTTGAAGGGAAGACAAAAAAAACAAAATTCTAAAAATTGGTAAATAGGTTTTTATGAAAATTTTCCATAATTTTTTCTTTAACCTACTAGGAAAATAAATTTTGATGTATTGAGACATATTGATGTATTTTCATTTTCTCATGATTTCTTAAAGACTGTGGGAGAGCAAGAAGAGGAAAAAAATAAAAAAGAAAGATGAATATTCTCCACAGTTGAGTGGAGAGTGTGATATGACTTTCTCACGTACTCTGGTGCCTCACATTTGATCATGTCCCCTGAAGGGGGAGACCTGGTGGCACTCAGAGGTAGGACAGCAGGTAGCCAAGAAGAGACTTGATACCCTATGAGAATATACAGGGGGAGGTAATCCCCCTCAGGAACAGTCATAGGGGAGGGGAATAATGGGAAAATGGGGGGGGGGGAATGGGAGGATACAAGGGATGGGAGAAACATTGAGATGTAACAAGAATAAATTAATAAAAAAAATAAAAAATAAAAAAAAATTTAAAAAAAGAAAAAAAAAGAAAATAGCCTTTAAGACAAATTCACTTTTTACATAATGTTTGCCTTTTTCTTCTGGTTAGACAAGCACAGAATATTTCTAGCCGCACCTCACAGCCTGTCAACGCTCTAATACTTCATAATTTATAAAACAGTTTTTCTCTCTGCAAAGCTCAATATACTTCACAGATATATCAGAGATGCTCACAGTATCCCTCCAGGGAATGTAGGCGACAGGAATTATTATGTGTTTTACTAGGGAAACGAAAGGACGAAACAACACGAATCCATTATCACCAGTGAGCAAGAGTCCAGGTTGGGCCTTTCTGCCTGAGGAAGCTCTGAGGACACAGAGAAATGACTATGCTTACCAGGAGGCCAGAGCTGCACAGTCAAGGGAGGAATTCAAGTAGCAGGAAAATGGCTTTCATTCATTTTCTTTCTTCCCCCACTTTTTGGCCTGCTAGTTGTGCTGGCTCACCCTCCATGACTGCTTCCAAATAGATAAACTTCCATCTTGTCACTGATACCACTGAGGAACAGACTGCCACCAAGCAACCTAAAAGTATCACAACCAGAAAAACATACAACCCTCCCATGTCTAATATTCTGGTGCTTTGGTGCTTTTAGGATAAATGTCCTCATAAATGTCCCCTGGTGATTGCAAAACGTTCATTTTTTCCCTCATTCTACTTTCTTTGAATCCCATCCTACTGTACACAAAACAGGAAAAATAATTTGATAATTCCAGTTGTAATAGCCAAAAACAAAACAAGATATTCAATTTCACTTTGAAAGAAGCTCCATGGTTAATCAACACATCATAGGATAATTATTTTGATTCAATATATTATATTTCCCTGATGTGTGTGCTTATGAAACATATAAGCTTTCTTATTCTGAGGCTTTATTTATTGACTGATACAGGAAAGATGAAGATTTACTTCCTTCCCAGCCCTCTAGAAACCACATACTTGTTTCTTGTGTCTCCAGCCATTCAGCATTCTATTATCACTGTATTGTTTATGTGAGCTTGGGGTATATATATTTTTATGTCTCCCTATATGTGGCTTACAGATGAGACATGTGTTTCAATTATTCTAGATACTTCCAATGAATTTAGCTTCTATTCTGTTCTCCATAACATATGGTATTCTCCCTTCAAAATATCCAGTTACATAGTTTCTAGGTTTCACCGCTTTAAGGAACTTTCTACAAGTGTCTCTTAACCTATTGTGTTTGGGTATTTCAAAACATGATAGATGGCTGTCATTGTGCCTTCCTTTCATTTTTCTGCACCTCCCCATGAAGATTTTCTGGTTTTTATTTGAAGTCTGTACCCTGCGTAGCATCTCAGTTCTCTCTCTCTCTCTCTCTCTCTCTCTCTCTCTCTCTCTCTCTCTCTCTCTCTCTCTCTCTCTCTCTCTCTCATTTACACCCAGATTGCAGCTTTCTCTCCCTCTCCTCCTCTTCTCCTCAGAAAATGGGAGGTCTCATATGAACATCAAACAGCCACAACATATCAAGCTGCAGCAAGACTAGGCACATCCTGTCCCACTGAGGCTACATAAGGAAGCCCAGTTATGAGAAAGGGATCCAAAGGCAGGTGATAGGGTCAGGGACAGCTGCTACTCCTGGTTTAGGAATCCCACATAATGTCTCTGCTGCACAACTGTTACAGATATGCAGAGGGTCTAGGCCTGTCAAATTCATGTTCTCTTGTTGGCAGCTCAGTCTCCATGAGTCCAGGTGGTCCCAGGTTTGCGGATTATTTTCTAATAGCCTTCTAAGGAAGGGGGATGTGAGGGAAATCTCAGTGCACAATGTGTATCTGAAAATGTTCATATGTATTTGCTCTAAATGGCCATTTTCAGCTTGCACAATATTCTGTATTCTGTATTGAAAAACATTTCCTGAAACTTTCAAGACATAGCTTTGGTTGTTGTCAGCATCTCCTGCTGCTGCTAAGTAACCTAAGTCCACTGTAAATCTATCAATCTACAAAAATTAATTGTAAATTTCAAAACACTTTTCTAAATGATTCTGAAAAAGATGCTTTTATATATTTTTTTATTAATTTATTCTTGTTACATCTCAATGTTTATCCCATCCCTTGTATCCTCCCATTCTTCCCTCCCTCCCATTTTCTCCTTATTCCCCTCCCCTATGACTGTTCCTGAGGGGGATTACCTCCCCCTGTATATGTTCATAGGGTATCAAGTCTCTTCTTGGCAACCTGCTGTCCTTCCTCTGAGTGCCACCAGGTCTCCCCCTCCAGGGGACATGGTCAAATGTGAGGCACCAGAGTACGTGAGAAAGTCGTATCACACTCTCCACTCAACTGTGGAGAATGTTCTGACCATTGGCTAGATCTGGGTAGGGGTTTAAAGTTTACCGCCTGTATTGTCCTTGGCTGGTGCCTTTAACAATAGCTAGGCAGGACTGGGACATGCTCAGCTACTATGCTGCTTGCTGCAGACTCCTAGTGTTTGCAAACTAAGGACCCAAACTACTTGATAATCCCCACATGCCCACTTTCTGTTTTCTCTTCTTGTGGTCCTGTAATATATGGTGGTGATGGGGCTACTAAAACGACCCTACTTTTTCTCTCATTTCCTATTTTTCACCTCTTCTTTATGTGGTCTCCTCTATAGGATTTCCTTATCTTGATCATCCAGTCTTTTACATAGTATTTTATTCTAGTACCACACTTTAGTATCATAGGATCTGTGTTTCATGTGTTCAGTGTATTTTATTATGTAACTGTAGCTGTTCATGATTTCTTATGCTTTTCTTTCATTATATAATGTCACTTTCTATCAATCCACCATCTCTAACCCTTAAATGTTGCCATGATCTTTGTAGAAACATATACAATGTGTCTTTTTCTGTTAAACCGTTAAAGTAGCATATTATCCTGTTGCCCTTAGACAAAAGCATAGATACCATGTTATGGGCTAAATTATTAAAATTTTCCATCGTTTAATTCATATTGACAATTGGGCTTCTATTAGAAAACACAGATTTATACATGGGGCTGAACAGAGATGATTCAAACATTACTAGCTGTCACTGCTCTTGTGGATGATGTAGGTTCAGTTTCAGCACCTACACAACAGTTCACAGTGGTCCCTACCTGCAATTCTAGAAGAGAAGACCCAGCTCTATTTTATGATCTGCATCAGGAACACACATAGTGCCCTTACATAAATACAGACAAAACACCCATATACATAAAATAAAAATAGATAAATATTTAAAAAGATATACCAAGTGGCATTTAAAGGAAAAATGTGTTTCTTAGTGTACTCACAAACTATTAAGCATCCCGCAAAGTGCTATGTACCTGGTGAGGGTCCACTTCCCCAAAGATAGCCATTTTTTCCCTGTAAGTATCTACAATAAAAGCTATAAGGAAACTCTTGGGATCCCTCTAGAATTCTTCACATAGACTCTAGAAAATATCTAAAAAAGTTTTATTATATGACCAAAAACCACCTTTAAAAAGATCCCTGATTCAAATCTCCCACTCTAGAGAGTATGTTTTGAAGAATACAAATATATTATAATATTGCCCAGATTCACATAATCTCATTATTATAAGATAGCTAATGGGCACTCAACTATAAATGATTATAGGCAGGATTCAAATACATTTGTATGTAGTCATAACCATGTCTTTTCTATTCCCAACACTATTTCTCTGTATTGTATGTCCAGGCTATTTCTATTTTCAAATCACATCATATAAGGGTCATCATCAGTTAGTTTTATTGCAGCTCATTCATATACTCTGACCCTAAAATCATTTGCACAAATTGAAGAGTGATGGTATCTGTCTTGGTAATTAAACCTCTCCTAAATATGACCAAAACATGTCTCACCTGTCTTGCATGCAAAATTGGCTCCTGGTAAAAACAATATGTGTCAAATAACCTAATTATATACTCAGTAAGTGAACTAAAATGATTTAATAGACTTAGCTTTGGAAAAGACTACAGGAAAAATTATTTTATTTGAAAAAGTCACATTTTTAAAATGCTAGGGAGCAGACTGTGCATCCATTCAAAAGTTTGAGTACATAAGGAGTTATGCCTAAGACAATTATAGAAGCTCCTGGAAGAGCAAAATAATAGTAAAGATATGAAGTGCAAAGGACAATGGCACTATAGAGGCTTGAAGTTTGTCTTATAAATGAGAGCACAGGATGGGGTATTAAAAGCAGTGAGGCTAGGGAGTTACACATATAACTAATTGGTAAATAAATCTGATGGCTAGCAGCAGTGTTAAAGTCTTGATGTAGTGACAGGTGGGAAGTTGGAGTGCAAAGAAAGGAAGCAATAAAGGAAGGAGAAAAACAAAGAAAAAGGGAAAGAAGGAAGGAAGAAAAGATAAAAATGAACAAAAAAGGAAAGAGGAAGGAAAAGGAAGACAGGTGGGCATGATTTACTACCATTCTGCGAGCTAGTCCTAGATGGCTTTGAATCATTTAATAAGAATCTCCTTTGCCTGCGCCTCACCTTCATTCAGACATCACTGTCTCCTGTAACTGGCTAAATAGCCTCTGAATTAATATCTACACACCAAACCTTGTCGAGCTCTCATCTGCTTTCTACATACCACTCAGAGGAATCTTAAATTTTAAGTCTGACCATGTCGCCCTCCTGCCTAAATCCTTTAAATGTCTCTAGTTGCTCTTCTGATCAACCCTGGGTCATTAACTTGTTCTAGGAGGCCCCGGGTCTTCCAGCCTGAACTAAGCCTGCAGTAGTTTACATATTACTTTTTTCCCCTTGTGTTTTCCCATCTGCTAATCCCAGTTCACTTTTCAAAACACAGGCTTAACTGTCACTTCCACAAAGAAACTTTCCCAGACATAAAAGTTATCTGAATTCCCCCAGCATATTTTCACAAGACCTCGTATGCTTCTTGGCAGCATATTTCACTTCTGCAATGTTTTCGTATATTCCACCATTTAAGATACATTTCTATCAGTTAAGATACACCACCATCCTTTAAGTGAGACACAACCTCATAGCTGACATATGCTCTATTTTAATACTCATAATTATTATGATCACAGCAATTTCTAGTTCTTAAAATATGATGCACTTCTGTTTTATTATATTTTAATAATTATTTCATAGTTGAGCAAACTGAGGAACAGAGTGGTCACAGATGCTATCAGAGGTCAAGATGCAGGTAGAATACTGACTCTAAAAATATATTCCTGTCCTTAAAGCTTGGAACACACATAGACATGCTGCATAACCATGGGTAGATGACAGGTGATGAGAATTTTTAGAGGCTTGTTAAGATACTTCAGTGTGTTCATACCTTAGAATTCAAAATAGCAGTTGCCACATGTACTATATAATTAAGCGGCTACTAGACCGATATTACAATAATGACTATGTGATGGCTCCCCAGCATTTATTAGCTTTAGCATTTATAGAAATAAGAATGATAATAAGTGTTATTGTTTATCACTGAGAGTGTATTCTAAGCACATGGTTCGAGTACTTCAGTAAACTCTCATTAGTTTTCAATTGTTGACATTTTCTGCATGTTCCTTCCCAGTATCTTGGGTGGTAATTACTGGGAATGCAATAGAAGTACTAATTCAGATACACACGTTGCAGCTAGTGTTAAGGCATCTGTTATCCAAGCTCTCCTAAGGACTGAGCATTTCACAGCCTAACAAAGCAATGTTCACCAGTGCTGAAGTGAGAGTGACATAATTTAGTATTTAGCATGTGTCACATGTGTCCCATGTGTCTGAGGTGGTTCTTTTTTACATGCTCTTTATTTTTCAATACTCAACATCTTAATATAAAACTATTAAGAAGCGCTCACCCACAAATTTTCCTGTTATTATTTCTTAAAAGTCTTCTCTGTTGCAGCAGAAAACCATACACATAGCTCTGTGTCTTAAACTGAAAAAAAAAAAAACTAGAAATAAAATATACACAAGAACAAAAACTCTGCAGGAGCCACACCTGTTTCTAGTTGAGGAAATATAAGAGCAGTGTTTAGTGTTTGTTAAGATATGCCCAACCTACATTACACCCAAACACTGAAAGTGGAGAGCAAGACTTGTTAAGCACACAGTTTATAATCTCCTCCAGCTATATCATGCCTATCCACCCAAAGAAACTGCCTTTTAGAGCTCCCGAGAGCTGCCTAAAATTTCTTTTTCCCTTCAGTGTATAGCATTTTCATTTTCTGAGAATTGACTTCTTGGGATTTATACCGCACTAGTATGAAACTCGGTGGTGATAACATGGCCATGGTTAAACTAGAAGTTGTTATAGAATCAATGGCATAGTGTGGGTCTCGATCCGATTCTGCTTACGGATCAGTGGCTACAATACATGAGTGTCTAGATCAAGAAGAGAAGCATTAAGGCTACAGATGAGTTTGTAACAATGGACTAGAAGCAAAGATAGTATAATCCTTCGAATTGTTACAATTAGTAAAGAGAGAGATGGATGAAGATGTTCTAATATATACTTCTGTTTCCATCCACTAACAGTTTCATTCTATTTTCTTTTCCTGAGTTCAGTGTCTGCTGGACAAAGGCATGCCTTGATTTTATGAATGTCACCTGAAGCCAGGCTGTGGCCCTGGAAACACTACTGTGAAGAAGGCACTAATGGGATATGTGCATCCATAAAGTATGTGAAATTGCCCTCCATGTGATCTTCCTTGATGTACTCATATGTCTGCCAACCAACATGACAATCTTATTAAAAGCCATTTTTAAACTGATGCTGAAGAAAACATGGTATTAAACTCATCTAGGTGTCCATGAACTAAGAAGAATAAATAAACCTAAAGATAATTTTGAAAGGCTGCAAATTAAAATGCACATAGTCAGCTAGTTCACCATGTGCTTATCCAGGGAAAAACATATTGTATGTTTTTAAGACTCTAAGAAGACATTAAAATAAGGATTCTCACCAAATAAAAATTGAAATTAAAAAAATTGAAATAAAACTTGGCATTGCACAATGGAGAAAAACAAAGAACTTAAGGAATAAGAATAAGAAATGAGCATATGTGCACATGCAATATGCATATGCAGTATGTATATGTATATATATATATGTATATATATATGTATACAGAATTTATATACAGAATATAACATAACTTTGGAGAGGATGGATATATTGTGTGCATACTTATATGCCATATGCATATATCTGTTTACAATGTCTAGGCTTTATTTTATTAAAAATGTTACATATATTGGATGCATGTGTGTGCAAGTTTTTGTGGATGTATTTGTAGGTGTGCATGTTGGAAGTCAGAGGACAAAGAACAAGTGATCACTAGGCACTCAGGCACAACAGCACATCACAATGCAAGTCCTACACCTCGTAGTCAGGAAACATAATGAAGAGGGTCAGAGACATTGTAAGACTCAGAGGAACAGCACACCTGCTTGTGTGATCGCATCTTCTAGATAGGCCAGGGATACTGAACTCATGAATTAGCAACAATAGTTTTCTTAAACAAGGTCTGCGTAATGACCATAACAGTTGAATTGAGAATGAGACTGGGGGAAATCCATAGGCCTCATCACTAGATAAAAACTATGTGTGGTCAATGGCTACTGAGGGAGGGAGAGTGAGTTTTCTCCAGGGTTGAGTATCCTGATATGTCATAACCCCTAAGTGGCCACCCCTAATCCCATGTACATATAAGTCTCACAGTATTCCCAATAATAATTATATAAGGAGAGGACAAGTTTCTAAGAAGTTGTTGGGAAAAGGAGAAGAAGTAGCAGTGGAAATTATTAAAAATAAACTGTGTGGTCACTTATTAAAGTTTCATATTTTTAAAGCATGGTTTATTTAATATGTTAAAAGAAAATGGGGTTGGAAATGAATAAAATGTAGCATATAATACATGCAACTATAATAAACACGATGCAAGAGACATTGTTATCCACTTTTAACAAATCTCATTTTGTTTGTTATTAAGTGGGTATCATTGAATAGATGTCTTATATATCCATATAACCAAAACTATTACTTTTCCAGACATTTCAAATCAAATATTAAAATATTTTACATAAAAAATGTTAATACTGGTCTTCCAAGATGGCGGAAGGTGGCCAGCGTGTACCCTGACTGATATAAGACCAGAGACTGTGGTTATGGTGAGTAACCTAACAGCTGACTCCAAAAAGTGTTTCCTGGACAGGAAGAGACATCCCAGGAGCTGTGGATGCATAGTTCCAAGCCCCCCACATCTTTCTTCCAGGCTCAGGAGTTAAATAGGATTGTGCACCCTGTGCCATCTGCCTATCCAAAGCACTGTTCCCCAGTCCCAAGGACACTCCACCCCAGCAGCTAAACCTCAGAATCTTCCCGCCTCCCTGAGGGCAGAACCTGAATACCCAGTTGGTCCAGGAGTCACGCAGAGTCCCAGTCTCACAGAGTCCTGGTCTCCTGCAAAGTTCTGAACTTACAGTAACTGGGATGTTGTGCCTTTATGAGTGTGGGTCCCCCGTTCTAGGGGCACTCTGTTACAGCAACAAGACCTCGGGTTCCTCTGGCTTTCCTGAAGGCAGCCCCTACAAGCATACCCAGTGTCAGCATCCCAACACCAATCCACGGTTCTACGGGTTCCCCTGCTGAGATCAGTAGGGCAATAGGAACATACAAGGTGTGGGTCCAAGATGCTGGAGCCCAGCTAAATCTGAGTGACAGGAGCACAGTGACTGCTTGGCCACCAAAGGACTGTACAGATGAAATCTGATTCCCTAAAGCCAGCTGACTTTGTAAAGCCAAAGTTCACTCACGATCTCCCTGATCTACCCATCCCACCTGGGACACAGCCAGCAGTGAGATGAGCTCTCTGCCGGACTCACTTCCATTGTCCACCATCCCAAGGAGGTTAGTGGGGGGTCCAAGCAATATTCACCATAGAGCCCCCTCCCTGCTGACTTGAGACCTGCCTGTCTTACCTGGGACAAGGCCAGTAGAGTTGAGAAGTACGCAGGCTCTGACCCACATCTGCCAACCCAAGGAGGCCTGTACTGCCTGAGAAACATTCAGCTAAGAGCCCTCACCACCCCCTCCTGAACTGATTGGATATCAGAGACCACCAGTCATGCTATCACCAGAGACAACCAGATGGCTAGAGGTCAGCTTAAGCACACAAACAACAAAAGCCAGGCCTATATGCCACCACTCAAAATCAGCGATTGTGCTGGTGTAACTGGATGTCTACATGTTGAAAAATAAAAATAGATCCCTGCTTATGACCTTGCACAAAACTACAGTCCGAGTGGATTAAAGACCTCAAAATTAAATCAGAAACAACAAATCTGTTAGAAGAGAAAGTGGGGAATCACCTTTAACTCATTGGCACCAGAGGCAACTTCATGGAAAAAATACCAACAGCTTAGACTCTAAGATCAAAAATTAATAAATGAGACTTCTTGAAACTGAAAAGCTTCTGTAAAGCCAAGGACACTGTCAAAAGAACAAAATGACAGCATACAGACTGGGAAAATATCTTCGCCAATCCTACATGCAACAAAGGGCTAATATCCAAAATATATAATGAACTCAAAAAATTAAACACCACAAACCAATTAACCCAATTAAAAAACGAGGCACAAAGCTAAACAGAGAATTCTCAAAGAGGAATCTCAATGGCCAAGATGCACTTAAATAATGCTCAATGTCCTCAGTCATCAGGGAAATGCAAAGCAAAACAACTCTGAGATTCCATCTTCTACCCATCAGAATGGCTAACATCAAAAACTCCAGTGATAGTACATGCTGGTGACAATGTACAGAAAGGGGAACACTCCTCCATTGCTGGTGGGAATGCAAACTTCTACAATTACTTTGGAAATCAAAATGGTGCTTTCTCAGAAAATTGGAAACATCTCAACCTGAAGACCCAGCTATACCACTCCTGGGCATATACCCAAAAGACACTCTACCATACAGTAAGAGCACTTGCTCAACTATGTTCATAGGAGCTTTATTCCTAATAGCCAGAATCTGAAAATAACCTAGATGTTCCTCAACCAAAGAATGGATAAAAAAAATGTGGTATATTTGTACAATGGAATATTACTCAGCTATTAAAAACAAAGAAATAATGAAATTTGCAGGCAAATTCATGGAACTTGAAGGGATCATTCTGAGTAAGGGAGCCCAGACCCATAATGACACACATGGCATGTGCTCACTTATAAGTAGATTTTAGCTATATAGTACAGGATAAACATACTTTAACTTACAGCCCCAACAAGATAAATAACAAGTGGATCCAAGGGAGGATGCTTAACTGTCATTCAAAAGGGGAAACAGAATAGACAGAGGTAATGGTAGAATAGAGAGAACAAGGTAAGAAAGGAAACACAGAGAGATATGAGGGGGGAGATCAGACCTGGGGAGAGTTGGGGCAGGAGGACAAAACATCTGTAGAGAAAGAGCAACTGTGAGGGGGCCATCTCTGTGACAAGCTGCAGACCTGAGTCAGGTAGGGTCTCAGGGGGGCCATGAGAGGGAGTCTACCAGAGACTGCTAATAGCAGAGTCCATACAGATTGAAAAGGATATCCTCTAACTAGACAAGTCTCCTAGTAGAGATAGGGAAACACCAACCCACTCACAAAAACTACTACTCAAAATTCACCCTGACTACAGGATGTGCAGGGAGAAAGATCAGGCAGATATAGCTGAGATTGAGGGAAGATCGAACCAATACCTGGCCCAACCCAAGACCCACCCCATGGGAGAGATCCAACCCCTAATTCTATTAATGATATTCTCTTAATCTTAAAGACAGGAGTCAAACAGAGTTGTCCTCTGAGAGGCTCCACCCAGCAGCACCTCAAAAATAGATGCTGAGACTCACACACAAACATTGGGTGATGAGTAGGGAGCCTTGTGGAAAAGCCGGGGTGCAGGGAGACCTGGAGGCAACCGGAGCTTCACGAGAAGACCAATAGAGTCAACTAACCAGGGCACAGAGAGGCATGCTGAGACTGAAGCGCAACCTGTTATTTTTAAATTATCTGTATTATTAGTACTTCAGTATGCCTGGCTAGCGATTAATTAAGACACAGATACCTTTTATATTTTAACTTAGCCTTAGTTAACCTGGAGCAGGGTAGACATTAACCCTCTAAACTATTTCACATAGTGGGGCAGGTATCCCATGCCATCTGCTTCTAATAACTTCTATCAAGCCACCTCCTGTATATAATCCCAAATACTTGCTAACATTCTTCATCTGGGCCAGATTCTCCATCCATGCCAGCCATGAGCTTCTTCACCATGTAACCCAAGGCAGCCTTCCTCTCTTCCCTTCTTCTCCTCTGGTCTCTCTTCTCCTTTCCTCTTTTTCCAAGATTCCTGTCTCTCTAAACCCAGGAACCTTAGCCACACATATCTTAGTTGCCCTGCCCTGGCGGGATGGCTTTTTATTAATTAGCATAAAAATGCATCAGACTATCCCCCAACCTTTCATTGACTGGACCTAGGTCATTACAAAGATGTAATTGATGGTCAGCTCAGGCTTCATGTGGATCCTCTAGTAAGCAGAGGAGGAGCTCTCTTTGACATGGACTTTCTTGCCAGCTTTTCAGTTACTTTTCCCTGCCAAGACTGCCTTGCCAGGCCATAGGGGAAAAAAATACAAGTTCAATTCTAATATAACTTGATGAGCTCGGTTGGATGGGAAGGGGGGGGCTCCTCTTTTCTGAGGAATAAAGAAGGGGGACAGGGAAGAGGGTGGGAGCAGGCATAGGCTAGGAGGGTGGGACTGGGGGATGAGGAAGGATGGGGCTATGACCAGAATGTAAAGTGAATAAATAAACAAATAAATAAACAAACTTTTAAAATGCAAATACTAAAGTATTTTTATTTCAAACATAATTATTAACAATTCCTTCCATACCAAGAAATAGTATGCAACTGACTTGGAGTATGTACCACAGGTTACAATCCTACTGTGTAGTATGAAAATCAAGTGTGAACAGCACTTCTTCCTAATTACACTCAGCATTGCTATTCCATGCACTTGACAGGTTTTGTTTGCTTGTTTTTGAGGCAGAGTCTTACTATGTAGTACTGGCTAGCATAGAAATTGTTATATAGACAGGGCTGAGATTCAGGTCCATGTTGACCACATAGAGAGATTTTACTTTAAAAGAAACAACAACAACAACAACAAAGAATTATATCCCAATGAAAGCTTATTAAATCAAAAATATATTATGCTTCATGTATATCAAAGTGTAGAAGCTATCTTTGACTCTCAGTAGTCTGGGAGACTGCCTCTCAGCTCTGAAGGGACATGAAAAGGTAAGCAATCACCACTGCCAAGAATGAAAAGCACATGAGAAAGGCCTTGGTGGATGATCTTGGCATGCCAGCTCCATGCTGAGGTCAATGTGACAGCTAGTGATCTAGGAAAGGAAGGTTAAAAGCAACATGCCTCTCAAAGGGTAGGTGAGAAAACATGAAGGACACACCTATAATCTATCTCTAACTTGACTCTGACACTTGAATCTTAATAGCAAAGGAAGTACAGGAAAGGGGCAATAGAATTAGCTTTTCACATTTTAAAAGCTAAAATTGATATCATGCTGGAAGCCTTATTGCTTTTAAGAGAGTGAAATGTCTTCCTAGCAAAGGTTGAACTCAAAGTCTTCAGGTTTAAGACTGGCTTGTTGTAGTTTCCTGCCCCCTTTGTCTTCCTCCCCCAGAGAGCACTGGGGCTCTCTGCCCCTGGCATTCCCTGCCTTGGGGAAGAATGCTCTGTGGTCACCAGGAAATATCACTTCTTTCCTTGTAGCAACTCCTACACCAAAACTTTTTTGGTCTGTTTTATTCTTTTTCATTGCTACCTATTCGCCCATTCAAATTGTTCCAAAGGCATCAGAGATGCTGCTGTTTTCAAGGTCGTTCTGTCTTATCATTGACCATAATTTTTTAACAAACAAGCTAAAAAGCTCAAAATGCGAGAACATACTTTTCTAGATCTACAATAAGCAGTTTTCCCAAAACCAAGTGTTTCTCATGTGTAATATTTAGAATAGAGAATGATTAAAGGACAAAGCAGAATGTATTTAAAGACGAAGAGACACTAATAAGAACTGGCAAGGATGTAGTCCCTTTGTAAGAGAGTAAATTAGTCTAGCACTATGGAAATCAGGATTCAGATGCCTCAGAAAATAGTACTACTCATGGGTATATTCACAAATAAATTCAAATCAATATACAAGATACCTGTTCACTTTTGTTTACTATTCATTAAGACTCTCACATTTCACAGTGGTCAAATTATGGATCAGCCTAAGTTCCTAGCATATACAAAAAAGGGAATATGCTCACATACTTTGGAGTACTATTCAAGGGTTATGAACAATTAGAGCATTTTATTTGCAGGAAAAGTATATGGAGCTAGAGGTCACCGTATTAAAAATAAGACAAACTCAGACAAGAATCATGTTTTCTCTTTTTTTGCAGAATTCACTTTTTTTACATCTGAAAATAGAATTGGAGCTATGTAGAAGGAGAATGGAAAAAATAGAAGAGAGAGAGGTGACAAGCAAAAGGAATAAAGAGTTGAAAATGTTCAAATTACATTGACCCCATGTGAGAAAATGTTACAATAAAACCCATTATTTCGCACAATTGATGTACACTAACTAAAAAAAAAAGCCCTCATCTTAGTCTTGTAAATAGGTTATTCACTTATGTACACTGCTTGATCCTTGGCACCATGGGCAACCTATACTTGCTGAGTAAGAGTTGGCTTGAGACAGACTTCAGACAATCAATTTTCCCTAAGAGCAAAGATTACGGATTCTAGTCATACATTATATTATAAATATATTTGCTAATGATGTTTCTAAAATGGCCAGACTATGACCTGGCAAAGGTCATTTATTTGGTCTTGGCTTTCCAGTATAGAGATTAAGATAATAAATAGTCTATTCAAAGAGTAGACTTTGTCCCTTTTTCACACTTAATAATTTACATAATATGTTGTCTTCCATGTATGATGAATAAAAATGATGTAATCTCAAATAAATAAATAAATACTCCAAATAACCTGTAAAACAATTCACATTGTTATCTGGCCATATTCTACTGGCTTCTTTAATATATATCACTAAGGAAGTCATACATGAGACATGGATGTTCTCTGGCCTACTGCACTGTCCTTACCTACAATCTATGGCCTATAAATGCAAATTCATACAAGCCAAGGTGCAGCAGGCTGGCTATAGCTATTCCTCCTTTGGTCTTCAAGAGCTCAAAACAAGTATTCCTGTGTAGAGAGAGAGAGAGATGACAGGAAAGGACAATTTTATTTCCTACTTATGTTGTCCTTTTACTTATTCAAATACCATTAGGCTAGTCAAAAAGTACTATTAAATGCCTTCTCTAAATTGATATAATGGTTCACTTACAAAATGCCCTTAATTTCCTTAGAACCTGTATCTTTGTATACAACATGACATTATGTACTAGAACTACCTTTTTAATAGATTCCTGATAAAATCAAGTCAGAAAGGCAAGCATATATCAAATGGAATTCAACTGAAACCCACATAGCCAATGTTCTCTTATATGAGTCCATAGGCCTGGAACTATCCTAATAAAATCTTGTTATATAAATCTGAAGGAATTCTATTAAGGAAACTTCATGGATCTTAGTACTCTCCAGCAAAGCTAAAATTGTCAACCTTACCAATAAGTCCACCACTAAAGTAGGTAGTCACAACAAGATACCATGTCATCTCATCCAAGCACTGAGCTTATACATCAGATTGAGATGAATGCCATTTTAGATTCTGAGTCAGCTCATCTATAAAAAGGAGTGTAATATATTTTCCCTAAAAAACTCTTCAATACTCATCGCTACACTTTTAAAGTGTTTCATCCTGAATTATTAAATCCAAGTAAGTAGTGACTGAGCATAATCCTAGGGTTTTAAAACTCTCATTATATACTATGTATACAATTTTAATACTATCTGTGACTTACAATGTTTACTTTTATTTAAATAAATTAATGGAAATATTATAACAGCATGGAAAAAGATACATGTGTGATCACTATTCAAGCCTAGGCGGTTATTATTAAATTTAATAAGCTTACAAAGTTTAGAATTCTGCCTTTTTAGTAGCTGCTTCTGTGAAGTCTACTAAATACAAGTGTTGTAGTGAATACAAAACACTGAAAATATAATCCTTGCCCTCAAAAGTAAGATATAGAGATGCAAGCACAAAGAGCTGTATGCCAAATTAAAATGTGACTTTCATACAATGAAGCCAATAATAAGGTACTATGAGCAGAAGAGAAAGCAAAATTAATGTCTCAGATGAAGTGACATTGGAGCTGAATCTCAAAGGCCAGGTAGGATCTTAACAAGCAAAACCAAGGGTGGCTAATGTGCTTCAGGCCCAAGGAAACATTCTAAGGAAAAACATGAAGAATACAAAATGAAGGCTAAACTCTGAACCCATCCAGAAGCCCAGCAGGGTCTGCTGAAAATTTATATTTCATTAACCTGAATTGTAAAAGAGTGTCTATAATAGTGAAAAGCTAGTTATGCTGAGCATCCTAGTCTGGAAGCCATCATGTAATTTGTTCTGTGGGATCCATGGAGAGAAGGCTACTGGGGATTTCCAGTCATGTCTTAATTATTATTCTCCAAATTAAAACTTCTTGTCTGGTATTTGAAGTGCTGGAATACTATGGTTAATCTTTTTATTCTTTATAATCTGGAAAAAGTAACCCAAACCATGTAACCAACTATACAGATATATAGTGTTTGTCCCACCTGGAACTTTCCAAAAACCACCAATATTCTGAAGCTCATGATGTCCTATGTTCTTACCTGAAGCCTCAAACAGCATGGCAACCAAATGTCATGAATGTGTCTAGATACATCATACCCACTTCTAGCCACCAACAGTCTCAGTGACAGAGCACTGTAGGAGACAATGTAGGCATACTTGGTGGCTAGCCTACCTGGCACTCTGCACTTCTGAGTAAGAAGCCTGCCAGTCCATGCTCCTGAGGAGTCCCAGAAGTCAGAACACAGAATTTTTAATTAGCCAAGTAGCCTGTAGCTGGCCATCTAACATGTCTGTATTCTTTGTGTCTCCATTTATTCTTCTGCATAGAGATCCTGGTAGTCTGAGCTCCCTCTGTCCAATCCAAGGTAATGTATAAACCAGCTACAGCCAATAGGCTTGCTCTGTATAAATAGTTGTTCCTATGCAATAAACCAAAAGCTGTTCCCTGAACCCATCTTCAGAGGGGTTCACCTCAGTGCACTTTTCCAAACCATGAGCACTACAGTCTTGTCAGGGTAACAAATCACCATGTAGGTGAGAAAACATTGTGCCTGTGTCTTTAAAATTCTCTATTGGAATGAGTAGTGGCACCCTTGTAAGCCTGCACTCAAACAAGAATTATAAAACTAAGAAAGTAATAAGATCTGGATAGTTTTCCTATGTAGTGACACATTGTTAAAAGTGGAACTTTACTGTTCAAATCCTAACTGAAATGCCGGTAGCCAAGAACAATAGGACAGGTGCCAAGTCCATCCCGGTCTCTAGCTGAGATCAGGAAACAGTTTTAAAATAATCGGATAGTAAGTATTTAGTAATTTCCACTCATAACGGCTCAGTCATTCATCTCCCTGGTTCTAGAGGTCAGCTGACACAGAAATGCACAGGTGATAAATACGGCTGTAGCAAACGTTATAGACAGGGATGGAGGTTGGTCCTCATGTCATTTTCATATGCTTTCTTTTCGTTTTTTTAACCAATGAAAAATGGTAAAATAATCCATAAAACATAAAGCATTAAAAAATAACAACAAGTTACGTTTGGTTATCAGACCATCCACTGCCCTAGAGTAGGGTGTTAGACCACCTATGTTGGTCAGGCCAGGAGGTTATAAAACTATTTTAATCACGTGGATCTCTTCCTATTTCCAGAATACATGAGAGTTTTCAGTACACTGCGTAACTCCACTACACTGCAGTAGTACTGAGGAGCAGGGCACGCTGCTTCCTAGTATGTGGAGAAAGGGTGTTTGCACTGGTGTTTGGCTTGAGATGGTAGAAAGAAACATTGCCACTCCAGGCAACCGCACTCCAACCATTCATCGTGGAATATCTGGGTTTTTGCTTGAGCTAAGAAAGGGAATCCGGCCAAAATGCATGTTCTAAAGGGGTCTGCCAAAACAGACTGCTGCATAGGGCAAAGAACCCTCGACCAAGATAAATAATAAAAAAGTACAATGAAGCCTATACTGGAAGTTAATAGGTTGAACACGGAAGGCACAGGGGACCAGTCCTAGGAAAGCCTCGGGCAAAATTCCATCCAAGGAGTACTGTTTTAGAATCTAGATGCATCCCTTGAGATCCATAAATACCTTTCATTTAAGAGAAAGCAAATGGCAGATTATTCCTGTGAGAACTGCTGTCTCTTTCCCAGAGAGGTTCAGGGATAGAAAAGACAAGGGAGAAAAAGGTAATGAAGAACTGGCTCCTTCTCTCCCCAGGTTTCTTATCCTGAAGCTCAATGGAATTGCGGGATCTTCTCGTTGGAAGGGATGTATCAGTCCCAACAAGTTAAAAGGAACCAGGAAATTTTTTATTAAGAGCCGTAAGAAAACAGTCAGTGTACAAGCAGGTTCACATAGAGAGAAGGGAGAGTTATCCACTCATCCCTGCGCATGTGTTTAGTTAGGGTCAGGTGGTGAGATTGAGCAGGAGAAGCCTTACTGCCCTCAGGCTCACTCCCCCATCACGCTAAACAGTGGCATCTCAGCAGTACTGGGAAACTGCACCGTCATAAAAATCACTTTTAATTTACTTCCTGAAGTCCTCAAATTGCCATGGTAGTGACCAATTTTCTTAAAAGCAAAGAAAAGTTATTAAATTAAATATACAGTCCTACACCTTAATTCCCTCTTGTTTTCACATTGAAATAATACATCCTCCTACCTTTGGTAACACCCATTGATTACTTCAGGGGTAATTTCAATATTTTGTAAGTAAAAATGATAAAAAGAATATAATGGATATATTAAAAAGCAAACTACTGTTCAAATGTGAATGTAATTTCATCAAATATTAATTTTTCTGGACATTACATTTAGATGTGGTTCATCCTTCATTACTCATGAAAGAAAATTGAAGCATTTTCAAGCTACAGTTTGATGGTGTTTTCAAGTCTTACATGTAAGTGAAATAGAGATTTGCCAACAAACTACAAAGTGGCACAACTAGAGTAGCGAGGATGAGAACCTGTATAAACAGAGGCATTTTCACCCCATCAGAACCACTAAGGTTTATATCAGGAGCCACACAACGCTGCTTTTTTTTTTTTTTTTTTTTTTTTAGACCTAGGATACATATAAAGTCCATCTTTCAAGATAGGAAAGGGGCCAGAATTAGTCGCTAAACCAACGTTAAGTGCAAACTGGGTATCCTAAAAACAAAACAAAACAAAAACAATAATAGAAAACAAGCAAGGTCTGTGTATTCACCTTGGCTTCCACAGCCCTGAAAAAGCTCCTAGCATGTTTTAGCAAGAGCTCACAATCTGTCAGTCATGCCACAAATACACCTTTAAATTTAATAAAGTTAAGACGAATTCCTTACAAACACATTTTCAGACAATCAACTGTGGGCTTTGCAAGAGGGTTTTTTGTTTGTTTGTTTGTTTGTTTCTATTTTTGCTTTTGTTTTTATTTTCTCACACCATAAGCATATTTTACTTCAAGAAACCTGTCATCTTGGTTTGGTTGTTTCCCCAAGTTTCAGTTGGAACTGCAGGCATAGGGTAAGAACCCTACAATGTGAGGCAGCACTGCTTTTTAATTTTCGTAGTGCCCGTCAGCAAATATCACAGGATGGGGAGACATTCTCTTTAGACAAGGGTGGGAGAGTGAGTGCTGCTTTCCTAGTGTTTTCATTTTACTGGATGGCTTGGGATTTGGGAAATTAAACATTTCAAAGATTAAAAAGACTTGAAAGAATGACTTAATAATCATTACAATAACTTCCACAACCTACTTCAGAGTAAGATGTAGGTCTCATTAAATCCAGCCACGGATGAGTGAGCTCCAAAGATGTGACTGAGTACTCAGAAAAAAAAAGTGACTTGCTGAACTTGGATGCAAACAGAATAAAAACACTTTTTATCAGTTCCAAATGAGAAAAGGAACTGAGATAAATTCTTTGCATTGGAATTGTGTCTAATTAGCTAATGGATGTATTTGAGGGAGGTGTTACACACTTGTTGATAGAATGATTTTCCCATTTCCTTCCTTCTTGAAAGGCTTTAGTTGTGAAGCTTTCAAATTGTGGCCTAGGATCAGAGAGCTTTTAACTCATCAGAAAGTCACCATCTGCAACAAATTCTTAGAACTGATCTTTATCTTTAGTGTGAGAAGTTTGAGGTCCTTCAACATGGGTGATGGAGGCTGCCCGCCTTTGAGAGTACACTTCTGAACACAGCAAGTCACCATTTGTTGCTGCAGTCCTCATCACCAAAGGACTCCTGTTCTTTTATTTCTAGTCTTTATCAAATCTCTGTAAAGTGAATTAGAGAGAGAGAGAGAGAAAGAGAGAGAGAGAGAGAGAGAGAGAGAGAGAGAGAGAGAGAGAGAGAGAGAATGAATTAATTAACCCCTTTCCCTACATTTCAAGCTATAGCCTCTCCCATTTCCTGTAATAGCTGCTCAACTTCCTACTAATCTCTACATACCTGTCCAACCAGAAAACTTCTGGTTTATCACCTTTTCCTCCTAAGGCTTAAATCTCCAAATTATGATGATTTATGGATGTTCCTACATGGATAATGTTCCATAAAAAGTGCAATTCAACAGATTGCAGGGTGACTCACTTGCCATGCCCACCATTCAGGAATGTCCTATTCAGCAACCCATCTTTGAAGGGAGACTCTTGAGGCATCCCATGTAATCTATATTCAAACACCATCCATAGCAAACTTAAGCATATTTTACCTTAGCCATCTTCTCTCTCTCTCTCTCTCTCTCTCTCTCTCTCTCTCTCTCTCTCTCTCTCTCTCTCTCTCTCTCTCTGATGCTTTAGTTTAGGGAATGATTACCTTTGGCTTGCAATAATAACCTAGATTTTATCTATAACCCCTATGACAATATACAATTTTCTTTTGGCTATGTGTCCTATAAAAAGGTTTAGCGCCCTCTAGAATTGACTTAGGATTGACAATAAGTCTTTGTCTCACTTTCTTTTGAATTATTAAAATGTTAAGTAAGAAAATAGATACTATAAGGCACAAATGATCAAAATCATGATAAGAATATTTGTGGTTTGGGAGGAAATCAGCTCTACTTTAACAGAGATGAAAATAACATATTTTCTAATACTTTGAAGAAAAAGTTTCAAATTGTTTGAGAAATTCTAAGAAGAGGCTATAATGGTGGTGGTCTTCGAAGTTCTACAAACTGACAGAATTACTACTTCATTGAGACTCCTGTGAGGGGAAATATGCTCCCACAGGAAATACAGCTGTTTTCAACTATTAGGAGCAGACAAGTGTTACTAAGAGGCAAATAAGAATATTAAATGGTCTGCTGAAAATTTGAGAACACAGCAAAGGTGAACACTTAACTGCTCCTGAATTCATATTGCCCAGCACACGTCAATTTCTTTAGCACACAGCTGAAACCAAGGCTAGGGATAACCCCTAGAAATCCTTCCCGAGGCTTCAAAGGTCATAAAACTCTGACCAAGTTACTGGAGCATTGAGGAAGAAATACAAAAGTTAAAAAGTCAAAGTCTGCCTATAATGCAACACAATGAAAAACCTGAGCCTGGCTAGAGTTTGTATTACTAAAGGCAATCCCTCTCAAAGAGCTCTTACAGTGTGTGACAGCCCCACCGAACACCATAGCTAAAGTTCACAAATCAAGACGTACAGGTAGTCATGCAGAAATGAAGAAAGCTATCAGTCCTTTAGTGTTGGTGGAGAAAGACGATAAGAATTTTTAACAACTGATAATGAACATTTATGTGGAAGACGCTATGTGGTCGCAGTTGGCATTCCATTTGGCTGCACCCTCAGCACTCCTACACACAAAAAAAGCGAGCAAGGGGAAGAGAAGAAAAACAATCAAACAAACCTTGGCTCTGGGATCATCCAACTGTAAGACTCAGACAATCGAACAACCAAATGATAGAAACTATTACATAACCTATGGATATTACTTCTCAGATACATGCTCAATTCAGAGGAAATGAGAGAACCACGTTATAGAGGTGGCACCATTATGCATCCTGCTTTATGTATGCGAGCATCTTCAATGACAAGCAACTACTGGTGTCTAAAGAAACCACTTCAATGCCCCAACTCAAACTCTGTTCCCTATTTTTCCCAAACTTTAAAAAAATATATAAACTAAATTGTCAAAGTTGAGAGATTTTTACATGAAGCCTCAGAGAATGAGCTGCTGTTGAAATATTAAGTCAAGAAACTCAAGTCTGCCATTTCAACAGGAAGCCATCATTTTCATCTAATACCAGCTTTGTTTTCAGTATAATCTAGCCTCTCCTGTTCGTATCAGATACTATGACTTGTGCAGGCTCTGTGGAACTGAAGCTGGTCTCTCTCATGCACCACCTTTGGATGTTCTGCCTATGAAGTTCTTGATGGACTCTGACTCCATCATCTATGCTAACTTCACAGAGACTGTCTACATGGATTATAAGTAGGCAACAGATACAAAAAATTCCATGTGATATATAATGTGAAAATTCCAGAAGGTTTGACTGGTGGCCTGGTATAGATACACTACATTATTAATTCAGACAGCTGGACCTGCTAAGAGCACTGTGTCAGCATTTTAGCAGACCACATGGAACGTGTGGGTTTGCTTCAGTTGTTGTATTATAAGATAAAAAAAAAAAAAAACACCGTAGATACTAAACATCTTTTCATCATGCACCGCACACAAACACACCAAAGATAATTCCACAGAGGCCTAGATTTAGGAGAGAAAGGTCAGTTTTCAACTGAAATGACTTTACAGGCACAATTCTGAGATACAAATTTCTCTTGGGGGCAACATGAGAAATAACAATAGAGGAAACAAAAAAAAATAGAATGTTTATTTACAGGTGTTTTGTCCACTTATACAAACATAGAACTCAATAAGCAAGTTAGCTATGGAAAGTTAAATAGACAAAAAGGCATGTGGACAAAGCCTGGGGTGGGGGTAGGGGTGGAAAGCTTCCCTTGTATGCATGAGTCCCTGGCATTTCTTACTAACCCCAGAAAAGAGAAAAACAAAGATAAAGAGCTTTTCTGAAACTGGAAAAGGAAAGATACTTACTCTGTACTCCCGATAAAGCAAGGAGTCCTAAGAAACTGACGTTACTTGTGTAGATGAGGCTATTGTAAAAAACCTGTCATTTCACTTTAGCATTGAACAAATGGAAGGGTAGATGCTATCACCTAGGAACTGTGCTTTCTTTCATCTGGCTTAGGATTTACCATGATAAAACAATAGATGTATAATGGTCACAGAACAGAAGCTACTGCAGAAGGATAAGATTTTAAAGGGATATTAAAATCATTCCTAAGGATTCAGACACCGATATTGATGGGTGGGGTAGACAGTTTAATCTGTAAAGGTGAAATGCCTTGGAACAAAATTAACCATAGATCTGTCTTACAAATAGAAAAACTTTAAAATTTCATAAAACAGAAGAAGCTGAAAAGTGGGTCAGTTGTCAGTAAAGTATTAATTTTTCAACACAAGAATTTAATTCCTGTGCACTCTTTTCTCTGGTTTCCTTTGAAGTTAATAGCAACTAAAATGAAATAAGTTTGAATACAGAATCAGCACATTGCATTTGTTAATGTGGGGGATTTTGAGTACAAAGAAAATTAATGGCTCCTTTAAACTAATGCAATTTTATGTTTTGCTTTGAACGTGTAGTTGCACTGAAAGGCAACATTTGTGCTCAACTGGTAAAAACAAGAAAGACACAGCAAGTAGTGGGGTTTCTGGAGTTCAAAGAAATTCCACAGGGAGTCTGCTTCAACCACAAAATCCCGACCCCTCATTACCCGTGTCTAGTAGCAAAGACCGTTATTTGGCCTGGGGGAAGACAGGAGTACACACAGATGCAGACTGAGAAAGAAGGTAACTCTGTAAATTTGAAGGGATATTTGAAGAGGGGAAATAAAGAAAACATACAAAATACAAGAGATTTTTCATAATTCTGATGGGAAAATATATGCTATGAAATAATGAACCATTTCAGGCATCATAAAATCACACAGAACATTTTCATTTCCCGTCTGAACTGCTTCTCTATTGGTACTATAAAATGATAATTAAGTAATTCTGTATTAGCATACAATTAGATATAAAATATGCCAGTTTGGAGCTCTCAGTATTAAAAAATTTGTCTTCAGAAAAATCACCTTTTCAAATTATCTGGTGGATTCTGTTATATAACAACCACTCTGCAAGAATTTGGAGAACAAGACTAAGAATAGATTATTGCCTCCTTAGAAGTTGTCACCCACCTCAAGATCCCTTCACACTACACATTAATGAATGACTATGAACTATTTGGCATGTGCTTTGTGTATTTTAGAGGGAACTACACCACATTGTGAAGGATCTTCTCTTTGTCCTACTCACAAACAAGTTGACTTGTGCTCAAAGAAAGCAATAGCTCCGAGCTCTTTCAAGATGCCGTCAGTTATAAACAAAACTGATCAGTTCATTTCTTGTGACTGAATACTTTACAGAACTTAGTTGTACTGGTCTCTGACATGGGAACATTCTCCTTGCCTGTATAAAGTTCAAGGCCAGAGTGGTCACCCCTGAGATTCTTTCCTAATTGTAATTGTCCCAGGCAAAATAAAAAGCTGGAAGGTTGTTTTCCTTGCTCCTTGTCTATTTGTTGGCACGAACTTAATGGTCTTACATTGATCTGATTTAATTTTCACTCTTACTGACGACACAATAAATCAAGCAACTTTTCTTTTTATATAAATAAGAACTTAGCTTCCCTTATGAAATGCCCAACAACCTAGAACATTGATTTGCCTGAGAAAAGCAGTGCTAACAACTAGAATTCCAGTCCCCAAGACACTGACTATAGGTTTAGGGTGGAAATCAAGTGTTGAATGATTTACTAAGCACCCAGGTTAGAAACAGATATAGTCTGGGGTCATACGTACTACCACAGAAGTACATTGGCTTGCTGCTTTTCCAGCTACATGATAATGTTACTTTTGATAGCAATAGAAACTTAGATTAGTAAGCAATTGCCATAGCCAGAAGAGAATACCTGATCTCCATCATCAAACTGAATTCTTGCATCAAATCTTCCCATGCAGGAGCCAAAAGGCTGCTGAAGACTCACTGCCCACACATCAGAGAGAACCTTGCTAACTCTCATTTGACTTCCTGGGCCCATAGGTGCACACCGGGCAAGTTTGACATGGGGTAAGCCATATAATACCTAAAACAGTGTGAGCTAGACTGTTCCTCGACCTCAAGGATCGTTTATTCTTAGTCACAACTGCATTTCTTTTCTTCCTAGTGGTATTTTGCTTAATGTTCACTTTCCTCCCAAAGCAAAGCCAAGCACAAGCAGAGATGAGAAGACATTTTTAGATTTCTTTTTTTTTTTTTTTTTTTTTTTTTTTTTTTTTTTTTTTTTGTAAAGGGCAAACTGCCCATGTTCTTATGCTCTAGGGATGTGTCAACATCACACAAGGCTCAAGTGTTTAGCATGGGAGAGGAAACAATTCAGAATACTTCAGTGTTAACATATTTCACTGATAGAGTTGCTCCAGGAAAGAGTAAGTCTATAAACACAACTACTTTAATGACAGAAATGTTGTCACAATGAGAAAGTATACAGATCTATAGTCCACATGACCAATTCTTTGTCGTTTTTTAAACTTCTTTTATTTTTAAGATTAATATATTTACGTCATGCCTCTTTTCCTTCCCTGCCCTCCGCAACACCCAACCACATAAGACTCCCTGTTCTCTTTCAAATTCATTGCCTCTTTTTCATTCATTGGTTTTACATACCTATGTATATATTTACAAATGCACAAATACAACCTGCTCAGTCTATATGATGTTCCTTGCACTAGTGTTTTCAGTGCTGATCATTTGGTACTGAATAAACTGTGTGCTCTTCTGGGTGCCAAGCAAGCTTCCACGGAAGGAAGGCAACCAACAGTCTTACCCAGCAGTGACACACATGAGGCACAGAAATGAAGAGCATTGCATAATAACCCTAGTGATACAATGATGGCAAGCCCAGCTTGACAGGAACCGAGAACCCTCAAAATGACTTAAGATGCACTTGACAAGCAGAAAATCATGCCTGGTACTAGAACCGTAGCCAACTGTCAGTGCTAGAAATGTCATGGATCTTGGAAATGAACCTACAACCACTCCATGACTAACTCTAAGCAAAACACTTAGCTTCTCTTTAATGTTTCCAGGGATGAGACATGAACTCATTAGTTTCTGCAGTGAGATGTCCCACCTTCAAAGAACTCCCAACTGTCGCTTATTTGAGGATAAACACACTTGGCCTAACTAGACCCACAGGCATGCATTCATCTCCTCAGAGCCATTCAAAATGTATTCTATTTTAGATAATACCTGATGTCATCACATTTAATTATTAATTCTTCATTTGATAACCATTAATAACCTTTTTCCTATAGCTCAGTTACAGGCTTCAGACATTGGATACTCTAGATTCTTGTCTCTAAAGTAGACTTCATTAGCTACCCCAGTGTGGCCTCCAGAATAAAACCAAAGTAGAGTGTGCTGTGATGAGGGCCCTCTCATGCTTCCGAAGATATCTGTCCAATAGGATCTCAGGCCGGAGCAGTGGCCCATCTGGCAGAGTCACATGCCCAGCACTCCTATGAAGCTATGTTTGATGGTATGTTCCTAATCCCAGGTCCAGAAAGTCTGATACAGAAGGGACCACAGTGCTCACTGGCATAGCATGTAGAGCTTAGAGCCAAGGAGAAAGCCTGGCTCAAGTAAACAATATGGGTGCCTCTTAAAGAAAAAGACTCAAGTTTGTCCTTTGGCCCTCCAATGCTCAAGAACACACATGCATACCTCTTACAAACACACACACACACACACACACACACACACACACACACACACAGAGAGAGAGAGAGAGAGAGAGAGAGAGAGAGAGAGAGAGAGAGAAATTCATACCATCTAGACTCTTAATTTATGCTAAGCCTAATTGTGCCACATGGTGTGAAAATATTTCATAGTTAAGTGAAATAAATGTGAGAATTGTAGGGAAAATAAGTTTATCTTTCTTTTCATAAAGAGTTTCCATCTAAATACACATCCTTATTCTTGGGTCACCCCTTTCCATTCCCGTCCTACCTTCCTTCTCTTCCCCATCTTCTTATCTCTTTTTCTTTGCATTTCAAATTCATAAACATCCAAAGTAAACTTTGCTTTAAGGCTCTCCACAGCTATGGAACATGATTTTTCCAGCCATCTACATATATATATATATATATATATATATATATATATATATATATATATATATATATATTATTTTTTTAAATTTTTGTTTCTCATATTGATTGCAACAGATGAGAACTTAAAGACATCTAAGAGGTTTTCTTCATAGTGGTAAAGTGAAATTAGCGAGCAACTACCATAAAAGGGGGAAAAGATGGTACCTTTTGAGGGAGATGCAGTTTTGTCATTGAAGTTTAGTTAAATCTTTATCTTATTGTATTTTAAATTTATCTTATTGTATAAATATGTCTGTGATCTGACGTTACCGCACTTAAATTCAGCACACACAGATCATAACTTTTTATTATTCTCTCAAATATTACTCAGTAAAAATCACACTGTTTAAATTAAAAACATATTCCATTGTTTTCTAAATTTTTACATAAACTGGTGGCTTTGGAACCACATACTTCTAAATAAAGAAAAGAGACTTTTTCACACTTTGATTGAAAACTCTCATCAAAAATGAAACGGGTATTGCTCTCTGAGAAAGAAATTTTGGAATTATCCCAGACTGATCCATTTTCCCTGGTGCTTATAACGTAAGGAGCTAACTGCATGAGAGTATTAGAATGAGATGAATTATGCAGTTCCTTTGACAGACAGCGTGTGCAATTTCTTCAAAAACTCTTCAGATCATTCTGTTCCCCTATTGATTACATGCTTGTTGTGCTGAAAATAAGAGACTCTTCAAAAGTTTTAAAACACACATACATATGGATTGCATAAAATTAATATCTTTACCTTTACAGAAATCATTCCAGAAACACATTTTGCCTGTTAAATATATTTAAGACAGTTTCAGCACTCCGCTAAACTCTATTTTCAGAGGTTCATAATATGGTCATAAAAATTCATTCCAGGATAAAACTCTGCACCAAGAAAAATGTGCTCTCACACTTGGTAAGTACTCTTTCTCCTTCGTTCCCTTCTCATAGCTGATTAAAAGTTTCCACGGACTGGTTTACAAAAGTGGAGACTGAGACCAAAGTAGGTAAATCAGAATAACAACTGAGGTTTGGGTCGTATTTTTAGTTTACTTACAATTTAAGTTACTTACACGCCTTCCACCTTTTATTCCCCATCACCATTTGCTTCTAAAATCATGATGTTGGGGAATTTCTTACAAGAGTGTGGGAGTATAAAGTGTCTAGATCAAAGATGGTGTCACTTCAGAAAATCCTCATACACCCTGCCTCACTCTCAAATAGAGAGGACATAGGTGCGTTTCTTAAGCCTTTCTCTTCGGAACCTCGAGCTAGTGACAGAAGTGTTGCAATGAGACATATTTAGGCTCATATGTAGCAAAGAACAAATATTTTTCATTCACAGGCAAAATTAAGCCACCTTCCAGGCTTGGATACTCCTGTGATTTAGCATTCTTGGGACCTTGGAGCCTATGAAAGAAAGGAAACTGGTATCTCATCTGTCTTCTACGAGACCAAGCCAGAGATCTAAATCTGGACTCCTATTATTCAGCAGTTTAGTTCAGTGTTTTCTGTCAATCACTTATTTCTTATGATCCCTGGAGAACACTCTTAGTGTTCTTGAGATATACTGTGACCATCTTTTGTTTTATCATAATTCTATATAAAAAAGTGCATTCCCAGTACTAGCTCACCTCCTCCTATATTAACTGTACAAAATTTAGCTAGGATGTACCTCAAATCAAAGAAGCTAAGCTTCATGGCAAAGTGGGAAAATTGTATGGCCTGTTTCTTAACTGCTGAGGCTGGAGGGCTTTGATGGACAAGTTACTTTTTTTCCTTCTAATGAAGAAATGTGATGCAGCCTCTTGCTTCCTGGAGGGGATGCATATGCGCTTGTGTCTAGACACTTCTGCACCTCTACTGCTTTCTTTGCAAGAAATCTCTGGTAATAAAGGGCTTGAACAACAGATCCAGAGACAAAGGCAGAGAAAGACAGACAAGATCACAGCTCAGTGCTGTTTTGAGATGCCTTGTTGACACAGAGACTGATAGAATGCTGAATCGGAATCTACACAAAATCACACTGTTTCTGAAGATTTGTCCCTTTGTTAAAAATCAATATCATTTGTTGTTTGTACATCACTCTCAACTCCCTTTAATCCATATTTGAAATTGTACAATTTTGCATTCATTTTCAATCAAGTTTCTGTGAAGCTACAGAAAGACCCAGACCTTGTAGTGAGCATCACTTATTAAAATTTATATGGTCAATGTTAACTGAAAGGCAGTTATTGAAAGAACATAGCAGCACATACCTCAGGCTTCTAACCTGTTTTCAACCCCAAAACCTTTTCCCCTCTTGTTGTTGGTGCGTCTACCTATTACCAGTTTAAAATCTTGCCTGAGAGGAAAACATACTTGCAAACTCTCTCTTCTCTCTCTCTCTCTCTCTCTCTCTCTCTCTCTCTCTCTCTCTCTCTCTCTCTCTCTCTCTCTCTCTCACTCACTCTCTCTCTCTTGCTCTCTGAAGCTGATGGGGAGAACACACACTCAAACACAAAGATAAAGAGCAGAATGCAGCTCTTTCTTCACTGCTGCTTCATGTTTTCCTCCTCCTTGAAGCTGCTGATTGTTATGTACCAGCTTTGCTTTGGAGTTGCTTTTATTCTGGACAAAGAAGTCATTAATTTTCAGAAGCCCTTCCTGTTTCTTTAGGCTGATAACTCCTGGGTGCTACCTTAACAACACACTAGGAGAGAATATTAATTTAAGCAATAGCAAGCACTAATCTCCTCTACAGTGTGGACAAAGGGGAGACCACTGCAGCATAGGATTAGGAGAGTCCCACTGTTCCCTGTGTCATTTCCCCGGCGTCTTTACTATCCTGTGTGTAGGGCCGGGGTCGCACTTGGTATACACTCAGGGTATAATGTATGCAAAGACAATCATCTTTTTTTCTTTTCAGCTCAGAAAGAATATGCTGATTATTTAGATAAATATGTCTTAGCAATAAAAAATGCATTCTTAAATGGCTACGTTCCAGTGAACAATGCATGCCTTAATTATATTCAGTGTCTGACTGGCAGGAGTTCTCATAACGGTCAGTGATGGAGGTACTGTGGCTTATAGGGTAATTTCTCAATAGCTATCGCTCTCTAGACTGGTAACTGTTCCTCATGATTCCTTTCACATTCAAAACATTTTCTTCAAATTACCCAACAGATGCACAATAAATAACTGCTCACTGTTGTCTATACTCGGCCCTCAGCTCGATAGTTTTAAGTCAACTTGATATTGGCTGGGGTCATTTCAGAATAGGGAAACTCAATTGAGAAAAATCTGGAGCATCTCTCCAGATTGCTTGTGGACAAGCCGTGGGGTAGAGATTTTCTTGATTGGTTATTAAAATGGGATGGCCCAGTTTTCTATAGGCTTTGCTAATACTGGGTTTGTGGTCCTTGGTGCTGTAAGAAAGCAGGCTGAGCAGCCATAGGAAGCAAACAAGTATACAGCAATCCTGTGTGGTCTCTGCTTGAGTGCCTGCCTCCAAGAGGCCCTGCCCTGACTCCCTTCAACACTGGACTGTGATGTGGAAGTGCACACTGAAATAAGCTCTTTACTCCTGTATTACTTTTCAATTGACCTGGTAAAACATCATGACCAAGCCAACTTATAAAAAATAATTTAATAGTTCTTACTTTTCCTGAGCTTAGAAGACATAGAAGTAGGCACAGCTGAGCGCTCACATCTCAAGCCTCAAGTAGGAGGCAGAGAGCGCACTCGGAAGGGCGAAAGCTTTTAAAAGTTAGCCAGCACCATATGATGCAAAGTGCCTAATTCATGCCAAACAATATCACCAACTGAGGAAAACCCGTTCAAACGTATCAGCCTGTAAGGGCCATTTCCATTCAAATCACACCTGCTCAAGTTGCATTTGGTCTTGGTTTTTTATCAATAGAAACCCCAACTAAAACACACACACACACACACACACACACAGAGAGAGAGAGAGAGAGAGAGAGAGAGAGAGAGACAGACAGACAGACAGACAGACAGAGACAGAGAGACAGAGACAGAGAGAGACAGAGAGAGACAAACAGAGAGAGACAGACAGAGAGAGACAGAGAGACAGAGAGAGACAGAGAGAGAGTGTGTGTTAGTTTTATATATCTGTATACAATCTAGGAATCAGAATTGAGAGAAAACCTGTGATCTTTCTTTGAGACTTGGTTTATGAACATGACAATCTTCAGCTGCACGTGTGTGACACTGCACCCTGACAGAGTGTCTTCACCTCTGCCTACTGCTTCTAAGAGAAAACTGTCTGGGCTCTACTGATCAAAAGGATTGCTATTCATCTTTCCACAGTCTGACAGTCACTGGCACAGTCCTTCTTTTGTCTTGCCCCACTGTTTTAGAGATAAAGTAGCATTGCTGAATCTTCTCCTGCCGGTCCTCTAAGGAGTGTGCTGTCTTCTTGGTAGGCCCTACGGTTGCCTCAAGGTTTTGCACTCATAGCTCCTACTCAGAAGGCACTTCTGATACCCAAACAAAGAAGATAATGCATAAAGTCTCCATCCACTCTAAATATCTGATTGTTTTAACACATGTTCCTACAGAATGGATGTGGACTCGGTTTTTACAATGAGAGACATGCTTTTCTAGAATTTTATTTTCTTTGTTGTGGAATCCCCAAAAGGCCACAGATCGTATAGATTAGCATAAAAGGCAAAATCCTCAGCACTGTGAGAATTCTTCTGAGTCAGAGCTTTATCCTTTGGACTTCATGTTTAACACAAGTTAAATGGAAGAATCATGGGAAACAAGCTTTGAAACGCTGCTCCTTTGCAGCATTCAGTCCATCTGAACTAGAGAATCGTCCTAGTCGGCAGGTCACATCTTCACTGTTTGATGTTCAATATTAAAACTGAGTGCAGAGGGTAGACGAAACAAACACAAGCTGCAGAGTTGGATAAGGCATTAGTGGTACCTGTTTTTACTCACAACCACTCACTAAGTAGAAACAGTAATTATAATTTCCGGAGAAGAGACAGTGTTGGTGTTCTGCAAGTTACAGCGGTATCATGGGAATGCAAATCTCCTGTGCCTGAAATTCTGTGACCTAGCTAAGCCTTTCATTGAAAAAATACCAGGAAGCCATACTTCTGTGAGCCAGAAACAAATGGGCCATTTCTACTCTAAAGGAAAAAAATGAATGAATTAAGGGAATACAATAAAATTCCATTTTTAGTATAGATCTATTTGTTTATGCTGAGTTTTACTCCTGGTCTTTTAGTAATATAAACAAAGGAAGGATGAAAGGAAGGAAGGCTGGCAGAAGGAGGTAAAGGGAGAAGGAAAGATTGGATGGAAAAAATTCAGTTTTCCAATTTTTTTTTCCTAAATTTATAATCATTTTCTAAAATATGGCTAGAAGTTCTAACACAATTGAGGAACACTCGTGATGGAAGAAAGGAGGTACACATTTGTTTGCATTATTATACATTTATATTATTCTATTTTTAATCTGAAATACTCTCCCAAACTTTCTCTTTGTTTTCTGTGCAGAAGTATAGTTCATGTATTTAAACTGCCAGCATTCTCAGGGTATATACTCTAGATAACAGACAAATGTATTAATAATATTTCAGTGAAATATGTTTTACTTTCACATATTGTCAAAAGCAGACCGTAGCTAGAAATTGAAATGGAACTGTGCAATTCAACCTGCAGAAAGATAAATGTCCAAGAGGGATTTCTCATTTTGTTTTATAAAGGCATTCATACTCTGACAAGAACAACAAAATACAACCAGGTCTTGGAAAGTTTTTTCTTTGCCAAGTAGATCCTAATCTATCATTGTAACTCTGAGTAGAGAGCAAGAGCAAGGGAAGGGGTCACAGCTAGCTGGCAGCCATTACACAAACACTGTCTAAGTTGCTATTGGGAGCAGCGCTGTCCACAATGCTGAACCCCGTGCTTGCTGCTCTCCTGCTGCTCCCAGCTTAGGGCAGAAGCTGAGGATTCACCTCATACCCGCTGCTTATCCTGCCACCCACCCATCTTCAGTTTTTCAGGCTCAGGAGAAGAAAATCAATTTCTTCAAGCTGTGAACAAAGACGATCTTTAATTTTTCATTTTCCTTTGACTGAAAGGTTATAGTGGGTGGTTAGAAAAAAAAAAAGGAAAAACACAAACAAACAAAGCCCCTTAGGCTTTTTGACTTATTCATAGTTTTCTGACTTTGCTCCACAGAAAATAGCAAACCCACAGATGTAGGTATGAATATAACAAATTCTGAGGAATGACTCTGTACATAGTTACTGGATTATTCCTATAATTTTATTTTGTTATTGAGATTTAACAGATGTAACAGATGTGGACTGTATTAGACAACCTGCGTTGTTAATAACAATGATCCATACTCAACTATTTACTCCAAGAAAATTGATAGAAAATATAATGATAAGGCAATGATTACTTGAGAAGGGAAATGATATACAGGCACAGAGTTTATGTCCAGAATTTCATAATTTTATTATTGTTATTTAAGGAAAAACTAAGCTATAAATATGAAATCATATACAATTTTACTTGGTTTAAGGATGACTCGAAAATACTTTTTTTCAAATAGCAAATCATCACCTTCACACAGTAGACTGACAATTAGGTTTATTAAAAAAGAAGACTATTTAGTCTTTGAGATTCATCTTACAGTGCATTCCAGCATATGTTCACAAATTTTAAACTACTACAACTCAAATTCTCAAGCAGGCTCTGCCACCTCCATTGTGAAGAAAGCTGACACCACTCAACTCTGCACACATGGCTAGAACTACACACCTTATACACATCACTCAGACCTTTGGGCATAGAAAGTTTGTTTTGTGAGTTTGGCAGCCTGATTGAAAACTTAGAGAAACTCAGCATGTTTCTAGATGAAGAAGCCTACAAGAAAATGTCACAACACTGTGCTATGTATTTCAACTAGGTACAAATTCATCCTCTCCCTCCCACCCAGTTCCCACCACAGTTAAATTTGATCTGACAGTTGACCTTAAAGGAATCCAGTTTTGTCTTCTAATTATATATCTGGCTTTCCTCAACATGTTCTCGTTAATTTAGGTAAACAGCTCACTATGTCTAATTAAAAACTTGTATGTTAATTAATATGGACAACTTTGTTGATAGCTGCAGAAGCAGCCACTAAATTTTTCAAATTAAGGTTAACTTACACTGTCATTGGAGAATAAATGTATCGAACGAAAAATTACTGAGTTGAAAGTTTAACACTCAATACAGCAAGTGTTTCTTCTTATTGTTCCTTTTTTTGGTTTGAAGAACTTAAAAAATAATTTAAGTGCTTAACTTAAAAGGTAGCCATCATGTTTGAACATATTTTGAAAGTTTAGTATAATATTAATGATTATCCCAACTCATGTATTTCAAAATTAATGACAGAAGAACTAATGAATACTTTAACTCTTTTCCCAGAGGTTTTACACTCTATTTATTTTGATAAAAAAAAATGTAATGGCCCTTTAATGTCTCATATTCCCAAGCAAACCCCTATTTTTTGTTTACATCCACTAAAGAAAAAAATCTCAGAGAAGAGTTGACAATTGACCTCATAATTAAATGCATCTTAAATTTTAAATGTAATGCTGAAAATAATTATACAAAGATAAGAAATAATCAGCTCATGTGCTTCACTTGTGGCTAGATGCTCAAGTAAAGATATTATTCCTGATTGTTTTGAAATATAACTTTCAACAGGTTTTCTTGTTTAAATAAAATAATTGAGCCAGATTCTATGAAATGGGCAGCAGAGGTATATAAAGAAGAAAAACTATCATATTTCATTCTTTTATAGTCATGTCCAGACAAATGATAAGAAATAAAAAATTTACATTTGAAAACATTTTATCTTTAATAACATGCAGCACCAAGAAGAAATAAGCTTCCATAAAGCATTTTAGATAATTTCTTATAAATTTTTCTTAAATTCCAAGACCATGATGTTCCACTAGGCAAAGCAGGTGAGGCAATTTCTTACCTACCAGTCTTTCTATTGCCTGGAACAAAATAAGTGATCAACAAATCCTCCCTGTGAAATATGTGTTAAATTAGTGTGGAACTTTGAAACACTGGCCTTCCGTATACACAGTATATTTCTCACAAAATGTTTGGTTTTGTTACCACAATCGTTTTTTTTTTTCCTTAGTGTGCCTCCCATGGAATGTTTCATTTTAAATATAGTTTTGCTGAAAGTAGTTATTGTTCACACAATATTCTCAGATTATGTTTGCCAAGCTCCGCCCAGATCCTCCACACCTCCCTCCCCACCTAACTCCACGAACTTTCTCTTTCTTTAGAAAACAATAAAACATGCAAACAACAATGAACCCAGAATTTTTTGTTATTGTTGTTTTTTCGAGACAGGGTTTCTCTGTGTTGCCTTGGCCATCCTGGACTCACTTTGTAGACCAGGCTGGCCTCGAACTCACAGCGATCCGCCTGCCTCTGCCTCCCAAGTGTTGGGATTAAAGGCGTGCGCTACCACGCCCGGCTCAAACCCAGAATTTTTTAAGTAACAGAAAAAGCATAGGATACATACACACACACCACCACCACCACCACAAACACCAAAACCAACAACAACAACAAAGAAAAACAAAATGTAAAATCAGAAACCATAATATACAAGCAAAAGACCCAGTAAGACAGGAAAAAAGTACGAACAAGGCTCTATGACAAAAAAAAGGTCTCCAAAATACCACTGAGTTTATTTTGTGTTGGCCATCTACTGCTGGGTATGGGACCTGTCCCTAAGTGTGGTTGACATACCCAGTAAAGTTCCATTGGAGAAGACTATTTTACCTTTGCAAGTGGTTGTCAGTTAGAGATAGCTTCTTGCTTAGGAATGGGTGCTCATGTCCACCACATCCTTGAAACACTTAAAACTTCATATTGGAAGTTGGAGAGACGATTCCACAGATAAGAGCACTATCTGTCCTTCCAGAAGACCTGGGTTCATTTCCAAGCACCCACATAGAGGCTCACCACCTGCCATAGCTCCACTTCCAGGGAATCTGAAGCTATTTATCAACATTTAGGGACCAGGCACACATGTGGTACACAGACATACATTCAGCTAAAACACTCTTATACATTAAATTTTAAAAATTACTTTTTACAGACAGAATTTAATTCAAGTAGTTCTTACTTGTGTAACATAAAAAGAAGCAGACTGGAAGCTAAGAAACTTTGGTTACTGTCTCTGTTAACCAGTTCCCTTTATTACATATTTTCTCTGAGATGTGTCATCTCTAAAATCTATGTCTTTACTTATCAAATCAGGTCAAAAGAAGAAGAAATCTTTCACCTCCTTTGCTGCAAAGGAAAACAGTGCAAACTAGACTCTTATAATACTGCCAAAAGTGACAGCTTGATATTGGTATTGTGAAAGTTAAGTAACTTCAGCTACTTTTCACATTCAGTACAGTTCTCAAGACTCTAATAGTATCCAAAAACTACATATAGTTTAGTTTCTATGGAGGTTGAAAAAACTGCTAAAAATTACAACCTAAAACTTATAAACATGAAGGTTTATTCTTTAGGATACATACTCATGGTCTTTCTTAACAAAATGTATGACTAAAAAAGCCTAAAATAATTTCCTAAATGTTAGCTATCACAGTAAGTACAACTTTACCTTGCTGTCTATATGCCCACTACCTAATAGAGTCCTCATCCTTACTTGAACACGTATTTTATATTGTAAGAGTATAAATATTTAAAAACTTAGCTAGGAAAACAGAAAGTTAATAACTATAATAAACAATGAGTAGACCTCAATTAAAGAGACTCAGTCTTGGCTATAGAATATGGACAATCGATGAGTAAAATACGCATGTCACCTAGACTTCTAAGATATTTTCTAGATTCCATATTTCACAACAGAATACACGTTTATGCATGTATTCCAAGAAAGAGTCTGCTCTCTACAAAAGTCTACAAGTTTAGTTCAAAATACAATGTAAATCGTGCCTCCAAGATGGAAATGTGAAGCAAACATGAGCTTTGTAATTCCACGCATGCATTTATTCAAATGATGCTGAAAAGTACACACGCGCTTCACTTCAGAAGCATGTATTTTGCCTGAGTTGAAATTGCTTAGTAAGCGATTGCTAAGACTGTCTGTGTAGCCATTACAGAAAGCCTGTGGCTATCATGTTGATTAAGCATGCAAAAGGAAAAGAGGGGAGGTGTGCTGAGCTAGTTTTAAAATTAAGCTAAAAACAAACTCCATACAGTGCATGTTTCTGGTACTGAGACCTGAAATGTTGGATTGTGATTTTAATTAGAATAAGGTAGGAGACACTGAAGAAATGTCTTAGTGTGTAAGAACATGAATTGCCCTTGCAGAGGGCTGGAGTTAGTCTCCCAGCACCCATGTTGGGTAGCTGATAACCCTGTGAAACACAAGGGGATCTGGAGCCTTCTTCTGCCTGGCGCAGACACCTACATTCACATGCACACATACCTACCCAGGCAGACATGGGCACATACTAAAAACAATAAACCAAGCCTCAAATAAAAAAATGGCATCAGAGATCAAAAGCAAACTCCCACTAACCAGACAGCCACTAAATCACAAGTTGCCTTTAAATAGTGAGACACATACAGAGATCCTCATGGGGCCTTGCATTTCATAGAAATTCACAAGAATCGTTGGGAGTGTGAGAATGCTTGTCAGCTACTAGTGGCGAGCAGATGCTTAATCAAGAGTGCAAACCACAAGGGAAACACTTCAGGGAGGGAAGACTAATACAGGAAGGAAGTGCTGCCTGGCTGCCAAGGTGGCTGGGTTTCAGTCTGTAGCTCAGTTGCTCTTCGTGAGCTTAGGCTGGCTGTTGATATGCACTGCAGCTTCTTCTCTTTTTTTAAAATTAAATTTATTTTTTAAATTTTAATCACTTTACATCCCGATCATAGACCCTTCCCTTGTCTCCTCCCAGTCCCACCTTCCTTCGATCTCCCCGCCCCCCATCCCTCTCCCCTAGTTTTCAGAAAGGGGGGGACGAATCCCTCCTCCCCTACAAACTGACCACAGCCTATAAGTCTTATCAGAACTTCCTGCATTTTTTTTCCTCTGTGAACAGTTTCTTTAGCGATTCTTCAGGTGAGGAACATCTAATTTTTTCCAGTTTCTGGCTATTATGAATAAAACTGCTACGAACATAGTTGAGCAAATGTCCTTGTTGTGTGGTGGAGCATCTTTTGGCTATATGCCAAGAGTGGTATAACTGGGTCTTGAGGGAGAGCTCTTCCCAATTTTCTGAGAAAGTGCCAGATAAATTTTCAGAGTGGTTGTACAAGTGTGCACTTCCACCAGTAATGGAGGAATGTTCCCCTTTCTCCACATCCTCACTAGCATGTGCTGTTGGATGAGTTTTTTTATCTTAGCCTTTCTGATAGGTGTAAGATGGAATCTCAGAGTCAGTTTGACTCGCATTTCTCTGATGATTAAAGATGTTGAGCATTTCTTTAAGTGTTTCTCAGCCATTCAATATTCTTTTTTATTATGTTTTTTAAATGTATACATTTATATTATTACTCGTGAATAAAATAAATTACAAACAGCGGGAAGAACCACGAGACAATCAAGAAATATATAAATTGTATATTAATAGTGATTTGACTATTTATATTTGGCAAACTTGAAGTAGACATCTTTCCTATCTTGTTGGGGCTAAATTTCTAAATGAAGATCAACATCTATCATATCTCATCTCTATTAACTTTAAACATGTATCTTAACCCCTAAACTACTAAGCTTAACTGAAAGACTAAACTATCTGGTCTTCAATCCCATCAGAAATTTGAGAAGGAATAAAACGTAAATGCCTGAGTGAAACAGAAGTGCAGGTTAGCAGCTTCAAAATGAAAAAAATTACCAAGGCAGTCTTCTGCCTGAACAGTCACCCAACACTGTATATAATGTTGGAGCATTATCTTCAGCCATCTGGCCCAATATATCTGACAGACATATTTGTGAGGCAGGAACAATTGAGGACTTGCTTAGCCTCTCTTGGCAGAGTTTGGCTGTCAACTCTGCCTGCATCTACACTTGCCTATTTTTAGGCAGAATTCTGTCTGTGGCAGAAACTAGGACATTTTGCCCAGTGGCTTGTTTGCTGTATTTGAAGCCAACTCCATAAGGAGGTTCTTTGATGCTCATCATCTTCTTTGAGGCAGACTGGGTGTTGCCACGAGTTAACTTGTCTTGTTGCCAAAGAATCTTTAGAATAATAAAAACATCTTTAAATACTATATGCTGTAGGTCTCTGAGGCTTTTAAAGACCTTATTTAACTATTTTACCATATATATAGAGAGAAAGAGATAGAATCATATCTATCTATTACAGAGAACCAACCTTAATTGCTCTGTGCATCCTGCACACCTCATATAATCACAATGTTAGAACTGTATAATATTGGTGAAAAATTATGTTTTCAGAACAAAAGAACTGGACACTGACGCTGGATCAGACCTGGCAGGATTCATTCCTCTCAGCAAGCTGGATGTTGACATCCTGCATCCTCCATGTTCCAGCCCCAGGTGCCTCAGTTGCTGTTACCAATCAGAATAGGACAGCTTCTAGGACAGTGTTGTAGAAAGCTTCTGATCTCAATCGGCCCTGAATTTCAGACTGTCCCACACAGGACTCTTATTAAGCCTGGAATTTCACCACATTTGGAAAATGGACCACAAATGCTATCCCTAACTTACTTAACCATTTCCCCAATTTGCGGGGGTCCTTCAAAGGTATTATTCACCCCAAATCAGCATGAAAACCCCTTAAGAGAATGATGTCCCATTTCCTTTAAGGGGGGTTGGATAGGTTTGTGTTTACTCTTTTCGTCTACAGATGCTTATTTCCATTGGGAATTGGTTATAAGTTATTATTGGTCTTTTACAGAAAGGAAACTAGGTTTGATTCAGGGACGTCTCTCTTTTCTTTTATCTCTCTTTTATAGGTAGGATATAGGAGCTAAAAAAAAATAGGGGCATATAGAAATATAGAGGGAGGATAGAACAAAGGGTAGATTATTGAATCTACTCCTCATCTCAGCCCATTTGTTGCTTGTATACAGGAAGGCTACTGAGTTTTTAAAGCTCATTTTGTACCTAGTCACTTTCCTGAAGGTGTTTATCAGCTGTAGGAGTTTCATGGTAGAATTTGTGGAGTCACTTATCTATATTATCATATCATCTGCAAATACTGATAAATACTTTGACTTCTTCCTTTCCAATTTGTATCGCCTTGATCTTCTTTAGTTGTCTTATTGCTCTAGCTAGGACTAGCTTCTACTCATAATGTCCAACCACAAAAATGTTTAAGACCAATAAAGCCCATGGCAGCCTGTGCTTGTCACACTCACTTGCATCAAGCACACCTTTTACAACTGAGGTAAGAAGGCAGTGGTTTTGGCATGATTGAAGCTTCCTTTTCTCCTGTCTCAGGCTACATAAGCCTCAGGGTTGTTCAATCACCTTAGGAGTCTGCCTGGGTGCATTGCATATTACCAGTCTTCTCTAGCATAAGAGGTCCCACTGTAGCTGAAATAAAAGTGCTTTGAGCATATTATTAGATGACAAACATGCTCAGGTCTATCATTTTGCCTACCTTAAATGTAAGTTTGGTGTTAGAGAGCTGCAAATATGAATTAGGTAAAATATCTTCTCAAACTGGAGTCAACACCTACTAATATTTATTAAAAGAAGATTTAATGCTATTATGTTTTCTTTCAAATTGTCTCTTAATACTATTCACAGGAAACCAACAATAGTCACAAGAATAGGTGAATATCAACAGGAAGATTGTGGCATTTCAGGCTATTTTCACCTCACAATTCCTTCACTCATTTTTAATTGAGATGCTACACTCCCACAATTAGCTACTGAAAGTTTTCAACATAGTAGACATTCACTCTTCCTTCAGTCACCATTTTCTACCATTTGTCATTTTCCTATTACATCATCTGCAAAAGTTGAAAGTTTAGGTCACTGTCCACAAGCTGAATAGTGATTGAAACCACAGATTGAATAAGACAGCTTTAGATCTCACTGGAGACTGCTGCTTAGACAGAGAGGACAATAACTGTGGCATCTAAAGTGCTGGAGGGCAGGAATGCTAAAAAAAAAATCAAGAAGTTCATTTTTTAAAACCAAGTTGACAAATTACTGTCTATATAATGTTAGTATTCTGTTGTAGCTGATTTGGGAAAAGAAAATGCAGGTGTCCTGAAAGATGGCTTAATTGACAGTAAAGAAAGACCTCATTCTATAGAAAAAATGTAAGGCTGTAGGTAAGGTGACCAATTTCTACATGCAGTGTTTTTAGATTCTGTCCCTTCACAGCAACTGTCACAATTCCCAACTTGTGGTAGAGCTTTGACTGGGCATATTTTCATGCCTACTGGTATATCTTCAGGGAGCTTTATTTACACCCAGGAATGGCTTACATTTTTGTAAAGGCAATTGGGCTTTTCGCAAGCTGCATCATAATGGTTGAGGTTATCTATTGCTGAGGCTGGCTCATTCTGGGGATTACTACGGATGACAAAGATCGTGATCCAGCAGGGGCTGCAGCTTATCTATGTCAGATAAATAGAACCGAGATGACTATTATAGGGCAGAATTTTGTTCCAAAGCAGAAATTCAATACTAAAAGACCAAAAGTGTCAGAATTAGATGGTAAATGAGAGAAGAATAAAAACGATAACCCTAAGCTCAACTCACATTAATCAATATATCATTAGTTCCTCTTAACAGAGTTGTCTCCACACCAGAAATCTCTTTTGGGGAAAAAAGATGATCCTTTCTGAAACTTCAATATACCTCTCAAAAAGCACACATAAATAAAGTACACAAGATTAAATATTTTTTCTTTGGGACTAAGGTAAAGGCAAATATACAACAGGATATTTACCACAAAACCAAGACACTGGCTTAACATTTTAATAGCCTACTGTCCTAGCAAGGTATTTGTTAATCCAAACACATATTCAAAATACCACGAAAACATGTAGAAACACAAGTAACAGCAGATAATTTACCAAATTTCTCAGCAAACACAGGCTGGAAGTTTATCATCAGTGGAAAAAATCTGGACAAACATTTCCCACACAGTTTGTTAAAAAATAAAGAATTTGAATCCCATAGTTTAACTACATTTCTAAGGAAGGATTTGAGATGTAGCTATTTTTCAAACTCATAAAATTCAACTATCAATTCAGGTAGGCTCTCAGTCATTCTTCCTATATACCTTGTTTCTATTAACCTGCCTCTTTCTTCATCAATTTAAAAAATTATAATAAAATTTTAAGGTTTGGACACAAAAGCATAGACTTCTAAAATCACAAATTAAAAAGTAACTGTTCAACAGTAACTTGTCACCAAGACCAACAGCCTGCATTCCATCCTTGACAAGGGCAGGATAGAAAGAAAGAACAACACCCTGCAATTTGTCCTATGACCTGAAATGCATGTGACCCACTGCTCTACACAGAGTAAACAAATGTAGTAAACAATTTGAAAAGCCACCTGCCTAGTAGTCTGCTATTGGTCACTTCTAAAACTATCTTTGATGAAAATTGCTTCTATTATTTTCTAAAGTTCCAAAGTATGCCAGAATAAATCTGTAGGAATAAAGCAAACAAAAGAAGAATTAAAGCTAGTTAAAATTCATAATGCAATGTACAAGATATTTTGATAATAGAGTAAATTAATTTAGTTTACTTACTGCTGTCTGGACCTGTAGTAGACATTGTGCTGTACACAAAATTTCTGCCAGACCCATTTTGAATATCAGCAAGGTAAACACTAGATACTCAACACAGGAAAGTCCAGGTTAGTCTATCTTTTTAATATAATGACAGAATCTGAGGTTCTCAGCCAGTTTACTATACCTTATATAGAACTGAGAGACTATGGCTGCTAGGACCCAAATGGAAAAGAGCTAAAGGCAGTCTAATTACCCACTCTCTTGGGAACCAATGAGCCATATAAGAAATACTAGAACAAACAGGAAAAGATCTATAAGAAATTCCAAGCTCTGAAGCTAACTAACAAGAGATGTGATTTCAGAATGCCATCAAAGATAAAAGCATCGCAAAGGATTTTCTGCAACAAGAATAAAATGAACATATGGAAAACAGAAATGCAACAATATGACACAATAGAAAAATTAAAATCTCTCGCAGATGTGTAATACATTAAGTCACTAAGAAGAGTAGACATGTAAAATAATCATATGAATTATGTGAAGTCGAAATCGATCCTAGAGCAAAGAATCAGGCAGTGGGATGGCAGAATGAGGAGAAGTGGAAGGGGCACAGGAATTCAGATTCAGAGAGGGATCTCCAGGGCTTTCTGAGGAAGCAATGAAAGCAGAAACTTATAAGTTCAAACAAAGACTCATTTTCAGAACAGATAGCCCATAAATATTGGGCTAATAAATAAATGTATGGCAACATCAAGACATTCTACTAATGCTGAGTTTAACCAAATTCAAGGTATTTATTACTGTGTAGAAACTACCAAGGATGTAAGTAGCATTGTGGAAATGTACTTGAAATGCATGTAGTTCCCACACCATGTATTAGGAGGTGGCCAAGAGAAAATGGAATATGTTAAAACATTGTTAGGCACATATTTCCTAAAACTCATGCTTGAAACTTAATCCACAATAACATTGAAAGGTGGGAAGAATGAAAGGTGATTAGTGTACCAAATATAATCAAATTCTCAGAGAATTTTATAAAATAAGAGTCCTATAAGAAAATGGAAGAGCTCATTGGGTTGAGAAGGTTTGCCCTTTATGAAGAAACTAAAGTCATCGCCAGAGCACTGATTTCTTCCATCAGCAACTGGCCATTTTCAACAGCTCTCCAGCAAAATGTAGGTCCTAAAGAACATCTACCTTACCTGTGCCTAAATTTTGGCTGGTTTGATCTTATATAGATCATGTGACGATATGTCATGATAATTCCAAGATATAGAGCAGAAGATAGGTTGCTATATGTTCATGAATATGATCGCCAACAGCATTCCATAGCACTCTTTCTCATCTAATTCTTATTCTTATATTCTTCTCACTTCCTCTTCTGAGTTGTTCCCTGACCTGTAGTAGTGATGGAATTCATAAAGATGGTCTATCAATGACTGAACACTAAAAATCTCTTATTCTCTGCCTTTTGAATAATTATGAGTGTCTGTATAAACCATTATGATTATATAACTAAAGAAAACAAATAAAAGGAGGAATTAAGAGAAAATTAAGTATGATCTGATGCGAATGGGATGATGGGTCCTCCTTAGCAATGCTGAGAAAGGACAGAGAGTTTACAGAGAACATGAGAATCACCTTTTGGTTTGGTCATCTAATTATAATTGATAGAATCACTTTAGTAAATAAATATAAAATCACAACGTTTGTAACTAAACGCAAAGTTCGATACATTTAGTAACTATTGCTAACTTTTAGTAAATGTGATCAATACAATCTACAATATTAATTTCCAGCAATATCTAGTGAAAAGCACATAGTAAAAAGGCAAATGCATTCAAACTCTGTAAGAGCTGGTTTAGAGACCCACTCACATGTCCCTAAAACCTTAAGAAATATTCATTGTATTTAACAGTACTATATAAGATACATACAGGCAATCTAAAGTATGGTTTAAAAAGAAAGACAATTTAACTCATTGGTTAAATTATAGGATGATTGTTCAAAGATTCTAGATAAATAGCAGGAAGCCACCTGTTCACATAAATAATGAAGGAAGTTATTTCAGCACTCCACCAATCCAACTATTTTTATAACAAAGCCAATTTCATCGCCATTTCCAGTGCCACCTATAAGCATGTTAAATAGAAAACATAAGCCAGCCAAATAGTCTATAAAAAAAAAACTGAACAAATAAATAAAGCTGTACAAAATACTTTGTTTCTGAGACTGTAGTATATTAATCTAAATAACAATGTTTTAATTAAGGCTTATTAATTGGATATGGAGAATAGCTTAGTATCATATTTAGTAAAATATAAAAATTATAAACTTAACTTTTATCCTCCTGTTATAATTGTCATCTTGAAGGCTTACTGCAGAAAAATAGGTCCTTTTCTAGTTCTTTCTAAGCTGTGACTGGCTGGTTCAATTCACCTGTTCTAGTTCAAACTCCTCTTCAAGCTGACTGAGTTAGACTGGATTCTGTCAGCTTCTGATTGAAGTGCTCTGTCTGGCCTCAAGCTAACTCTAATAATCTGTCCTAATCGCAACTAAGCAGCTTGTTATAGATTAACAAAGTGTAAGCAAGCAAGATAGTTTTCTCAGCCACTTTCTCTTCCTGGCAGGCTGCAGTTTGCAGTAAGGTGCCTCACATTTGACCATGTCCCCTGGATGGGGAGACCTGGTGGCACTCAGAGGAAGGACAGCAGGTAGCCAAGAAGAGACTTGATACCCTATGAGAATATATAGGGGGAGGTAATCCCCCTCAGGAACAGTCATAGGGGAGGGGAATAATGGGAAAAGGGGGGGGGAGGAATGGGAGGATACAAGGGATGGGATAAACATTGAGATGTAACAAGAATAAATTAATAAAAAAAATAGTTGAATTGAATATAAATATTAAAAAAAAAGAAAGTGTCAATTATCTTATTATTTACCTTAAAAGTGATGTCATAACACTTTTTTTAAAGAATCACAAATCTAAACTCTTACATTAAAAATAATCAGTCATATCACTTTAAATCCTCGGGCTGCGCACCTATTCGTTAACTTTTTTATTAAATCATATCAGGAAGCTGAGGGTAAAAATGGGTTTAAGAAATTAATCATCACCTTGGTCAGCAGTCGAGCTTTATCGAGAAAGGTGCTAGTCAGGCTGTCTTCTTCCTTGACCTCAAAATATCCCTGGTTCAGCTCTAAAGATTGTGTCTTTCTGAACTTCAAATTATCCCCACAAGCAAAAACATCTCAACCTAGCTTTGCTAATACTCTAAATCGACAAATTATTTTTAAGGATTGTGGAAGCTACTAACAATCTACCTCTCTAAATCATTCTGAGGGTGATGGATGAATCATTAACCTGCTCTAGCGGCAATGCTTGAAAAAAGATCAAGCACTATTTTTTTTAAATGCCGAGGATACTGCCCAGGAAGGCCAGGAAGCCCCCTTAGAGTTTTCATACAACTCATAGATTATGAGGGGTGTGGGGACCATGAAGGCAACAAAGAGGACAATGCTCCATAACAGCACAAAGTCCTCAGAACACATAGTCCTCCTCAGAGCTCCGCCTCTTGGAGGCATACCCATCATGGTTGCACTCAACAGTGGGTCACATTCCATGAGTTCTAATGCTGGTTTGCTGTTCCTCCTGCACAGCCCTCAACAACATGTGACACAGAAGCAGGAAGGGACAGATCTGGTGTAGATCTGGTATAGATAGGCAATAGGCAAGAAAGGGATGGCAGACGGAAGAGCGTAGTGAGGGAGGCAATAAACATTAGCAAGTATGAGCTACACGTATGAAAAGGCTCTAAGTAAATAAATTGCTTAAAATAAGTCATAAAAGACAAAAGTGTTCAAGTCTCAGAACTTTATACTAATCTCTTTCTAAAGCCATCTAAAGGAAATTCTGTAGTTTTCTCCCACAAGGTCACTGATTTAATATTTTAATCACCATCTTTGGGATTCTACCTCCTTGATGAAGAATTGCTCATGGTGAAGTCATTCTTGGCTTCACTTCTTAACAGTCTTTTAATCTGGATCTCAGACAGCATAGCAGTCAAATCACATGACAGAGAAGGCAACAAGCATCCAAAGACAGAATGGGAATACTGTGAGGTTAATATTAAAGGACAATGGAGAGAAAGAGCGTAAGACAAATCCTATGATTAGAGAGACAGCTTACAGACACAACAGTGAATAGGAGTTGGGCTGAACACTCATCACGCTTCATCTGAACTGTCAACTTGACTAGTTTAGAACCATGTAGGAGAGACTCCTTTGATTGTGTCTGTGAGACTAAAGCATAAATACCACTCTTCACATGAGCTGTACCACTCAGTGATCCAGGGTCCCATGTTTAATACAAATGGAAAGAGGGTAAACTCCCCTGTGCACTGCCCCTTCATATCTTTCTGTTCATTGACTGGATTCAATGTGACCAAATGTCTCAAGTTTTCATCACCATGGCTTGCTCACCATGATGCACATAATATTCTCTCAAACCAGAAGCCAAAATAATCCATCAAGCCGAAGTCTCATGAGAGTCTAGCGAGAGGATCTGAGCTCTCTATGAAGAGTCTCTCTCTCTCTCTCTCTCTCTCTCCCTCTCTCTCTCTCCCTTTCTCTTCTCTCTCTCTCTCTGTCTCTCTCTCCCTTTCTCTCTCTTCTCTCTCTCTCTCCCTTTCTCTCTCCTCTCTCTCTGTCTCTCTCTCTCCCTTTCTCTCTCTGTCTCTCTCTCTGTGTCTCTCGCCTCCTACGTTTATCTCGCTCTATCCCGTTATACTCTACCATCTCTCTCTCGGTCTCTATCTCTATCTCTCTCTGTCTCTCTCTCTGTCTCTCTCTCTTTCTCTCTCTCTCCCATTCTCTCTCTCTCCTCTGTCTCCGTCTCTCTCTCTCTCTCTCTCTCTCTCTCTCTCTCTCTCTCTCTCTCTCTCTCTCTCTCTCTCTTCCCTCAAGGAAGACAATAATTGGCTACCTGAATTCTCAGTTTACACAACCCTCACAGCTATCTGCACAGGTCAGTTTAACAACCACAAATTAAGTCGGCTTCCAAGCCAACTTTAATATTGAGTGGGCTTTAGATAAGTTCAGTGATATTTATTCTATGTGGCAGCAATTCATACATAGTCATTCTTACTTTTAAGTAAGGTTCCCATACATATATGTTAGTATAAAGTTATTGCACTCATGTAAAGCAGATGGAAACTGAACCATTTTGATGAGACTTTGAGATTTGCCAGATTAGCTGACTAGGACTGGGTTCTAATAAATTCAAGCAATATGAAGTTGAGCTACAGATCAATTGAGAATCCAGACAAATCTCTAAAGATACCAAGAAAGAAGATGACATAGGGCTCTTACCTATGTCCAAATCTCTTTTATGAGGTGGCCAATACAAACTTTATCTCAAAAAATACACATTTACACCATTGTATCTTAAAAAGCACCCTAAAAATCTTCACTCCTTATAAACTTAGCCTGAATTTTTAACCTTGGCTCAGATAAATATATTTAATTGTCATCAACAGTTAGGAAAGTTTGAGATCCACCAAAAGGCTTCTGAATTTTATAATCTTTTACCCATGAGTTATGAGCAGTATGTCTTCCATGAAGGGTATTCTAAAGTGACACTTCATAAGAAAATATTCCTTGCAATCTAATGGCTTGGAAAGTAGTATGTTTTTATCATGTGTGTGTGTATGTATGCATGTGTGTGTGTGCATGTGTGTGTGTGTGTGTGTGTGTGTGTGTGTGTGTGTGTGTAAAATAGTTTGTGGTTTCTATCTATCACATTCACCATCCATGGCCAGACTGCGACACATGACATAGTACTCTTTTTACATAATTTTCTTTTTATCAGAAATACTTAAAAAGCACATGTATCCAGAATTGTAGAGATAGTCCAGTGGTCTAGAGCATTTATAGCCCTTCTACGCAACTAAGTTCAATTCCTAGTACCTAAATCAAAGCTCATAGGTATCTGTAACCCCATTGCCAGGTGACTTCACACATTCTGAACTCTGTGTCCTCCAGCTATGCATGAAGTTCACATATGTACATGCAGCCAAAACTCTCATACATACAAAAAGCTTGTTCTTCTATCATTAATGCATTAGGTATCTGATATTATTCATATGAAACAAATTTTATTATTTCATCAAAATTATAAGCATCATATAATAGGAAAGTATTCCAAAAATAAATGCGAGAGCAGCTATACAGCATAATTTTATTATTGTTCAAAAAATCATGATATGATTTTCATTTATTAGATATCAATTCTATTTTTTCACAGTAGTTGTTGATGGGCTGATAACTATAGATGAGAAGATATTTTTAACACAAAAGAGAGAAGTACATGACGAGTTTAATATGTAAATTTTCAATAGTACATTATATTATTTACATATTTAGAATGCTATAATTAATGGAAATAACTCTTTCCGATTTCTGTCTCATCACTGTCTTCTACTGTGATGCGAGACAGATGGAAAGCAGCAATAATGCTGAGTACAGCAAAGCACAAGCTTTCCTGCTAGACAGTAAGATTTCCATGTCTGCCACCTGTGGGCATGTGCTCTGAACACATTAGTTAAATTCCACTGTCCTCAGCTTTCAAATACAGATGGTCTTATCATATATGACAGCCATAAAGATTCCCTGAGGTTGTGTACAGCACTACATACCCTGACAGGTACATGGAAGGTGTCAACAAAACATATGGGCCAGGAAACCTTATCTATTTCTCTTCTCTTTCTGGGACAGCACAAGAGGTGGTAGCTAACCATTAGAGGAAGACCCTTCCATATGAGAAGTTTTTGCTTGGAAGACATCTTGGGGAAGTAAGACAGATGAGCTGGATCTGATACCCCATGGAAGTTAGGAGGTTTCCATATCACCACCGTAGTACATCTCTGCTCAAGGAGATGAACAGTATCGTTGGCCTTTGTCCAACATTCCATTCATGCCACCACTTCCATGGCATCCCTAGGAGCTACCTTCAAAAACATCAAAATTAAACACGGGCATCTGGGCACACAGTGAAATGAATTCCTCTATTGCTCAGCTGCCTTACAAAGCTCATCTGGGACTATAGCTCAGATTCAATTCCAACTTCACAGTTCAATTAGGTCTTTAGCCTGAAAGGACAAGGTGAGAACGTTGCCCATTAAATATTATGGAGTAAGTCAAGTAGCCAAGAGTCATGTGAAGCCCCAAACAGCTGTAGAATGCTTTCAGCTTCTACATTAAACACCCTGGAAGTTTGTTTCTGAATCATGCATCTGAGCTGAGTGTATTCACCCTGTCACATCAGGAGCAGGCAGGGGACCAGCCTACTCAGACAGAGCCTTACCAATTCCCATCAATGGCGCCTGTTCTCACATTACAATGGTAACCTTGGGCTAAACTATGTTTGGATAATAATGGCATAAACTTTTCACAGTTCACTTAAAACTTTATAAGGGGTGGTTCTTTATAGCAGAGAGTGTATTAATGTTTAAAACAAGCCTGCTTTTTTGTTTAACTATTTGGCCATGTGTGCTTTCAGGGTCACTATTCCAGCAAAATGCGAGCAACCTCAATGTTTTTTAATAAAGTGAGATAGTGAAAGCCTTTACAGTTCGGTTGAGTAAAGCTGTGTGACCTACATACCACGTATTAAAAACAATTACTATGCTGTTGCCAGGCAGTATGGGGCATATTACCAGAGCTACCATCATTAGGCATGCCTCAGCATAGCATATAAAGAATCCAGATGGCGGTTTTCAACTATATCTGCATGGTGTCCCTAGGAAGTGTACGCTATAATCATGAGCCCCTACTTACTTCAAAGGTTTGTGAAGCACAGCCACCAGGAGACCAGGCTTCCTGCTGTCACTGGTGGACTGAAACTGTACTAACCATTACCCTCAACAGAAATCAAAATGTCTTGGGTGATCAAATGCCCGTATCTACATTAGCTAATTTGTAGCCCAAGGGTAAATACTGGTGTGCAGGGAAATTTCCCAGCCCATGGCCAATTTTGTTGTATAATACATTTTTCCCTTCAAATTCACTTTAGCATTCCAGTGAAAACTAGAGAGGGGAAATTGTTTTATTACTTGGCTTTTCATAAGGTGATTCCAATCAGGCCTTATCATAGTAGACGCAGAACATCTCAAGGAGGGTTGTAAACACAAATAAGATGAACTAACCCAAGCGTGGATCAAACAGGCTGTCTTCAGGCATACAGATATGCTAAGACTGTCACTCTCGGATCCGCAGAAGACGATTTAATCCTAGGCATAGAGTTCTTAAGTGTGTTAAGTATGGTCTTAAGTGTACAGTGGGCTCACCCTGTTGTCAATCATGATGGCAATTCTCTGTTATGTATAATATTTTAGTTTAGCTGTGGACAGACTTAGCTTTACATTGAGAATCTATCAGTTTCAGCAGTGTACAGTTTTATATCGGTCTCTCTGTTTGCCATTACTAATCATTAATTTCTGTCAAACCTACACACTATTTCATTCCAGTTTTAGGAAAATGGGATCACAGTTTTGACAGCATCTATCCGAATTTACAATGCCTTTTGTGCTTCAACCTCAAATTCACTTTGAAAAGGTCACCTATGAACATTATTTTACCTATGTCCAAATATACACTCAAATTAGTTTTAATGTATTATTTTTCAAAAAGAAACATAAAATGGCCTACCATCAATAGCAAAGCAGTAAAATTACTTGGAAGTCTATAAATAAGTGAAGTTTGTTCCTGCTAAGTGGGTAAAAAAATCTCTTAAATACATTGTTTTAGAAATAATATATACAAACTAGTGGGTTTCTCAAAGTCTTTTCATATATCTTTAATTTCAGCCAATCACCCACTATGCCCAATTCTCCTTATCTCCCCACGCCATTCTGTCTTAATCCTGTAACTGTCAGAAGCCCTCCCTTTTCTTTCATTTCTCATGTCCACTTTTTAAAAAATTGTTTTCTAAGACAGTGGTATTCCGTATGAATTCTCACTGGCCCCTCCCACTTTACAACCTGATTTTCCGTGTCTAGCCACATCTCTCCCTGTGCAAACATTTCCTCTGCCTCATCCCACCTCACTATTTCTTTACCTGTAATCTACCACTTTCTTTCCACTAACTTCCCCCTCCCAGAACAATTTCGTTCTAGTTTCCTGGTTCTCATTTGAGATCCAAGTTCAAAGACACACACACACAAAACAAAAACAAAAACAAAAACAAAACAAAACAAAAAACAAAAACAAAAACTTGGGGCTTGGAGCCACATGTGAGAAAGGCCATAGAGTGTTTGTCTTCTGGGCCTCAGTTACCTCACTTGTAATTTTTCCTAGTTCTATTCATTTACCTGAAAATTTCTTGAGTTCAGCATTCACAGTGGAGTAATATCCCAGATTTTTATTAATTTTATCTGCTCAAATAGGTCGATTCCATTTTCTGGCTATTATGAATAGAATAGTAATAAACATGAAGGTGCAAATGAGATGTTCTCAAAATAGAAAATTTGAAATGCCACCAAAACTAATTCAAACAGAACTACCCTGCTTCAGACACTCATGTTTCCAGAGATGTGCATTAGCAAATGAGAGTACAGTGCAAGGTATAGGATACCTCCTTATGAGTTGTTGCCCAGGGAAACCCAAGAAATCTCCAAGACACCTATTGCTATCATTAGGATGTATATTGCTGAAGACATGTCAAACTATGGCTGTGGGACACAGAGAAATCAAGGTCACTATAATCTTAGCCAAAATGCCATGTCTGGGGAGGTCATAGGTCCTAATGTAGAGCCTCCTGTGGTTACCATGCTAAATGGTCACACTGTCAAAGTGCCTTCTATATATTTATGCATATATACATAGGCTATTTTTAACCATGGTCTGGAAAGTTTCTTTTTACAGTGCGCTGCAGTCAATGGAGCTCGTAATTCATAACTGCTCAGAGTTCTGAAAACAGGAGACACCATGCTCAGTCATAAACAGAACAGCTATATTAATCCCCTGACACACATACAACACCGGGGCTCAGGGAATATCCGTGAAGAGGCAAGAATGGACGAGGTGGAGGATGGAGAAGAGTTCTATGAAATGCTGTCTTCTGGAAGTGGCAAAGCTGTTAAGCTTTGGTTACATTCATAAGACCTATACAAGATCAAGCCAGATGGGGTAAGAAATCTCTAGGCCCCACCCTTTACTGAGGAGCTATTGCCAGTTACCACCTGCTGGAAGAGGAAGAAGCATTCTCTCTTGGATGCTCTATCTGCTGGTCTCTCCTCACTTATGCACATATGGGCAGCACTAATTAGATTAGTGTGATACTAAAAATAAAAAGACATGTAATTTGGAAAGAGGTGTATTGGGGGAATTGGAAGGGGAAGTAGGAGTAGATATGATTATATTTCACCATGTACATGTATGAAAATGAAGAAAAATGAAATTAATATTAATATATACAATAGTATATACAGTATAAATTTACTAGTATATAAAATTGCTTTATCTGTTAATGTGCTCATATCTTCTGACAAAAATATATATATATTTACTTTCATTGTCTAAAATATATTATGATCTAACCACATATATTCATATCTGCAATTTTAAATTAAATTTAGTTAATTTTAATTTGGCATTCATAATATTAAATTTAGTATTTTGGGGGACACTGTTTCTTTGTGTAGCCTTGGCTGTCCTAGACTCACTTTGTAGACCAGTCTGGCCTCGAACTCACATGGATCCACCTCCCTGAATGCTAAGATTACAGACTATGCCACTATACCCAGCTTACAATAACTTTTTAAAAATCTAAAGTATGGAAAATGATGGAAGTGATATTATATACATCAAATCCACTTATATTGAAGAATGTCTGGATTAACATATGAAAAAATTTACACACCATGACATATCAGAAATAAGTACATTTCTCTGTTATGCCAGATATCAAAGGTTAAATAAAATACTTCATTGGGTATTCTGTTTCTCCAGAAGTTATGTTTATTAATGTTTGTGCCTGATAAAGTGATAATGCTGCAAGTTAGAAGTACCAGAATATAAGCACTTATAGATTTTAGTGTATTGCAGAAGACATTTATACTAATACAACAATGGTAAATTTGAAGTGTTGGAAATAATTTCTGTTACATACAGTTTATCTTGATTTTTGAATTTTTGAAAAGTCATTTTAAACAACTATTGTTAGCCCCTCACACACTTTTTTCTCTCCAATCAGATCCTTTCATCTTCCTTGAACATTTTTAATAGGGAAATTGATGTGCTGATATTGATTAACACTAAAATAAAATCAATTGTTTGCCATTTTGTCTTTCGGTATTGTAAATTCTATAGGTTTTAACGAATGTGTCATACTTGTTTCTACTGTGGCCTTTCAGAAAGTCTGTTCATATATGACTGAGCTCCAGCTAGCTACTCAGGTTTGCCTTAGTGGAAGATTCAAGTGGTAAGGCTTTTTCTTTTTCCTATCTTTCTCAAGTGTCCAAAGCCATCTCACAGAAACAGACTGTACACTTAGAGATAACATTCTTTGTTAAAGAAAAGGAAGAAATGTGTGATTCCTAGAATCCTTGTTTGTCACTCTTCTCAGGAAAGTGTACATTAGAAACCTATCTAGTGAGCGGACTGTGAAGACGTGGACCACTTAAAGGATTCTGACAAGCACATCATCAAAAGACTGCAAGGTTTGTCATTTTACCATGCTTTGTAACATATCCCTTGAAAATAATGGCTCTTTAAAAGATACACACACATTTTAAAGCTTTTTTTTTCCTCACAATTTCAGGTGAATACATAGAAAGTACTTTGACCCCTCACTATCTTCCCTCAATCTTCTCTAGTCCACCCCCTTAACAAATGGCCCACACTTTCGTGTCTTTTGTGGCTTACAGCATTTAATTAATTTTTTCTACAAGAGCATTGGTTATAGGCTATTTGCCTGAGCAAAGGTCACTTAACAGTGACTATATCACTGAGGATTGTGATTTCTTCACATATAATTACCTATAATTCCTGGGAATCAGGGACCGTATGGTCTATGTTTCATCTATGATGGAATGTCAATAGGCCCACTCTTGTGCAGGTCTTGGGAAAGTGACTGCAGATGTCATGATTTAATTAGTGGGTACAATATCCTTGTCATGTCAAGAAGACAGTGATGTGCAACACTCCTTCCCATCCACTAGCTTTTATATTCGCTCTGCCCTATCCTCACTGAGGCCAGGTTCATTAGGCATTGAGGCAGTTAATATAGATGGCTTCTGCTGCTCAGAACTCAACAGTCACTTATTCTCAGCACTTTGACTACTTAGACGTTCCCTGTTAACTTCCATCCACTACAAACAGAAGCTTTTCTTATCAAGGCAGAAATCAGCACTAATCAATGCTTATAAATATAAAATTTAGAAATTAGTTTGACAAAATATCATTTAGTAACTATAGTCATAGGAGACTTTCCAATAAGACATCCCCAGTGATGGGCTATAAACCACATTTGCAGTACCCAATATGAATATAAATTCCTCCCATAAAGCCAGCCAAAATGCAATCCTAAAATTTTTAGGTGCTCCAATAACTGTCATGCCACTGTTGTACTGGGGCATATATTACAAATCATTGTGGTATTGTAACATGCAGTTTTCACAGATGTGTAAAACCAAGACTTTTCTTCCTAAGGAGCCTGCTTAACAGCTTCCAGAACTCTGAAAGCTAGCTAACAGGGAGGTACTTTTCAGGTCAAGTTATAGCTTGATTTCTTTGTCCTGCAACCAACGTTTATAGTGTATTCAACCAATAACCTGTATTGGGCCAACACCATGGGGCCTATCTGACTGATACTGGCTTTGTAAAATGGACCTTAAAACCTATATGCACTCTTCTTTTAATAGAGATTTATTTTTTCTTTTTTCTACATTATATAAATTTGTTTTGTTACATGATTGACTTTTTATTTTTATTTTTTACATATACTTTTATATGATTACACATGTATACAATAAGCTACCTACAGCAAGAAGAACCATGAAACAATCAGAAGTTATATAAATGTTACATTCATAGTGTTTTGGAGATTTAAGCAGACATCCAATAAGTTTCTACTCATAAATTTCCATATGGATTTATCCCATGGTGTGTATAGGATTTTAAAACTTTATTATTCTTGTTGTCCATACCTGTTTAAAATTTATGTTAAAAATATTAAAATAAAAAGTGGCCTAGCTTCAGAGAAGTCTAGAGTGTAGCCTGGCTTGATTTGCAGCATCTGAAGCCAAAGGCACCAACAACTGGTTGGAGGACACATCCAGGGCAAAGCAATACAACTCAGAGGTAATCCTCTTGTTATAGGGTCTTCAAATATGAGACACTTGCCAGGATTGGTCAAGAGCCTTCAGTGGGCACTGCCAGATCAGCCAGAAGGTAGCGCTGAAAAAGATATTGATGAAGAATGACAAGAAAACATTTCTCATATTTCCTTGTGGGAAGTAGAGATCCTAAAACTTCCAGAGCACTAGAATGTGGCCAACCCTATGTAGATGTGTTGACCCAATGTTTCCCCCATCTGTGGTGGTTTGAAAGAAAATGAACCCCATAGGCTTACAGGGGTTGGCACTATTAGGATGTGTGGCCTTGTTGGAGTAGGTGTGCTCTTGTTGGAGGAAGTATGTCACTGGGGGTGGTACTTGGGATTTCAGGTGCTCAAGTCAGGCCCAGTTTTCACTTCCTTCTGCCTGCTGATCCAAAGCTAGAAATTTCAGCTCTATTTCCAGTACCATCTGTGCCGGCACACTGCCATGTTTACTGCCATGATGATAATGGCCTAAACCTTTGAACTATAAACCAGCCCCAACTAAATGTTTTCCTTTATAAGAGTTGCTGTGATCATAGTGTCTTTTCAAAGCAATGGAAATTCCAACTAAGATACCATTTAACTGTTTGTCATTAAGTGCACATGTCTGTGATCAAGAGGGTGGTTATGCAGATACCACTAAATAGCCTCTGCTACAGACAAGATCCTGCATGGGACAAGTATCTGCCAAAGTAAGATGCTCTTTACCTGGGAAACATTTTGAAGCTAACAGATTTGAGGACCATCCACTATACCAAACACAGGGAGACACTATGATAACAGTTCCCAGAGCTGCTGCAGAGGGAATGGAACTTCCATCTAGCCATTAACCTGTGTAGTGCTCTTATCATGGGAGAGATGTGAGCTCACAGCCATATCTTACAGAGCAACATGGGACGGCAAGCAGCAGCTTCACTCATCAGCAAGCTCTACATCTTCCATCACCAATGGGGTATGATCAAATATGAACAAGTATGAGCTGATTGAAAAGATAAATCTGGTGAAAAGCCAGAAGCAGAAGGGTCTGAAGGCCCAAATAACCTGATTCCTGTCCTCTGGACCTTATCAGCTTGCTGCTGGTGCCAAACCCACACAAAGAATTAACAATAAAGATGCTGTCAACTATGACTTCTTTTGGTTGTACTCAGTGCTTTCAGACATCAAAGACATACAGCCTCTCATTTGATGTCTACATTTGTGTACATGGCACGGGTACACTAGAAAGGTACCCAAATCACCTAGAAGCCTTCAATCAAAAGAAAAACTTGACAGCTATTGACCAGATGGACTCTAAGCACGTCTTCTAAGTCCAGTACCAATGTTCTTCTTCCTTAGGACTCGTAGAATACTCCCTCAGTCAGGTGACTCATATGGTGGACAAGATGGAACATTTGAGATTTCCTCCAGCATAGATTCACTGCTCAATCCTGAGCACCAGAGTAAACTGGAAGTGTAGGTTAGCGGCTTCCAAAATAAAAAATGACAGAGACAGTTTGCTGCCTCAACAGTCACAGAATACTCTCTAAACGTTGGAGCATAATCTTCAGCCCTCTGGCCCAATGTTTCTGACAGACACATTTGTGAGGCAGGAACTATTGAGGACTTGTTAGGTCCATGTTGGCAAAGTGTGGCCGTCAGCCCTGCCTGTATTCAAGCTTGCCCATTTTTAGGCAGAATACTGTCCATGGAGAAATGAGGTCATTTTGCCCAGTGGCTAGTTTGCTACATTTGAAGCCATCTCCATAAGGAGGTTCTTTGATGCTTATCATCCACTTTGAGGTAGGCTGGGTGTTGCCAGGAGTTAATCTGTCTCATTGTCAGTGAATCTTTAATATAATAAAACATATTCTGTATGTCTCTGAGGTTTTTGAAGGCCTTATCTATTTTACCTTATCTATATATAGAATCATATCTATCTGTTAAACCTAGGATATATAGTCTTGTGATAAAAGTAGACTAGTAATTGACATGACCATTATTTGATCAAGTGACAATTAGCTTGTATTACTTAATTATTCTAAGCAGCCTGCAATAGCACTTTCAAAGTATTGGAAGTAAATCTTGTATTATAATTGAGTTGTATAGATAGATATAGATATAGGTATAGATATAGATATAGATTGTGTGTAAAAAATGACTGGACAGTTTAGTCTTACAATAAGCTTAGTTGTTTAGGGGTTAAAAAATTTTTTAGGTCTAGATATACGTTTTAAGTTGATAATGATGAGATATGATTGATATTGATTTACATTCAGAATTTTAGACTCACCAAGATAGGAAAGATGTTTTCTTCAAGGTTTCCAAGTTCAAATAGCCAAAAGGTTATGAATGTAACATTTTTATAATCCCTGATGGTTTCGTGGTTCTTGTTGTATGTAGCTTACTGTATTTATGTGTAATAATATAAATATGTATGTAAAATATAAAAATAATAATAATAATAAAGAAAAAAAGAACTACTATCCAGGTGGACCAGAGTCCCAATTGGCTCTGAGGTCCAGAAGGACACCTAAGTTGCCTTCTTGCCGCTCCCTGAACTTCAAGATGCGACTTTGATGGTCTTTACTAACCTTGAACAGGATGTGGACTTGGAGACACTTATTCATCAATGACAAGAACTTGGGGCTGAGGTAAAGCCGTAAGTGGAGGGAAGCAAGGTTGGAAAGGAAGATCTATGTGATCCACTAGACATGGGAGTAGACTTTTGAAATGATAAGAAATTCCTACTCCAGTGGTGTCATTCAAATAGTTTGGGCAAACATTGACTAACTTTGACAGCCATTCATGAGATTTTGAGATAATTAAACCTCTCAAAGAGAATCTTAGGAAGCAATGATACCAATATGAACTTGTTTTTTAAATAACTGCTTAAATAAGCCTTACTATTACATCTTTTCTCATAGATTATACATATGCCACTTGTTTTGCCATGCTAGAAGCATTAAAGCATCTTCTAAGCTCTTCTTCCTAAGCCACCTATGGCTTCTTTTCCCATACAACATTTTTGTTATCATATACCATTTCACAGAATATCTTAACAACTTCAAATCAACTGGAAAATCAGCAGGCTTACTATGTGTATTAGTAAAGATTCCCATTGCTGTGCTGAGACACTACTAGGAAAAGGAATGTAAGGAAGAAAAGTTTTATTTCGTCTTACATCTCATAGTCCAGAATGCCAAGGTACATATTAAAACTCAGGAACCTGGAGCTAAGAACTGAAAAAACGCCATGAAAAAGTGCTAATTACTGGCTTCCTCCTCATGGTTTCTTTAGACTGCCTTCTTCAGCATCCCAGGAGCACCTGCCCAGGGATGACAATACCCATGGGTGGGCTTGATGTGACCATATCAATCACTAATTTTAAAAATGCTCTATAGACTTTCCTTCAAGCCAATCTTCAGGAGGCATTTTATCAGTTGAGAGTCCCCCTTCCTAATTACTCTAATTTGTGTCAAGTTGAAAATCAGCAGGCCAGGACAATAATAACACATACACACAAACCAATGAAAAGGGGAGAAGTAGGCCATTGGCAATGGTACCTATTCCCCAGTCTAATAGCAAGAGGTCACTGTATAGTACAATGGATTAGAAAGGCAGCTCCTGATGACATTTAACATTTCTTCTTTTCATTAATCATGACAAATTTCTGACTAATGCAGCTTCTTTCAGTGCAGCTTAAATCACAGTGTGAAGCCAAACCACTTAATATTACAATATTTGACAACATAATAGTGAAAAGAACAGAAGCATAATCAATAAAAATAGATCCCAGACCAGGGCAAAGGCAATTAAGCAGACTCAGAATATGATGGCTGGCTTTGCTTCTTTCTGATTAATCAACCAAATCGCTCAATCCTCATGTAAACAATGGGCAGGAAGAATCTCAGAGATGCTCCACTCGAAGTGTTTATGAGTTATGTGTTGGTCTTTACTGTTTACAAGAAAGACAATCTTGGGAGGGTTTAGACTTCAGGGCTGGACATATGGAGATTTCAACATAAAGTTTTTATGGTTTTATTAAAAAGGGCATAGAGAAAAATCTTAATTCTTGCTCTGGAACTGAGCTTTACTACTTCTCTTTTTCTTAGGCAAGTATTCAACACTCTAAGTCACTAAGTGTTCTCACTCTATGAAGTTAAATAAAATAAAGAGTATAATTTACTAGAACAGCTAGGTGCTTATACAAGGAAGCCCTAGTTCATCTTCATTGTTAGTTTGTGGTCATCATGATATTACTTTCAATTTAGAATGCATATAAAATAAAGGCTCGTTTTGTATTTAGCATAGGTAAGGTAATATTCAAATATAAACAGCATATGATGAGAGAAGCATTACCATATCAATCAATATCTCTTCTTCCCTCCCCTTTCATCCTCTAGACACTTCCATATAGCCCTCTATGTTCTCTTTCAAATTCATGACCTCTCTTTTCATTAATTGTTATCATATGCATATATGTATATGGACATACATGTTTACCCCTAAATATAACCTACCCAATCTGTAAATGTTGTTTGTATGTGTATTTTTAGAGCTAGCAATTTTTATTGGATAAGCAATTCCTCTTCCTTAGGGATGACAATTTCATCTTGATGACAGGAACCAAAATGATCAGATATTGAATAGCAAGTTTCTTGGAATGGTTTCCCAGAGTCCTCCCCCTTCTTTGCTCTTTATCAAAGGTGTCAGGCTTCATAATTTTGTGCTTCAAATGTAGTTATTCTTCTTCTGAAAATCATGAAGTGAAAATCATGGCACTGAACATTATAACAAGGAGCTTATCATCAGGGTCTCAATAATGGTAGAGGAGCTTACAAATCGAGAGAGAGAGAGAGAGAGAGAGAGAGAGAGACAGATACGCACATACATACAGAGAGAGAGAGAGAGAGAGAGAGAGTCTGCCCTTGACATGTGCTCATGTTCAGTGTTCATGTAAGTATGAGTCTGTGAAGGGTCTTTCAGTACTGTCATGATTTCTTTAGCTCCCATAGTATAACAATGAGAATTCTATATTCTGTCTGCTCAGTAACTCTGCCTTGAGTCAAAACTAGCAACCCTCACTCACCTCAGATCTCAAATCGCACTTTAGTTCCATAAAAGCTCTTTAAGGTACACAGTGTATACACCAGCATTCTGTCTACAGCACTGAGGATTTCTAGAAATCTTCCTTGTAACCCAAGCTGTCCTGTAACTTGGCATGTAACTCAAAAAGGTCTTGAAATCATAGTAATCCTCCTACCTCAGCCTCCCAGGTGCAGGACTCAAAGACGTGAGCTATTTGCCTGTTTTTGTACAGCATTCTGTCATCATGTGGCTTTCTTATCATGTTAATCATGCACCATTACAATGCCTTAAAGAATTAGGTTAAAATATAGTCTAAAAGCAAGTAGGAGCTTTGAAATATGATTCTAGCTAAAAGGAGATGAAAACAGTAAATTACCAGCAAATCCCATTAGAATTCATCATGGTAAATTCTACTCCTAACCTTTATCTCAGCCTCTCATTTGTAAAGCTATCGATCTTCTGAGCAGTTGGTTTTAAAGCATGTTCCTGAAGGTTAAATGAGTCTTAACAAGCAAATTTCTCCCTTTTAAGATGACAAACTATATATCCACTCCTTGAGGAGAGAGTTAAAAGAGAATGCGCCAAAATTCCGTTCCATTGCTATTTGGTGTCTATTGACCCTGGCCAAAGCTCTATTTCTTCCAAATTAGGTTGAACACTAATTTCACTTTTAATTGTGAATTTACCTCCTTCTTTGTCATTTACTCCAATATCTTAATTGCTAGACACTCATAGAGTTCTGTGTGACAAAGTTGTTTTGAATTGAGGAGCAGGAGAAGAAAATAGCATCCTGGCATATGAGTAATGGTATTAACATTCTCCTCCAGCTTGGTATACCCAGAGACTTCTTATCCATAAGCTTAAGGCATGTTGTTGGTGACCCAGGGCAGAACTGAGAGTTAGAGGTTCCTCTTCTGCATGCAATTCAAGATCCATCAGTCTAAGATGTTGGCATATTCCATTCTTCAGTAGCTTCAGAAAGCACAGATAATTAAAAAGGAGTTGTGACTCGATTTTTGCTTATGCTTTTGTCACAGTCTGTTGCTACTGATTTCTTCAGGAGGCATCGAATCTGACCACTCAAATGAGAGTTCTAGTGCATGGTTAATGGACATAAAGAAATAACTTTATTTAATGCCACTTTTCCTCCATTGGGTATTTTATAATTTTATTTGGCAAATGAAACACAATGTTGTTGCTCATTTTAAGGTATATTAATAATATACAACCAGGGAGAAGAAACGCTACAGAAGGGTGGAATATTTGAGAGAAAGTCCTTTGAGAACTGAATCTTGGATATGGCAATATAAAAGGGGGATAAACACTAGTGTCACAGGAAGAGTGTTTTAAAAAGTATTACTCAAAACAAGATTGACAGATACTTAAACATGACCTAACTATGTCTTTTTGGAGACTGTGTACTATATGTCAAAATTTGAATTCTTAAAATAAATACATATAGGTCACCTGTCCCATCCCTTCACCTGATAGTATATCTCAGAGCAGTGTCATTGGACATTTTATACCAGGCTAACCACTGAGGCTACTCAAAATGTATGTCTTCAATGTGACAGTCAGCACAAATGGTTTATACATTCAGACCTAGAAAAGGTCAACATGGTTCCCATCCAAACATAATTTCTGGAGGTAAAAAGTGGGGCCATCAAATTAGTCTACACTCCCCTGGACATTTTGTCTCTAGGCATCAGCAGCAAAAAGAAACTTAACAGCCTGAAGCTTGTTTGCACAAATTATAAAGACTTTTATAACAGGTATTTATCCAATGGACTCAAATGCATAAGTGTCTTGCTAGAACAGGTATTTCTAGGCTAATTTCAATTCTGATGCTGATTCTCCAAGAAAAGAGAACAAGGGCTCATTACTGTCCACTTTTTTTTTCCTGCTCCAAAAGCCTTTTGCTGCCCTTAGAATAAAGGAGACTTCTGTTTCTATTTTGGGGAATAGTTTGAGGAGTACTGGTATTAGCTCTTCTTTGAAAGTCAGGTAGAATTCTTTGCTGAAACCATCTGGCCCTTGGTTTTGTTTGTTCGTTTTGTTTTGTTTTGTTTTTAATGGGAGACATTTAATGACTATTCTATTTCCTTAGGGCTATAGGACGATTTAAATTGTTAACCGGATCTTGATTTTACATTGACCAGTAAAATCAAGACAATTTTCCATCAGATGTGCAGGGACAATCATAGTTGAGAGATTGAGGGAATGTCCAACCAATGCCTGGCCCAACCAGAGACCCACCCAATGGAAGAGAGCCAACCTCTGACGGTATTAATGATATACTGCTTGGCTCACAGACAGAAGCCTACCATAGCTATTCTCTAAGAGGCTCCACGCAGCAGCAGATCCAAGCAGATGCTGAAACTCACAGCCAAATGTTGGGTGACAAGTAGGGTGTCTTGTGGAAAAGTGGAGGAAAGGATAAAAGGACCTATAGGTGACAGGAGCTCCACAAGAAGACTAACAGAGCAAACTAAACAGGGCCTAGAGGGCCTTTCAGACACTGAAGCACCAAGCAAAGACCATGCATAGACTGGACCTAGGCCCCCTCCCTACACAGATGTAGCCAACACATGCGTAGCTCAAACTTAATGTGGGTCAACTAGTAAGGGGATCAGAATGTCTCTGACATGGACTCTGTTGCCTGCTTTTTGATCACTCCCCACTGGTGGGGCGGCTTCACCAGGCCACAGGGGGAGAGGACTTGCTCAGCCCTGATAGGATTCGATGAGTTGGGGGAGATTTCCCCATTTTTGAGGAATAGGGAATGGAGGTGGGGAAAAAGAGAGGCAGAGTAGGACCAGGAGGAGAGAAGGAACACAATCAGAACACAAAGTGAACTGATTAATTAATTTAAAAATAAAAATAAAACAAAAATGTTTTTTTTTTAAGCTGACTTGTGTCTCCTGGGATAAGCTCCCCAGGGCCTGGATGCTGCCACAGCAGTAACTTACTTTGCTCCTTATCAGCACAGGTCAGATACTGTCACCTGCTACAGTCCTGGACACAAAGCAAACAAACAAAGATGCTCTCTGTTTCCCTAGAAGCTCACGCCAGTCATTCCCTCTGCCAGAAACACTTTTCCTCTGACTCAGGTGTTTACTCCCTTTTTGTCTTGGGAGTATCCCAGACTCATTTTGCAAAGACTTTTCTTTCAAAGATTCCCCCACTCAGTAGCTTTTCTCCTCTTTGTATTTTGTTTATTTATCCATTAGGAAAAATAATTAGCTGGCGCCCATTGTGTGCAGCAGGGCAGGGGTGTGCGTTATTTATCCTTGAACAAAAGATCACCAGAACAAGAACAATTGATTTTATATCAGTTTTTTTCGATAGTCCCTTTCACAACACACACACACACACACACACACACACACACACACACACACACACACACAAACACGTGGTTAGTCCAACAATTTCATATTTCTGAATGGTTAATGAAATATACTACACTAATATTTTTTTAGATACTCAGATTATCTTAGCTGAATTTGGAAGTAAACTCCATTTTCATCATACTGTTAAAAATCAGCAATCTGGGGTGATGGCTTATACTTTTATTCAGTTTTTATGGAAAATAGAACTTTTTTATTTGATATTGAAAATTTTATGATTTTTTTCTCTCCCCCAACTCCTTCCAGACCCTCTCTACCTCACCCACCCAAATCCATAGTGTCTCTCTTTCTCTCTCTCTCTCTCTCTCTCTCTCTCTCTCTCTCTCTCTCTCTCTCTCTCTCTCTCTCTCTCTCCCTCTCTCTTATTAGAAAGAAAATAGGTGCTTCAATAAATAAGTGAATTAATAAACTATATTAGAGATGAGTGGGGATACTACATCTATGTTCAGTGTTCTGCCTATGACCATCTGGATGATTAGCAGCCTAACATTCTCTGAAAAACGTGAGCCTAACTTGACAACCAATCTAGTGCCAACGGCCTCTGTCAGGGAGCTAGGCAGGGATGACCACCATTTGGGCACCAAACAGCCCTGACAGCTCCCAGATCCAAGAGCAAGCTTGAGACTGAAGAATGTTCCCTGGGACTGATGGCTTCAGGCTGATGCACATGTGACACAGCAGCCACACCTACATCCAATAGTTCAAGAGTCAGGTACCTATTATTTTTTATCTTCCATCACACTTGTCTTTTATCTCTAGATATTTTCTTATTCCACCTTTAACTTATTAAAAATGCCGCCATGAGATGTTAAGTAGAAACTTTTCACACCCTGTGCTACCTAGAATGAACGATCTTTAAAGAAAATAATTTTGGATAATTAAGCTTCTGCAATTTTAAAGTAACTGAGTCATATCATTCTGGTGGTAATAAATTGAATTCGAATTTTAAAAAAAATAAAAAAATAAACTATATTACGATAAAACAAAAGAGAAAAGAGTAAAAAGAAACAAAAACCACATACATATACATAGACACACATTCACACACAGAGAAATTTCATAAAAATACAAAATTAGAAACCATATTATATAAGCAAAAGAAACTATGAGGTTAAAAAAAAGCTACACAAAGCATTAAGAGACAAAAATCCTCCAAAATACCATTGAGTTCATTTTACCTTGAACATTTACTGCTGGACGTATGGGCTGCCCTTATGAGAGGTTTGTATACCTTGTGAGAATCCATAGAACAAACCTAATTTTTCTTTTGTGAATAGTTATCACTTGAGGGTAGCTTCTGGGTTAGGGATGGGGGCATGCGTCCACTTTCTCCTAGCACTAGGAGCCATCCAGCACAGATCCATGAGGCCCTATGCATGGTACACAGTCTCTGAGTTAATATACTCATCAGCTTTGCTATGTCTAAGAGGCCTCGTTTCCTTGCCATCTTCCATCTCTACTGGCTCTAACAATGTTTCTTTCTCCTCTTCCACCACATTCCTTGTTCCTTAAAAACGAGATAGCTTATTCTTAAAGGGCCAGTTACCTGAGTTCAATTCTCAGGTTTAAAAAAATCCTCTATACAATAACACTTGTTTGTATACTCATGCTGTGGAGAAAGAGACAGACAGAATTACGAGGACCAATGTCCAGCCACCCCGGCCTAATTGGCGAACTCCAGGCCAATGAGAGACCCTGCTTTTAAAAAAAAAAAGTGAAAGATCCCTAAGGAGTCCTAAGATTGACCCCTGAACTTTATAAGTGTGCCTATGTGTGTGCTTATGTGCATTCAGGTACACACATGCACACACACACACACACACACACACACACACACACACACACACACACACACACACTTAAAAGGACAAATCTAAACGTCCTTTTTACATTTTCCTGGAAAATAGAAACTAAGGTGTGTTTCTCAGCACTTGAGTTCTGCTCCTCATCTTTGAGATGGCAAGTATGATAAATCTCTCCTTTAAACACCAAGTCTTTCCAATTTTAAACCCCGAACTCGGGGTGTCAGCAGCCATCCTGTTCTTTATAGTCTTTACAGTGCAGTTTTTCTTCTTGCTGTGTATTTTGATTAATTGTCCAGCTGGCAACTAACCAGTCCCTTCTTCACCCTGCTTTGTTGAAATCTATTTTTCTCTTTGACACTTAGGTTTTTCTATCTTTCTAGTGTCATTTTCCCATCTATCACTTTCTCTTTCATTTTCCCCAAGAAATGAGTCACTCATAGAGTTCCTTTACCCTCATCTCCCAGCAGATGTGGAGGGAAATGTGCAATATCTCAACGTGTTTGTAGAACTCATTTTTTCCATTCCATCTTGGTGCTCACTTACAAGTGGTGCCTTTAAAAATGACAACATTTTATTTCTTCGTAAAGCTGAATTGTTCCAATTGTCTTCATTGTACAAGTTAATTGTTTAATCAATCTAACAAAGACATGTGCACATCTGTATTGTGACTGTTGCTGTCCTGGGCTCATGAAAACAAGCATAGAAAACAAAATAATAAGCCCTGGTTGAACAGAATTCCAGAACAGGCACAAGCATGCCAACAAAACATGTGCTCCTGCATGTGCACACACACCCACACACACACACGCACACACACATTTTGTCATGTTCCTGTTGAAATATGAGTATTAATATACAGATGAAGAAGGATGCTTACTTGGAGTCAACCCAGCACTACTTGTCATATTACTATTACATATTTTCAATTGTAGCCAGGAAATAAACAATGTAATCTTTCTAAATAACTAAGGGTACACTTTGCAATCTTTGGGCTGTTAGAACATATAAGCCAGTGGAAAGAAGAAAGAAAAGGAAATTGAGCTAGCAGAGTGAAGGCATGGCCCTCTCTGAAGCAGCGTTTGTTCGTCTTTTGTTTTTCAACTGCAAATCAAGAAGCCACTTGTCTAATACAGTTTCACCTCAGTATGAGATGCACATATATCTAGATCCACTCCATATCATGCATGCTTGTGAGACCATCTTCCATGTGTTTAACCTCTCTTGGGAGAGCAATAGGGGCGGATAGTAGGCACATGTTAATACTACTGTAACTAAGGTACAGAATATATATGTCAAATTTTACGAACTATTGAATAGATAGAGAAAATTAATGTATATACAGCAAGGAATTTCCTAATTCATTCTTCAAAGATAAACTTCCGACACTCATTTGGCATAGGTCAGCCTTATAAACATTCTCCTAAGGGAAATGAGTTGGACAAAATGACAACTATTATCTGATCTTGTTTACCCTTGAAACAGCCATGACAATCTCATTGAGAGAAAGTAGCTAAGGATAACGGCAAACAGCTGCAGAAAGGGCAGAATTTCTATTGAGATGATGCAGACATCTCAACAGAAGAGCAACGATGGCTGCTCACATTGCGAGTATACAGCCTGCCACTGGACATTTTACTGAAAAATCAATGAAGCTGTAACCTTCTTTAACATCATGCAGAAAATTTGCCAAATGTATGGTGCACTTGAAGCGTTGAATACTGATCCATGAGGAGGGCACAAAGATGTGATTATTAACTTAGTCCAACAAAGTTCATCTTGTTCGTTACTTTTTTTATTTATTTTATTAATTTATTCAGATTATATCTCAATTGTTATCCCCTCACTTTTATCTTCCTTTTGCTCCTTCCCTCCCTCTTTCATCTTTTTCCCCTCCCTTAGGTCTGTGACATAAGGGGACCTTTTTCCCCACCATAAGGTCACAGCTTATCAAGTCTCATCCTAGTAGCCTGCTTATTGTTTCTCTGAGTACCACCAGGCCTCCCCACCAAGGGGAAGTGATCAAATATGGGGCACCAGAGTTGATGTCAGAGTCAGTCCCTGCTCTCCCGCAACTGTGGAGAATGTCCTATCCATTGGCTAGATCTGAATAGCGCTAGTTACTTCTAAACATGGCAAGGCAGGATTACAGAAGCAGCTATCTTTTGTTGCTTTCCTTAACTCCAGGTCACCCGAAAGGCAACTTTGACCAGTACTTCCAAATTTGTTCTAAGCAGGATGGTGTTTCTTCTAAGATTTTACAGGCATCTCTGAAGACATTAGATGAGGTCAAATGTGAAAGCAACTTAAACGGACAACAGTAGGCACAGTTTTCAGGAGACAGTTCAAGGAGATGTGATAGGAAGGCATGAGGTTAATATCTAAACAAGATCAGCAGGAGACAGGGAGGGACCAGGGATCCTGTGAAACACAGGAGCCAGTGTCCCCTTACCAGACTCCCTGCCTATGGGCCCTTACAGTTTGGAGAGATAAAGCTGTTACTGTCCATTCTGCACAGCACAGGCTTCTGTCTTGGACACATGTTCAATTCTTTGTCCATTCTAGGGAACGAGCTGGAGAGCCTCTAGATGACTATTGGCACCTTTGTTACAAAAACCACATCTCTCCCCAAAAAAAGCCACCTGAAAACTCATTTGGGTGGCCCCTCTTATCCCTATGGAAAATGTCAGCAGGAGAAAATAGAGACCTAAATACCCCCAGAGAAACCAAATAAACCAGGTAGTCTCATAGGTTTGAACACTGAACAAATCCCAGAAAGACAGGCTAAGGGTAAAGACATGACACTGGTCATGATTTAAGTGGGATCCAGAGCCTTATAACAGATATGTAACATCCATTATATAATTTTTTAAAACTGTTATAAAAGGAAGCAAGAAAAGTCAGACTTTCAATAGTAACCAATAAATCCCAACACCAAGATAATAGTTGTCATAAAGATGCCCGAGTAGAAATGTCTAAATTTTGCAAGACACTCTGTTGGAGGTTAGTCTGGTGCTATGTGTTTTGATGCTACCTGCTGGCTCCCAAGATCTAGACGACCATAATCTCTTCTGCCCCAAGTATTGCTGTATAACCTTGCCTAAGAAATTATTCCTGATTGGCTGATTAAAAAGCCTGAACCTGGGCAGGACATAATGGGGTAGCTGTGGCCAAAGTTTGTGGGATTTAAAGAGAGAAGGATATTGGAAAGGAAAAGAATAGAGAAAAAGAAACAGGACTGCAGCAATGGGTTAAGGGGAGAAGAGCACATAGCCTGATCAGCATGGATGGAAGAGATGAAGAACATTAGCAAGTATTTGTGGAATTATGGATGGCAGGTAGTCCAATAGGAATTCTTAGAAGCAGATGGCATGGGATGGAGGAGGGACGATAATGGAAGATAGTTTAGGAGATTGATATCTGCTCTGACCCAGGATAACTAAAGCTATTCTGAAATATAAGAGGTGTCTGTGTCTTTTATTGGTTGATAGTGGGTTAGAAAACACCACTGTAATAAATATAAGCCTAATAATAAACATTTATTAGGCCGTACTTTTAAATTAACAAAAACAAAACTCCTGGACACAACATAAAGTATTCATTCCATTTAGGAATTTGATAAAACATGTGAAATAATGTTTCCAGGATGATTTGCAGACTTAAAATGCACATGAGAAGATGGTTGGCTTCACATTCAGAGGTGGGATGGCCAAGTAAAGCAGGAGGGTTATACCAAATCCCTGTAAAAATGAAGATAAAATGGACCACAAGGATATTGCTGGTACAGTTTTAAAGAGACATTCTGGGAAATAGTTTCTTCTAAAATTGGACAGGCAATTACTGTAGAGCTTTCAACTCTTGGCATTTATCTCAAAGAAATGCAACAGATACTGAAATAAGAAAGCCCACAACTATCAGTTTCATTTGTAATAGCAAACAACTAGACTCAATTCAAGTTTCATTCAGTAGGTAAATAGTTAACATTATGGGACCTTCATGCCATGAACTACTACTTAGGAATGCAAAAGAATGGACAATTGATGCAATGACCCTTCTTAATCTCCAAATCATTATATTTAGCAAACAAAGATAGCCTTGAATGATATTATTGCTTTATTATATTTCTGTAACATTTTTGAAATGGCAATATTTCAGGAATACATATTCTTGAAATACAGGGAAGTAAGTTTGATAGTAAAAGTATAAGAAACATTATCTTTGCTATGGGACTTCCCTGGTAGTGTAGTATGTGTGTTGATGTAGCATTAAGGGAAAGTAAATAGATTTCCTCTTGAAACAGTTTGACCAAGAATAAGCTCAAATTTGAATCTTCAACTTTGTGTTCTGTTTCTTCCGTGTGTCTGTAGTTTGAAGTTACTGGCCTATCTGTCACCTGTCTGCTTTGTGTACCTGTCTGTGTTGTATTTGCTGATCTTTCCCTAGTCCATGTAAATGTTGTAATGTGTAATGCCTGTGTCTGGTGTGTTCTTTTGTGTTGTGTGTGTATGTCATAATGGGCTTTGCTTTATATTTATTGAGCAGCTAAGAAAACATGACATGGGAATACATTTTTTTGCAGTGATCTTTAACAGAGTTTTAGAAACCCCAGCTGACCCAGAATAACACTCAAAACCACAGATTTATCAACCAGTTCCTCAAGTTGTTTCTAGCATTTATGGTTTATTTGCTTTGTTTAAGGTCCCTTCCAACCTATTGGCTGCTTTCAGCAAATGATTTCCACAGTACAAACATATATTACTCTGAGCCAGGGTATTAAGGAGTAGATAATTTAAGATAAAGACTATGCATTTGCTCAGGTTGTAAATGCTGATTCCACAGTAAATACAAAGCATAGACGTTCAGTTAGGGTCAGGTTAAATTTAAACAGGCTGGGCACAAGTAAGACAGCAGGTTATGCACATAGTTATAACTGATTTCAATACATATCATTAACTTGTCTGCAAAGTCTCAGAAATGTTCATTCTCTTTAAAGCAAGAAGTATTTTCAGAAAGGAATATTAGCATTTAAATATAGTGTGCTCTCTGCTCCTTCACATGCCTTCTCCATCATAACATTTGTGTCTCCTTAATTATTCCTTGATTTTTATGTTACTCATTTTAGAAACTTATCAAGTCTATTCTACTCATTTATGTTAACAAATATTAAATGAACGTAGTGGATGTGAATTATATTTCACCAACCACTCATAGCTTAGTCAGCTTTATAAGAGTGAGTGCTATTCGTGTGAGCACTGCTATTCTTGTTTTATTGTAAATTGCTCTAAATTATGTGCATTTATTCTGTATTTATGTTAAGTATTTGACTTGTATTTGAATTAAAATTTAACAATAAAAATACATTTATGAAAATGTTTTTAAAGAGTTTTTTAAAAAGAAAAATATGTCATCACAATGATGGAAGCAGAAAGATTACATGTGACAAAATTATACAAACTCAGTCACAGAGATAGACACACACACACACACACACACACACACAAACACACACACGAGAATGAAGGAATCTGAGTTTGTTTATGAATTCTATTAATGTCAATATCACAACAATGATATTATAAGTTAATAAATTATAGCAATTGGAGTATACAGAATAAGGTCTGTAAAAAAACTATATAGTTTATTTCCCCTGTAACAATTGTAGGTACATTTATTTGAAATTTTCAAATGAAAACAAATACAGAAGGTGAGATAAATAGAATGCTTATTTATTTGCATTTCTTCTTTAAGAACTATGTGTTCAATCCATCTGCCTACTGATTGGGGACAAGGAAAAGAGGGCGGGATGGGAAGCACAAAGGGAATTGAATAGGAGCCGAGAGCAATGAGATCTGTGTATGAAGATGCACACTGTTTTATGTTAATCTTGATAATAATATAAAATATGTAAAAAGAATACCAAGAAAAAAGAGAACTTCCCAGACAGTTACAAACGTGTTATCATAATTTAAAATATATTTGCTCGTCAGGGTAGTACGTATCCATCATGCCAACATTCTGAATGCTGAAATGGAGGAATCCTGAGTTCTGGGCCAGGATGGGCTACATCTCACATACAACCGTAACTTAGGTGGCAATAGTGTGTCCAAGCCCAGTCTGTGCTAAACAGTTAGGCTCTGCTGCAAAGAAATTAATTAATTGGGGCTGGAGAGATGACTTGGCAGTTACAAGCCCTGGGTACTCACCAGTCTTGGATTCCTAGCACCCATGTGTTGGCTCACAACCTTCTGTACTCTGATTTCAGGGGCTCCAGTGTTCTCTCCTGGCCTCCATGGGTTCCAGGCCTGTAGGGTACACAGAGAAATGACAATGTTAATCCCACCAGGTGAGAATAAGACACCACCTCAATTTTAGCCCAATTTGAAGCAAGTTTATTAAATAGTGGCCAGGACTATGGACAGTGGCCAGGTCCATACCGGGGGTTCCCAGAGTATGGCCCCAAACACGTTCATCAGAGACTTATAAGGGCAAAGTCTATAAGGCTACTTACATACCTTCTGCTTTCATCCAGTCAGGTCAAGCATACATCCTACACACTTCCTGCCTACATACTTTCTGGTGCTCAATCTCATCCTGTGCAGTTGTGGAAACCAAGCTCGTTTATAGAAGTGAAAACACATGCTATCTTGTTATTTTACATGAAGAACAGCCACAGTATTCCAGGAAGTTTTCTGCCTTGTGCAAGTGGAGCTTACAGGTTAGAGGCATTTTTGTTTTATAGATATCCTAAGCACACTAATTTAAACTTAAAACATAACTTCAGCTATCAGATTACATGCAGGGAAAAAAACATTCATGCACGTACAATAAAAAAAAATAAGTAAAACTTTAAAAAATAATTAATTTTAAAATGTCAACAATAAGTATGCAATGAAATGATAAATAAATTAGCAGTTCCTTATAAAAATTCCAAACGAGCTAATAATAAAAGTCCAGAAAAAGTAAAACAATTGGAGGAAACTGAGCAAAATACATGTCCGGAAGTAAAGAGAGTGAGTTCTCAGAATAGAAGTTGTATATGAATGTTCACACACTGAATACAAAAGACCCTCAGCCAGTTCTCAGAAAGACTAAGAGAAATGAGCTGCTTCTAAAACAACTTCCAATGAAAACCTCAGGTCACATAGGAAAGACTGGTAACCAACGGCATCCTAATTACCATGTAGAAGCTACAGGCAATGGAGCCATACCTCTAGCGTTTAGGGAGGAAATACCTGGCTGCATATGTTTCCACACCAGTGAGGCTGGCGGCCAAGCACAGAGGGAGAAAAGAGGCATCTTCACCCACTTCAGGGGTCAAACGCTTTAACCTTCCCAGTGTGCTTCCCCTCAAAGGGGGAAGTAAGCAAAAGGAGGCAGTAAGCAAAACCATGGCACCAAAGACAGCAATCGAGAAGTTTCCTTCCTCCCTCATCCGCTACAATGACGGTCAGAGTGCGAGTCCTCCTTACTGGGAAGTGGAGATAAGCAGAAACACATGACCCCAGGGAAGCGAATGAACTAGCAAGTCCCAGGTTGCTGGAAGGATGCATCCGGAAAACAGCAGGGAAGGGAGAGGGAGAGAAGCTGTGAGAAAGAAAGAATGCTTAGACTTTGAGACAGGTAGACAGGTGGAAGCAGTTTCAGGAAAGAATGTCAAAACCTCTTTAATATAAAAAAAAATAACTGTAGCTAAAAATGTGAAAATTGCAGTACATGAGCAGGGGTTTTGTTTTATGTCCCATTTTGTTATTGAAAATTCATATGCAAAGGAGTGGGTTGTTGTGAAGAATTTCTGTGCCATCTAGCATGGAGGTAAATACCAGGACAGGGCAGGTCAACAAGAGGGCCTTCGAGGAGTTGCAATTAGAAGGGCAGAGTGCTGGCTATCCATGCATACAATGTCATGATGCTTTAAACGCTCGCTACATGTACGTCTTCGTTGCACAATTATGTAAGAATAATGCAAGTAATTTTAGAAATTTACAATGTATAAAAATAAACGTATTCCTATACGCCTGCCCATGGAGGGCACCAGGGCTCGAATTTTGTTGTATATGGTAGTCCATTAAAGCAAACACAAATGTTTCAATTGTGGGATTCAAAAATATTGCCTTGGAGGACAATCTTCAAGCACTCTTTTGAAAACACTAACATTGGGGTTGACGTCCAGACACTGGGGAAATCTTGGCAGGGACTGAGCTGAGCTGCTTGGACAGGAATCACCCACAGCTGTCCTTGCCTGGAGAGATCCAAATCTGACCGTCAAACAGAAGAACAGAGGGCCCTCTAATTGAGAGTGATAATCGGCAGCCTACCGCAGGCCACATTTGTGGAAGTTAATTTGGTTTGATTAAGCCTCCAACCCGTCCATATTAAGCTTGAAGCAATATTCTAAGCGCCTGCTGGATCTCTCTAATAGGTTGAATTATGATGTAGGATCTTTTAGGATCTTTAAACTTGAAAATGTGTCTATGTATTACTAATAATTACATTTACTTTTTATCTTTAATGTACTGATTTAACTACATAATTAATACAGTCTAACACACACGTGTGCTCACACACACACAAAGTCTCAAAGTCTCAGACACACTGAAATCCCACTCTATTTTGCATATCATTTATAAAGTTTGTACTTTTATTATGATGGTCATTGCTTTAGAACACAGTTAAAACATCTCATTTTTTAAAATTTTTTATTAATTTATTCTTGTTACATCTCAATGGTTATCCCATCCCATTTATCCTCCCATTCTTCCCTCCCTCCCATTTTCCCCTTACTCCCCTCCCCTATGACTGTGACTGAGGGGGATTTCCTCCTCCTGTATATGCTCATAGGGTATCAAGTCTCTTCTTGGTAACCTGCTATCCTTCCTCTGAGTGCCACCAGGTCTACATAATTTTTTGTTATAGGAATGTTATCACCATTTTAACAATCAAATGAAGGATAATCTGCTGTCCTTGGATTTAAGGTGGAAATACTTGATGTTTCCATATTTGATGTTTCTATGGGTGACCCCACCATTGGAGAAAATTTGATCCTTGTCTGTTGGGACATCAATAGAACAATAAAGATACTTAAGGAGGAAATTGAGGACTTCAGGAGTATTTCTAAGCATCTCTCAGACCCTCTAGTGCAGAATGTTGTTTCAAAACAATGCAGTCTCAAGAAAATGCTGAAGAGTTAGCCTGCCAATATTTTTCCATTTGTTAGTTTTGCATTTGATTGATGCCTGGAGCTATTGTATAAATTTCCATAATTTATGCAAACAATGGAAAGCAAACCACATTTCAAAACCAATCCTGTTAATGACACAATAAATTCCCTTAAGCACTGGTGGCTTGACATCATTGTTTTCTTTTATAACCAGAAATATAAGTGTTCGGTTAAAGATAAGTGCACACATATAGGTTAACATTTTTACAGAATCCTCTGATAAAATTATAAGATCTTAAGTCTGGGAGAACTCAAGATCAGGACTCGTAGATGTTCAAGGGAGTAGATAAGAACACCTACTGATAAGCTCCCCACCTAGTAGAAATATACTTTTTCAGTTGTACCTTGAAAGTTCTTACCAAGCATAACGTTAACTTATCCTTTCCAAATGTAACATTGTGTTATCTTTGTCACTTTGTATCAGGTCACATTTTGATCACATTTTAAATGCATAGTATTACTCATTAGGACATCTACCACAGTTTGATTTTGATTAATTCGTGTATGAACATAATGGAGAGCTTTGTATAAATGACACATAATTCCAATATTATCCTCTATCTTCACTCTTGTAGCAATTTTTTTTATTGTTCAAGATCTAAATATTTCCATGTTATAAACACGGAATGGTGCCACAGAGTTACAGAAAGAAGGTCTCCACATGGGCTTTATGCTATCAAAGGTCACAGACACCAATGTCACAGAATATTTGCCATACTCTGCAAATGACAAGAGAATGATTTATTAGCATGCCTTCTTTAGAGCTCATTATTTTTACTCTAGAGAAAGAATTACTAGTTGGAAAATTACCACATTTGCACTCACACCTGTCTTTCTTCTTGGTTGCAAACCATTATAATCAGGTACCAGTTTAAAACTCAACAGACTCCCTAAATATAACTCACAAGATTTCTTCTCCAGTCCACAGCTTCAGTTGTGTTCATTGTGTTTGACAGCTTTAGGCAGAGGAAGGAGGGTTGTAAACTACCCACTTACTAAAACACCCACAGCGAGTTCAGTCTACCTGATTGCTCTTTCATCTTGCTCATCATGAGTCTGGATCTCTATTCTCTCATTTAGAATGAAATAATAGACATTGCATTCCCATTTCTTGTTTGAGCATCCCTGTGATTCTTTTTATGCTACTAAGAGAAGGTATAAACAGCTTTTCATACAGTTGACCCTTCCTACATCATCTCTTCATCTCTTACTTAGTTTTTCAATGTCCATAGTGTGCTGTAGTTACATTTCCTCCACGCTTTCTCTGCTATCCCACATTTTGGCCTTTATTTGTCCCTTGGATTTTCACATTCTTAGATAATCCTTCAAAGAAATTCTTCTACCCTCAGGCAGGACATGCCTTCCTCATTTATGCTCTGATACCCTCTAATGCTTTCTAGTTCACTGGCTTTTGTGTTTAGTTGTTTGGTATTCTCTGGCATCATTTAAATCAAGAATCAGCACAGCTTTTTGGATAATGGTTAAGATAGTACATATTTTAGGTCTTGTGAGTTTCATGGCCCTCTTTAATGCTATCCAAGATTACCATTAGGGAGAAAGCAGCCATAGGCAATAAGTAGGTATGTGGGTACTCCCATAGCTCATAGGCCATATCCTATCCATCCTTTCCTTAGATGACACACTCCAGGAAGCCACTGAGCATAGTTTGAAACATTATTGATGTGTATAAATCCCATTGCTAATATTTGTCATGCAAGCAGTGTCCAAGGTGTACTTCCGGGATGGATGAACTAATATGTCCACAACTGAATAAAACTTGGAATCAATATGAATCCATCATAAGGATATTTCTATATTTGCTGCTATGACTTAGGAGACAAGAATAAGGGAACAGTTATTTGACAAAGGATAATTCTCTTAAAGACCAGGTTTGCTCTTGACATGCCTGCAAGTCCCAGACAAGATGAAGGCACAAAGGTTTAAGTAATTAGTGCCTTTGGCCTGATGGTCCTTTAAGGAGAAAAAAAAATGGTTAAAGAGAAAAGGGAATTAAGGAGAGAAACCATACTTAAATATTCTGTTTCCACCTATTAGAAAAACTAGCAAAAGAAACTCAAGAGATCTTCATTTTTCTTAATGATGGGCTAAGAACAGACAAAGTAATTGGAAGAAAAAAGAGAAAAGAAAATTTCAACTAAGAGTCACAAGAAGGTTCAATTCCATGACACCTGAGGACTTCACTAGCTGCCAATTAAGCACTTAAGTTTCACTTATACAGGATTTCTTTTAACATAAAAAAAGGATCTGAGACTTCTACTCAGGATGATAAGTTGAATATACAGCAGAATGTCACTTTCTTCTCAAATGTGATTTTGTGGAAACAAATATAGCCACGATGAAAAGCAAAGGAGGAAATGCTCATATGCCAAGTACCAAAGGAAACTGCTCAGAATTGAATCCATGCACTTGGGAGAAAGGCACAAACTGCATGCCCCAGGAACTAAGATGATGGTTGACTTTAGAAACACAGTGGGATGAGACATGGTGTCAGTCATCAGAGGATATGCACCTGGCTTGCTGCATGGAGTTTGTGCTAAGAAAATAAAACTGGGACTTAGGTAAATGGAAAGTTTGAATTTTACTTTTCAGCGGCCAGGCTCTAGAGACACAATATATACATATGTGTGTGTGTGTGTGTGTGTGTGTGTGTGTGTGTGTGTGTGTGTCTGTGTGTGTATGTATGTGTGTATGTATGTATGTATATATGTATATATGTGTGTGTGTGTGTATGTGTGTGTCTGTGTCTGTGTGTGTCTGTGTCTGTGTGTGTATGTGTGTATGTATGTATGTATATATGTATATATGTGTATATGTATATCTACGGCCAGACTTGAAATTAGTGTTCCCATTCAGTTATAGAACTACTGAACTGAAAATCAAGCCTAAATGTTGATGCAGATGTGATAATACTTGTAGGGCCATGTAAAAGGAGGAGAACCAAATTCTCCCCGTATATGTGTGGGAGAGCAGGATATCAGAGAACTACAACAAAGAGGCTAATGATCCGGTGAACTCAGATTCGCATCAAGAGTGACACCATACAACAATTTGAAATTTTAAAACATTTAAGAGGATAAAACCTTAAATTCATAAAAAGAGGATTTTCAGAAAGGAAAGGCACATATCATAAATAATCAAGGGAAAGTACAGTCATTGAAATAAACAACTAAGTTTACAAGCATATAGAATGACTTAGTTAAGGATTTTATTGCTGTGAAGAGACACCAGGAGCATGGCAACTTTTATAAAAGAAAGCATAAAATTGGGGCTGGGGCTTACAGTTCAAAGGTTTGGACCATTATCATCATGGCACAGGCATGGCAGTGTCTAGGGAGACATGATGCTGGAGACATAGCTGATAAGCAGGGACCATCACACATCAGAGAGAGGGACACTGGGCCTGGCTTGAGCATTTGAAACCTCAAGGCCCACCCTCAGTGACACACCTTCTCCAACAAGGCTAAACCTCCAAGAATGTCACCCACTATGAGTCCAAGGGGCCCATTTTCATTCAAACCACAACACAGAGGAATAAATTTCTGAGATGGATCACAAAATCAAGACTTTCCAAGTATAACAACAAGAACAACAACAAGAAATAGTAGAGATAAAGTTGATCACACACACAAAAAAAGAAGGGTCAGCAGAGATGGCTAAGTGGGTAAGACCAGCCGCTACACACGAGTGAGAGCTGAGTTTGAAAGCTCAGTGTCTAGGCTGTAACGCTTAGCATGGGTTCTCACGCCTGTTGTTTCAGCATTTGCCGTGGAGAGAGTGGTTGGTCCCTGGGAGCACCCTAATGAGCCAGTCTAACTAGAACCACAAGCTTCCAGCCGGTGGGAGACCACCTGAAGGCAATGAGATAGAGAGCAACAGAGAAAGACATTCAACATCTTCCTCTTGTTTCGGCATTCCCACACACAGATGCACACTCACAAGCACTAAAAATACATACTACAGAGAGAAGGGGGAGAGAGAGGGAGGGAGAGGTTCCCATGTTACAGAAAACTGGAGAGACACACTTAAATAACAGGGCGGATATTTTCTGTGACTGAAAGTCTCTTTCTTCATACTACAACCATCTCTTGACTTCTGGTTTTTACCAAATGTTTTTGTTTGTTTGTTTGTTAATTAACACACAAAGTGATGGATTTTTAGTACATTTTTGGGCAAATCCACTTCTCTATGTCTCTTCCAGTATCCATCTGCTCCTTGTTTGTCCTCTTTCTATCCCGAGGAGCTTCCATTATACTTCCCTGTCACAATTTCCCATTACCCTCATTTTTCCCTCTTTCTCCTTTCCTTATGCTCACCCTCTCATAATCACCTTCTTGTTTCAGCACCTACACGTATACTCATACACATGTATAGATAGAGGGGAACAACTGACATCTATGATCCACGTATGAGAGAAAATATGTAACTCTATTAACCTGGAATGCTTCATTTAATATAATAATTTCTGGATTTTTTCCATTTTTTTGTATATATTATAGTTTAAGAATATAATTATGTTTTAAAGAAGCACTAATTTCTTTATCCATTCATCTGTTAATGGACATCTAGGTGGTTCTAGTGCTTTGGTCATATTAGTAGTGAAGAAATAAACACAAATGCAGAATACTCAACAATCAGATGAATAGGAGAATACCAACTAACTCTGAAAGGAGATTACAACAGTGTTAATACTAACAAAGTTTCTAAGAAACACATTCAGCCACTCAAAATCTCATGGATGTGTATAAAAATAAATTGAAGCATTAGTGAAACAAATGTTTGGTAGGATTGCTATGACTTTTAGAAGTTACCCCATCTTGAGTTCCTAGGATAACTGCAAACATGCACAAAGTATCCCCTATGACATGGCTCATGAAATACGAAAACAGTGTCACAGGAAAATATCTGAGGGGAAGAGAAGTAACTGTAAAATTAAAATATTAAATTCTACCAAATATTTGAAAATGATGTAAATTCCTGGCCATCCCTTACCAGAGACAGAAATGGAAAGATGACTTCTGCCATTATTCTGAGGAACCAGTAACATCCTGAGGTCAAATCAGACAAGAGACATAGCAAGAAGAGAAAAGAAACTAATATTCCTCATGAGCATGAATGAACATTCACAAACAAAATCTAACCATGTATAAAGTTATCATACCCAAGACTAGCTAGGATTTATACCAGGTAATCAAGGTGGCTCAGTTTCTAAGTATCAGTTAGCTCCGTGCATCATACCAATGAGATAAAGAAGAAAACAAAATGATCACTTTAACTAGTGTGGAAGAGTTCTGAACACAACTTAAGAGTCACAATTTTTACAAAGTCAAAAAAACTAAAAACTGAGAACCTTCTCAATTTGATAAACAATTAACATCCTACTTGTGGGTGAGAATCTAGAACTTTCTCCACAGCACCAGAAATAAGACAAACATACCTCACTTTATCACTCTCATTCAATGTTATCTTTCCAAGAAAGGGCAATAACACAAGGAGAGGAAATAAACTATGCATATATTGAGAAGAAAGATAAAAGATAGTGTAAAAAAATTGCAAGAATACTCCTAGAAATGGCAGGTGATCGCAGAGCTGTACAAACAAGGTCAATACACATATGTCAATTCCTTTCCTACACCCTCACAATGAAGTATTAGTATTTGACATTAAAAGCATTAACACAATTTATGATAGTACCAAAAAGGGCATAAATTTACAAAATATGTACCAAGCAACATAAGGAATATTATAGAACACACTAAAAGATATCAAATATAATCAATAGATAACCTGTGTTTATAAATAGTAAAATTTAGCATGTTAAAATTTCAGACATTCACACCTCATTATAAATTCCAGCAGGTTATTTCATTAAGATCAACAACTTGACTGGACAGAAAAAGACTTTAACGACTAACATAATATTGACGAGGAATGTGGCCATAACATGGACACCACTCCACTTAAAGAGGTACAAAAACTATAGTAATCAGGATATTGTGATATTGGTGGGGAAAAAATGGAACAAAGAGATAACTGAAACAAGACAGATATTCCAGAAGTAAGTCCAAATCATCAATCAGATAATGCTTAAAGAAGAAAAAGAGGCATTCACTGGCAAAATAGCAGATGTGAAATAACCAAAGCATCAGCTGAGAAATACTCATGCTACAAAGGAGAAAGAAAAAACTTTGCATATTCATAACTTTTTAACATTAATTCACATTTACCAAAAACACTACATCTTATCAAAAATGCAAAACACAAAACCATAAAAATGTCTAGACAGTAACAGATCTGAGTAAAATTGGGTTTAGCAATAACATTTTAGATATGATATCAAATAACTGTTTAGATATGAAAGCCAAATTAATAAGTTGGGCAACAGTAACATTAAAACCATCTAAAATGTGAAAGATACTGTGTAGAGTGCAGAAAAAATATCTAGACAAACCACTTCAAATAACGTTTGGCAAAGGATTTCACAGACGCTTATTACACATTGAGCATGATAGTCCAATTGCATGGAGCAGGCATGCTTACAACAACAGCAAAGCAAACAACCTAATACTGGCAAATATGCATCATGAGATGAACAGACACTTCTGAAAAAAGATACACATGGTAAATACGCATACAAAAAGTTACTCAGGATCATACTTCCATAGGAAACGTCAAGTTAAAACAACAAGGTGTCACATGCACCTATTAAAATGACAAAAATCCAAAACAGTGGAAAAACATATTTGGTAACCATGTAAAGAAACAGTCTCCACAGCTGCAGTGAGAATGAAAATTGGTGTACTTTAACAATGGCTTGGTAGTTTTTTTTTTTTTTTTTTCAACCCAAACGTAATTTTACTATCAAATCCAGCACTCACACTCCTTGGTTAACATGCACTCAAATGAAGCAACCTATCTTTCATACAGAAATACGTACATGGGTATTTGTAGCAAATCTGAACAGAACTGCTAAGGTTTGAGAACAACCATGTTGGCTTTTGATAGTCGGATGAATAAACAAACTGGGGGGGGGTGCATTCACACATGTGGTGCTATTTAGTATAAGGCATGGGCTGAATAAATAAAAGCATGCTCGTGGTAAAAGACTACATTAAAATATAACATTACATATAATACATCATTCTGAAAATGACAAAACCACAGAGACTGCATATAAGAAAGAAAAGGGGGGTATGGAGGTTGACTGGCTTGGTACAGCCATTGCTGTACAAGAATGAAGACCGGGTCTTTATCCCAGACCTCACACAAAAATGTTAGGCAGGGTGGTACATACTTATAATGACAGCACTGGAAAGGCAGAATCAAGGGGATTGTGGGGACTGGTAGGCAGCCAGCCTAGTCTCAGCATGAGATCTAGGACACCTACACCCTGACCCAAAGGGAGTAGACAGTGATCCTAAAGATGATAATGGAGGTTGACTTCTGGCTTCCACACATGTATAAGTAAGCACTAATCCCTGATTCCCTACACAGTTCTCTCTCTCTCTCTCTCTCTCTCTCTCTCTCTCTCTCTCTCTCTCTCTCTCTCTCTCTCCTCACACACACACACACACACACACACCACCACCACCACCACCAGCAGCACCAAACTACATGACACCCCATCAGAAAGAAAAGAAGATGAGTAAAGTGGTTGCCAGCAGCCAAAAGAGGAGGGGTGGTGAAAAAGTTGCGCATGGGAGAATTTAGTGTAAACTGCTTCTACAACAGTATAATGGTGAGTTCACAAAACTATATAATTTTTGAGACCCATATAACTAATTAAAATGAGATGGGACCAGGAAGCTTAGAAAGACTGTCATGGCTTAATGACAACAGGTAGCAATTATGTACTGTTTTCCAAAAGAAGTTCTCACCACAAAAGGATGATCGGTGTGACTTATGGAGGTGAATATGTTTTATGCAGTTTGAACATTATACTATACATGTCTCTACAGAAACATATCATACATCACAATTAAAGATTGTTTATTAATTTATTTGAAACATCCCTCAAGTAATATTCTGAGTTTGCTGGTAAACCCATCCACATCCGTGTAAATATAAACGATAATATCAGTTGCTTTCTGGACCTAGAATAGAAATTCAGCTTTTAGTTAAATCTGGTTGATAGCCTCAAGTCAAGTCTTCTCAAAGCAGCAGCAAGCAGTGTAGCTGTTGGGGGATGGGAGGAATGGCATGGACGGATGCTTAAGAGTCAACATCCTCCAGGGGCACATGATGGTGCACACCTTTAGACACACCACTCAGTAGGCAGAAGCAGGTAGATCTCTGTGAGTTCAAGGCCAGCCTGGTCTACGGAGGTAGTTCCAGGAACCCTGTTCTGAAAACCAAAAAGAAAAAAGAAAGAAAGGAAAGAAAAAACAAAAACAAAAAAGGTAAAATGTGAGAAAAAACAAAACAAAAAATGTCTGTCTTTTTTGTAATATCGACCATATGTATTGCTAACTGCTTCAGATTATAAAACTAGTAATAGGAAAACAAAAATAACCCCTCATTGGTTCTGGGTCTTTTGTAATGTGCATACAAATTTTAAAGTTCTTTGAAAAATTAAACACAAAATTTACTTTCTTTTAATGAATTAAGTCCTATAATGTCCTTGAGCGGTATCAAACATTTCATTCATGATGTTACCATGTTCTCGTAGATGATCTCTCCATAAACACACACACACACATACACACACACACACACACACACACACACACACACACACACGTGGCCTGTGTGTGTGTGTATGTGTGTGTGTGTGTGTACCTACATATGTGGCTTATGTATCTTTGTCTAAGTGACAGAAAAATAATATATTACAATAATATATCTAATACATTAACAGGTATTTTGATGCCAAAAATAAGTTAATAACATGTGAAAACACCAAGTCAAAAATGAGTAATTTGGGTCTTTCAATATGAAATTTGGGCCTACACAATACCCTGTTGTTGAAAATATTTTTTAACTGGATACAGTTCTTTCTATCTAAAGTTCTGTTTCAATAAGCACTATCACTTGGATTTCTATGTATATACTAAACCTCTATAGAGAATTTTATTTTTGTTTTGATTTCTTCCTTTTATTGTAATTGTAGAGATTCTTCTCTTTCATAGAATTTTTAGGTGTCCCTTCTATTCCTTCCTAAACCTTTCTTTTTCTCTGGCTTCAATATAGATCCTTTGCTCTAGAACATACAGCGACTATTTTTCTTTATTTTGAGATTATAATTTAATTACAGCATTTGTTCCTTTTCTTTCCTCTTTCCAAACCTTCCTGGAGGAGGAACAAAGGATATGTAGAAGACCTGCCTTGAGGAGGAACAAGGCCACCTGGCAACACGCATGAGCAGAAGCGGGACTTCATGTAGAGTCAACTGGAGCCAAACCTGGACATGCCCAAGCATGCCCAGAGACTGACTGCCCAGAGTCTGGTAAATCATGATGGGAACCAAGGAGGAGGAGCCACTGGAAACAAAGGAACATATGTGAGCAATGATAGAGTACATTAAAGTACTCAGATTTAAATGTTTGGATTTTAGACATTATTATTTGGGGATACTAGCAAGTACACAATGAGATATTTTAGTGAAAGTTTCTACATATAAAGACAAACTGTAATTCTTCATGTGAAAATTATGAATGCCAGATGAAAGCAATTTATGCAATACCTTTAGTATGTCTGTATTTTTTTTTATAAAATAAAGAAAAGCATCACACCTAATGTAAACATGTTTCTGTCCATGTATTTTCTCATTTTAGTAGTCATCCTTCATGTTGGCATTTAGGTGAGATGCAATGAAAATACAGTAAGAAACAACAACAACACATACACACACTCTCTCTGTCTCTTTCATTTCTAGGTTCAGCATTTCCTGAGATTGTTGAACTACAATCTTTGTTTCTAACCAGATTTCATTTGGCTACTCTACCATCCATGCTTGAAACAGCTATGCATGAAAGCAGCTATAAGAGAAAATCAGAGAGAAAACAATAAAGTTTTGCTAAGGACAGTAAACAGAGAGGCAGCTCCCTGCCTAGGTGGAAAGGATGCTAAGCAAGCAGAGCTAAGCAACCCTGACCAGGAAGAAGTGATGAGTATGTCAGAGGTTTTGATTGTCCACTTGTGACAATCTGCAGAACCAGAAGGTCATTTAAACTTTAAGACATAAATTGTAACGATTGCTAATAGATAAGACAAACTCCTTATCTTACTCCATAGATACAAAAACTGAACTATAACTTTTATTGTGGTTTTGTCTTGTTACTTTCTATAATACTGTATTTCAAATCTCCTTTCAACACTGTAAGATACAGCTAGGATTTCTTTCCAAAATTATAGTTGAAAACTTGCTTATTCTTCCATTCCTATATTTACAAGTTGAGATAAACAATCCTTTGGAAGGAAGCAAAAGATCTGCTTACGGTTGTGTTTCTAGCTCTCACTGCACTTTGGCATAGAAGTTTGACATGAATCCTTCAACCAGGCATTCAAACCCAATGCGAAATGATCATGGAGAAATTCACTACTTGTCGCAGATGAGAAAGAGCCAGCATTCATAATCGTTTCTTCAAGCTTCACCATTCAAATTTGAGAACAGCACAACACCTCAAATTAATATAGTTTTAAATACAAATATTAGAGAGTTACAATGAGTGCAATTTTGGATAGAGGCCTCTCAACTATTTCTCAGCTTATACATTCTTAACGTATATATACAAATAAAATTATACTGACTTGGCATCCCCAAAGAAAGCAGGTCAGCCTTCAGAGACAATGCTTTCTAGTTTTAGAACCAAGGTGGATTTTTAAGTCCGCCTTCATCTGAAAAGCACTTAGCATGCTTGACTTGATTTCGAGATGTGCGAGCATGAACTGCTGTTTCCCTTAGCAACTCAAAAAGAGGAAAAAGCAGAACACAAAAATTTCTTTGAAAAATAAGCTTACACCCTCAGCAGTGAAGAAAACAAGCGTAATTTAAAACATACATATAGGGACTGGAGAGGTAGCTCAGCAGTTAAGAGCACGTGCGGCTCTTGAAGAGGATCTAGATTCTATTTTCAGGTCCCACCTGGTGGCTCACAATCATCTGTAGCTTCAGTTCCAGCGCATATTAACTCACTCCATGGGTGCAAGTCACACATGTGATGCCCACACATACATGCAGACAAAGCACTCCTACACATAAAATATAATAAACACATTTAAAAATAAAAATATTTGAAAGATTTGTATTTATAAACCAATTACAGCTAGAAAGTAAAATCTGCCTCTCCTATATACAGGATAAATCAATAGTGACAGGACTGCTTTTAAGGGTAACAGGCAATAAATACCCAAAACTTTGCAAGACCCCCCAACCTTCTTCCTCTATAAACCCTACTAAATTCTTATCCTAGCCACAGTTAAAAAAGAAAAAAGACAAAACACAAAGAAAACAAGCAAACAAAAGATACAATCAAACCACAAATGCTAGCATTACCAGCTTGCCTCTTGCCTACTAAAAAAAATTTAAGGCCTCCCTTTCTCACTTAACAACCCCATAATCTGCCCAGACCAATGGCTACACTTCTCGCTTCTCACCCTCTCTGCTCTCCAGTCTCTCACTTAAACTGTTGTAATCCCACTGGCCTGCTTTTTTTTAAATAAAGGAAAACGTTTAATTGAGCTGACTTACAGTTTCAGAGGTTCAGTCCAGTATCATCTGGGTGAGAAGCATGGCAGCATGCAAGCAGACATGGTGCTGGAGGAGATAGGAGTTCTATGTCTTGACTCACTAGGAGCAGTAGGAGACTGTCACACTGTCCTGTTTTAACAATACATTTTTTTCCTTTTCTCTACTAATGTGAATTTTAGTAATCAGTATTCAACTGTTCTACCATTGTATTTCTTGAATAAATGTCATTTGAACCTTTTGTGTAATTTTTCCTATATGCTTATGTGTTGGATTCCTTATCTTCAAAGCTTTATGATCTCTCTGCTTTCTGAGGATTTCATTAGGGAGACTCCCACCCTATGCATTTGCATCAGCCATTACCTTCCCTTGCTCCAATTTCCTCCCAAGTACCCCCAGGACTTGTTCCCTCATCCTCTTCCAATATTGATTCTGCCTTTTCAAGCAGGACTTCCTTGACATAGGACTAAAACTCTAAGATTTCCCCTTTCATCCTTCTCCCCTTCCTGCCTCAGCCTGTCCAGGTGCTCACTAGCAGATAGCATGCTGCATGTGTTTACCTATCTACTATCTGCTTTACTCCACTGAAATATTTCCTATTTTGCCTAGCCCTGGATACCTAGTAACAATATTCAATAAATATTCATTAAATTAATAAATATTTACTGGATCAAAGATAAGTAAGGAATTAATAACTCTGTGAGGGAAAACAGTTAATTGTGACTTGGATTCCAAAAATACAGTTGATGATCCTTGTCAGTGGCTCCCAGTCTCATGAGATGATTGAAGGATAGCTTGAATTGGGGGCCCCACTAAAGAGAAAGCCATATGACTAGGATGAAGGACCTTGCAATTCCAACTAAGGAAGGGGTTTAACCAAACTTCACAACTTTCCAGAACAGAACAAAGGTTCTCTGCTTCTTAAACCTTTTAAAATAAAATTACTCCAGAGTAAGAATGTATGTGTAATTTAAGCCCAGGTAGACAGCCTTATCCTCCAGGTATTAAGACTCTTGGTTTTTCTTTGGTGTCACCTTCCCTAGCATGCACCAAGCTCACTGATGCAAAACCACAACTCTCGTCTTGTAGAGAGTGAGATAGTATATTCTAGAGTCAAGACTGACCATAGCCTGGGAATACAGATTCAGGTTATGCCAAATAGCAAGTTCACCATGTAACAGTCATGAAGTCTTTGTAATTGCAAAACAAAGATAGGCATATGTCAAGACACTTGCAAATTACTTCAGTGGAAACATCAGGTAGGCAGTTCACAGCTTTTGCTCGACATCTCAGATGCCTATCTGGTGACATGTGCTGCACTTGTGTTGGTGGAAGCTAGTGATCTGGTTATTGATGCATCCCCAAAGGCGTCATGTACCAGTCAGATGAATTTCAGGTCAAACTCCGAGGTGAACAATGAGTGGCTACTACATGTGTGAAAGTAGCCAACGATAACTTGGTTCCAGACCTGTAATAGTCCAGGTCTCCACAGCCACAAGACTCTAACCAATCAGCACCGACTAACCTTCAAAAAACGTTGCGGCTTTTTCCTGAGACCATCAGTTCACATTATCCAGAAGCCCAACTACTTTTGAGCAACCTCATCACATCCACCATCCCAAATGCACTGCAGTCTATAGCTGAGATCTGCATTAAGTTCCAACAGAGAGCCTGAGCTTCTGCTTCTGCGTGCCTTAGCCTCGCTGGGCCACCACAGCTACAGTGGCCTTTGAAATCTAAGTCCTCTTTATGTAGAGGCCGGCTACACCTCTACCCTCACGTGCCTCCTTCCAGTACTTGGGGGCCACACTGTTCTTCCTGCCATTGAGGGAGATTAACAATCTGACATCCAGGCTGTTAGCATCCATGCCCCTTGTCTCTTGAAAACATAACGGTCCAGATGTACAGGTGGATTACATCCTCACAACTTCCACGTTAACCACCTTAGAGCTGCTGTCCTGAAAATCCAATGGGGGGAAAAGCTTCTCTTATTCTTTATGTCTACCAAGGCTTTTTTTATATTTTGTACCCCTCATTTACCAACATTGCCACCGATGTATCTATTTCTGTACTCTACCCACTCTATTTATTCCCTGCAACCATAGTAAAACCAAGTACAGGTAGGATTTGTGTTGTATTACAGAGGTAGGGGTTGAATGTAAGATTTTTCTGGGGTGAAGGTGAAGTTCATCTTAGTCGCTCGTCCTAGAAATAAACAGTCTGAATGTGAAGATTTACAGCCCTCAGAGGCCAAACAATTCGTATCTGGAGGAATATTTTTTTTTTCATTTCAGCCAAGGGAGAAAATATTTAAAACACTGAGAATTGCTCCCATCACAGCGGCAGCCGAAGGGACCTCTTTGGGTGCCGCCTTAGTCAGCACAAAGCTGTCTCAACACAAGCAGCTAAAATAAAGGGGAATGAGAAGATACACAAAATCTCCCACCGAGTTTCCTTCTTGTCTGTATTTAAAAGAACCGTGTTTATGAACTTTCAATTTTTTTTCCTTTTAGAAAACTGTGCACTTACTAAAAGAGACTGAAATATTTAGGAGGAAATCACACATTAAAATTCCCCAAATCTCTTATAAGGAAGCATTTTCTAATTCTATACAGCACACAAAATATTCATCTAATCGCCGACTACATTATAACTTCTTATATTTGAGGTAATAAAAAGGGAATTAAGTCCCATGTTTTCCATACTAATTCATATCTATTTTAAAAACAGATCAGGGAATTTGAATACTATCCATATTCATTGTGTGTTCCTTCCTAAATTGCTGTTTTTCCGTATTCTAATTTTTAAAATAATAAGTCTATGTGTTCTAGTTTCCAAGCATGAATAAAAAGTTTTGTTCAAGTAGTTAAGGAAAGTTCTGAGACTGTAAAATGCCAAGCTCCCATAAAGAACATCATTTAAAGAGAGGCAGGAATATCTAAAAGCGAAAACGTAGATGACATTTAAAATACTGACGTTCCCAAATCTTTAGGCACTCTCTCCCATCAGTGAGAGACTTTTCTACTAGAATGGAATTTCTAATGGATTCCTCACTGGAAAAGGAGACCTAGAAGATGTCAGCCTGTGCCAAGTATCCAGCATGAGGGATATCTCCATGGTACACATCAATAGGCAGCCCTGGTGCAACTCATCTTCGTCGTCATTTCACAGGGGTGATAACACCATGGCTCCAGAACTGCATCATTCAAGCTGTAGTTGTATAATCTCATTTAACGACAACAACAAAACCAATGCTTTTGAAATTCATCTTTAAATAAATTTCAAAGCATTATCTGTATATTCTATTAAGCTCTTTTCCTTGATGGTTTGTTTGTGGTTGATGATGTTTGTATGTTATTGCTGCTGAGGGTTTAATCCAGGTTCTTGCACATGCAGAGTAAGGGGTAACTCCCTGTAAGGAGTAACTACCCTGAGTTACACGCTCCTTGAATTTCTTTATTTTGACCTTTCCTACTACTTGTCAAACGATAATGCACGGTATCATTACTTTTTCACCATTTCACTTCTAATGTATAGAAACAAATTAAGATCATAAAAAAACTGGAAAGCAAAAATCCACTTACTTGAATTTGCTCTGTGAAAGCACTGTGGGCAATCAGGCACAGCAATACAACAGTAACTTTAAGCTATAGTCGGTGGTGACCTGATAGCTACACTGCTGTTACTTCTGACAGATTCTGTAGACTTCCAGAATAAATGTCCATTCTTCCTATAATTCTAACCTGGGACTCCTCTACCATGTTCAGCTGTAGGGCATCACAGCTACGTTGCAGATGGAACAGACACAGTCTCTTCTCTCCAGGATTCCAGCCATCACTGTGTAACTGCATGTGCGTATACACACACACACACACACACACGCACGCACGCACGCATGCACGTTCGCACGCACACACACTTCTCATTGCAGATGCAGTTTTCTGAGTCTTTTCAAAGGAATGGAATGAGAAACTGCAGTGCTCTTTCTGCCACTTGGCAAAGCAAAGGTTATGCATGTTTCCTTTATTCGATTCAAATGTTATCCTTTTTGGATGAAGAGCTTCTATGCAACTTGATTAGGAGAAGTGTCTGCCTGCAGGAATTCTCAGAAAAAAAAAAGAATTGTTTTAAGTGGGTGTTTCCTGCATGGGAAAGGCTTATGATGATGCACTGTCAATTTTGAAACTGCGCAGTTTTGAAAAATTCATGACCTCAAACATCACAATGAAAAGCCCTTTGGTGAACCACTCTGCCTACACCACAAAGCTTGGCCTGGAGTAGCACATACTTTTGGCTACATTTACATCTCTGGTTAATTTTTTAAATGTGGGAAATATATAATTATGCATTTAAAGAAATGAACACTGATGCATATTGCTTCAGCTTGAGAAAAGACTAGGAGCAAATTTCATCTCACCACAGTATGCATACAAAAACAAACTGTGCAGTGATCAGCGAGGGGATTTGAAATGCACGTTGTTCACAATTTTCTGTGCATCCACAACTCCTCCCATGGCCATTAATGAGAATTACTCAAGTGTACTTAGAACAAGTAGGCATTTTGATTATGTGCTTGCACAGTCAAGCAATAAATTTACATATTCTCAACTCCGGTTTATTATTTTAGTGTTAGTTTTTTTTAATCGCCCATATATTACAGACTGAAATAAAAAAATATGTAAGAGGGAGACATTAAGTAGCTCACGATGCATTTTACTAAATGTTCCTATTTTCCCTAATCACTTAGGCCAATCATTTCTTAGCTCCTCTTCTCTACTGAATGGGGATCTACTGTCAACAAGTAGAGAGAAAAATCCAAAGATGACCCCAATGACCCTCCACTGCTCACCTACTGGTCTAGTACAGCCGGTGAAGCAGATCTTCACGTACTTCTTGGCATGTACAGCTTTGCCGGGCGGTTCTCTATCTGAGTGGGATCTGCCTTTGTTTGCAAAACCACTGCTGTACTGACAAAAGACCTCCCGATAATGTCCACCAGGGAGACAGAGTAATAGAAGGAGGATGCAATCAACACAATGGCCCAGCAGCTGTTCTTCATAGAACTGGAAAACAGGGAGCTACATGGACCAACGACCTCTCTCCAGCTGGGAACTGTGTGATACGTGGGAGGCTTTTACCAACACTGTTTGTCTCAGCGTTTGGATTTTGTGGTTGTTGATGGTGTTTTGTGGATATTTTAAAGATTCAGTAGAATAGATTATTATGAAACTCAGTCTTCTTCCTTAATCCGACCATAAAATTTTGAAAATTAGATTTTCTCTCAGATCCTCTGAGTACTTTGAGCATGTTTTTGCTTTTGTTTGTTTGTTTGTTTGTTTTATTTTCAATTTCACATGATATTTGAGCTGTGGTTCAATTTTAAGCATTTTCATAGTGGAAACAGATATAAGGACTGATTTCTAAGCAATGTGTGAAGAGATAACAGGAGTAGTGGAAAATGTGTGTGATACTTGAGAGATAAAACCATTCTGAACAGTTAAAAGAAGTGACCTTTGACTTGCATTCAGGTAAAGAAAAATATGCAGTTCCTCTCAGACTTCTGGGTTCTCTATTTAATTTCTCAAAATTCCACACAAATGGCTAACCTCTGACGGAGTAGAGGTCAGCCACAGGATGACTGAGGGGGACACAAAGCTGTGGCTCTGATGTAAGGGAATGCTGCATATTAATTTATCTTGGTGTGTCCTCTGGGACGGATGACTGGTAATAATCCTCTGACTGCTGTTCCAAATCAGCATTTCCCAGTCGCATCTGACATCAGATTATACAGGTGGTTGAGATATTATACCAGAACTGCCGATGGTACTTGGATAACTCACATGAAGTGTGCACGCAGAGTACAGACACATGCTGGTGGATGAGTCTGAATGGCTCCCAGTGATTCCCATTCATTATTCTAACAACATCTAAACGCCATTCACGAACTGTTACATTTGGATTTGTGTTCCTTCCTCGCCACATGCTGTGGATATGAGTGACTCTGCTGAATCTGTTTGCAGGCTTAATGCTTTGCCACTGACGCTTGCTACCTTGGACCCCAAGCAGCATGATGAAAACACTAACTCTCAATCTTCTCAGCCACATCTGCCTATCCCAGGCTCCTCTGTAATTATAGGGTAGGAGAAGAACCGTTACTGGAAAGACCCTTCCTAGCAAACCACTAGTTTTCTCAGCTTCGTATATATTAGTTGTATTAGAATTGGCAATGGTTGCCAGTTTTCCAAGACAAAAGGAAAAATCATGAAGGAAGTAGGTCACTGGGAATGTGTTTTTGGGGCCTATATCTTGTTCCCAATTCTTGCCTGGCCTTTTGTTTGTTTCCTGTCTGTGATGAGGGGAAATTCATCTATAAGAAAATATCAACCACAAAAAGGCTGTCGCGATGCACCTGTTCCTAAGAGTTTGAAGATAATGAAGAAATTAAGAGAGTCCTGAGCACATATAAATAGGTTCCCATTTTTCGTTTTATCTCATTCTATGTCAACTTCATGCACTAGGCCTAGAAAGACTGATTATAAACCTTGGGTAGTCAGACACACCTCAGAGAACATCCCGATTCTTCAACTCCCTGGTTACAGTTTCTTAAGAATGCAAACAAGTTAACCAAAGACATAGTTTTGTCACTTGCCAAATGCCAGAGTTCTTACCTTCTGAAATTGTTTTGAAAATTAAGTGACATAGTGATTAAAAAATTAGACTGGAATGTGAAACTTTTCTATAAAGTGAGAGTTCACTGAATGGTGTTATATGTTGCCTTTTGTTAGGTTAATTTTAAAAGTAAAAATTTTCAAGCCCATTAAAGTTAAATAATTAATGGTAATGGAATCATAGTGGCCCCTGTTAAGGGGACAGTCTCTTTGTAACATACTGAACTTGAACCAGTCTCTGGAAAGAAGAGAGTAGGTTTTGGATATGAACCATGCTTGAGGAAATGTCTTAAATGTTTCAATGCCAACTAGACAATCCATCATTTAAATGTCACTGGGTCATTAGGGATATAACTAATCAATAGGCCAAGTCACTTACAGAGTCATAATTTGGTAATATTGGTAAATGATAACCCTTTCAAAGCTGTGGCTTGGTTGAAGGAAGTAGATCGCTGAAAATGTGTTATTGGGAGCTATCTCTTGTCCTGAGTTCCTCTCTGTCCTTTTGTTTATTTCTTGTCTGTGATGGGATACCCAACTCTAGTCCACCGTGCTCTCCCTATAATGGTGGTCTGTGTCATCACAAGTCCATGCACAGTGAAGACAAGTAATTCTGGGCTTTGAAACTCTGAGACAAAACCAAAAGCCTTGTTTACTTTCCACTGTTTCTCTCACTGCAACAAAAATCCTGACTTAGTGCAATATATTTCATTTAAGATGACAGAGCCCTGTTGCAACTCCTACTCAGCCAAAACAGTTGGCTCATTCTGGGTTACTTCCTCCTTTTATGCATCTTTTGGATCCCCTTTTCCCTACAAGGACTCTCAAGATGCAACACCAACAAGACTAACACCAGATGCTGTTCTCACACTTTAAGGCTGTTTTCTTACTTAGGCAGTCCACAGTGGGGAACTCCCCTGTGTATAGTGTAACTCATCAACACCATGACAGACACTGGGAGAGAAAAAGACAGACACAGCCATGTTAATGAGAGGAGAAACGTTAGATTCACTGGGACTGGCAGGTGCTATGACAGAGGAGTGAGTGGTACAGACAAGTCCTTCACAGACCTCTTAGTCCGTTTTGTGATAGTATGAGATAACTACGTAATTTCACCCGAGCAGTCATTTTCTGTCTTGAGGTTCTGAAACCAAGAAGTACAAGACAGAAGAAAAAGCGTGTTTCAAGGTCTTTCCTGATGTGTCATCCCATGATGAAAGGACAAAAAGAGGGTGAGAAGAAGCTACAAGATGACTTAATTTGCCTTTTTAAATTTAACTTCATTTGTTAATGTATTCATTTTACATCCTGATCACAGCCCTCTCCTCGGCTCCTTCCAATCTCACTCTTCCTCCCTCTATCCCGCTATGTCCCTCCACTAGTCCTTAAAGAGGAGGAGCACTTCTCCCCTATCCATTGATGCCAGCCTACCAAGTCTCATCAAGACTGCCTACATCCTTTTCCTCTGTGGCATGGTAAAGCGGCTCCCGCAATGGGCGCAGAGTCCATGGCAGGGATGGCCCTTGCTCCCCTTACTATGAAACTCCTAATGAAGACTGAGCTGGCTATCAACTACATCTGAGCCGGGGATCTAGGTCCTCTCTATGCCTAGTCCTTGTTTGGTGCATCAGTCTCCACCAGCCCCCTGGGTCCAGACTTGTCTTTGTTAGACTTGTGGAGCTCCTATACCCTCTAGGTCCTTCTATTCCCTCCCCCCCCCCCCCCCGCCCCAACACTCTTCCAAAAGGCTCCTTCCCTCTGCCCTCTGCCAGAAGATTCAGCTTCTGCTCCAATCCCTTGTTGGGCGGATTCTTTGAGAGGACATCTATGGAAGGCTCCTGTCCAGTTCCCTCTCTTCAACAGAGTAGTGAAGAACCTATGACTGTGATGATGGCATCAATCTATTTAGGAAACAAGAGTTCCTGTGGCTAAGAGCCTCATAATTGCCTCACTTCCTATATGTTATAACGACAGCTAAATGTCAATAAGAGCTAAACACAACCCCAGTTGACTAAGTTTGACCTAGAGGGAGAAAGAAACATAAATGTAAACACAGAGAGAATTGCAATGATCTTGGGAGAATCAGTTTACTTCAGAGTCTCAGTTATGCTACTCAGAATTTAGAGTTACCTAAGGCAAATGCATATTAGCTGGGAAAATATAACATTAATGCACTAAAATTGTCATGGTAAGTATACCAAAGGCCTAAATATAAAAGGAAAATCATAAGCCTTTCAGAAAAATTAGACTATTTAATAATTTTGTGCATAGGCAGATCTTAAAAACAGACCCTTAAAAGCCAGAAAAGGAAATGCAGGTGCATTTGGTTTTATTGGAGGTAAAAGATATGGCTACCAAACCCAACACTCAGGTGAAAAGATTAAAAACTAAGAAAACACATTTTTACAACATAAAATATAACAAATGTTCAGGAAACTTCTGAAATATGTAAACTTTGTGTTACAAATGTGATGAAACATCATGAAAAGATGTTTTACATGTTAGAATATGCATACACAGTGTCAATAGTATAATTGTGCAAAATTTGAAAGGAGAAAAAGCAGGAAACTCAGGGCAGCAAGTAGCCAAGAAGAGACTTGATACCCTATGAGAATATATAGGGGGAGATAATCCCCCTCAGGAACAGTCATAGGGGAGGGGAATAATGGGAAAATGGGGGGGAGGGAGGAATGGGAGGATACAAGGGATGGGATAAACATTGAGATGTAACAAGAATAAATTAATAATAAAAAAAAAGAAAAGAAAAAGCAGGAAACTTTTAACATTTGTCTAATAATATCATGAAATCTTTAAACACCAGCATCATTTGGCAATAATAAGAGCTTAGATAAATATTTACTTCATTCAGTGTTGGTAAGGTCATACATTATTTGGAGGAAAGGTTATTATAAACTATTTACTAAACTTAAAATACATAGCCGTTATCCCCATAATTCTGCACTTGAAAAGTATCCTTTATAAACAAATATAGAAGTATGTCTATATATATATATTATACAAGCATCTATATATGTATACACACACACACACACACACACACACACACACACACACACACACACCCATGGTAGCACTATTTGCAGAAGAAAACACTTGAAATCACATGAGTACTCACTTTATAGGATTTTTTAAATTGCATTGTGTTCATTCTATATAATCTTCCAAAACTCTCAAAACAAATTTTTACAAATTCATTTTTGTAAATGAACATATTTTAATATATTATTGATTATAAGCAAGCTAACTGAAAGTATCCATCATCACAATATTTATGTAGTGTTGCCTAAGTAAAATAGTTCTTGTATAAGCAAAGAGAATTAAAACAAAAGGTTATACTTTAAACAAATTCTACTTATAGGATTAGAGACATAAGAATAGAAGACAAGATAAAAATCCAACTATGATACACTTATACTCTTTGGATTTTTGCTGAGAATGAATAACTTAACCTTAGAATGATTTGATATAGTACACATAATATTGAACTTGAGCCAAAGTATTACCAGAAAAAAAAAAACAAACCACACAAGAGAGTGATTTGTTTTTTTAATGCATAGAAACAGAACACAAGGCATGGACTTTGAGCTGAAAGTTAGCAAAAGATATTACAATAAAAGATTCATTGGTTAATGAAAAGAGACATACAGGATACAGACCTGGGTCTCTCATTGACTTCACAGATGTTTTCTATCGTGAGGTAATTCTACTTGTAAGTGTCCCTCCTCAAAGTATTATAAACCCACAAAAATAAAGAACATTTATCATTTGAAGAACATTAAGTTGTTTCCACTTTGTGCCTTTATGAATAGTATAGGAGTGAACATTTCAGAGCGAGTGTCTGTACAGTAGGATGTTGCGCCCTTTGGGAATATGCCGTAGAATAATGCATCCAAGCCATATGGTAGATCAATGTTTTGTGTATATGACAGTTCGCCACATTTATTTTCATAGCTCTCACTCATCATCAAAGACATCTTTTGGCAGCAGAGAGAGACCATTACAGATATCCACAACTGGTGAAAATGTAGAAAACGAATCACTATGGGGTGACCAACCACAATTTATGGTAACTTAATTATCTACACTGTACTTGTACAAGGATTAGCAAACATCATGGGAGAGGAGGAGAAGAAATTTAAAAACCCAGAGGACAAGAACATCTGCTATGCTGTAGTATTTATATGTGACAGAGAAACTGCACCCATGACATTACAAAGATATAGTTGTTAACCCTTTCACCCATACCAGTTGACAGGCTAAAGTAGGAGGAGGGAAAATGGGATGAGAAAGGGAGAATGAGTCTTTTCCAGGGATGAGCTCCATAGTAGGTTATTTAATTCCAAGTAGTCAGACCTAAAAAAATAAACCCCGGAGAAATACTAAATAGACTCAGCAGATTGTAATGATATATACATATATTCATAAACACATACATATGTAACAATAATTAAAGGTCATATATGCATAAGGTAGAAGGTATGAGGACAAGGAGGACTTGGAGGAGTGAGAATGAGGTGTGGAAATAATATGAATATAGTGCTCGCATATTAAAGCTAAAGAAAAATTAAATTGAAGATATCATATTCACCCAAATAAGGAAAATTCAAATTAAAGTGACAACTCAGATACACAACTTGCCTGATCATAAACTTCTGTTATCATCAACAAAGCTGATAGTAACACTCTGATTGTGTGAAAAGGGGCAATATCCTCATATCTCAGAGGGATATTCCTTATATCACACTTCCAGGAAAACATAATGTAAAGATATTCACACAATGGACATGTTCCTGTGTTCATGGATATTCATGACAGAATCTTTATACTTGTAAAGAGTTGTATATCTTAATCAGATGTAAAAAAATCTAAATAATTTCACAGAAATATATATATATATATATATATATATATATATATATATATATATACACATACTTAGATAGATTCACAGGCATTTATTTACTACATAGAGACCATACGAGCTTCTCACTACTTCAGAGAAAGAAACAAATTCATTAGTACACTGGGCACATTCCTACATGTCTTGTTATTTTACAAGCAACAGGTTAAGCATTACTCAATCCCACACATTTAGATATTTCTGATGTAATTCAATGTGATAATAATATAATTTCTCTAAGACCTCCACACCTTTTAAAAGACTGCAGCGGTTACCGAGAAGAGACTTGATACCCTATGAGCAGATACAGGGGGAGGAGGTCCCCCTCAGGAACAGTCATAGGGGAGGGGAGTAAGGGGAAAATGGGAGGGAGGGAAGAATGGGAGGACACAAGGGATGGGATAACCATTGAGATGTAACAAGAATAAATTAATAATAAAAAATTAAAATTTAAAGAATGCAGCTTCTGTATTGCTATTCTTTATCTATATATCCATAAACTATGCCCATTTTTGAAAGCTAGACTTAGAAAAACTGGTTTATAATTTAATACAAAAATGTATACTCATTGTTAATTTCACAGTTGAACCTTCAGTTCCCAGTATTACTTATAACTATCTGAAGTTATATATCTGTTTCTTGGTTTAATTATCTACTTGAATATACATTATAGGAGGATAGGTGCCAGATCTCTCCTGCTTTATCTCATAAGTATCAGTGTTTCTTATCAGTACTGAATAGATGAATTACATCATACCACCTATAAAAAACACATAGACAAACAGAATTTGTGTTATGAAAAGAAGAACAGGGGGAAATATGACATAGAATGCCTTCTTTTAGTGAATTATGTTGTTCCCATCCTGACTCCCTTTACCAGGCTCATGAACCTTTATCTCAGGCATGGTACATGCTTGCTGATAACAGCTCACAATTTCTGATTTTTTTTTCAGAGAGTAACTTTGAGTACATAAGAATCGCCTTGCTCAAGAAATGACTTGTCCAACCCAGGGCAATTCACAATGGAAGCCCATCCAGTTTGTACTTCACGGCAACTCTGAAGCAGCACTCATGCTCTAGAGCTCAGCAAGAAGTATGCCTAAAGCTAGATTTCAAATGGCACATCTGTGCTCAACACCTCACTACCCTGTTATAGACTGACCTACTTTTCTTATCTTAAAAGCTCCTAGAGCCCTAGCACTAAAGCTACAGGACGGAGCAATAAGTAAAGGGTATCTGGGTAGATGCACTTGGGAAAATTAAAAAACCTAGTTTTTGCCCAAACTTCTTGCCCTGGGTCAACATTCCTGGCAAAGGAGATTTCTTCTCCAACCAACCCCTGTTTAAAAATTAGTCAGTATCTCACTGGCAGTTTCTCTACAGACAGTAACTGTACTCTACTGGATTCACCAAATCTTTTTACCTGACCACCAATAAGAAGTCTGTTCCTTCATAGTCCAACTTATCAAATCTGGACCTTCTAAGAAAGGAAAAGAATTGCAGGTGGAAGTGTCTGTAAGCATGTCCAGTTGTAACAAGAGGAACTCAACTGTTGACCAAGAGTTGATCTTGAGAATCCTGGATCTAGAGTGAAGTTACAGGCAGATGTGCATGCTTGTCGCTTTTAAGTGTCATCTTTCACCACAGGACATTTACTACTTGACAAAGCCATAAAGAGTTCTGAGATGCTCTTCAGGTGACTGGATGCTTGGAGAAGTCTCAGGTCATTCTAAGTTGTATAGAGCATAAAAGCTGTTGTGATATATTATAGGGAGATGAAAAGATTCATTAAAAATATAACAATGGAAGGGTCATCTGAGAACAAACAGTATAGAGCTATGTTCTGTGAGAAAATGGTCCATTTATCAAGGCGATAAGTAATGTATTGGTGAAAGATAAAAGGATGTTGATGAACAACCTAACCTCATGGCAACTATCCTCTGCAGATTGAAGGGATAATAGAGTTGAAAACAGAACAGAAAACAGCAGGTAGGACAATGGAATTCAGAACAAAAGGATCAAATAGCCAGAATGGTCCAGTGAACATGAAATAGGGAAGAATTAAAAACAGGGAAGTTTGCCTGTCAGAAAGGTATAAAACTAGTTAATACAACTTGGAATTTTTGGAGAAAGGTGGATACTGAGCTAATTGAGCTATTATTGAATATAACAGTCCACTGTGTAGAAACTGTCTTAGTATTGCTATTGCTGTAATAAGTCATGACCAAACACAACTTGGGAAGGAAAGCATTTATTTCAACTTAAAATTCTAAGGGCATACTTGGTCACTGAAGGAAGCCAAGAGAAAATCCAGGCAGGAACATGAAGACATAAACTGATTCCAAAATGATGGAAGAGTGCTTGTTGCTAGCCTGTTTCTTATGGCCTGCTCTTCTTGCTTTCCATGGGTGGCACCACCCAGAGTAAGCTGGACTCCCCTACATTAATGATCAGTCAAGAAAAATGACAACAGGTTTTCTGAAAAAAAAAAAAAAAAACAAATATGCCATGGAATTTCCTTTTTTGTTTTTCTTTCATATTCTTGTTTTTCAAGACAGGGTTTCTCTGTGTAGCCTTGGCTTTCCTGGATTCACTTTGTAGACCAGGCTGCCCTCGAACTTACAGAGATCTGCTTACCTCTGCCTCCCATATTACTGGGAATACACGTGTGCACCACTGTTCCTTGCTGGGGCATTTTCTTAATGAATACACCTTCCAAAATAAGTCTAGCTTTTGTCAAATTAACCTAATAAATATCTAACACAGAGACCAAAAGTGAATAAGGAGGTGGAGACTGGATATCCACTGGAAGTAGTAATCCTGGCATACGTTCCAGTTTCCAGGTAGTTCTCATAACCTAAACCCATCATTTCTTGAAAAAGTTGAAATCTCAGGACAAAGTACCTAAAAACAAATACAAACGATACAGCATCTTCCAGCCCTCCCTCAAATGATGCATGGCTAATTCTTCAAATAACCACATACAGAAAAGTTTTGACAGTTATACATATTTTATGTTGATGGAAGCCAGAGATTGATCTGATCTTTCTCAACATACCACTGTAGAACAGGCCTATGAGGACATATCTGAGTTGTGATTTCTTCATTCTGCCAGTATCCACATGGTAACTGTCTTACCAGTTACATATAACTTGAAATACTTTCTACCATCTGCCTTCTCCTTACTCCCAGTGATATCAATTTCACCATCATCTCTTACTTATATCTACTAGAATAACTTGTTATTGGCAATGGTTTTGGTTGCTTCATTCTTAAAACTAGAATTCTGCTAGCAAAAAGAGTTAAATGGTATATACTCACTTATATCGAGACACTAGTCCAAGGGGTACATCCCCATGAAAAACTTTACCTACCAGGAAAGTGGGTCCGAGGGGTGGACATCCTACTGAGACTTTAGGTGTGAGAAGCCTGGGAGAATGAGGAAATAGAAGGATCCAGAGGGTCCTGGAAAACTACAGGCCAGTCTGGGCCCTGAGGTCCTCCTCAAACTATGGCACCAGCCAAGGAAAATATAGACAGTAAACCTCGAACCCCTACCCAGACTAGCCGATGGACAGGACACTCTCCACCGTTAAGTGGAGAAGGAGATCTGACTTTCACACAAACTCTGGTGACCCATATTTGACCATGTCCCTTGGATGGGGACGCCTGGTGGCACTCAGAGGAAGGATAATAGGTCACCAAGAAGAGACTCAATACCCTATGAGCATATACAGGGGGAAGAAGTCCCCCTCAGTCACAGACATAGGGGAGGGGAATAGGGGGGGAAGAGGGAGGGAGGGAGGAATGGGAGGATACAAGGAATGAGCTAACAACTGAGATGTAATATGAATAAGTTAATAATAAAAAAAAACAAAAAACAAAAAAAACTAGAATTCTGCTATATGAATCATCTAAAAAATGACTAACGGCTTCTCTTTCACCACATATCAAAACCAAAACTTCTAAGGTCAAAAATTAAGGCCTATCATAGCACAACCACAGCTTAATTGCCAGATTCCTCTCTAACAAGCAGTATCTTGAGCCACAAAACCTTCCTTCCATTGGAACCATGAGAGACCTCAAGCAAAGTCATTAACATATCTGTATTTCTGGTAATTCTCTTTTCCTTCATCTGATAAGACAACGCTCTCCATATCTCTTTTCTCAAGCCATGAATAAATTAGTTATCCTTTTATGTGGATTCTCACAGCATTTTATTCTAACCTCTATTATACCATATAAAACAATGTATATATATATTCCAAATCTCCAGATTTTAACTTAGTATATTTCACACAGAATATCCATGTACATTCTTACTTAATTAAATTTATAGGTGAGATTTTACAGCCTTTTTTCTTACAGTAACTCAACTTTTTTCTTATTTATATAGGCTTTTACTGACTTATTAGAGTTTTAAATTTGTAAGTCTATGATTTGCTAAGTGATGAAGTTTGACCAACCACATTTTCTGCCTTTTTTAAGTAGTAAGATATAAATTATTTTGCCTACTTCATTATTGTGATCTTTTAGTAATAAATTTTTAAGGCAACCTTCTTTTAAGAAGCCCATGGATATACTCTGGCTTCTATTCCTAAACATCTCTATTAAAGGCATGCTTAAATTTATGATATACCATCTTAATAAATTCTAACTCTATTTCATAAGAATATAACCATTAACAAAAGTAAAAAGTAAATTATAGTGAATGTCTTTTCCAATAACTGTCAACTTATGGCCAAACTTTTCATGAATACATCCATTTACCTTCCATCTCATTGTTTTGACTTAAGTCCAGATGTCATTATCTACCCATACTTATGACACTGTATGTAGGTGCAAATGCTAACAACTGTATTTAAAAATACAATAATGAGATCATTATCACATCTAAAAACACCTTAATAATTTTGTAATATTATCAATATTAAGCCAATGTTCATATTTCCCTAAATTCCTCTTAAATTTTCATCTTCTTGTCTTGGAAGAAAAAAATGTAAAACAACTCCTAATAATTTTTCACAACTAAATCCTCTATTTTGGGGGCCAAAATAGAGCTCAATGGTCTCAAATAATTATGCTAAATGATTGTAACAATAATGATTTAGGGTGATGACATCCATTTCCTTACCACCAGAATAAAAGGAAGTGACAGTGCAGACAACCCAGGACCTGCTCATGTGGACTTTTGAGGAGGCCCCAGAGAGACAGCACTGTAGCTTCCCTGTGCTGAAATCACAATCAAGAGCTGATTACAATGGTTGGATAGGATAGCTCTAGGTAGTTCTATGCTAAACACCCAATTTCCCTCTTTATTATGTAATTGCTGATTGATTACTAGAAACTAAAGCTATTAAAGAAGTGTTGAGAATCTTTGCCCCATAGGAAGAGAGTAATGACTCTGAATTATGCAGTATTTTAGGAAATGGATAAAATACCTTATTTGCAATTTAGATACTCTCTAGCCCTCCAATTTCTACTCTGTGAAATAATAACCACGTTTACTGTGAACCTACCACACAATGAGGACTTTAGACAAATATTAGCTCTTCAAATGCTGCTTCATGAATTTCTCTGAAGGCAGGGCTTTGACTTCATTGCCCGTAACCAAAATAATACCGAAGAAGAATGAATCCCCTCAAACAAGCATGATTAACCTTTGCTCTCTTTGTGAACTGCATGTTTGTGTGCCCGTCTTAAATTCATATTCTCAAACACTAATGATTGCGTCAATGGTATTTAAAGAATGCATTTCTGATGTATCCTAGCCATGAGTCAAAGCCTAGTGATGAAATTAGCACCCTTAAAGGAGATACACAAGAAAGCATCCCCTCTGTACCCCCATCTCTCTATCACTACCCTGTGGGAACACAATGATGTAATGGCCACCTGAAGGTCAGAGATCCTCCCCAGAACTGTCATTCTACTCCCAAGCCTTCTGATCCATGGGGAAGTAAATGTTTATGGTCAAGTCACCCATTCTACAGAAATACTCACAGCGGCCAAAATAAATATAACACAAGGCATAAACTAGGCTGCCATAATAATAAATGAGGTTATCTGAATATACTCCTCTCCAACTTTCTATCTTAGTGTCAAATAGACACAGCCAAAGTTAGTGGCTTTGGGTGTAAGAAATTAAAATAATAATGGGCAATCTTGGAAAAAGGATAACTAGAATTGTAATCTGTTCTGCTTGATGGCATTCATTAGCCCTGGAATTGAGGCAAGTCCCTTCTTTAGACATGATTTTCCCCCTCCATGAGGCATTTTTGAGCTCAGAATTAAATAAATCTTCATAAGGGTATTTTCAGCTAAGGAAATATTTTCCAGCATGACAGCGAAGGTTTGAAGGAAAAAAAAAAGTGTTCAAAGGAAAACTCCAGCCTAAGGATGTGAATCATGACTAAGAAAACACAAGGAAAAAATAATACCAGACCAAAAAGGAAAAAAAAAAAAAGGCAAACACACACACCATGTGCACATATGCATATACCACAACTGCAAAATAAGAAGAATCAAAACTCACTGCTCATTGGTATCTCTCCACAACGGTGGTATCAATTCGACAATAAAAAGACAGAGTAAAAGAATGGATGTGCAAACAGGATCCATCCTTCTCCTCCACCCAAGAAAGACACGGTAACATTGAGGATAAACATTACACAAGGTAAAAGGATAGGGAAAATATTCAAACCAAACAGATCAAAGCAGCAAGTTGTAAACATTTAATATATTACAAAATAGACTTTAACAAAAGCTAATCAGAAGATATTGGAGAGGCCACTACATACACCTCAAAGAAAAAATCCACCAAGATGACACTACAATTCTTAACATAAGTGTGCCAAATTCAAGAGCACCCAAATTCATAAAAGAAACACTACTATAGCTTAAATAATATATTGAGCCTCATATACTGATAGTGGGAGACTTCAGTACCATAATTCTCACTAATAGACAGGGCATTCAAATGAAAACTAAACAGAGATTTAATTATAAACCAAATGAACATAACAAACATTCACAGAACAGTTAACCCCCAAACAAAACCTTCTTCTCAGCATATCATGGAATTGTCTCCAAAACTAACATATACTTGGACACAATGAAAGTCTTAACAGGTACCCGAAAATTAAAATAACACACTATTTTCTGAATGACCAAATGAATTAAAGTGGGATATTGCACACAACAGAAATCTTACAAATTCACAGAATGGAAAAACTTGCTACTGAGTGAAAAATGGGTCAAGACAGAAATCTAGGAAGAAAGTAAACACTTTCTATACAACTGAATTAAAATGAATACTCAATGTACCCAAACTTACAGGTCACAACAAAGGTCATTCTAAGAGACAACTTGAAGGACTAAGACAATTGAGAGAGATCAAGGACATACAAATTGCAAATAATGAAGTCAAACACTCTTAATATTCAGTTGATAGGATAATATTTATAAGTGACCACACAAATTCCACCAGAAACTCCTATATATAATAAACATTTTACCAAAGTAGCTGGAAACAAAATTAACTCTCAAAAATAAGTAGCTCTTTTTTATACAAATGACAAATGGACTAATTGAGAAATCAGAGAAACAACACCTTTCACAATAGCATCAAATAATATAAAATATCTTAGGATATTTAACCAAGCAAATTAAGCTTTGTGTGATAAAACCTTTAACACAGTGAAGAAAGAAATTAAAGAAGATATCAGAAAGTGGAAATATCTCCCACACTCACAAATCAGTAGAATTAATATAGTAAAAATGGCTATCCTACCAAAAGCAATCTACAGATTCAAAGCCATACCTATCAAAACACAATTCCTTACAAATGCAAAAAAGACAATTTTCAACTTCATATGGAAACACACAAAAAATAGCAGGATAGCTAAAACAATCCCCAATAATGAGGCATCACCATTTCTAATTTGAAGTTGTCCTACAAAGCATTAGTAACAAAAACAGCACGGTATTGACACAAAGCTGGTATGTCAATCAAAATGAAGACCCAGAAGATCACAATGGTGGTAGTCAAACTGGACTGTTACATGTAGAAGTTTTCAAATAGATGTATATGTATCATCCTGCACAAAACTGTTCCAAGCCAGGTGGTGGTGGTACATGCACATGCCTTCAATCCCAGCACTTGAGATGCAAAGGCAGATAGATCTCTGTGAACTTGAAACCAGCCTACAGAGTGAGTTCCAGGACAGCCAAATCTATGCAGAGGAGTCCTGTCTAGAAAGAAAGAAAGAAAGAAAGAAAGAAAGAAAGAAAGAAAGAAAGAAAGAAAGAAAGAAAGAAAGAAAGAAAGAGCAAAATAAAGAAAGGATAGAAGCACCAAAGACAAAATTGCATACATTGAACCTGAACCTGATAGAAGAGAAAGTGGGAAATAGCCTTGCACTATTGACACAGGAAGAACCTTTCTGATTAGAAGATGATTAGCACAGGCACTAAGGTCAACAATTAATAAATGGGATCTCATAAAACTGAAAAACTAATGCATGCAAAGAACACCATCATTCACATAAAGTGACAGCTTACAGAATAGGAAAGGATTTTACCAATTAGAGGGATAATAGAGGAGTAATATCTCAAATATATAAAAGACTCAAAGGCCCACTATCAAGAAAAAAAAAATAACCCAATTACAAATGGGATACAGAACTAAATACAGAATTCTCAATAGAGGAAACACAAATAACTGAGAAACACTTGAAATGTTCAGCATCCCTAGCCTTCAAGGAAATGAAAATCAAAACTACTTTGTGATTACATCTTATAGCCATCAGAATGGCTAAAGCCAATTAAAAAATGACACTAGATGCTGGTCAGGCTGTAGAGTAAGGGGATCTTGTACCCATTACTGTTGGTGGGAGTTCAAACTTGTACAACCACTATGGAATCAGTGTGGCAGTTTCTCAGGAAGATGCAAAGATCCTGCTACTAACATTCATGGGCATATATTCAAAGGATGCTTCATCCTACCACAGAGACACTAGCTCAACCATGGTCATTCCTGCTCTATTCATAATAGCCATGACCTATATGTACCTCAACTGATGAATATATAAGGAAAATAAATTTTAAAAAAATACAAAATGGAATATTACTCAGCCATCAAAAACATGAAATTCTTAGGTAATTTAATAAAAATAAAAATATCCTTAGTGAGGTAACAAAGGCCAATAAAGACAAACATGTTATGTGTTAGCTTACAGATAGTATTAGCTGTTAAGTTAATAGTATCCAACCTAAAACTACAGAGGTTAGGGACAGAGTGAGTGACTAGGAGGAGGATCAGATAGATTACCCAGGGAAAGAAAATAGAACAGATAGCTAAGGGTAGATGTGGGAGACCAGAATATGAGTAACAAGTCAAGAGAGGGAGGTACAGAGACAAGGGAGAAAATATGGCAGAGAGAGCTAAAAGTAAGATCGACTTGAGGGGTAGAATTAAAACTTACTATGTTTGAAATTTCATAAATTATATGCATATACAAAGGGGATCTAAATGAATTAGCCAAATAACAGGGGAGGCAAGCTCTAAGTGGACATTTCTTGTCATTAAATGAAGCTTCCAGTATAGGAATTGAGTGGTTATCTAAAGAGGTACCATGGAAAACTCCCAAACTATTCAGCTATTGCCAATACTATGGGTCATTCTCCACAAACTGATTGCAAGCACAGTTGCTATAGAAGAAATCTACCCAACTCATTGAACATAGAGAAGTCCAGGCGGTCACTACAAAAAGTCTCTACCCTAAGTACTAGCATCTTTGCTACAGGAAACTACTCTACAAACCACCAAGGAGACATGTAAACACCAACCCAGTCACAAACCCTTTCATTTATAGTTGTGTTCTGCCTTCAAGATACGCTAGTACAATGGCATCAAAAAATCTGTGGGAGCAACCAACCAATATCTGATTTGATGTAAGGGCCACTTAATGAGATGGAACCCACGCCTGACACTAATTAAATGACCACGAACCTGAGACTTGATAGACCAAGGACCTAGGGCAAAACCAAATACTACTGTTCTTAACAAAACAAACAATAAATGGTAGCAATAAAATGACTCCTACTGAAATCTGCTGTCCTTATAGACCAGTGTCTTGTTCAGCCATAATAACAGAAGGTTCCTCCTGCAGTAGATGGAAAACAAATGCAGAGACTCACAGCCAGGTATTATACAGAGAAAGAGATACCTTTGAACACTCAGTCCTCCATGGATGTTTCCATCATACACCTCTCCTCATGGCTTAGGGAATCCTGTATAAAAGGAGGCAGAAAAAGTGTAACAGCCATAGGGGATGGAGGACACCTAGAAAGCACAGCTCTCTAAGATTGTTCATAGGAAGTATCAGAAACGGAAGTGGCATGCACAGGGACAGTAGGGGTTTGCACCAGATGGAGCACTAGAGCTGAAAGGCGAAGAGGACACATGCCTGTATCCCTATGACAGAAACTATCTCCAGTTAATAAACACTTGCAAATGAAAATTTAGTTTTTCTCTGAGGGAGTCTCAATGGAGATACAAACTACTGGGCGTAGGCTGCATGCTCAGCTGTAGGTTGCCAACAGAAAATGAACTCAATTGCATTATTGGAGGTCCTATGTCTCATAATGTCATGTCAGGCTTTTTTATCCTATTTCTTTTATGTTACTTTTATTTTATTTACAGTTTTCTCTACTTTACCATACAGATCCATTGTATACATATATGGCTTCAAGTTTAGTATTTTTATTATCCTTTAGAAGGGCATTTGTTTTCTTATGAGAGACAGAAAGAGTGTTGGTACAGGTGGAAGGGCAGTGAGGGAGAACAGAGAGGAATAAACGAAGGGAAAATCATAATCAGATTATACTAGATGAGGCAAAAAAAAAAAGCTGGTTTTAATGAAAGGAGGAAAAAGAAAGTCTAGCTTTTTTCAAGTTGACCTACTAACTAGCTAGCACAGAGACCAAAAATGAATAAGAAGACAGATCAGATACTCACGGAAAGTAATAATGCTTGCATGTTCCAGTTTCCAGGTGGGTCTCATACCCAGAACCTACCATTTGTGAGAAAGATTTAGTTCCCAAGGAAAAGGACCAGAATGCAAGACCAAGATATATAACATCCCCAGCCCTCCCTCAAATGATGTATGGCTTGTTGTTCAAATGTCCATATCGTTCACACTGAGGCAAACCAAGAATTGATCTGATCTTTCCCCACATACAGTCGAAGGTTAGGACATATCTGACTGTTTAGTTTTGTCTTTTCTCCATTTATTTGCCAGAATCCACACATGTAGACTGTCTCACCAATCACATATAACTCCAAATGCCCTCTTCCATCTGCCTCATCAACACTCCCAACGACGCCTATTACTATTACATCGTCATCTCTTATATATCTACTAAAATAACTTGTTATTGATAACGTTTTAGTTACTTTATTCCATTCTCCTTAGAATTTTAAGATAGTTCTTTTAACAAAACTAGAATGGTATTATATTGATCATCTCCTTGAAAATGATCAGTGGCTACCATTCTGCCACACATCAAAACTAAAGCTCCTAACGTTATAACTTCAGGCCCTTCATAGCCTAGCCACAGTTCATTTGCAAGATATTTTTTCCTTGCAAATTATTGTGTGTGCTAAAGATAACTTAACATAAATTTTACCCTCAACAGTGAAATGAAGCCATGCAGACCTAGTGTGATGGTTGAAGAGGTCAAAGTACATATCACTTGCAAAACCAGTGCTAAAAACCCATATTTGATCCCCAGAGACTGTATAAAGGTAGAAAGAGCAATATGACTCCAGAAAAATGTTCTCTGACTTCGACAGCTATGTCTGTCATATGTGTGTGTGTGTGTGTGTGTCTGTCTGTCTGTTTGTATCAGTGTGTACAATTAAATAAATACTCAATAATAGCAATATAATTTTAATAAAACACTGGCAGGCTGACTTTGATTACTATTTATAATAAATCAGCCCCCAGGCTAAATGAAATAGCCAATTAAATAGAGGCAAGAAGAAAAAAGGGGAGAAAAGCATTTACAGATAAATCTATATTTGAAATCAGCCTTGGAAAACGTATAAGAAAACAAGTCATAGGAAGAAGAAGCACTCTTATGAAAGAGGCCAGTACATGAAAAAGAAAATGGAAGAGAGAAAATCTCAGATGTTACACAAGATATTTAGTGATAACACAGTTCACAGATGTGGAAACTGAGCTTTAAGGAGGTTAATTACGACTTTGTCCAGTGTTATAAAGCCATCAGATTAAGCTCTCAAGCTCTAGTCTAAATGGCTTCAGATTCATATTACACTGAGACATAAATTTATGCATAAATGTTTATTGAGCATTCATTGACTGTCAAAGGCTGCAATGAAGCACAGAGACCCATCACCCACTCTCTGTAGACAGCCACTTAGACTTGGTGGGTGACTTAGGAAACACTGAGCATCCAGCCCATAGTCTTGCTGACCCCTCTTTGCATTACTTCCACTCTCAATAGTCCCTAGAGATAGATTGTGTGTGTGTGTGTGTGTGTGTGTGTGTGTGTGTGGTTAAAATTGAAACTATTTTAGTTCATATAGATGAATTTTTAATTGCCTTCCTTGTTCTCCATTAATTAAGCTTTGACATAAGAATCACACTGTTTCAGATAAGAACTTGACCAAGATTGCTTAGAAACATCAAAGGAAGCTCCTACTTGGTAGGAACTGATAAAGCAAACTTTTAAAAGCAAGAAGTTAGTAGTAAAATGCCCCACAGTAAAATTTAGGAATACCTTCTCTGCATTTCTAAAAATGCACTCACCTCTACTCTTTATTTTCCCTTTTCTTGTTGTGTTACTAAGTGAAGCGAACTAACTTCATTGTCAGAAATTCAAAAGTAGACATGCCATTCTGTTTTCTACAACTGCAACACTCACTGTCTACCCCAGTGGGAGAGCTCTTTAATGCACACGGAAGTTAGTGAACAAACAGGCCACCCATCTCTTAAGTGGCTTCCCTGGCTCTTAAATAAAACCTGTCAATCAATGTTAGGCTCTGTGAGGAGGGCACCTGTAAGCCCCAGGTTCAACTGATAAATATGGATATGTTCTGGATTTAGAGGAGAGGTAATGGAATATATTTCTGCAAAACTTTTCCCTGCAGTACAGTCATCAGTTAGACAGAAAGTCTTAAATATACCATATTACCTTAAGTAAAGAATTTCCTTACCTGGAGATTTTAAGAGAATATGGCAAAAATTGAACACACTAAAAAAGAAATCTTTTATTGATTGAGTGATTGGTTGATTGATTGGATGATTGGTGAAGTGTGTGTGCATGCGCGCGCGTGTGTGTGTGTGTGCGCGTGCACACATGCATGTGTGTCCTTGCATGCACATGCATGCCTCTGTGTGTGTGTAACTATTCATGTAAAAGCCAGAGGACAACTTTTAGTAGTTGCTTTTCTTTTTCTATTATGAGAGTCCTGGGCACCAAACAGATCTTCAGACTTGGCAGCGGTACCTTTAGCTGCTGAGGCATATCAAGGATGTAGTCCATGTTCTTATGGTCTATTTTTTAGGGAAATGGAGAATCACATATATACCATATAGTAAGAGAGAAAGAGAGGAGAGTTGGGTAGAGAGAAAGAGGAGAAGTAACACACATCTAAAATAAGTATTAACTTGATTTACCTCTTTAACCTCTCAGAAGTTAGTGTACTAGAAAACTCTATGTACACTTGTTTCTTCCAGATTAATTACTTACACTGGGAGAACTGAATTTAATTTTACTTTCTAGAGGCAGTTGCTCCATGAACTTACATTAAAATCCTGTCTCAAAATGCTGAAAAAATGCGTTAAAAATGCTTTGCAAGTTATTAGATTTAATTCTTGCAAAGCTATGTTTATTTGGCTTCTAATTTTGAATGTATCCCAAATGACAAATTAAAGGCTATTAAGCCTTGGCTGGATTTGGGTCCCTCTCAGAAGCCCATTCTTATCGAAATAAAATGAGACCAAATGCTCAGAGACACAAGGCTTTCTTTATCTCAAACAAACATAGCTAAAATATTAGAAATAAGAAAAAAGTAACATTTTCTCAAAAGGCTTAACATTTTATTATGAGCATGCTCACTTGCTTTGCAAAATCTCCCAACTGAACAATGGTTTGTATTATCCTGAGCCTTCGGTTCCCCTCCAAATCCTCTAGCCCGCATTTCTGAACTCTCCCAGCAATGCTTGACAGTTTTGTTATTTCAGTCGGATTTTCTGCCGTTTTGCTTCTCTGTCGCTGGATGATTTTATTATTCACCATATTCTTTCTTTCAGACTGTGGGTTTTATTCTGGTTTTGGCTTTCCGGGGTTTTGGCAGGCGACTGCTATAAAATACAAGAGATTTGGAAGCTATGCAGATGGCAGATATAGTGTTGTGTGCTTTCATTCACGATGGGCTTCCGTCTTTTTTTATAACAGGTGGGAAAACTGCCAGCTCCTGTTTCCTGTGCCTACTTTTGACATATTTAAACGAGATTGTGGGATTGACATGCAGGGCTGGGGCTTGCCAGTTTGAGCAGGCTCTAGTGCTTGGAATTTAAGAGGGAAAATATCTGAGTACTTTGCATGAAATCTTCTTACATTTGTTTTCTATTTGGTATGTTCTGAGATTCCATTTACCTTTGAAGTTAGTATCTCCTTCCTTTTAAAAGATTCAATTTATTTTCCAAGGTTTTGTTTTATAGTTTCACTGTTCATTTCTTGTAGTAATGCATTTAATGGTAGGTTATTTTTTTAAATCTTACAAGGAATTACCACTAAAATAACAAGATTGATTTTTTTCAACTGTCTATTGTTGCTAGAAATGATTTCTAGAAAAGAGAAGCAATTACTTCAGACACTGTGAAACAGTGACTTAAACTTAGATACTTCTTTTCAGTATAAATATCTTGCCACCCACGAAGCTCACATTTAGGGCCACACTGTAAACCAGGAGAGTACTTATTTAATCATATAAAATTTCATTGGAAAACTGTTCTTGCTGCTTCAGTTTCCTTTTATTATGCCTGTATACTTTCATAGGAAAAGATGTACTGTGCAAAATGTAATGGAAATTCATTTCTGTGTAAGTGCAAAGCCCAAGATAAAATATGCACAAGCCCTCAGCACAAGATAAGCAATCTTAAGCAAAACACACATTATTGATTTAATCAGTACATTGTATTAATATACTAAGTCTTATTCTCAGCATATTGTAGAGTGTCTTATTCATGTATGGCTCTACTGTAGAAATTTTCATAATCTTCTCCAAGCCACAGGTAACACCAATCTTTCAGATGGTCCCCAATATGACACGTGCACTCAATAGGAGTTGGTCAGTGGGTTGTCCCTGTACAACTTATAAAGGCTGAACCAGGAGGAACGTGAGACAAGATACTATATGTCCCTAGACATTTCCAGAACCTCCCTAGAACTAGGGCAACACAACCTATTGCCACTGAGGGTTCCAATTTTCAGTAGGTCATTGGCTTCCTTGGTTCCTACTACAAAAATTCAACAGCATTTCTCCCATGTTGATACACCAGAAAAAAAATCCCACAATTGCCAGTTGTCCCTGGAAAGCAGCATACCATTGCCATTTAAAAACCACTGCAAATACAATGCAGGCTTGTAAGTTCTGCACATCCCAAACTCCAAATGACAAAGACAAGTCTGTTACACAATAGGCATTTAATCACAAAGGCAAATAATGCAAGTATAGAGTTTGATCATTTATATTATTTAAATGTTTAATTTATTTACACTAATGAAACTAATAAAAGAACTATGCAGGCAGTAATACAAAGTAGTATAATTACATACTTATTGCTCCTTAGATTTGGATGCTTCAAGAATTATATAATCACTATTTCTCTTAATTATTTTTTGAGATTATACTACAATTACGTCAATTCCCCTTTCCTTTTCATCCCTCCTAAACTTCCCATGTATCCCTCCTTGCTCTCTTTTAAATTCATGGCATCTTTTTGTAATTGTTGGTGATGGTAGTGGTGGTGGTGGTGGTGGTAGTGGTGGTGTGTGTGTGTGTGTCTAAATGCATATATAGCCAGCTTGGTATGTATGTATGCATGTATGTATGTATTTATGTATGTATGCATGTTTTCAGGAACGACCAATTGATACTGAATAGCCAAGTAGTGTATTATTGATATGCTCTACCCTGTGGAAAACTATTTCTCCTATCTTCAGCCTTCCTTAATTTTCTGTAACTCCTTGTGTAGGCTTCAGGCATGGTGGACTTTTCCGGGAGCCATTTAACATGCCTATCATTGTATTTGTTCGCCTACTGTTTAGGAAGTGATATTGATGAGATTTAAAAAACAACTCCCATCTAAGGCTCAAGGAGAATTGTGAAAGAGGTGACATAAAAGTTGTTAGAGCCAGAGCAAAGGGGAGTTTTCTTTGAGATTGTGTCTTTTAGCAATATTAGGTACTATACCCATAAGGTCTCACCATTCTGTACTTGTATTTAATCTGATAATGTAGGTAGCCAAATTAAAGTGTGATTCTAGTACCAGAGTGAGATATTTTATGTTTAAACGAAATGTATAAATATAGGTTCAAATATAATATTATATAAATTTTTTGAACACCCCAATAGATATATCAACCTCATATCAAGTTATACCTTAAACAGAGTACAAAAATGATCATTCATAAAGTGATGAAGTTAGGTTTCCTAAGCAAAGTGTGGTGTTCAGTAAACACTTACCACAAGGTAGACAGCCAGGGACTTCTCATTAATATATATGCGTATCCAAAGCCAGACATTGTAGATTTCTGTAACTATAATTGTCTAAAACACTATGCTTTGAAACACGTTACTTGAGATAATATTATTTTTTGTGAAAATGTCAGAAAGACTTAAAAATAGAATTGGGGAAATGTAATTTCATTCTTTTTTCATAAGTAAACATTGCCTTATCAAATTTAGAATAATATCAAAAAATATCAAAGAATCATCTCCAGAGATATACAACTTCATTTTAATGTTCATGTGGAAAAATAGCTGAGTGAATATCTATCTATCTATCTATCTATCTATCTATCTATCTATCTATCTGTATTAGTCTACCAGACAGAAAATACATACATGGTATAACTGAGAAGAGAAATTAGAATATAGTAAACATAGCATATAAAATCTGTGCTGAGAAAACATTAGAGTCTTTGGTATAATATAAACTGGGTTCATTGCTCATGTTATGTATCAGGATAAATTTTAGATATAGCAGAAGTTGAGATATAGAAAATATAGTCATACATATATTTAAAATGGGTAAATTCATTTGGAAATAAGGCTGAGATCACTTGCTAATTATGATGCATAACATAGAAGTGATAAGGAAAGGAGCTGGTGAGTTTTATTCTGTGCCTTTTTATAAGGAAAGCATAAATCAGTGAGACACTGTATAATAAGCCAGAGGACAAATCTGATATATTGGTATAACACACATATATTTATTTTTCTATAAGTCTATAGCAGGAACACATACAGAACTAATAAATAAAAATGAAAATCAGTGAACTAGAAAATTAAATATCAATAACATGTAACAAATAAAAGGCTATTGTCCTAGGGAAATGCAATACCATTTACTATTTAGGGAGGTAAATGATTATTTTACCTATAGATAATTTGAAAAAGAAGAAAGAAAGAGAGGAAGAAAAGAAGGAAGGACAAAATGAAGAAAGAAGGAAAAGGAAAAAACAGAAAAATATAATTAAAGTTTTTCAATTTTAATTCAAATAGAAAGTTAATTACTGCTATAGCTCTGGAAGGAGTCAAAGCATTCCTAATTCAGATGATATTCATACATTGTGTACACATATACATACAAGATTCTAAATATTCCATCATAAAAACTCTAGAAATGATGATGACTTTCAACAAAGTGACAGGATACAAAAGCAACACACGAATCAGTAGACTTTCTATAAACCATTAATATGCATGCTGAGAAAGAAAATATGGAATTATTTCCATCCCCAATAGCTTCAAAAATAATCTAGAAATAAATGTAACTAAGTTAATGAGAGAATTCTACAATGAATGCTTTTTAATTCACTGAAGAAATAGATTAAGGAAGAAAATGGAAAATGAAACGATCTTCCACGCACATGAACGGGTAGAATTAATTTTATTAAAATGATCATTCTGCCAACAGCAATGTACACATTCAATGGAATCTCAATCAAAATCCCCATGACATTCTTCATAGAAATGGGGGGATGGGGATTCCTAGAATTCATGTAGAACCAGAAAAGACCCAGGATAGCCAAAGCAAACCTAACAATATTGGAGGTTTTATTATACCAGATCTTGAACTACATTACAATGATAGAGTAATAAATAACACATGTTGTTGATGAACAAACAAACATCATGTACATCAATGGAACAAATAAGACCCAAATGTGAGAGCATGTAAATACAGGCATCTGATATTAGACATATATGTGAAAAGTGCATACTTGAAGAAAGAGAGCATCTTCAACAAACAGTGCTAGGGATACCAGGTGTCCAACCTTAGAAAGGTAAAAATAGGCCTATATCTTATCTAGTACCCTGTGAAAAACCATGTCCAAATGGATCAATGACCTCAAAGTGAAACCTGAAATACTGAAATTGCTAGAATAAAAACACAGGCAATGCTCTTCAAGATACTTGTGGGAGAAAAACCTTTCTGAATAGAACTCCACTTGCTCAGTAATTGAGGCAAATATTTGACTGATAGAATATTTTTAAAAATTTAAAAATCTGTAGCACTGAAGAAACAACCAATGGAGTGAATAGGCAAATCACAGAGTAGGAGAGAATCTTTGCCATCTAAACATCTCTAAGAGGGGATTAATATCCAGGAATACATAAAGAAACAAAATGAATCAAGGAAACCAATAATCCAAAATTTCAAAAAGTCTATAAATCTGAACAGAGGATTTTCAATAGAAGAAAGAGAAATGACTAACAAATCTCTTTAAGTGTTATCCATTCTTAGCAATCTATGAAAATGTGAATTAACAGTCTTTAAGATTTTGTCACACCCTAATCTGAGTAACTAAGATTAAAATAATAACTTCTGGTAAGAATGTGGGAAGAGGTGAACACTCATTCACTCTTGGTGGGACTGTACACTGGTGTACCACTTACAGAAATTAAAAAGCATAAAGCGCATCTACCATATAACACAGTTATACATTCCTTGCCATATACTCAAAGGCCTATATATTAGACTACAGCGAAACTTGTTCAGCTATGTTCTTGGCTACTCTTACTCACAGTAGCTAGGAAATAGAAATAACCTAAGTGTCCTTCAGTTGATGACTAGACAATGGAAATGTGGTACATTTATACAATGGAATTAATCTTATTTGTGAAGAAATAGAAAATCATGAAATTTGCAAGTAAATAGATTCAACTAGAAAATTTTATACTGAGTTGAGTAACCCAGATGCAGAAAAACAAAAGCCACACATTCTCTCCTGTTTGTGGTGACTAGCTCCAGATCCTTAGATCTGATTCTATAAGTTAGCTATAGAAACTAAAAAAGTAGACAGGGATCATGGAACTTTAGAGAGGAAGAATGTAGGACACAGATGCTATAAGGCTAAAGGGAGATTTTAATTGGTAAAAGGGAAGAGTAATACAGAGGGAAATGGAGGAACTTGAGACAAAAAAAAACATTTATTACTGAACTCCATAGGGAAAGATAATATTTTAAAATGTGTGTGTGTGTGTGTGTGTGTGTGTGTGTGTGTGTGTGTGTTGTGTTTGTTATGACCTTTGAGGTTGCTGATGCTCCCTCAAGATTTATATATTAACAAAAAACATAGTGTCATACATGGGAAACCTTTCATCAAGTTGCTAATCCAAGAGACTCCCAAATCAATATGGAATATTTCCGTTTGTCTTGGTTGTCTTCCAGACATTAAAGAGAAGACCCTATACTGAAGGCACCATGTGTGCTGAAATTGAGCTGGAATGGATGTAGAAGCCTCTTTTATAAGAACTGGCTCTTTTAGTACCTGCTATGCAAACTGAGAGGGGGCAAAGCAATCAATGTTCCTACTCAGCTAACAGTCTACAAACTACAGCAACAACCAACCCAACAAGCCTCAATGGTGTCAAAGTGGTGATTTTTCTTAAGGGTAGACAACAGCAGTGTAATTGGACTTAACGCCCACTAAGTATAAGAAATTCATGACTGGTACTGTGAACCTGGCCAGCTACCCTTAACTAACGAGGTCATAGACCCCAGAGGAGAACCCTCTACTGCTATTTTCTTAAACCAACATGATTTCTAACTATATTTAAATGTCCTTATACCCAGAGACAAATGTAGCTTCCACAGCTTATTAAAGTAGCTTCTTCTTGCAATATATGGAGACACTTACCAAGATCCTTAGCTAGTCAAAATGCATAGAATAATTTACTGTTGCATTCTCAACTTTAATTGATACTTCTATGACACAATTCTTACATATGAGGCTCAAAGAACATCATACAAGAGAGGTTAAAAAAAGAATGTAAGAGCCAAAGGAACAAATTGTATGATGTGAGATAGTGTTTTCTAGACAACAGACAAGTGACACTCATAAAATCTCAATAATATGGTTTCCTAAACAAGACCCACATCACGCCATCATCATGATGGCATGAATGGGAGAATTCAAGGCCAACTTTTACAGGAAGAATTACAGGTAATCAATACCTTCTGCAAGAAAGAATGTTATCCAATACTAAGTGTTCACCTCTAAGACATGTACATGAGATCAACAACAGGTTGTACATAAATGTAACAATAATAATTAAAGAAGAAGGGGTCATGAATTTGAGAGATAGTAGAATATGTGAGTGTTGGGGGGAAGAAAGTGGAGATTTTATTATAAAATCAACTCTCAAGTATTAAACTCTCAGAAAAATTTTAAATATAAAAAATTTATTTAAACCTAATTTATGTATCATTTATTATCAAATAAAACAAAATAAAATATTTTAAAACATATTGTACAGTATCTTGTGGAAAACAAAATATCTTATACTGTTGGTAGGAATGGAGAATGACACAACTTGAGAGAATTTGGGATCTTAGAAAATTGTATTTAATTACCCTATATCTCTGCAATCCAATGAACAGGAATTTTCTCCCAAGAACATCCACAATGATACATAATGTAATATGTAAAGACTATTCATGGTAATAGTATCAGTAATAAGAAAATACTAGGAATATAAACTAGAACAATGTCCAGATTCCTTTTATAAACCTCAATGGGCCACTCTGCAGCTTTAAAAATAAAGGAAGAAAATATCACTGGGATTGGTGTTCACTCATCACCATCATAAATTATTGTGTATAAAAAAAAAAAAAACCCAAAGTTGGTTTTGGGGAAGAGACCATCAACACTGACATGAGTGGCACTCAAGGGCACACATGTATGTGCATTATGTATAGAATATGCACACATATGTGCATACACATGGATAAGATTCTGTACAGCTCTTCCAGAAGACCCTGTGTTGAGTTACCTACTAACTCCAGGGAGTTCCTTTGCCTTGCGGGTATGTGCGTAACAGTACACATAATTAAAGATTATAAAATGTATTCTAAAAACAAAAACAAGAAAAGGAGGTAGCATAGAGTTGAAATTCAGAATTCTGTCTTGGGTTTTTACTTTGAAGCTTTATGCTGTACATTATATCTACTAAATAAAGCTAACTACAATACCGTTATATTGGAATGAAACTACAGCAAATAAATCTCATTATATCTTGGAGCAACAATATAATCACATGCACATACATATGTTGAGATGTTTACAAAACATAGTCCTGTGGGATATGTCCAAAGAGCAAAATGAATACAAACTGATCAAAGCTATTTTTTTTAATGTTTTCAATGGCATTACTAGTAAAAATCCTGGCATTATTTTGAGAGGGCATTATAAATATGTGTAAGACAAAACAACTGAGTAGCATTCTAAGAACTTAGGAAGTAAAATTCTCAAAATAAAGGATAAATATCTCAACACAACACAACAACAATCAGATAATTTTTCTGGGCATGGTGGCATGGCACACATCATTGGTCCCAGCACTTAGAGGCAATAGTATCATGAATTCAAGGTCAACATCAGCCATACAAAGAGAACTAGGACAGTCCATAAATAAAAAAAGAAGACATAAAGTAAGGAGGGAGATGTGGAGGAAGGTTAGGAAGAAGTTGGAGAGGATAGAGAAGAAAGGTGAGTGGAGACTATCGAAATATATCATAAACATACATTAAGTTACCAAATATTTTTTAAATACTTGCAAATTAAAAATCAGAGAATTTACATATATACCACACAATCTGAAATTTAAGTTGCCATTATCACCATCAATTTCCAAAATATTTCCTTAGTATAAGGAGGAATGTACTTTCAAGTTCTATTTCCAGGGCATCCCCAAAAGAAAAGGACATGATGATTCAGTAACAAGAGGCAACTTTATACGCCCATTTAATGTCAGATTGTCATTTAACACTAAAAGAGCAAAGGCAATTTTTAAAAAACATGTTTCTAGGTCCTGGGATATTCCAAATGTGCCTAGGATTTGCGGGGGGGGGGGGTCAAAATTAAAAGCAAAAGTAAGAGCTAATAAACACTGGAAAGTCTATAGAGTCACAGAGAAAAGGCAGGAAAGCTGACCAGCTCTAGTCACTGGCAGGGCGATTTGCAAATCAAAAAGAATTTCATCTGTGACTGATTAAAATATACCAACTATTTCTTTCCAAATCACTGTAAATGAACTTTGAAGTCACATCAATAACAATTCCTCATCTGAAAGTTAATAGATGAAGGTGGCTGATAGAAGCTCAATTATACCCTTTTTATGCCACTGCTCTTGGTAATAGTAATGTTGCTTGAATAAGTTATTCTTTATGGAACAAATTTAACAACAAATTATTTAAAAATTGAACATCATGGTATTGTAACTTCAAAGGAAAGAAAGGGTCTTGCCAATGGTCCCTGGGAATTCAGTAGATAAAAGGCTGATGAGAGACCCGTGGTGTGCATCCTTACAGTCCACCCAGGTGAAAGTTCCCTTCATGATGCTCGAGAAAGCCCATGGAATCATCCAACTGTCCTTTGAAGAATATGCTTTAGAAATGAGACTGAATCAATTAAGACATCAGGTTTATAATTGAGGCAGGTGAGCAAATGCCAGCACATGACAAGCAGCCAAAATCAAATTCTAAAACAGAAAAATCTGAAACCCTAGTCTATAGTCAACAAATGACAACTATTGGAGTGAAATTTACAAGCACTACAAAGTCCTCTGTGTTGCTCATGTTTATATTTTAATTTGAACAAATTTTAAAGGCAGAGGTATTTTTAGATAACCGAAAAAATTCGAAGTGCACTGTTTTTCAGATATTTTTTAATACTAACAGATTATGATTACCAACAAGGTACACATTGACAAAGCCTGTAACTATTAGAAATAAATTCCTTAGAAATCAGGGCACCCAGAATTTGTTTATAAAGTAATTAAGAAAAATGAATGAGAGATGAAACAAGACTTCAAAATGTTGATTACTAAAACTTATCTCATGAGTAAATGGTTGCTTGTTGTCCTATTTTGTTTGTTTGTGTGTTTTGTTTTTGAAGACAGGGTTTCTCTGAGTAGCCTTGGCTGTCCTGGACTCACTTTGTAGGCCAGGCTACCCTCGATCTCATAGAGATCTGCCCGCCTTTGCTCCTGAGTACTGTCATCAAAGGTGTGTGCCACCACATCCAGCTTATTTTCTTATTTTTATAATTTTCCATGATAATTTTTATATCAAGTGAGTCCAAACATATCTACTACATACAACTACTGGCCAACATGCTTGCACAAGTACTGCAAAAACCACAGGAAGCAGGAAAGTCAGCTTACAGAAACATCAACTGTGTTCATTTCTTAAGTGGCATTCTTCTTCTTGAGATATGGTGTATTTACAGGAGAGTTTCAGTGTGTTCTACTGCAATGCTTTCTTTTTTTATTATTATTAATTTATTCATATTACATCTCGATTGTTAGCCCCTCCCCTGTTTCCTCCCATTCTTCCCTCCCTCTCATTTCTCCTCTTCTCTTAATCCATCAAGTAACATTATATGAGAATTTGCAGTGTTTTCTTTTTAATGAAAGTAAACAAAAGACAATTCTGCCTGTGCAGTCAGTCCTCTGTGTTGACCTGGTATTTTATCTCAGCGGTTTCTATTCTCTGGTTTCTGGACCTCTGGTAAATAACAGAAAATTACAAAAGAATAAAATAAATGTGGCTGGGCTACAAAAAAAAAATCATTACACATGGAAGTAAGTGTTTTGTACTTTACTTTGAATCGACAGATAAGTTATTATGTTTATTATCTACAACAACATGCTATGAAGTATATATGCATTGTAAAATGAGTAAATCTAGGTAGATAAAATAAAAATTGTAATGATCACTTTTTGGTAAAAATCCCTTACATCCACACATGTAGTGTTTTTCATAAAAGAACTACAGTTGTATCATATCAAGAGTTCACTGAGATGTCTTTAGGTTGGGCACAATAAAATCTTAATAAATATTGAAACTATAATGACTCCTTTTATAGGGTAACAAATTTTCCACATTAACAACATCTTAACCTCACTAAGAACCTATGAATACTGGTTGGGACACTATTCAGTGTTTAATTTTCAGACAATTTTATGAACAACAATAATTGTGTTGGGAGAAGAATGATCTCTAAATGTTCCCATGAAAAGGCTTTGTAGAGGAGCATGAATGGCCTTTCATCAATCCATGAGAAATGAATCCTCCCAGAAAAATGTCAAAAGGTGGAAAAACTCCATCCTACTCTAGAGATGCCCAAATCCATACAAAGAGAGAACCATGGGCTTGTGAAACACAGTGGCTTGGTAACCGACAATGTTTTTACCCGAAGACCACAAAATGCATAAAACTGTACACTTGTTGTGGCACAATTACAAGTTTTAGAATAATCAGTGGAAAACTACAAAGCTATAGTACTGTCAATATCAACTGCCCAGACTAAATATAACTGTGCCATTTATAGCAGAATTCTTAACTCAATCTGGCCTTAAAAGTGACCATTTAGTATTAGAGAAACTAAATTGCACAAAGAAAATATGCTGGCCAGCATGTTCAACATGTTCTAGTTATTATTTAAAGCAGTTGAAAATTTGATTACTTTCTTATATATTTAACTATTTTGTTTGCACTTTCCTTAAAGCCAGGGTACTTATCACATAATTATTTTTCACTCTGTTGTTTCCATCCAATTGTTTTCCTATGCAAGATGAAGGTTATTAGGTATAATTACATGCATCTGAGGAATATGTATTTACTCAAATAAAGGATGAAACATGAAACATCATGTGTGGGAGTAAACCAGGAGTCTAGAATTAACTACCCTTTTCTCCTTTCTATAACCAAGATAAGGATGGAAGGAAATTAAGACCTAAAACCACACAGAACAGCTGTACCAATTCCCAGTCTGTAAAAAGAAGGCCTGAAGTTATCATTCTTACAAGGGAATTGGAGAGAGGGAATGTCTCAGGTACCTTGCCAGGAAAGTAGGTAGGCTAACTGCATATCTTCACCTCTCCCTAATCTCCTATGCAAACTCCTATTCACATCCCCAGTTCTGTAAGAGACTACTTACTGTGGCCTCTCCTCATTCTCTGGCCCATCCAAGGGACTAAACAGTTTCAGTAGAACACCATGCTTTCCTCTCTCCTATGGACACCTTCAGTTCCCTCTTTAAGCAAATCATCATTGCTAAGTATCAACCCTGAATACCTAGAAACACATTGTATCTGGAACCCTCCTAGCATGATTCAAGAACCATTTCCTACTAGGCAACACATAGCCACTACAACCTCCCAAGAATCAGAGAGGGCAACAGAAACCAAGAAACACACCTGTCACTGAAAAATGACAAGACCAGATAGCTGTTCCAGCAATTACTATCATCCCAAACCAGGGTGATTTGGTACCAGTGTAAAAACACAATCAACACCAGTAAAAACAATAGCAATACTACAACAGTAGTCCCTAAGAAGTGCAACATAGCTGATGCATTAGACAAGCATCTTAAAATAGCCTTTATGAATATAAATAAAGGTCCTTAGAGAGAAAACAAATAAATCCCTCTAAAATATTACGATAAAAAAACAAATGATGAAAGAAATGAATAAAACAGTTCAAGGCCTGAAAGAAGAAATAGAATCAATATAGAAAACCTAAATTGACAGGAATCTGGACACAAACCATTTAAGAACTCAATCAGAAAACTCAGAGACAAGCTTCACCAATGGAATACCAGAGAGATTCTCAGTTACTAAAGACATAAGAACTTGGTTCAAAGTCACATAAAATATTTTCAACAAAATCATAGAAGAAAAATTTCCTAACCTAAACAAAAGGAGATGTCTATTGAAGAAGCATACAGAACAACAAATTGGCTGGTCCTCTTGTCACATAGTACACAACACACTAAAAGCACAGAAGAAAGAGACACTTTGAAAAAGCTGCAAGAGAGAAAGACCAAGTAACATAAAAAGGTAGACCTATTAGAAAAACATCTGACTTCAAGGGAGACTCTAAAATCTGTAAGGGCCTAAATAGATGCTCCACAGACTGTAAGAGACCACAGATGTGAGCCCAGACTACTATACCAAGAAAAATGTCCAGTCACAATGGATAAAGAAAGAAATACATTTCATGATAAAACTAAGTTTAAGCACTATCTATCTACATACCCAGCCATGCAGAGAGTACCTGATGTACAACTTCAACCTGAAGAGGTTAACCACAACCCCCAAAAAGAAACAAAGAATAACAAAACAATAAAAATATAAAAATCAAAGAGGGAATCAAGCACAACAAAGTAACAGGAATCAACAAACATTACTCATTGATAACTCTCAACATCAATGTTCTCAAACACAGACTAACAGAATAAATGCAAAAACAGGATCCAAATTTTCAAACTGAATTTATGAACACATGAAAAAGATTACCCATCCATGATCAAACAGGCTTTATCCCAAAGATGCAGGTATATTTCAATATAAAAAATTAATAAATGTAATCTGCCATATAAGCAAACTGAAAGATAAATTCCACATGATCATCTCATTAGATGCAGAAATGGTCTTTGATAATTTCCAATACTCCTTCATGATAAAAGTCCTGAAGAGACTAGGCATGCAAGGGACATACCTAAACATAATAAAGATAATTTACAATGAGCCCATAGCCAAAATCAACTTAAATTGAGAGAAACTCAAAGCAATTCCACTAAAACTCAGGAACAAGCCAAGGCTGTCCAATCTTTCCATACCTATTCAATTAGTACTTAGTCTTTTCTAGTGGAATAAGGAAATCAAAGGGACATATTTTGGAAGGGGAAAAGTCAAAGTATATTTATTTGCAGATGATATGACAGTATACATAATTAATCCTAAAAATCCCACTGGAAAACTCCTACAGATGATAAACACTTTCAGCAAAGCAGCCCTTCTATATAAAAATGGCAAAAGATCTGACAAGGAAATCAGTGTAACAACACAATTTTATTTCAAGTAATATAAAATATCTTTGGGAATCTCTAAGCAAGCAAGTGAAAGGTTTGTGTGATTAATACTTTAAGACGTTGATGACAGAAATTAAAGAGGATATCAGAATATGGGAAGATCCTTCATGCTCATGAATCAGTAGGGTTCAAACATAAAAATGGAAACCATCCCACCAAAAGCAATATATAGTTTCAATGACATCCACACCCAAATTCCTACACAATTTCACAGACCTTAAAATGATAATTTCATCTTCATATGGAAAAAAAATCAAGATAGGTAAAACAACCCTAAATAATCAAATAACTGCTTGAGGTAGCACCATTTTCAATATAAAATTGTACTACACCGCCATAGTAATTAAAACATTATGGTATTAGCACAAATCGGACTTCATTTTTCAGTTGAATAAAATTGAAGACCAGGACATAAATCTATATACTTATATCACCTAGTTTTTGTTAAATAAGCCAGAAATGCACACAGGAAAAATTATAATATCCTCAACAAATGGTGCTGGTCAGACTACAGAACTGCATGTAAAAGAGTCCAAATAGACCCATACTTATCACCCTGTAAAAAATTGAAATTCAGATGGATAAAAGACTTCAATGTAAGTCCAGGTGCACAAAATTTAATAGAATAGAAAGTGGGGAATAGCAGTGAATTCACTGGCATGGGAAAATTGATTTTCCAAAGAGAACTCCATCACTAACATGAGCACTAAGATTAAGAACTAATAAATGGTCTCAGGTTGGGCCAATCATTGTTTGGATATTCCTTCAATCTCAGCTCCTTCTTTATCCCCGTACTTCTTACAGTCAAGGTAAATTTTAGGTCAAAGATTTTGTGAGTGGGTTGGTGCTTCCCTCCCTCCACTAGGGGTCCTGCCTGGCTAGAAGGTGGCCATTTCTGTCTCCATGTTCCCCACTGCTGAGTCTCAGCTAGAGTCCCAGGAGCCTACCATGTCAGAGGTCATAGAGAGACAACCCATTACACTATTAATGATATTCTCCTATGCCTATAGATAGGAACCTAGCATAACTGTTCTTTGAGAGGCTCCACCTAGCAGTGGATCAAAACAGATGCTGAGACTTGCAGCCAAACTTGGGGAAGAGCTCAGGGAGCCTTGCAGAAGAGTCTGGGGAAGGATAGAAGGACCGAGAGGATACAAGAACTCATCATGACCAACAGAGTCAACTAACCTAGGCCCTCAGGCACTCACAGAGACTGAAGCACCAACCAAAGAGCACTCATGGTCTGGTCTAGGTCCCCTACATATATGTATAATATGGACAGCTTGGTTTTATGAGGATCCCCTAGCAAGTAGAGCAGAGGCTGTTTCTATTGTTGTCCTCTATTGTGTCATTTGCCCCTAGCAAAACTGCCTTTCCTGGCCTCAGTGGAAGAGGAGGCATTCAATCCTGATAGATTTGATGTGCTGGGGTGGCTTGATACAGGGGTGGGGGGGGCTCCCCTTTTCTGAGAAGGGGAAATGAGGAAAAGGGCTGGAGGATGGGACCAGGAGAAGAGGAGGGAAGGGACTGTGGTCAGGATATAAAGTGAAAATAATAATAATAATAATAATAATAATAATAATAATAATAATAATAATAATAATAATAATAATAATTTAATAAATAGAACTTCCTGAAACTGAAATGCTCTTACACGGCAAAGAACCCCATCATTCATACAAAGCAGCAGCCTCCTGAATTGGAAAAGATTTTTCCCAGCTTCACATCCAAAAATTGCCAAATAGTGGGGGAGAAAGAACTGCAACTCAATGTTTCTCATCAGTAAATGAAGCTTCAGTAAAGAGAATGGGTTATACCCGATCAAGTTGCTAACCGGGGGAGTACCACAGGAATCCTCCAACAACCCCGGCTGCTACAAATGTTATGGTTTCCTCTCCACAAACGGATGTCAAGGCTGCAATGATGAAAATAACACTTACACAACTCATTGAACATGGAGAATTTAGCTGGTACCTACTAAGAACCTCCACTCAATGGCAATTTTGGTAAGAGAAGGTAATCTGCATACTACCAAAGAAAAAAGGTAAGCATCAACCCAGCCATAAAACCTTTGACCTACAATGGTGTCTCACCAACAACATCTGCTAGTGCACCAGTGACACAAAGCTTGTGGGAGTAACCAACCAATATCTGATTTGGTTTGAGGTCCACTCCATGAGAACCATACCCCATACTGCTTTGGTGACCAAGAACCTGCAACTAAAGACCTGGGGGAAAACCAAATACGACTGTCCTAGTAAAGGAATGTAATAACATTCTGCTATATTCACATACACACACAAAAAAAAGGCATAAAAGGTGATATGCACACAGATAAGCACTGGAGAATGCAGGAAAGTCAAACATACAGCTTATATCATCAAGGAAACAAGGTGCTTAGATGTTTTCCCAGAATCCTGGAGGTAAATGTAGCATATAGCCTGATAATCCTTTGCTATCTGTTGAGCCAGGCCCCACCCATATCTTCCACAATTTATGTTTTATTTATACCAGACCCTTTTCCCCTAAAACCTTGAGAACTGCTTCTAGGCTATAAAACCCATCCTTGGGAGAGACAGCATTTGTACTTTAAAGCAGGCTAAGGGACTTCAATGTTATCTTAGGGCCAGGTCAAACCTGACACCCATGGACATTATGTTTACCTCAAACTCCCGAGACCCTAAATTCTAGGCACTATCTCTGAGTCAACAGTACCCATTCTTGTGAAAGAAGCCAAATGTACTTTGCAAAGAGTCTCATTGTAAACACGTTTTAAAATAGTTGTGCCCTTGGAATTGAGCTGATGTTATCAGAAAAATTATTTTTCCCCAAAATTGTGCGCTGCTTAAATAAAGCTAAAGTAAAATGATCAAGGTCCTACCCCAAAAAAGTCTGGGCCCGGCACCAGTCGCCAAATTTGTAGTAGATCAGTGCTTTGCTTAGCCATATCAGAGAAGCTTCCTCCTGCAGCAGCAGATGGGAACAAATACAGAGATGCACAGCCAGACAATATGCAGAGAGTGAGAGACCCCAGAACATTCAGGCCTGAATGGGATGTCCCCATCAAATCCTTCCCCTTGGAGCTCTGGAAACATTACAGAAAATGGGGCAGAGAGAGTGTAAGAGACAGAGAAGATGGAGGACAGCTAGGAAACAAGGCCTTCTACCCAACAGGATCAAAGTACATAACAACTCACAGAGACTGAAGCAGCACACAGAGAGCCTGCAGGAGGCTGTACCACAAAGGGTCCCAGAGCTAAAATGAGAAGTGGACATTTGACCCCTATCCCTAAGCCAGAAACGATCTCCAACTGATAACCATCTGCAACTGAAAAAAAATTATTTTTCTCCACATATCATCATCATCATCATCATCAATCTCATACATTATCTTACAAGACCAGTCTGCCCTTCCTCGACTCCTGCCAGTCCTTTCCTTTACCTTCCCTCTCCCCCAGATCCAAACCTTCAGTTCCCTTTAAATAAAAGAATAGGCCTCCCAGGGATATCCACCAACATGGCCTAACTAAGTGTAATTAAGGGTAGGCTGCATGTCCAGCAGTAGATGGCCAAGAGAAAATGGACTCAAAGCATCTTTGGAGATTTCTTGTCTCATAATGCCATGTCAGGGCATTTTTTATGTCTTGTTTTCACTTTTATTTTATTTTAGTTTAGTTTAGTTTTCCTTCCCCACCCCCCCACCCCCGCCTCCAGGTTTCAACTTTATAATATGGCTTCTTCTTTTGTGTTTTTATGAGATTCCCAAATGCAAGCATCTCTGCATCTGTGTCTGTTTCTTCTGCCTTTTCTTTGGCTCTTTTCCTTCTGTCTGTTTGCCTAATCTATATTTGCTTCTGTTTTATCTTATTTTACTATTACTATCAGTTGTTTTCTAATAAGAGTTATAAAAGGGGTTGATCCAGGTGGAAAGAAATTGGGAGAAACTGAGAGGAATAGAGGGAGGAGAAACCATATCAAAATATATTGTATGAAAAAAAAAGATATTTTCAGTATCAGAAAAAAATGTTGAAAGAGTAACAGATTCCTCCTAATTGTTTTCCTGTCTTCTGTTTATTCTTGATTTTATGCTTGCCTCTGCCAGGGCTCTGTTTCTGCTTCTCTCTGAAATACTGAAGGCTAAAAAAGTCATTACTGTTAAAAGTTTCTATATATAAATATGCTTAGATCACGCTCAAGATCTTACAGTCTTACATTACATTTGACTATAGCCTAAGGACTGTTTAATATTTAATATTTATAGTTAAATTTATTTGAGACTGGAAGTGGAAGAGAATTTTACAGTGAAAGAGTTGTTCATGAACTGAGCACCAAATCTTGCCAGTGTATTACAATAGACAGGCCTCTGGGTCACTTTTATAAATCTGATAACTATAAATTCTGAGATAAAGGGAATTGCTTGATAAAAGAATAACATGAACCCAAGATTAAAATGATGACCTAAGAGAGCAGTTAAATTAGATGAGTCTCTTCTAGCAGTTACTGATGGCACTTTGAGAACCACTCACCAACACAGGGCAATATAAACCAGGTAGCACTGTCTGAGAGAGGTGACGATGAGGATAAGGTTTATTACAGTGTTGTTTTCTCACTGCTCACACCCTTATGTGTCATAACTGACTGAAACAATAAACCAACTTCCACAGAAGCTCACTTTGGTTTCTTTGTCCATTTGCGGAGCAGCAAATGAAAAGAAAGCTCTCCCATACCGTAAAACTGACGAGACTAAGCTTTTGGTGTCATTCTATTTTCCTGCAAAGTAAAACTGTGTCCTTGGCAGAAGTTGAATACTGAAGCCTAAAGCTAATAACAAGAAGAAATTAAATATAAGAATCTAAACATATAGAAAGCGTTAACTTTGTCCCTGAGTCACTCAGAATTTAACAGTCTCACCTCAATAATGTCTTGTGGTGGTTTGAAAAGAAATGGCCCCCAGAGACTTACATGTTTGAATGTTTGGCCTATAGGGAGTGACTATTAGGAGGCGTGGCCTTGTTGAAATGGGTGTGGCTTTGTTGTAGGAAGTGCCTCACTGTGGACATGGGCTTTGAGGTTTCAGAAGCTCATCCCTGGCCAGTTTCCTTCTGCTTCTGTGGATCAGGTTGTAGAACTCTCAGCTCATTCTCCAGAACCATGTCTACCTGAATGACGCAATGCTTCCTGCCATGACAATATTGGACCTAACCTCTGTAAAACAGCCCCAATTGAATATTTTCCTTTATAAGACTTCTTCAAAGCAATAGAAACCCTAACCAAAACATGTCTCTTTTTCTTATACTTAATGAATAAAGTGTTCCTCTACTTATTACATTGGGGTAGTAAAATAGGACCAAGGGGCTTGAGACAGAGTAACTATTAGTTATGTACATAGAGATACATAAATTGAAATACTAAAAGTCCATTCACACAAAAAACTATGTGCAAAGGTGTTCTCTTCAGACCTTGTTGTCTGTAATACTTTCCCTGGGTAAATCACAAAGTCAGCTGGAGCCCAGAGACGAGGGGATACAAACAACACAATTCTTATGAAAAGGTTTTTGAAATAATATAGTCTCATTAAAAAAAAAAAATGCTGGATGGAGCTGGGAAGATGGCTCAGTCATTAAGAGCAATTCTTTCTCTTGCAGAGAACCCAGGTTTGGCTCCAAATATACACATGGCTGCTTACAAACATCTAATTCCAGTGTTTCAGAAGGTCTGATGCCTTCTTCTGGATCATTCATGAATGTGGTGTACACACAAATATCCAGAAACATACACATAAAATAAAATAATTAAAAACGTAACATCCTGGGTGAGGCTAGAAGCACATCTCAGTAGATAAGAGCACTTGCACCATTTACAGAGGACCAGAATTTGATTCTCAGCACCCAGATGGCGCCTAAAATCCATCTGTAACGCCAGGGCCAAGGGGTCTGCCACCCTCCTCTGGATCCCTCAGGCATTGTATGCTAATGGTACACATACATGTATTCAGTAAAGCACTCATACACATAAAGTAAATAAATCTTTAAATAAAAACACGTATACTAGGGTCCTGGCAAATGGATGAACTAGTAAATTACTTGTACAAGTACAAAGACCTGAGTTAACATCTCAATAACCAATATTAAAAACCAGGTATGGTAGTTGGCGCTTTCTATCCCAGCCATAGGGAAGGAAACAGTAGGATCCCTGGGCTTGCTGGCTATCCAGTCCTGCAAACTCACAGACCTTCAGGTTGAATGAAAGACTTTGTTTTTAAAACTAAGGTGGGAGAGAAATTGAGACATATTCCAAATGTGGATTCCCTACCACAGACACACAGAAGGAAAATAAAGCATGTTGGAATGCGTCGTTTAAATGTAACCTGAAGTTATACAAACATCAGCAATGGTTCAGAGATGGACATTGTAAGCTCCAAGTATGGTCCTAAAATTTGAGTTATTATCAGTTCTCTTATTACAGAAGTTCTAATTTCGAATGCATGCATCACTGATGAGAAACCTTCACCCTATACTAGGTATTTGGAAACACTCTGGTAGGACAAAAACAAATATAAAATCAATGCACAGTCTTGGCCTATAATGCAAGCACAAATGACCACATGATGTATGCAGTACCTTAGTAGGTCATATAAGTGAATAAACAAAATAATCTGTTTGCCACAAAATAACACAACAAGATCACTAAACCAATATTGCTGTAGTCAAAACCATAGCAAGCTTCAAATGTCTACAGGCTATTAGAGGCATGGCTCTACCAGAGAGAAGCCCAAGAGTAAATACAAAATTGCTTAAATTAAAAACATAGTAACTATTGGTCTCTATATGTTGTTATCATCAAATGCCATAAACTGGGAACTTACCGGCCGCATATATTTAACTAACAACATCTTAAGGCTGGGAAGTTCAGGATTGACATACAAGCCCTGTCTGGTCCAAGGTGACTATTTGTACTATGTTCTCACATAGAAAAGGCAAAAGCAACACCTGTATCTTCTCTTAGAAGAGTACTAATCTTACTCCCGAGGATCCTATTGTTCTGGCCAAATAAACTCAAACACCCTATACCACACCATCATGTTGGTGGTTGATTTGAGCAACCAACTGAAATAAATGAGTTTTGAAGAGACACGTTGTTCAGAAAAGGTCAATAACTCGAATCCAAATCCATCAAAATCATCGCTGCAAAAGAAAATACATTTGTTCTTGACAATTTCAGTCTTTACTTCAGCTTTTTGTTCAGATTTTAGACACTCAATTTTAAGGGATATAAGCAGTAATTTCCAGTGATTCCATATTTATATAACTATAGACGTAGGAAAATAATCATCATAAGAAACTCTAGATTTTAGATGAGCTACTGAGGAAATTTAACTTCAACAGACCTCAGAGTAATTAAGCTTCTTTCCCCATAATACCTGCTTCTTCTTTGTTTAAAGTCTTCCCTTTCAGGTGATATGCATTTCAGTCTATTTCTCCCACCCTGTATTTATTTGAAAAACATTCCCATGGCTAAAATACCTCCATGTGCAAACTTCAGCTTATGTGAGGCTGACACATATCAGTACCGAGAGTCTACAAGTCAACATAGATGGCCCCTACCTATCTAATGTGTCACAAGAGTAACCATTACACTCATCCAGGAAGAGGACTATCCCATGTTTTATTTCTAATTTATTTTCTTATCATCCAATCCACTAAATATTTCAGTGAGCTTAGCATTTCAGTATCACTTTTAAGTCAATGATAAGAAGTAATGGTCTATAGGAAATGAGAATAAATACGAATAAAATTTATATTCTAAAAATACTCTATCATTACTATTTTATTATTTATGCTAAAAGATAGCTAAGCAAAAGTAGAAAATTGTACAACATAAGCAAAAAATGATGGAATAATTTCAGTTCTGAAAACCTACAAGTTGAAATGAAAACAAAGAAATCACATACATACCATGACTCATAGGAGCTTTCACATAAGCATTTACCATCTTTCAACACATGTCACATATCTTTTCACTGTGAAAGAAGCTATTAACACCTCAATGGCACATTTTAAGACAACTTAGAGTCAGATGTAGATAATAACTGAAGTTTGTAAAACTAACCAACGACAAGTATATTTTACCTAGAATTGGAATCTAGGAACAGTACATTCTAAAGACTTACTGAGACATCGGGAGTCATCTGCTCCAAACTCCTGAATTAGACTTGAAATTAAAATTAGGATTACTAGCTATTTACTAACTTGAAGTCCCAGAAGTAGAAGGTCATTTATATTTTCTTCAACTTGGTGCCTATGTATACATCACACAAACGTTATTTATCATTTCATTCCTGATGTGATGTGGCCACTTATCCTTGCCATTAACATTCGTAAGAATGAGGTGGTGGTTATATTCTGTAAAAGTATATTTTATTCTCCTGATGTAATTGTCATCTTGGAGACTTCCTGCCTCCATCTGCTAGCCTAGGACTAGTCCTAGAAGCTTCTAGACTCTGTACAATATAATCTAGGCCTAGAATATTTTCAGCCTCTGACACTTACTGTTGAATAAGCTTACCCTTTCTACATCTTTCTGAACTCTGACTGCCTGCTTAAACTCAGCTGTACTGGCTCAAACTCCTCTCCAAGCTGACTGATTCAAACTGGCTTCTCTCAGCTTCTGACTGAATTACTCTGCTTGACCTCATACTAACTTTGGCAATACCTTCTTATCTTCTGGGTCCTTCTTATTCTCTGGCTTGATCTGTCTTCACTGTGTCTAGCTTGTTCTCCCTTTGCAACCAGTCTCTGTCCAACTGTCCCAGTAAAAACTGCTTCCCCCCCCCTCTCTGCCCTACTCTCTCAAGTCACCTCTCTTTCTTCTCTGTTGTTGCAAGGGTTGGGTGTATCCTATCTCTTACTCATTCTGTCAAATCTTTCTCTTATTTTTCACTTCTCTGCTCCTCAATTAGACATCACTTTTAAACATGGGTGCTTACTTCTACAAACGAACCTTACTATCATTATTAGCCATTAAAGGTGTGTATTAAGGGCATGTCTGCATTCCAGTCAGATCACACAGACCAAGAAGCTCTTTCGATGTGATAAGAGTAGCTATATTGCTGAATTCAAATTCCTCTGCAATATTCGTTATTATTACAAATTCTTAGATATCCAAATAGCCAAGTGAACACAGAACTTTGGAGGTACAAAGCAGCATTTTTTATTGTGGCCTTATGCAACATCCATTATATAGAGTGCTCCCTAGCTGTTCAGATGCTCAGATGTTCAGCTGGCAGAAGAGAAGCTCCTCTAAGATCACAGCTACTACCTCTCTGCCTCATGGTGTTTTAGACTAACCACTTTCTAGCACATTCCAAAGGATCTCAGTCCTTCTCCTTATGGCTGCTGACAAGGCCATTGTTAAGGCAAGTTTCCATCCTGATAGATGGGGCTCTGACAAAATTTCCACATAATAGTTGGTGGGGTGAAAATTAGAGGCTAATAGAGAAGTTAAAGCAGTAATTCTCAACCTTTCTATGAATCTTTAACCAATACATTGTCTCACGTTGCAGTGACCCCTCAAGCATAAAATTATTTTTGTTTCTACTTTATAAATATGAATCATAATGTAAATATTTTTGGAGATGGAGGTTTGGCAAAAGGATCACAACCCACAGGTTGAGAAACACTGGTATAAATCCTCATACACAAACAATATTCTTTAGATAAATACAAAATTTTGTCCATGGTGATCTATTGCTCTTTAGGAGTGGAGGCTGCTGAGTGGAATGGATACAGGGTTGTCAAATTCTCATTTGATTTTCTTCAGTGTTACTTACAGGGAGGTAGATCAGCAATCACCTCCTTTGAGACACAACCTAAGAGGGATATACCTACTTGAGAAAGTAACTTTCTTTTTTTTTGCTTTAATTTTATTTTTTTTTATTTTTTTATTTTTTTTATTTTTATTAATTTATTCTTGTTACATCTCAATGTTTATCCCATCCCTTGTATCCTCCCATTCCTCCCCCCCCCCATTTTCTCATTATTCCCCTCCCCTATGACTGTTCCTGAGGGGGATTACGTCCCCCGGTATATCCTCATAGGGTATCAAGTCTCTTCTTGGCTACTTGCTGTCCTTCCTCTGAGTGCCACCAGGTCTCCCCCTCCAGGGGACATGGTCAAATGTGAGGCACCAGAGTACGTGAGAAAGTCGTATCACACTCTCCACTCAACTGTGGAGAATATTCTGACCATTGGCTAGATCTGGGAAGGGGTTTAAAGTTTACTTCCTGTATTGTCCTTGGCTGGTGCCTTAGTTTGAGCGGGACCCCTGGGCCCAAATCTGCCTATCATATTGTTCTACTTGTAGATTTCTAGGACCCTCTGGATCCTTTTATTTTGCTATTCTCCCATGCGTCTCTCATTTAGAGTCCCAATAGGATGCCTTCCCCTCTGTCCCAGTTTCCTGGTAAGTGAAGGCTTTCGTGGGACATGCCCCTTGGGCTAGTATGCAGATATAAGTGAGATTATACCATTTAATTCTTTCTGCTTCTGGGTTAACTCACTCATTATGATCATTTCTAGCTCAATCCATTTATCCACAAATTTCGGGAATTCCTTGTTTTTAATAGCTGAGTAGTATTCCATAGTGTATATGTACCACAGTTTCTTTATCCACTCTTCTACTGAGGGACACTTAGGCTGTTTCCATGTTCTGGCTATTATGAATAAGGCTGCTATGAACATGATTGAACAAATTTTCTTGTTGTGTGCTGGAGCATCTTCTGGGTATATTCCAAGGGAGGTCTATGTGTAAAAAAATGAAACTGGACCCATATTTGTCACCTTGCACAAAACTCAAATCCAAGTGGATTAAAGACCTCAACATAAAACCAGAGACACTAAGCCACTTAGAAGAAAAAGTGGGAAAGAGCCTGGAACATATTGGCACAGGAGACAACTTCCTGAACAGAACACCAACGGCCCAGGCCTTAATGTCAACCATTAATAAATGGGACCTCATGAGGCTGAGAAGCTTCTGTAAGGCAGGAGACACTGTCAAGAGAACAAAGCAACAGCCTACAGACTGGGAAAAAATCTTCACCAACCCTACATCTGACAAAGGTCTAATATCCAAAATATATAAAGAACTCAAGAAATTAAACACCACCAAACCGAATAACCCAATTGAAAAATGGGGCTTGGAACTAAACAGAGAATTCTCAACAGAGGAGTATCAAATGGCTGAGAAACACTTAAAGAAATGCTCAACCTCCTTAGTCATCAGGGAAATGCAAATCAAAACAACTCTGAGATTCCATCTTACACCCATCAGAATGGCTAAGATCAAAAATTCAAGCGACACCACATGCTGGCAAGGATGTGGGGAGAGAGGAACACTCCTTCATTGCTGGTGGGAATGCAAACTAGTACTGCCACTTTGGAAATCTATCTGGTGCTATCTCAGAGAAAGTAACTTTCATCTTGCTATTACAATTTCAAAAACAGGTATATCATACGGATTGATATTTTTTCCTCTCTAGCCAAAGCTCCTGGTGTTATCTCACCTTGATGCTGATAATGACTCCAGCACAGAATGACATACTGTCTTAACCTATTGAAGAAAGGGTAAATAGAAAATGTTGGCTTTATTACAGTACTACAGCATTTGTAAAATCCATTCGCCACATCGTACAGGGCAATTTGGGAGGAACATAATAAAAGCTGGTAGTCTAGTCCCTACCAAGGTTTTCTGTAGGACATCTGTGAGTAAGTTGCCTTTGTTGATCAGTGACTGTGATGAGGAGTACGTCTAAGAGGCATTGCTGTTTTCTTAAAAGGCTGAATGATATGTAACTCAGCCCACAAGTTGAGCTTTTCTGAGATCTTCAGAAATTTATACCCTTGCCTCTCACCTTTTCCTCTCTGGTGTATTTCACAGGCAGCTTTGCTAACTGGCCAGACCGGCACAAATAGACTGTCACCTTAGAAACAGGACTGTCCTTTTATGGGAAGATTGATGGACTAAGTGCCAAGGTGTTTGGAGCAGTAGCATGGCTGGGGCAAACAGTGTAACCTATAAACCTGGTATTGGCAAATGCCCTACCTAACACAAGTATTTCTATTTATTAAGTTGCCTTTGCTAAGCCCTTTGGCAAAGTTTCCAGAATTGAAATACTAAGGGGAATATGTTCATAAATAATTGAGCATTTAAAAGATTAAAGGAAGGATCTGTCTTAATTTTATGTTTCAGCAACCTCAAATATGGCTATAATTCTTGAGTATCTAATTAGAAAGATGACCCTGGCTCTTCAGATTTTGATTAGGACATATTCTTAATTCAGGAACTGATATTTATTTATTTACTATCATTAAAATTATGCTTTAGTTTTTCCCCAACATAATATTTTTATTAATTATTTGGGAATTTTATACTATGCACTAATAATACTCACTTCCCACTCCTCCCAGGTCCACCCTCTCACTCTCACTCTTGTGACATCCCCCACACATGCACACACCACACAAAAGAACACACACAAAAAAAACACCAAGTCCAATTGGTGTTGCCCATATCCTCACTGAAGTATGGCCAAACTCCCAGTGGCTAGTCTCTTAAAGAAAACTGAGTCCTTCCTCAACGCACCAGAGGGCAGCAACTATGAAGAGCTACACTTCAACATCTTTATCATAATTTTAAATACTCTTTAATAACTATCAGTGTGGACTTTTTGTGTGGGGATGGGGTGATGTCGTAGAAGCCTTCAATTTCTTTTATTCACAGTTCTAAGTCTACAGTCGGCCATACCACTACAAAAAAAAAAGGGGGGGGGGCTCAAAGGTTCCCTGCCCATAGCAGCCAGCAACAGTTCAGATCCTAAACATTAACATGGCTTTTAGTGGACATATAGATCCCAGAACTTGGGAGCCAAGGCAGAAGTATCTCTAAAATTGAGGCCAGCTTTGTCTACAGAGTAAGTTCCATGACAGCCAAAGCTACACAGTGAAATCTTGAAAAAGAAAAGGATGAGGGCAGGCATGGCAGTGCATACCTTTAATTCCAGCACTCAGGAGACAGAGGCAGGTGGATCTCTGTGAGTTTGAAGCCAGGCTGGTCTACAAACCAAGTTCAAGACAATCAGGGCACTTGTCTTCAAGAACCCTATTGATCCATGTTGCAGCCGGAAACCATCTTGATTAGGACATTTCATTTTTGTCTTTTCTTTATACATTCCTTAGATATTTTTAAGGTAAATTAGAATAAAGAACAAATTCTATAGGATATAATATAAATTAAATCTCCTCAGAGTTTACATTCAAGCATAGTTAATATAAGTACTTAGGAAAATATTGTACATGTCATGATGTAAATATTGTTTGGGGATTATTGATAAAATCGGTGTGTTATATATCTAAAAGGGCATCATAATAAAAAACTATCCATCGACCAGTCTCATTTATATCATTAAATTTAATAATGACATGAGATTATCCATTGTCTGTCTGTGCATATTTGTTCCTTATCACTTATCCTGTTAATCTTGCAAGCTAGGGATTTTCACTGACACAAACTATCAATTATAAAGCCCACTTTGATTTTAGACATCATCAAGCAACAAAATACACTGTCAATTATAACAGTAAGAAGCATTCTGACTTCAGAGATATTATAATGTACAAATGTACACAGCATAAAACTTGTGAAAATATGTCTGTCTGTTCATAGGAAATTGTTATTTGGAAAAAAAGGGCTGAGAGAAGATGAAGGAGTTATGCACTGGGCTTTCATTTCTCTCTCTCTGTCTCTATCTATCTATCTATCTATCTATCTATCTATCTCTTTCTCTCTCTCATTTCAAGGTGCATTCTTATTTTGGAGTTCAGAAAAAGAAGTCAATCCAACTTTTGCTTTTCATAAAGAACCAATAATGTAAGGCAAGCCTAATAATCCTACTTAGATTACACTGGGATTTTGTTAAATGCTTAGAGAACAAATTCAGGTTGAAGGGGAAAACTGCACAGGTACAAACAAAACTACACATTGGGACGCAATAAAAGTGATCGCCGAACTATTGATATCGGAAATATCCATCCTGGGACAGAACTGTCCATTTTAAATATGCTCACTTGAACTTTCTTTGAAAACAATACTTTCAAATGAGCAGCTGTCATCTTTTAAAATTATCCATTTGCCTTATACCCGTCCTGTTCTCATGGCCATGCTAAGATGAACAGAAAATCAATGGCCTCCTGAACTTCTGCCGAAGTGCACCAACTGAGGCCAGAAGCAATGAAGCTCCAGAACCAGAGATTTCAGGTCAGAAATAAAAATGTCAAACAATAGGCCAGTTTCTGCTGACATTGCCAAAGCCAGTTTAACAAAACTTGACATGTGTTCCTCCTGCAGTGAAAATACACAAATATCTAACAAATTTTTAAACAAAAAACAGTAATTCCTTGCTCAGGTTTCTATTCAAACACAAAATTCTGGGTCAAGATTTACCTGCAGAGACACAGATACTTTCCACAAAGCTTTGGCACACAAAACACCCTTCAAGATCTCCGATAAGGTTCAAGCTTCACAAATGCATTCACTACCTGGCCTGGCCCCTTGGGTTCTGATGAATTATCACGATCTTCACACAGTGCACTCCATCCTGACCTGCTTCCTCAGCCTTCCCTGCTGTTCACTGTCACGTATATAACACTGTTTCTCAGTTGATATTCCAGTAGAAGTTTAGAGACCTCTTTTGATTTCCCACATTATTCCACACCCTCCAACCACGGATCTGGGCCCAGAGGTCCTGCTCAAACTATGGCACCAGCCAAGGACAATACGTGCAGTAAACTTCAAACCCCTACCCAGATCTAGTCAATGGACAGGACATTCTCTACAGTTGAGTGGAGAGTGGGGACTGACTTTCACATGGACTCTGGTACCCCATATTTGACCACATCCCCTGGATGGAGAGGCCTGGTGGCACTTAGAGGAAAGATAGCAGGCTACCAAGAAGAGACTTGATACCCTATGAGCATATACAGGGGGAAGAGGTCCCTCTCAGTCACAGTCATAGGGGAGGGAATAAGGGGAAAATGGGAGGGAGGGAGGAATGGGAGGATACAAGGGATGGGATAACAACTGAGATGTAATATGAATAAATTATTAAAATATATTTTTAAAAAGCAGAAGCTACAAATCCTTGAGTTTCACTTTCTACTTTATCCACAGCAGCCTTAGTGTTTTACTAAACTGTTTAATTTTCTCACACCCACTCCCCCACAATATTTTCTACACAACCCAAAAACAATTGTTTTTCATCATAAATGGATCAGTCCTGTCATGACATATATCTACACATCTCAGACCATATATAGGTGTGTGTGTGTGTGTGTGTGTGTGTGCACGCGCACACACGCATGTGTGTGTGTGTGTATGTATCCAGATAAACTGCTCCTATTATTTGTTCTCAGATTCCTATTACTTGTTATTTACTCTCCAAGCTTAACCTTTGTCATCTGTAAAGTGGGGTTACTGATTAAAACACTATCTCATATGGAGCTGTGAATATAAAAAGATTGTATATAGAAATGCTAGGAGAAGTTTTGTTTGATGAAAATGCCATGTAGTGTCAAGATGTTTTCAATAAAAATGTAAGCCTCCTACCAAGTCACAGCCTTACTGCTCCTCTTCACCACTGCTCACTACTGTTCAGCTCCTTTGCCCATCTTGTCTGATTTGTCCTTATTCGGTGTGCTATAATCCTTTCCCTTTTGAGGCCATAGAACTTTGGGCTTCCTTTAAGAATCAGTCTTCAACACTCTCTGGGCTTCTTTACTGTAGGGAAAATCATTTGTACCCCCTTCAAGGTTTGAAAACCTACCAACACACATCAATGCTTGAGCCCCCAAATCCCACCAATGCTTCAGCTCCAAATCCCACCAATCCCTGGGGTTAGCTTGAAATCTCACCAATACCTTCCCTGGAAATCTCTACCTAGAAAAATTCCTTCCCCCAAGAAACCCTATATAAACCCATCACCTGCTCAGCTCCTGGATTCTTCTCTCCAGAGCAGAGGCAGCCACTGCTGCCTCTTTTTAAAACCTACTTAACTTGGGTTTTTTGTAATGCTTATACATCACTTTTAACCCACCTACCCTAGATAGGAGAGAAAAGAGGTTGAATGGGAGCAGGAGCAGTAGACCTTTTTAGATTCACTTCCTTGTAGTGTTTCCCCTTTTGTAGTCAGGATTTCAGCAGACCCACTAAACAGCAAATCAAGAAACCAGCAAAGGTGACTGCAACCATAGCTGCCAGAACCCAGAGCAGCAGCTGGAACCTTGAAGGATTCTGTAGCGGTTCTCTCTAGTGGCATCTCAAAGTGGAGCGATGAACAGCCAAACAATAAGAAACAATGACAAAACCAAAAAAAAAAAAGAAAGAAAGAAAGAAAGAAAGAAAAGCCAAGCCTCTTGTTTTGGGGCTTTCATGTATATCCCCTCAGAGTCCATACTAGGATGTTTATCATGTGACAAAGACCATTGCCCCACAAGTGGCAGTTCCTCGTATAGTGGACATATATCTCCTGTTCTCTCACAAGCCTGTTTCCAATGGGAAAACATGGCACAACCTCACACAAGTCTGTTTCACATCCCACACTTGAGATCAAAACAAGAACATATTTACAGCGACTACACAGCCGCCCTCTTGCTGTCTTTCCCAGTAAATCTCTTGTGTGAGGTTTGTTATACAGTAGACTTTGTAGTATTCCTTGGCTCCGGACTCCAAGGACACCTTTACCTTCTGAGCTGTAACACCTACAATTACACCATCCATACCCCAAACCCTATGCTATTTCTAAGTCAGACATTCTAGGCACCTGAAGTAAATAAATCAGCATCAGTTCTTGTGACACTCTAGAACACTGCTCTGCCTAATTCCATCCTGGTACTTCTGAGCCTCTGAATTCCTGTGTATTAACTTTGTAAACTTTTATCATCTGTTTCTTCACATAACTCATAAATTACAAGGCATGCTGTTTTATTACTGTCAGAATTTGGGCAAGATTTAATCTCTTTGGACTACAGTTCCTCCATGTGCAATGTAGGTTAATTTAATGCCTCCGTCTTGAAAGCATGAAAGATAAAGTCGCTGATTGGTGTTAAGTACCTACTAATGCCTGCCTGACAAAGAATCAAATTAATCAGACTTCAACAATAGACAAAACAAAGAAGTAAACAGACACTACTATAGAAAGCCATCCTGTGACACCTGAGGTAAGAGTGCATTAGAAATGGAAACTGCTGTGATATTGTCCTGACATTCAGAAAGAGATTATCTGAGGCACTTTCACATGCTAAGAAAGGCATAAAAAAGGTTCAACTTCCAGAGATAGAGAGGCTCTGACTTGCCTTGCCCATTATGACCATTTGCTAGGGGACACAGATTTTGGTCTCAAATGAAACATCAGAGTGTGTCCTGCTTTCTATCCTTAAAATCTGAAACTGTAAACCAAATGGTGTCTAATAAGCCTAAAATTATATACCAAAATAATTATTTTTATTGAGCAAAACTGTCGTGTCCCATACATATTTAGCCTACTCCAAAACTACAAATTGGTGCAGTGACATAGCATCCTTGTTGGTGAGTCCTAGAGGACCAACCTTCTCTAGCTGGTGCTGTAGACTACCTGAAGTCAGTGTCACATGTCTTTTAGTCATGTGGGCTCCGCTTCTGGGATGTCAGGAGTAAATCTCATTGTGACTGACACAGCATGCCACCAGTACTGTGAGGCACTGTGAAACTTGTATGAAGTCCCAAATAATTATTTTTCTACATAGTACTTTGGATACGACCAGTAAAGCCATCAATCTATCTACTGCTAAGAAATGGCCAACATTTCAGAAAACAAATTGCAGTGTGGAGGCGTTGTTTATTATAGTATAAGCTGGGGAATGTGTTTCTGATGTGTCATTTTAATTAGTGAAGACATGATTAATAAAATTACATGGTTTGTCACTCTTAGTCTGTCCGTGGTGCAATTTTACACTTCGAGCCTTGTGTCTAAATGACAGAGCAATCTGGGGGAAAGGAACAGCACTAGCTTCAGAGGTAAACACATTCATCTTCCCATTAGTTCAGATGAAATCTATCCACAGGCAGGTTATGTGCCAGGACACTGATATATGCCATGAGGATGTACTGCAACGAACTCCATCTCAGCAAAGTCCTCCAGATGGAAAATAAATTTAAAAGCTTCATCTAGAGAAAAGTGCTAACAGAAAAAATTTAGTCTCTTGGTAATGCAGCTTTGCTTGAGCCGAGTCTCTCTTGAGAAAAGTCAATGCACATGCCATTAGCAATTCAAGATAGCCTGAGATCTAACCAGACAAGCTCAATAATCTTATGTAAATTCAAGCAAGCTTCCTTTAGGGATACAGCCCAATAAAGTAAGTTTGCAAATAAGTTATATGAGTTCACGGGAAAAAAAATCAACTCTTTAAAAATCAAAATATTCATGTTTATTTTTGCTTGACTTCAGAAGAATCTCAGTTAATGGGAGATGTTTAAAATTCAGTGCATAAACTTGGGAATTATCAGCCAGGCGCGGTGGTGCATGCCTGTAATTCCAGCACTCAGGGAGGCAGAGGCACACAGATCTCTGTGAGTCTGCGGCCAGCCTGGTCTACAAAGCAAGTCTAGGAAAGCCAAGACTACATGGAGAAACCCTGTCTCAAAAACACAAAACACAACATAATGAAACTGGGAATCATCTTAAACTTTTAGGAATGTGTCAAAGAAGTAATGTTATGCCAAGTGATGCCAGAAACATGGAGCAAAATGTATAAAAACAAGACGTGTACTCTAATCAGATTCAAGACACATGACCTAAGACAATAAGCACATTAACAAAAAACTTAGGACCATGATCCTAAGAAATTATTGCTAAATGTCAATATTGACATCTGTCCAGTTCAAATAAAGGCATTCTCTTCTAAATTAGCAGGGACATCTCCTTCTATGTTCTCTGCCTAATACCTATCTGTGTCTGGAGTCCATGAGCCAGCTATCCACATTTTCATTTGGCAAGATACTAAAATATATTTATAATAAAAAGTAACTTACCAGTGTGCTGTGTGACAAAATTTTTCAAGAAAGATGCAACACACAGTTATACATCCCAGGTAAGAATCCCACAATAGACCATGTTGGAGGAGGGTCTTGCGCACTGTTTTCAAATGCTGATTTCAGTGCCCCAAGATCTGGTTACAGCCCTGTCATGGGCATTGTTGTGAATGTGGAACCATCTCTTTTATCCATGTGATATAAAGAATACTCCCCAATTATCCCTGATTGGTTAATAAACAGACTGAAGCCTGTGACTGGGCAGAAGAGAGCTAAGTGGAGTTTAGGTTCCCAGACTTGAGGTACTGAGACTATGAGGTAGGGAAAGAGATAGAACATAAGATATAGCATAAGAGAAAGAAAGAACTAGCAACTGGACGAGGCCAAGAGAAGTGCGCATGAGAACAGACTGATGAAGCAGAAGCCACCTTGGAGCCATCACATTGGCAAATGATCAGCTTTTATGTGGGTTTTAGGGGTACTAGGATTAGAAGAGCTCAGAATCTGCCCAGCATAGTGCCTACAACTTAATAATAAATCATAGTCTTTCTGTGTCGATCATTGGGGAACTAGCTAATTAAGGATAATGGTGAGCATAATAATTTTCTGTATTCGTTAATATATACAGAATAATTAGTTCATTATACAAGACTAAAGTGTAGACACCAACAAATTCCAAATTCATGGATCAATAAGTTTTATTGGGGCTACCTACAGAAGCAGAAATTACTCAAATATGCTGTATCCCCAAGGCCCACCCTAACATGGGTGACAGCTCACAAAGGCTGGGAAACCTGGAGCACCCTGTACCACCTGCATGTAGCTCATCAGGTTGGAGAGTGTCCTTTCCAAGTGATTAAATTGGTCTTACCTTACTCAAGCAGCTAGTCTGGTCTTAGTGTCATCTTTGTAGCTCAGCTTCCTTCTGTCTGAGAGGGAGTATCAGATTTTATTATTTACTCTGGCAGGGAGGGGCCCAATGAATCTGGTCAGTTTCAGAGACTTCCTGGAGCTACTATGAGTAGTTTATCTTCTACTAAAAGAGCTTCCTATAGGATGGAATATTGTAATCTTGAAAAAAACTATTACATAACACAGTGACATCTGTATTAGTGACATTTTGCACATTGGCTGCAGCATAAACTCAGTTTGTAATTGGCTAGATACAAAGAAAGTGTTTATAAATTGTCAAAAAACAGATGAAAAATCATTTAAAAATATAAGCACTGGACATAGTGTTCCTATTGCCATTATGATCACTGTACATAGGTAAGCGTAAGACTACCAAAGTTGGTCACACACAAAATTTGGTCTTTAGATTGGCTAAAGAATTCAAGTCCGGGATTGTCATAGTGACAGGTTTTCTGTTTTGCTTTTGTTGTTGTTTTGCTTTCATTTCCTGTATTTCAGACTAGGACAGGAAGTAACCATTAAACTTGCAAAAGCCTTGCTCCCTCTTGAGGGAAGTAATTGTTTAAAAGGAAGGTAGCCTAACAAGATAAAACAAAAATCTTCAGCTAATATACAGCCCAACAAAATACCACAGAAAAATCTATGGCTCCATATATGTGAGCCACCTCCACCTGATGAGATGCTAGCAGAAAACACTAGGGGAAAAATTGGAAACATCATTCACACTAGGAGTTACTAAGTTCATTGTAGATAATAACGTCAGTGGAGACTGTCCAGGGACACTAGGTCTCCATTCTTGTTAAGCAAATTTGGGGGCCTACCCAGTCTTTGCAATCAACCATTCTCAGCAGTGGAAACATTAGAGTGTAGTGCATAGCACAGCATCAAGCCCCTCCCTAGTCAGAATAATGTCACAGTTAGCCTAGTTAAAATGAAATGTTTAAAGAGCTTGGGGTTTGTAACAATTACAAAACATTAACTTTTGAGCAAAGACAAAAATATCCATCAAATTCAGGATAAGAACACTCTCAATGACAAAAGACTTTCAACAATTGTCAATACTAAGATACAAAATACTAGAAATTTTTAACAAAGGTTGCAAAGCACAATTATAAAAATGCTCCAATGAGCCAACATGCTTGAAATATATGAATAGAAAATGTTAAACCAGAAACAGAAAACACCAGCAAAGAAGAACCAAATGGAAATTTTAGAATTGAAATAACTGATATTTAAAAATAAAAACTCATAGTTCAACATTTAAACAGAAGAGCCACTTGACTGATCAAATAAAATATTACACAGTCTGAGTGAGATACAAATACTACACTGATAAGAAAGATGAAAATGTCAGGGGCTTCTGGGATTTATCCAAAGATAAAACATTCTTGTCAAGAAGAAGAGAGACCAAAATATAAGCAAAGAAAAGAATATAGAATGCGCATCAACCTGAACAAGAAACGTAATAGATCCTGTAAGCTGTGGGGAATCTAGATAATGCAATGCAGAGAAGTCTATATTCCACACACACTGGAATTTAACTTTAGAAAGTTAGACAATGGAAAGAGACTTAAAAGCAGACAGGAAAAACTGAAGTTTCAACTTTAGGGGAATTGTGTTTGAACAGTGGATTTTCCCCTTAAAAATCATAGTAGTTCAAGGAAATGTCACAGTATTTATGAAGTGATGAAAGAAAAATAATTGCCAAGCCAGATCTTTATCCAGTATAAATGTTATTCAGTAGTAAAGGAAAAATATTTCAAAATTATAGGTAACTAAGTAAATTGTTGCCAGGACACCTACTCTAAAATCATGGCCAAGGAAACTTTGTGCAAAAAATGAAAACAATAAAAAGAACTTTGAAAGAGAAAAAATATCAGTAAGAAAAAACAAAATAGGAAAAAAGGAGCTGTAAACGTAATAGTCTTTCCCCTATTGAGATTTTCTTTAAGATTATAATTTATATTGGTTTTAGATTACTGAAAGTTTTCTTTAATATTGTTCATATATATAAATTAAATATATGTGTGATTCTGTTATATTACACATTCACAATTTGTTGTCATTAAAATGTATCAAGCACACACTTCTTTTTTAGAGGTCCAAATTGTTTGTTAAAGCAAAATGTTATAGTAGTGTCTAATAAGACTGGACAATTCATAAATTAGAACTTAAAACATATTACCAAAATGAGAAAGAGTAAAGTGACACAGGAAAATGTAACATTTGTATATTTTACAGAAACAATAAAAGCAATATCAGTAGCCTTATAGTAAATTATATATAATTAATTATTACCCATAGTAATTACTAGAAAATCCTAGAATGAGTGAATTTCATAATTTACATCTGAAAATTATTAAAATTAAGTTTAAAAGTTCTAAAGAGTAAACAAACATTACTATAGATCTACAAAACTGGAGTCTTAAGACAAACATTCAAATAACCTACAGAAATAAAGAAAAAATAGAAATAAATACCAAGGAAAAACACAAATATCAGTTAAATCCATACTGTACCAACTGCTGTAGAGGAAGAAAAGGCACATTGTACAAACACTAATTAAAGGTAAACAGAAATAACCATCAGTTAGATGATATGAATGATATCAGATGAGGTTGATCTAGAGCAAAGAATATTAACCATGGTAGAAAAGAGTATTAAAGATTGTTAAAGGATCAGGCCACCCAAAAGTATTATCCATCCATGTATAATGCAAATAGAATCACAGTCTGCAAAGGCAACACCAACACGGAATGGGAAATGGCCAAATTCACAAGCGTATTTGGAGAAATTAACTCACTTTTAACAAAGTTTAGAACCAATAGACAAAGTACTACTTGTCATTTACACAATGTGCCATGTAGCACCCTGACACACACTCAGCTAAAGTGCCCAATGAGAAAGAACGAAGTTCCACCGTCATGGATGTTGCTACATCATACGCACAGTGGCACTTCACAAGACTAAAAACAAAACAAAACAACAGCAACAATACAACTACCAAATCACTATGAAAGGAAGAGGGAACCAACTGGAAAGAGAAAAGTGTGAGCAACAGGAAGTAAGAGGAGTCAGAGGCAGTATAGCAGTGGGGAGTGAATGTAATCACAATACGTTGTGCACAGCATTAAACAGTCAAAATGTAAAATCTAACAAGAACGTGAATAACCTCTAAATTGTTCAAAAGTCACAGTGTATTTTCTGACAATAAAGGTCAAACTATTTTAAAAGCGTAATAGGAAAATATATCTAATTATTTGAGAATTAAGTAACATATTTTAATTCATGAGTTCAAAAAGGAAACTCAGAAAAAACATAAAAAGAATATGCTGAAATAAATAAAAATAAAAGTATAGCACTTAAAATTTGATGGGACACAGATAAACTTGTGCTGAGAGAAAATTATGTGGCACTAAATGCTTTTATTAGAAAAGAAAGAATATTTAAAATAATAAATTCTCACCTTCAGAACCTAGATGAAAAGAGCAAAATAAATATAAAATAAGCATAAGAAGGGAAACGTTATGTATATAAGAAGCAGAAATAAATCAAGTAAAAAGAGCTGGCTCCTTGAAAGTATCAAAAATTGGGAAGTAATTGCAACAATGATAGAACAAGGAAAGCAGAGGTCTCACGTTACAACCGTTATGCACAAAACGGGAGATGCCACTATGAAGACATGGAAGGCTAAGGAAGTACTGTGGAGCATTCTACACATACTCAACTTGATAACATAAATAAGACTGACCAATCCCTCCATTGGTCACAAACTGGAAACCTCTTATAAAAAACTCATCCAATGTGAAAGAGAACGTTTGAATAGATCTCTTTAACTATTCAGAAAATCAAACTAACAATTTTTAGATGTAGTTTATTTTCTCCCTTTAACTGAAAATAGATTCTTTCCCCAGGCAATACATCCTGATAATAGTCACCCCTCTCTCTATACCTCCCAGGACCTCCCAACCACCTCTCTTTTTTGGATCTACTCCTTTCCTGTCTCTCACTAGAAAAGAGCAGACTTCCAGACAATAACAACAAAACATAACAAAAATTTATAACAAGGTAAAATAAAGACTGTCACATAGAAGTTAGACAAGAGAAGCCCACAGAAGGAAAGGAGCCCAAGAAAAGACAAAACTCAGCGACTCACATACTCAGAATCAAATAAAAATGCTAACACTGTGCACTAAACTCTGAGATAAAAGATTTGATGGAGGTATCCCATTCAGAGCAGTGTGTTCCAAGGTTTCTCTCTATCTCTGCATAACATGTGGCTGTGGGTCTCTGTATTTGCTTCCTTCTGCAGCATGAGGAAGCTTTCTGGTGATGGCTGAGCAAGGAACTGATCTGTGAGTATAGAAGAATATCATTAGGGGTCATTTTCTTACTACTTTTTATTTTGTAATTTTGGATACCATGTAGTATTTAGTCTAACTTTAGGTATATGAGCTATCCAGTCTCCGGTTCTTGGTCAATCAAACAGTGTCAGGTACGTGTTGCATTTCCAAGAGTAGGCCTTAACTCAAATAAGATTTTGTACTACCATATCCTCAGCATAGTTTTCAGGCTGAACAGCATCGTAGATCGAAGAGTTATGGCTAGATTGGTGTTTATACCTATTTTTTTGGTAGGCTGAAAAGTACATTACCATATCAAAGGCACTAGAATGTATGGGTGAAGGTTCTGTGTAGGTGCCAGCTCTACCTCTCCGTATTCAATGAATTATATGGGTGTTGTCTTCAGCAATGGGACCTTGCTGTCTGTTTGTGGAGAGCAGCCTATTGTGTTGACAACACTCTGTATTGTTCGGAGGTTTCCACTGGACTCCTTTGGCCAACAACTCAATGAAATGTAACTCAGGCCTGCTACTGAAAGCTTGGTTTGATGACGAGAGATGTCCAGCTGGGACCCCTTCTCCCCATTATTTGAAGACTTGATTAGAATCACATTCATGTATTTTAGGAGGTTTCCACTGCACTGGGTTTCTTTTTTTTTTTTTTTTTTATTTATTTTTTTTTATTAATTTATTCTTGTTACATCTCAATGTTTATCCCATCCCTTGTATCCTCCCATTCCTCCCCCCCCCCCATTTTCCCATTATTCCCCTCCCCTATGACTGTTCCTGAGGGGGATTACGTCCCCCTATATATTCTCATAGGGTATCAAGTCTCTTCTTGGCTACTTGCTGTCCTTCCTCTGAGTGCCACCAGGTCTCCCTCTCCAGGGGACATGGTCAAATGTGAGGCACCAGAGTATGTGAGAAAGTCGTATCACACTCTCCACTCAACTGTGGAGAATATTCTGACCATTGGCTAGATCTGGGAAGGGGTTTAAAGTTTACCTCCTGTATTGTCCTTGGCTGGTGCCTTAGTTTGAGCGGGACCCCTGGGCCCAAATCTGCCTATCATATTGTTCTACTTGTAGATTTCTAGGACCCTCTGGATCCTTTTATTTTGCTGTTCTCCCATGCGTCTCTCATTTAGAGTCCCAATAGGATGCCTTCCCCTCTGTCTGCACTGGGTTTCTATAGCATCCCTCAGATCCCCTCAATTCTGTCTCCCCTACATTCCCTTCCTCCACCCCTCCCCTTTGACACCTTTCCTGTCACCCTGCTCCCAGTCCACCCATAAAATCTATGCCACATCCCACACCCAGGGAGATCCATGGTGCCTCAATCCCTTCCTCTGTACATAATCTCTCTGGGTCTATGGATTGTAGCTTGGTTATCATTAACAGCTAATATCCACATATTAGCACATATATCCATGTATTTCTTTTTGGGTAGAGGTTACCTCATTTAGGATGATCTTTTTTTTCTCTAGTTGCATCTATTTTCCTGGAATTTCATGATGTCATTTCTCTTAATATCTGAGTAATACTCCATTGTGTTAAATGTACCACATTTTGTTTATCCATTTTTCTGCTGAGGCTGTTTCCAGTTTCTGAATATTATGAGCAGCAGTCAACATGGATGAACGTATGTCCTTGTAGTAGGATGAGGAGTCCTTTGGGTATTTACCCAGGAGTAGCATGCCTGGATCTTGGGTTAGGTTAACTTCCATCTTTCTGAGGAACTGCACACTGATTTCCATAATGACTATAAAAGTTTGCCTTCGCACCACCAATGGATGAGTGTTTCCTTTATTCCAAATCCTAACCAGCATGCTGTCACTTTTGTTACTGATCTAAACCTTCCTGACATGTGTAAGATAAAATCTGAGTAGCTTTGAATTTTATTTCTGTTATGGTTAAGGATATTGAACTTTTCTTTGTTTCTCAGTCATCTGAGTTTACTCTATTGAGAATTGTTTATATCCATATTCTACTTTTTAATTGGATTTTTTGGTTCTCTGATATATAATTCCTTGAGTTCTTTCTATATTTTGGATATTAGTCCGTTATCGGATGTGAAGTTGGTAAAACTCTTTTCCCATTCTGTAGGCTGCCGCTTTGTCCAGGAGACAACGGTGTCATTTGCTTTATGGAAGTTTTTTCCAGTTTATAATGTCCCATTTATTAATTGCTGATCTTCGTGCCTATGATAACAGTGATCTGTTCAGAAAGTCTTCTCCTGTGCCAATGAGTACAAGGCTTTCTTTTCTCTTAGGTTCAGTGTATCTGGTTTTATGTTGAGGTCTTTGATCCACTTGGAACTGAGTTTTATGCAGGGTTATAAGTATGGATCTATCTGGATTCTTCTACATGCAGGCATCCAGTTTGGCCATTATTGAAGGTGTTATCTTTTTATCCAGTGTGTATTCTTGCTTTCTTTATTAAACATCAGGAATCTGTGTGTAGGTGGATTTATGTCTGGGTCTTTAATTTGATTCCACTACCAGTTTTCATTCAAATACCATGGAGTCTTTATTATTAGAGCTTTGCAGTAAAACTTGACATTGGAAATGCGGATATGTCCAGAAGTTCTTTTATTGTTTGGGATTATTTTAACTTTTCTATATTTTTTTGTGTTTCTATAAGAAGTGGAGAATTTTCATTTCAAGATCTGTGATGTATTGTGCTGGAATTTTGTTAGCGATTGAATCAAATCTATAGATAGCTTTTGGTAGGATGATTATTTTACTACGTTAATTCTACACCTTTATGTACATGGAAGCTGTTTCTGTCTTCTAATATTTCTTCTTTAATTTATTTCTTCAAAGACTTGAAGTTTTTATCAGACAAGTCTTTCACTCAAAATCTAAATATTATTTGAGGCTATTGTGAATGGTGTTGTTTCAGTGAGTTCTTTTTCACTTTGTATGTTCTTTATATACAGGAAGGATACTGATATTTTAGTTAATTTTTATCAAGCAACTTCACTAAAAATGTTTGTCAGCTGTAGGAGTTCTCAGTGGAATTTTTAGGGTCACTTATGTATAATATCATATCATCTGCAAATACAGATAAAGATACTTTGAAAGATACTTCCTCCTTTCCAATTCTTATCTACTTGATTCCCCTTGGTTGCTTTATTGTTCTAGCTAAGAAGTAAGACTACTGTTGTTGAGAGATATCAATGAACAAGGATTGTTAATTCTGTTATTTTGTTGTTGTTGGTGGTGGTGGTGATGGTAGTGGTGGTGGTGGTGGTGGTGGTGGTGGTGGTGGTGTGTGTGTGTGTGTGTGTGTGTGTGTGTGTGTGTGTGTGTTTTACTTCTTTTGTTTCTGGTGATCTGAGATTTTTTATTCCCTGTGTGTTCATGGCTGTGGTTAATTTCCTTAGGTTGGAGTTTTCCTTCCAGCACCTTCTGTAGGGCGGAGTGTATAGATATATACTGTTTAAAGTTGTCTTTATTATGGAATATCTTATTTTCTCTAGCTAAGTTTTGTTAGGTATAGTCATCTTGGCTGCCATCTGTGGTCTCTTAGAGTCTGAAGCAATCTGTCCACGACCTTCTGGATTTTAGAGTCTCATTGAAAAGTTATTCTAATGGTTCTGCCTTTATGTGCTGCTTGGTCTTTTTCCCTTGCAGCTTCTTTATATTCTTTCTTTGTTCTGTATGCTTAGCGTTTTTACTATTATGTGCCGTGGAGATATTCTTTTCTGTTCCAGTCTATTTGGTGTCATGTATGCTTCCTGTACTTTGATAGGCACCTCCCTCTCTGGGCTAGGAAAGTTTTCTTTATGATTTTGGTAAAATACTTCCTGTGCCTTTAACCTTAGTTTCTTCTCTTTCCTCTGTTCCTATAATCCTTAGATTTGGTCTTTTCACAGAGCTCAATATTTCTTGAATTGTTTTTCTGAGGAACTTTTTAGATTCAATATTTTTTGACTGATGTATCTATTTTTTTTCTATTCCATCTTCAGTGCCTGAGAATCTCTCTCCCATCTTTTGTGTTCTGTTGGTGAAACTTGCCTCTGTAGTTCTGTCTGAATTCCCAAATGTTTCATTTCCAGATTTCCCTTAGTTTGGGTTTTCTTTATTGATTCTATTTCCCCTTTCAGGTCTTGAACAGTTTTATTCATTTCCTCCTACTGTTTATGTTTTCCTGGATTCCTTGAGATTTATTTCTTTCCTTTTTAAGAACCTCTTTTATATTCATATAAGGTATTTAAGGTCTTTTCCTTGTGCTTCAGCTATGTTGTAATATTCATAGCCTTCTGTGGTAGCATTGCTGAGCTCTAGTGAATACATACTGTACTTGTTATTGTTTATGTTTTTACACTGGCATTTGGCATCTGGATTGAGATGATTATAGTTCTAGGTGCCGATATCTGGTTTTGTTTCTGTTCGATTGGGTGTTTTATTCTTTGGTATCTGTTTCCTTTCTGGATTGTAGGCATTTCTGGTACATATGTTTTGAGTGGTAAGAAATTTTCCATGGACCTGATAGGTATGGTCCCTGGGGATCCCAGTTAAAATATGTTTCTGGGTATTAGAGCAGGATAGACTAGGGACCTAAAGTGATTCATAGGACAGAGGAAAGCAAAGTGGTCCATCATATTCTTCTAATTTCATCTTCTTGGAATAGAGTAGACTGAGGAGTCAATCAACTCAGCATGTCTCCCATAGAGCATCGGTGAGACTGGATAATGGGATCAGAAGGCACAGAAAGAAAGTGGGGATCTGCAGTCAGCAGATCTCCTTCCCCAGCAGGAATGATCTTTGCATTAGCAGGAGTGTCTGCTGAAGTTGGGGCCTGGTAATTTAGTTTATCCTTTAAAAATTATGTGTGTGGGTAATATATGTGAATGCAGATAACCTAAGGGTTCAGAGATGTCAGATCTCCTGGAGTTGGAGTTACAGGTCACTGAGTTATCTCTCCAGACTACAGCTACAATGTTTAAGCTTCTTTAAAAATAAAAGTCTAAGCCTGATTATTTCACTGGAGTATTCTACCAAATACTTGAAGAAATAACTCGAACAGTATATAATCTCTTCCAAAACTAGAATTATTTCTTACTTCATTCAATGAACCTAATTTTACCTGATAGGAAAACAAAGAAAACTCCACAAAAATAAAATATTACCTATGAATATGGACAAAACAAACAAAATATTAGTACAGACAATTTAGTAGTAGATAGTACAAATTATACTTGAAAACATAATTGTTCCTGGAATAAAAGGTTGACTTAAATTTTTAAAATAAACAAACGTAAGCCACTATAGTAAGTTAGAAAACTAAGTCATATGGTCTCATTAATCGATAGTTTAAATGCAGTTGATAAATTGCAAAACCTGAAAAACCTACAGAAGAGGGATGTTATATTGGTTCTGCTTCATTCTCATTTTATCACAGAGACTATGGAGTACTTCTTCAGATCGCTACTCTGTAAGAGACTCGGTGTCTTCAGAGTGAGCTCCAGTAGGATTGCCTTCTACGACAGCGATCGTGGACTTCAAAGACATGACACTCAGCAGGCTTTGAACTGATTAGATGCTGAAGAAGAAAGATTTGAAAAACTAAAGTCAACTATTCTCTTTTTCTCAAAGTCCCAAGGTCTCTCATCTTTCTCTGCTTTTTCTCTTTAAAGGAAAAATCCAGAGGGCCCAAGTTTTCACATTCTCTTTTCCTACCATCAAACTTCTATCTTTCATTCTGACTTCAAGATCACAGGAGAGAGATTCCCATTCAGTGTGGCTCAGATGCCTAACTTGATCAAATTAATTAAAGCCTGGGTATATGATAGGTGAGAGCCCCCTGGGATCCACAGAGCTGGAAGCATCTACTCTGTTGAGAAATAAGGGATGTGCATAGTTAGGCTGGACAAACATTCTAAAATGCACTTAGAAGTTTAATATATCTTTGCTGTCAAGGAAATTAGACTATACTGAAATTAGACTTTTATTGCTTGCCATTCCTGCTTACCTTTTATTATATTTTCCGATTCTACCAATTCTTTAAAAAATGAATCAAATTCACCTTCTCCATGAATATCTATCTGTATAGTCTTGTCTCTATTAATCTTATCTTCTTGAAATTCCCACAGTACCAATGCAATAGGTCCAGCCATTTAAGATGCAGAGATGCATTGCAAACGATGGCTCATGGTTCACTGCTGTTTTACATGACTTTCTGTTGACTCAGAAATCATGATTAACCTCGGCCTCTGTGCTCTGTGTTTGTGTGCTTGGAGGTGATATGAGACAAGTTCTTACTATAGATCTCAGGCTGGTGTCAAACTCAGGAAGTCCTCCTGTCTTAGACTCCTAAGTCCTAACATAAACAAGAGAGCCACCACAGTCAATGTAATACTTCTAAATGCCCCAGCTGTTGGCACTTCTGACATATACTGATGGTATTATAGAAGACCATTAAATTCTGTTTGGTGAACGATGATTAACACATTTTTACAATATTTTCCAAAACAGAATCTGTACAGATGCATGTTTTAAAAGCGACATTAAAGAATACACTGTTTTTAATATAGTGATAGAATTGAAGAATATTCAACAAGTTATGGGAAGTTTTTATATTCAAATACATATGCAAAGTCCAGAAACATAAAGTTATTTACCATTGTTATTGTATTATTATTCTTCATGGAATACAGATGATTAAAAAAGACTTCATCTGCTTTATTGGCAATAAACTTGGGAAGAAGAATGCTGAGGGAATTTCCTGGAATTGAAACAAAAATCAGCTATGATGCTGAGGTTCTGGTTTATGTAAACTTTATTCATGTATTCATTCTTTATTGGCAATATGCTTTGATGCTATGAGTGGCACCGAGTAATAAAAAAGTGGTCCCCACTTTCAAAGACCTCCTAATTTAGTAGAGGAGACAGAATACATTAAAAATTAAAGATAATAAAATATTACCTTGAAATCATCCTCCACTGCAATTATAAATTCCCTCATTTTACTTGTAGACTTGTAACGCTTTATGTTGGCCAGTCCTTTTATTATTCAGACTTTGCCTCTGTATCATTTTCTTCGAACCTGTCATATGTCTCCTTTCAATTCTGATCCACACCATACCCCATTCTAAAGCAATATTTCCCTCAATTTTTACCCTTTTTGCTGTATGTGTTTGCTCATTCATTCATTTCACAAATCATTGGATGAATTTAATCATTTATCCTTTACAGACACTGCCGTTGACTTTCAAACTAGAGGAAGACAGTAAGTGTGATCAAGTTGCTGTGGCAGTCCCCTGAAACTAGCTTTTTTATAAATCAATCCGTCTTCTCAGCTTACATATATTGCAACCTAACCCTGACAAGCAAAAGTGAATGATACAGCTATGCCCAATGTCAGTAGAAACATTATTTTCCTCCTTGTTTCCACGTTGAACTTAAATAATAATCACTTTGAAAGAGTTTGACTCACATGCCAAACGTTTCCTCTTACTTAAATTACCTCCTTCCTTTTGGCAAATAGCCTTTCCTCACTCCACAAACAGTGAGTCTGCTTTGTGAGAACCTCTGCCTCTTGTGTCTTTCTTTCTTTCTTTTTTTTTTTTTTTTTTTTTTTCTTCTTATATGAATTTTTTTTTTCTTGCGTCTTTCTTACTACCTTCTCTCCTGCTCACTTCCCTTGCAAGGAAGGCCATTTGAACTTTGTTTTTCATATATTTTCCTCTCCTGGGTCCCCAGAGATACTATTCAACTAATCAATTTCCAGACCCTATTATGAGTCTTTTGCCTTTGCATGTGAAAATGTCTTTCTTATGTAGTAAACGTAAAATCCTGTGCGGTTTCTTCCCCTATGAGTTGCCTTATCTTGTTCTTTCCCTAACAAAACAAGTGAACAGAGTAAATCTCAATGGAGCATCCTAGATGCATCCTGCAAGGTCATGTATGTCAGAAAAATCTCTCCATGAAGATACATTCTAGAAGAGCTGATGCCTCTGGTTGCTAGCTCAGCAGTCTTAGTTTCTACTTTGTGGGCTTCTTTAGTCTTCTGATGTGAAAACCCACAAAGCTATTCTTCGTTGAGTGCTAATCCACATATGTTCAGTAAAATCAGAGATAGTACTTCATTACTATTTGTCAAAGTTAGGAATCTCATCACAGGCAACAAACAGGCAACCTAGAAGTCCTAATAAAAGCAAGGGACAGATGCAGTGGATAGAAAAATGACTCATAGCTCCTTTCACCAAAAGGGGATCCGAGGACTCCCCCTGGGGTAAGGTGAGCTGTGTAGCTGCCCATTGTGGGCGTAGCCAGTGTTGCTCCTGTTTCTTTATCATCTGCTTCTCTTCTGCCCTAAGGTCACCTTGCTGTGCTCTTGCAGAAAGTTCTGCTTCTCCTCTGAACATCACAATTCTCCATCCTTTGACTGCAGTGCGACTTCGAAGATGGAGTTATCTGCTGGAGAAACAATAGAATCTATTTTTCTAATAAATAAATAAGTAAGTAAATAAATAAAGAAAACACCAGTGTTTGATCCTGCCGGTACCTACAAGATCCAGAGAAGCAATGGGCTGTAAAAAGTTCTTGCCAACTGCAATATCATTTCCATTATTTCTCCAGGCTCCTATTCTGAATTCAAAGCAATTTATCTAGAGTTCAGACACTGCCACTGTGATTTAGTTTCAGTTTTATGGCAACTGCAGGTCTCTAATACATACGCGCCTGCCATTGATTTTGTTCCCCTTCAGCTGCTGCTGTAAATGTAATTGAAATTTTGGGTTTTTTTTTTCCTCCTGACCTAATGTTAAAAAAAAAAAATGAAAGAAAGAAAGAAAGACTAGAGAGCAATCAGTGCAGTGTCCTATGTGTTTCATACATTCCATTAATGAGAAATGGTTTCTTTTGGAATAGGACTTCTTTTTATCATTATCCTGTAAAAGTATGCATTTTTAAATTCCAATAGCATTCTCCATAAGGTGTGGGAGGTATAGCAAGACTTACAGACAGTGAACACCTTGTAGGAAAATTGTACATATTTAAGCTTCTCCTCCGTGCTAATACTTTCATATGATGAGCTGTTTCCTTTTCAGGAGTTAGAGTCCTTGAGGTGATGGGCAACAAATATGGTTCCAGGGCAAACAGAGGCAGTTCTCCTTACACCAGGAAGATGACAGTCTTGTCTGTCACAGCTCGTCCTCTGATACAGCCGGCCTGTCTTCCACATACGATCCTACATACACATTGAAAGTGACCACCTGAAGGGCCAGCCCCATGCCATTCATTTCCTTTACATCCTCTGAACTCTCTGCAATAATATGAAATGCCACAGTTCCTGCATACAAGATTCTCCTGTACTGTTGTGAAGTTTTTGCATGATACTGTTCATTATTTGGCTAATGACTACTTAGCTTATCTAGTCTAGTTAAGTTCCATATTTTAATAATATATTTTGGAATCTGAACTATTAGATCTTTTCTCTTTTAGTCAAATATTTTAGGATTGTTAGCAATTGACTACTACAAATAAATTTGTTTAAAAAAACAAAATGTAAAATTTCCTAAATACTTTCAAGATTAAGGTAATGACTTTATGTCTATAAGTATTAAATTTTCATTTAAGATTTTTATTATATAATACAGACTTTAATACAACTATTATTCACCCAATTAAGAAAAAAAATCACTGCTAATAATTAAAGTCTATGTGATTATATATATTTAAAACCCAAGTATGACAAAAATTTCAAATGAGAGATTTCTGCTTGAAAAATATAGAAAAACTTGCCTCCTTAGAGCCTGATCTTCCACTCAGTAAAAAATTTATATACTTGTCTTTGTTGCTTTGTTTAGATTGGACTGCTAACGGATGCTTAACTAAAGAGCCATAGGTACAGAATCCATGAGAATCCTACCCACACAGCTCAGCAGATCTGCATGAGCTCTAAACACATACAAACTATCCCTCCACACCAGCCAACAGGCTATTACCCAAACCTCCTCTACTACTTCTCTTTCACAGAAAGTTTCTGTGCTGGATTGCAATTTATACGAGTTAGTTTTTGCAATTTTGGACCCTTGCATAATTGAAAGTAAAAGTATGTATAATTGTATACTGTTCACTTTTTGTTGTCTGTAGGACTCACTGTTACTGTGATGGAGTGTCCTTCCAACTGCCATATGGTATTCTAGTTTCTACATGACTTACTTATTCATCCCACTATCAGTCAACATTTGAGTAATTACTCCTTGGACATAGCTCATTTATACAGTAAATACTACTTTCTCTTAAAAAATTATGCTTCTTGATTTTTAAATTGCCTCAGAAAAGTGCTTAGAAGTAAAGGATATAAAATATTTTAAGATCAGCTTTGATTAGGAAAGAACAGTGACCATACTGTAACAGTAACAGCTGAGTTCGCATCTCACTTCAGAAAATAAGGAATAAGCCACAGATTTGAAGCTTACCCAAATCTTAACAGTCCATTAAGAAATCAGCACAATGCTTCCTTAGTCATATCTCCCGCTATCAGAACATCTGCACGTTTACATTAATCCTTGAATAATCTGCTTTTCTTCAGGGTATCACAAGACAGACAGTGTTTCAAAATAAATAGGAAAGTATAATGTAAGGCTTTTTAATCATTTTGCAAACATGTTCTCCTTCCTAAATATGCCACTGTGGGCTTGTGGGAGATAAGGGCAAGCCTTTTCTCAAATCTACCCACCTTTGTGCCTCAAGTCTTTCAGATTAAGAAGAAATTGGAGACAACATGGATCTGTAATGGGAGTATTGCCTTCCAAGTTAACATACAATACTCTGAACAATTTGAATCGCACACATCCCCCAAAAATCCAGCATTAAAAGTTTGGTGGCCAGGATGGTGCCATGTTGGGAGGTGATGGAGTCTTTTCAAGGACAAGGCGCACACATGTTTATAGGTATGTCACCAGAGAGGATGGTGGGAGTCCAGCCTCTTCTTTTTTTCTTTCTTTTGCTCCATAGCGATAGTATAAACAGTATTGTTCTGAGGCATGTCCTGTCGTGCCTTACTTCAGGCGCAAGAGAAATATAGCCATCAGTCATGTACTAGAACATCCAAGATTGTGAACCAAGGTAAATCTTTTCTCACTGTACCTTGACTAGGTAAGGTGTTTCACTATAATGTCTGAAAGCTAATCCGTGAGTAATCTGATTTCAATGAGTTTCACTTTTTCGTTCCAGGAGATGGAGACAAAAATGCTTACTTCAGAGGATGGTACTGAGAATGAGCTCACCTGTGGGAAGATTCCAAGCAAGGCACACAACTGTCTTTTCTTTCAGGTAAGAAGGTCAATAGGCTTTTAATATTTTCATCAACGGAACCTTATCCAAGGAAAACTCATATATAACTATAAGCAGTTAATGTGTGTGTGTGTGCACGCGCACGTGCATGTATGTATGTGTGTGTACTCCTAAATACACAAGTATACCCTTCTCAGTCTGTATAATGTTACCTGAGTATATGTTTGCAGGATTGACCATTTGGTATTGGATAAGCAATTGGAATACTCCTCCCTGGGGAAGACTGATTTTCCTGAATGAAAAACAGGTCATGAAATTAAAAACACAGCAGAGATGTGTATATGGTATGGTTTGGCAAGATAAAAGGGATAAGATGTAATTATATTATAATATCAAAAAAGATTTTTTAAAAGTAAAGCATTCTTTAAAGCATATGCCTAAATATTTCCCCCATTTCTCATAAATAAAGAAAACATAGCCAGACCCTTTTGCAACTGGACAAAATTCTCTTCATCAATTTCAGGCCGATTTTGGGTGCTTTTTATGACAAGTTCTTTTAAGAAAGAATGTCACACACAGTCTTTCATTCATAGATGAACCCAAAAATTACCCCTGAAAGTCATACCTAGAATTATATCAAGAACAAGCCCTCTCACCTGACGTGGTGGCTTGTGCCTTTAACCCGACCACTCAGGAGGCAGAGGCAGGCGGATCTCTGTGAATTCAATGCCTGCCTGGTCTACAAACATCCAGAACTCTTATGCAGAGAAACTCTGTCTCAAAGAAAACAAAAACAAACAAACAAACAAGAATAAGACTCTCCTATTTCACTCAAAATAGAATCAAACATTTATGTCTGCTGACACATGAAAGACACCTACTGCAGGTTTGACTTGTCTCCCCGTGACCCTCATACACCTCTGACTGCCAATCACTACAGCTCTTTCAGTTGCTGTTGAAATCACTTTCTAGACCAGAACTCTTCATTTATATGAAGTTGCACCCATGATGGTATTAAATTGAAGTTGAAATTAATCTGTTTCCTCTCAACTCTTAGTCTTGAATAAGTAATAATTTGATTACATTGCTATTATTTACAGTGCCCGTATCAAGGAAACAACTATTTTTGTAGCGTAAATGTGTTACAATTTTCAGGGCCAAACCCAGATACCCACTAAAGATAAGATTAGTTAACAAAAGAACTGGATATATTGAAAAGTTTTTGTGGGTCAGGTTCTGATTTAGTTGTGTTATTACACACACACACACACACACACAACTGGTAAAATGATAATTTTTTAAATCAAGAAATTAGATTTAAAGAAGTCAAACACAATCCTGGGGTTCCAAGCATGTTACTAGGTTGAACCAGAAAAGCAGTAAATGTCATCCTGACCATAAAACAATGATTTGGGAAACAAAAGGAAAGAATAAAATCTTTAGGTTATAAAAACAGTTTTCATATATAGGGGGAGGCAGTCCCGTTCAGTCACAGTCATAGGGGAGGGCAGTAAGGGAAAAATGGGAGGGAGGAAGGAATGGGAGGATACAAGGGATGGGATAACAATTGAGATAATATGAATAAATTATTATTTAAAAAACAGTTTTCAAAATATTTTTCTCTTCAAGTATTTCCTAGGTTCCAGCCAACTAGAATTATTAAGCCAACACACCAACAATGTCATTTCCTCTTTCTAAAAGTTTAATAAAGTAAGAAGTGTCAAGTATGCCTGGGACTCTCTTCCCTTTGTTTCTATGACATGCAGCACTGAAAGCCACAGCTGAGAGAGGCGGGATATCCATTTAGGATAGAGATCCAGACAGGCTGAAAATTGCTGTCAGCAAGCAAATAAGAGCCTCAGACAACCTCTTGTCCTCAGACCCTGGCTATTGCACCACTCTGCACACAGCTTTGGAAAACCCATTTCCCAATTTATCAGGAGAGATCAGGACTTACTTTGCCCCCTCTCTGGCCTAATGAATAGGTTCCCCAAGACCTACTCAGTGAGCACTGTTGACTTAATGTGGCTTATGTATTGGCAATCGCAAGCAATCAGACTTCACATCTATTATATTAATAAAATGCCAAGTCTCAAAAGGAGATGAAGTGATGTTCTTTTTAATTCAAAAGCCTTGCTACACATCTGTGTTTAACAATTATTTTCCTAAAACAAATTGGCTCATCAGTTAATTTCCTGAACTAAAGTAGTACATAAATTAAATTAGAATCTCCATCATTGGAAAATAATGACATCAAGAGTTATGGATTTGGTAATTTTATTGACTTAAAACAGTTCTTTTCCTGGGGAAATATTAGTAGATAAAACCACTACTAAGGTGGTTAATAATAATTAATGCCCAAGGTCAGAGAACAAATCACTTTTCATTCCATAATGAGTATTTCCTGGTGACTACTTTGATTTTGACCTTGTGAGTACAATATCAGAGGGTCCATGTATTCCATGTGACATTAAAACATAACTCTTCAAGCCTAAATGGCCTTTCATATGCAGGAGTTGAATAGAAACACGCCATATAGTCTGACCAATCTTGCTAGCATTTTCTTAAGGCAGGGTTTACAGAGTTATTGTCAATTGGTTTTGGTTTTATTTGTTATTGCTTTTGGCTGAATACAGCTTAGCTGAAAGTAGGCACACTGGTAAGATTTCAGAAGAAGGGATAGAGATGGAGGAACTAAAAAGCAACGTCTGAGTGGAGTCTCAGAACAAGGCAAGCATCTCAGCAGCATAGCAGCCTCTTGCACGCCCTGAGCACCAGATAGCATTGCTAGGAAAACATTATAAGTGTAAGCATAGGATTCCGCAAGAGAATGCAAACATAATTTTCTTCTTCATTGAACTTGATGAACTGACTCTAAAATGTCCCAAAGAAAAGAGCTAATAACGATCATTCATGAAGCTCCTTGCAATTAGATGCATACATACATACTCCTTATTGTGAGGTCAGAATAATTATCAACCCCATTTAACAGATGAAGACCCCAATTATTAGTAGTTAATGTATTTTTACAAGAAAACCAAGCTGGTAAGAACTGGAAAACCACTAATGGCATTCAGATGGCTCCTTGTAATTGAAAACAACACACACACTTCTTATTGTAAAGTTACTGTAATGATCATGCCTGTCTAACTCATGAGGACCTCAATTATTAGTGACTAAATTTATTTGAGCAAGGTAACCTAACTAGTAAGAATTAAAATCGGGACCTAAGCCTTGGCCTGCTGATGAAAAAAAACATACCATATGAGTTTCATTACGGCACATTATTCTTAATTAGCAATTGTTTATGTGACAAGAAAAGCAGTAATTGCTTTCTCTGCATCTTTTCTACTAGACAGAATTTGTTATGTGCGGAAGATCCATGGTGTACCTTTTATAACACCAGAAATGGGGAGGAGGAAGCTGTAGAGGAGGAGAAGGAGAAGGAAGATTATTTTAGTGTTCCTAAAGGTTAAAATGATCCCTATGAAGGGATCCGATCCCAGGGACCCCAAAACCCCCAATGACCCCAGATGGTTGACTAGAACAACTCCATAACAGGCTTCAGTTTCTCATTCTGCCTAACTAGGCCAAGTTTCTAAGAATTCCTAAAAAAAAAAAAAAAAAAAAAAAAAAAAAAAAACCCACAAATTATGGGCAGCTCATGGGCAGCTCATGGGCAGCTATTCAGTTCATAGAACAAAATGACTATATATCATGTTTTTATTACTTCATGGCCTTGGTAAAGAACACAGCTGGTCCCATCCAGTCAAATTAAAGGCCAATTCCAAAGTAAGAGCCAAAACTTCATTAACTCAAAAGTCCCCAATAACCAAACAGCCAGTCCTGAATCTCCTTGTATACTCTGACAAAATTCTGTCATCACAGATGCCTCTAACTGTCTATAAATTGAGCCTGTATGTATGTTTTGGGCTCACTCTCCACAGGAGAGAGGTGATCCTCACGTGCTAGAGTAAAAACACTCTTTGTTTTTGCATACTGCCTTGGAGTCTTTCTTCAGTAGATCACCTAAATCCTAACACCTAGAATAATCGGACCAAGTTGAGAGATACAGGGGTTAAAAGGATGAGGACCAAGGACCTTTGGCTTAGTGCAAGAGGGACAGCAAGAGAAGAGAAAATTCTTTCACCCAGAATCAAATGAGGCCATATGAATGTTTAGAATTCAGCACTCAACAAATTTTAAGAAGCAAAGTTGAGCATTAAGTTAAAAACCTGATCTTTTTCTTGTTGATGCTATACTATTTTACACATACGTGAGCATGTGCACGCACACACACACACACACACACACACACACACACACACACACACATACACACACAGCATATCACAGTCTACTACAGTACAGTATAATATAATAAAGTAGTGTCACATAGGGACGGGTACACGTTACTATATAGAAATTATACCTCAAAGGTCTGGGGAGATGGAGCAGTAGGTAAAATGCTTTCTGTAAGAGTATGGGGACCTGAGTTTGGATCATGTAAAAAGTTAAGTGTGATAGTCTATCGCTGTAATCCATCACTGGGATGGCAGGGACATGAGGTTCCTAGGGGCCCAATGGCCAGTTCTGCCAATCAATAAAATACAGGCTCAATGAGAGACTTTGTCCCCCAAAATAAGTGAAGACCATGATTCTGACAGATACCCAACACCAACCTTCAGCCTCCACATGTGTGAACACACACACACACATACACAAACACAAACACGTTCTGTGGCTTTGTATCTTTGTTTCCATTTCCATCCTGAATAAAGCTTCCCAGACTTTGCAAGTAGGAAATATGATTTTTTCCATAATATTTATTATTAGATTAAAGAATAAAGTGGAAAGAAAACAAATTCTAGTCAAAGTAAATAAAATCATGTGCCTAGTTAGTAGAATTAACAGAGAATTAATATAGAAAAGTTAACCTGAGTGAATCTTGAGGTGGTGTGCTGTTATTATTTGATTTGGTTTGGTTTGGTTTTGGGTTTTCCAGACAGGGTTTCTCATTGTAACCCTAGTCAACCTGGAACTCACTCTGTAGACCAGGCAGGTCATTTTACCAAGCAAAAACCAGCTGGAAAGATGAGACAAAGATTCTTTAGCTGGTTGCCAAAACCATTTGGAAATTCAGCATGGGGGACTGGGAAGGTTTCCCAGTAGGCTGAGAGAAGATGTTTCTGCCACAAGATAATTAAATACATTTGAATAGTATAAATTCAGTTGTGGTTTTTCTTTCTGATTTTTTTCTATGCATGGACAATGAAAAACATGGCTTTCTTTATGAGCCCAGTGAGACAACCTCTAATATTAAAAAAGCAATCAGCAAATCCCCCACACTTACTGTAGGGCAGTGGTTCTCAACCCATGGCTTGAAAGACCTTCTCAGAAGAGCTACATTTCAAATATGCTGCATATCAATTATTTATAGTGTGGTTCATAATAGTAGCAAAATTATTTAGTAACAGAAGTAGTTTTATGGTTGTGGTCACCACAGCATGCGAATTGTAAGAAAGGGTTGCAGCAGGAAGCTTGAGAAGCTTTGCTTTAGAGGTTACACTACTCAAAGCAGCAAGTTGAACTATGGGAAAAGAGTGTGGTAAACCCAAAGGACAAGAAATCTTCCTGTTCCCTAAACATGAGTCTAGTGATACCTTGTGTAGTGTCTTGCAGTCATTGCATTTCATTTTCTTGAGTCTAGCATGCTAGATTTAGAGTTGCTACTCTCCAAACTCAGACAACAGCCTCATCACGTCTCCTGATGCTTTGAATATGGAGCCTACAGCTTGATTCCAGAAAGAGGCGAGCTTCCTTTGAGTTTTATCCCATAATGTAGAATGAATGTGCAAAGGACAGCATTTTTAACAAATTTGAATTCATATTTTGTTTTTTTTTAGACCAGGGAGGCCTCAAACTCACAGAAATCTGGTATGCGCCACCATGCCCAGCTCAAGTCCACATTTTAATGTGTTAACTTCATTTGTTTCCATTGAAATATGATAAATACTGTATTAGATTTAGAAGTTTAGGGTGATAATTCAGCTTAGAAAATATATCACATACTTTGTTTACTTTTCTTGGTATCTTTATAGCTTGTAATCGACATTTTGTTAAATTGACAGTTTCTAATATCTGTTCAATGTTCCTAGCTTCTGGGGTCTTTAAAAAACAAGCTAGCAGTGAGCTTCATATTCTAGTTTCCTTTCTCTCTTTCTTCTCTTTTATTTCTCTTTCCTTCCTCCCTCTGTTCCTCTTTTTTTTCCTTTTTCATTTTCTTTCTTTCTTTCTTTCTTTCTTTCTTTCTTTCTTTCTTTGTTTCTTTCTTTCTTTCTTTCTTTCTTTCTTTCTTTCTTTGTTTCTTTCTTTCTAGCTGCTCACTCCCACCCAGGTCAACTTAATCCAGTCCACTGAAGAAGAGAATACAGAAATAACAGAGTTGCTTTGGTCCCTGAACAATAATGCAGAATTGGATTCTACTACAAAATATGTTTTGTAACTAGCAATCTACCTGTTAGAAAAAATAAAACAAAATTTGGCTACATAACAAACACCTAATTACAGAAGTTTTATAAATGCTCTGGGGTAATTTGAGGCTGTAGTGTTTACGCTGCTAGGAGTCTGGAAAGAGACAAAAATGACAATAATTTAAGGAAGTCTTGGTGCTAAGTCTACCTACTAGGGTGTTGTGATATATCTACATATTTACAATGAGCAATTGTGAATTTAAAACTAAGGATGGAGAAAAAGCAGTGAGATTATTTTTTAATGTGTTATTTTTTCTGAAAGATATACATAGATTTTGTCTTTGAGGAAAGCTCCAACAAAGAAATATCAGTTCTCTTTGATTCTAAAGAGGCATATTCATTTTGAATCTAGTGTCTGGCATTTATGACAGGGTTTACTTGAAAAGAGAAAATGGTGTTCAATTTTTTTGGAAAAGCAAAGTAAGTTTTTCCACTGACAAAATGAGTATAATAAAAAGCAAACGTTTTAACAGAAAAGTAGAACATTCACAATAAAAAAAGTGCACATGAACCCAAAGCCATCTTTAGAGTAGGTGACTCAGAGTCAACATTCAGAACAATTAGCTGGAAGGTTTTACTGAAGCCAGTCTATGCACAGTGAGTCCTTTCCAGGGAAAATATACTTTTTTCTCTGTAAACCACAAATGTAAAATCATTAATCATTTCCTGGGTACTTGATTGTATAGTGATCAACCCTGATTTCTATAGTGATACCAAAGATAAACACCCAATAAAACAATGCCACAATCATTGGTATTGCAGAGTCTTTAAACCTTGAACTCAAAGCTAATGCACTTTGAAGCTGAAATGAGTCCAATTAACCTTGGTTGCCAGAGGTCTCCTAATTTTTCCCAAGGAAAATAGAACCGCAATAAACTTAAAAAATATTTACTTTGTTGATGTGCGACATGTTTTAGATTTATTTACAGGGAGAAAGAGGGGCCTAGGAACAATTTTGTTGACCTTAGTTACTTATGCCAGGTGTACTGAAAGTTTCAGGCACTTATTTAAAGTTGCCACCAGATTTAATATACTCTGAGAATCCTCCCTTATTAATGCACATGTGATTCCTTTTCTACAATGTTTTTGCAAAGCAAGCCATCTTTCACTCGATGCCCAATTCCATAGGCACATTGCTACATTTACCTAAAATCATATTAAAGAAAAAACAAACAAAAACCCAACATAATAAACTTAACATGTCTTTCTGTCACGTATTTAATACACTGTTGGCTACAGATCAGAGACTACATCTCTGTCTTTCAGAATAATTGAGTGGAAGGGTCTGGGAGTAGGAGAGAAAGTCAAGGGTGGTAGTAACTCAGAGATTTCAATGGTCATTTTATGTTCTATTATTTGGCCTTCTCAACATCTTTATGGAGTAAATACCATTATTTATTATTCCTACTTCATGGATGAAGAAACTGAGTCCAGAAAGCTAGGTCATCAATTGGCTAAGATCATTGGCTTTTGTCTTAGATTTGGGTTTAAATTTTGCGTAGTAATCACCTTCCCTTTCAATATATGTGATGGTATAGTATCTATATAGTTCCATTATTTTCTATATATTGAGACTTTAGTGGTCATATTGTTGCAGACCAACTATGATTAATACCTGTCACTGAGAAACCCAAATCTTCTACAAGATCACTCGTCTTTTTTCTCAGTTCTTAGCAGAATGAAAGAAGGTGCTATCATGCAAGTTTTATAAAACACACACCATCGCAAGCAAGAGAATAGAGAGATAACTTGTAGCCCAGTTTACTCCTGCATTTTCTGAATTATCACAGACTTGCCATTGATCTTGCAAACTTACCAATTGTATAGCCAGAAACAGATGACTAAGGTTTATCAAATTACTAGGATGTACCTTCCAGACACTTATCTCCTCAACTGTTGGACATGCATTATTTGTAATCATCTGCATTCCATTCCAAAATTCTTCTAAAATGTCATATCTCTCTTCCTGCCTCTGTCCTTCTCCCCTCTCTCTCATCTTCAGAAATGCATTAATAGTATTATATATTTATTTCATGTATTGAAAGTAGATTATTTCTCTTACAGTTTCTCAGTTTCTCCTCACCTATACTCCTCCCGTTCCTCCCAGCTTCACTTCCCCTCTGGATTCACTCCATTTCTGTCTCTCATTAGAAACAAACAAACAAACAAAAACAGGCTTCTTAGAGATAATAACCAAACATGACAAAATAAAATATAGTAAGATGATGTAAAAATGATCATGTTGAAGTTGGATACAGCAACTCAACTGAAGGAAAAGAGTCCTAAGAGCAGGCATAAGAGTTAGAGACCCACCCTTTCTCAAAGTCATGAGTCCCATAAAAATACACAGTTAATAGCTATAGTATACTCAAAGGACCTAGTACAGATCCATGCAGGCCCTGTGCTTGCTGATTCAGTCTCATATGTGCTTTGCTTAGTTGATTCAGAAGACCTTGGTTTCCTGGTGTCCTCCCATCCCCTCTTGCTCTTACAAAGTTTTTGCATCCTTTTCCATGGAATTTCCTGAGGTCTGAGGGACAAATTTGATAGAGATCGCCAATTTAGATTATCCACATTATGTCTGGCTGTGGGTCTCTATTTTCTCCCATCTGCTCACAGAGAAAAATTCTCTCATAAAGACTGGATAAGGCACTGATCTGTGAGCATCACACAATATCATTAGGAATAACTTTTTAAAAGACTTATTTTACTTTACATATACGAATACTCTATCTGTATATATACACCTGCATAGCAGAAAAGGGCATCAGATCACATTACAGATGGTTATGAGTCACCATGTGGTTGCTGGGGATTGAACTCTGGACATCTGGAAGAGCAAACAGTGCTCGTAGCCACTGAGCCATCTCTCAAACCCTATTAGGAGCAATTTTATTCATACTTTTAAAAAAAGCAATAGTGTTCTGGTTTACTCAGGGCTATCTAGTCTCTGGTTCTTGGTTACTCAAGCAGTTTTGTCTGTGTGTTCCTTCTTATTAAGTGAGCCTTAAGTCAAATCAGACATTGGTGGGCTACCCCGACAAGTTCTGTGCCACCACAGCCATAGTATATTTTGCAGGCAGGTCAGATTGTAGGTCGAAGGTTTTGTAGCTAGGTTGGTGTTTACATATCTCTTTTGGTAGCTTGCAGAGTACTTTTCTGCACCAAGAGACTAGAGTGCAGAGATAAAGTTTCCATGTAGGTACCAACTTGACTTCTCCATGTTCAATGAGTTGTATGGGTACTGTCCTCAGCAATGGGGTATCTCCTGTCAGTTTGAAGAGAACAACCCTTTGACTTAGTATCAGCCCAGATTATCTGGAAACTTCCATGGGACTCCCTTGGCCAACAAGTCAATTGAATCCAACCCAGTAGAGCCATAGGAAGTCTCACCTGCCAAAAAGATGGGAGTGTAAATTGGTATAACCATTATGAAAATCAACATGGCAGTCCCTCAGAAAGTTGTGAATTGATCTACCTCAAGATGTAGCTAAACCACTCTTGGGCATATATCCGAAGGATGCTCTATCCAAGCACAAGGACACATGCTCAGCCATGCTCACTGTGGCTTTATTCATAATAGTCAGAACCTGGTAACAACCTACATGTCCCTCAGCCAAAGAATGGATAAAGAAAATGTGGTCCTTTTACACAATAGACTATTACTATTGGTGCATTAAATGTATGTAGAGTAAAAGAATGACATCATGAAATTTTCAGACAAATGGATGCAACCAGGAAAAAAAAATCATCCTGAATAGGGTAATCCAGACTCAGAAAGGTAACTATAGTATGCATTCACTTACAAAATGCTATTAGCTATGAAGTAAATTAGAGCCAAGTTACGATCTGTAGACCCAGAGAGGTTAGGTAAAGAGGAAGGATCTACAAGGTGTGCAGCAATCTCACTGGGAGTGGGAAATAGAATAGATTTTAAGGGTGGACTCAGGGTGGTGAGGTGGGAGCAAGAGATTGATATGGGTGGAGATAGAGTAGAAAGAGTGTGGGGAGAGATAGCTGGAATTGGAGAGGGGACAGTTGGAGAGTGGTGTAGAAACCTAGTGCCACAGAAACATCTTGGAATGTATGAAGGACTCCTAGTGAGGACTCCTAGTAATGGGGATATGAACTGTGATTTTTTTTTATCTGTATGACTCTTGTAAAGAGTAGGATTATTTTAAAAATAGAGATACTCCACTTAATAATACAAATGTGAAGTCAGTTTTTTTAAAGGAAGCAATGGAGGGAGAACAGTGGCAGATATGATTAAGCATCTATGTGCAGAACAACCTGGGGACAACAGGCATGAACTCAGTTACAGCACTTGCATTTCATCTTCCTAAATTTGCTCCTACACAGCTCTAGTGTATGTCATTATGTGCTTAACACACGTTGCTTTGCATATATCTACTCCTGACTATGTGGGGCATGATCTTTACGACCAAATTCTTACTTACGTGAATATAATGTGAGCATTATAACCATAGTTCCTACTGTTCATCAGAGGTTTCTATTTTGCTTCCCAGGGGTGTTGTAGCTTTGTAGTCACCAGTACTCTGGAAGTTGTATGTGGCCATGAACTCATCTTGGACCCCTACATGTACACATGCATGACTCCGAATACTGGCAAAGGAGCACCACATACCAGGCTGAGTCTCACGCTCCCTGTTCTCCTTTGCTGCAGTCAAGAGCTTCCCAATCAAGGACTGAGGACGGTGAAAAGCAGAGCCTGCATTTCACTAGGCTTTTTGAGCCAATTTATGCAATAGCACAAGCTAATCTTACCTATCCCAGGGTAAGTGGCTCTCCTTCAAGGCTCAGGATGGTACAGAAGCATAGGAGTATAAAGGTAGAAAGCAAAGCCAAAGGAGATTAGCCAGTACTTGTCAACTAAAACTTTCAACAATGATAAAAATCACTTATGGGTTATGCAACCAAGAAACTGAATTTTCATTTAATTTAATTTTAATTTCCCCTGTGAGAAGTCATTAGTGTATTAAACAACCCAGCCTTAAATATTTTCCAAAGGCAGAAAAGTACTTAGTATCAAATTCAGGAGTCAGAAGTGATTCTCTTAAATCTAAGTTTAAGTTTCCTTAATATTGGCGCTGGTCCTGATAGTCACAGGGAGAGTACCATCTGGTTTGCTCTGGTGGCATGGCTCTCTGCATGAACTCTCACAATACTTCCCCCATCACCGCCAGGTACCTTAACAATCTACCATCTCTATGCTGTGGTTACAGCAGGTGGCAGAGATATGCGGCCATATTCAGAACCTCTACACAATGTGATATTTACACAAAGACGTTCCCTATTCTACTGTCAACCTTACACTTGGTTTTTACATGGTACAGTAGTTTGTTCCAAATAACATCATTCCCTAAATTCTCTAAAATGCTTATCTATGCAGTCTTGGAACCAACATGGGTTTTACAAATTGTTTCCTTCTTTTCCCTTCAGCTTATAAATATCAATAAAAACATATGGCATAAAATAGGAAAGTATTCTACAGAAGTGCTAATCAGTAGAACTGAATTCACAGTGTTGTATTAAAGAGTGATGGCTGATTCATTCTAATGGTGAGGCTTTGATGGGAGAGGGATAAGGAGATCCCTGCACTGCCTTCAGTGGTAGAATTTATGCCATGGCTGAGCAGGTACTGCTGTGCAAGCGCCTTCTAAGTATTTATTTCCAGTTCCACAAAGGCAACATTTTTACACATCAAAAGGTACACATCCAAAACCACAGAGTGAATCTATTCTGTAACTTCCTAGGCAAACTAGATAGTAGAATCTAAGAAGTAAAATATGGCCCCCTGACCTCCATCTGTGATGCATTCACTGCAACGTGGAAGGAGAAATTCAACTGCGCCATCCTTTTTTCTTTCTAACAATAAAAGCATTTAGACTCTCTATGGCATCTGGAACACTAAGAACACATTCTACTCTAAAGTAAGAACTTGTTTTGACCCCAGGCATGCTCCTTAAAGTGCATCTTTTATGTAAATTATCTATAAAATAGTACTCATATTGCCAATTTATAGATTTCTTCAAAGGATTAGATCAAATAAACTACCAAACTACCTGGAATGTTGCCTACGGTCTATAAATGCTTACAAATTATAGTTTGCCTTTGCCCTTTTAGAATTAACATCTCAGTGTCCTAAGTGCAACTGCATACAGTAAACGTTCTGCAGCTATTTTACTACTACTAATTAACTGGCAGTACTGCATGTGATTGTTTAGAATCAGTCAGTGGTGTGTAAGTAGCAACCATCATCTGTTGTTTTTGATGTAACGAAGCTTGTACTACACCCATGTATAAATCTTAAGCTGCATCTAGATCTAAGATAGACAGAAAAACTGCTGATCAGCAGCAAAGTCTCAACAAACAAAGTACACAATAAGCAGACAAACACACCAAGGAAACAAATGTGTAACCAATCACGATCAAAACAAACACTACACATTAGTTGTAATTTTAAACATTAAAGTATTTTTGGTCACCAGCTCAGTGGAAAACATATACAAAAACTGAGCTGAAGGGGTATTTCAACTCTAAAGAAGTGAATACTTTGCCATAAAAAATATTGAAGCAACTTGCTAAACATTTAGAAATATATATATATATGTATATATATGTGATTTTTAATTATTTTCAAAATGTACATTTCTTACATAAAATTCAACCTAGGCATAGTAGGAAAGAGACAAATTAAACAGCTTAATTTTTTGTAACTATGTGGCCTGTCTCATCAAGTCCAAAGTGGCTTTTGAAGACACTAGCAAATGATTCTAAAATTTAGAATGGAATCCAAATGGTCCTGAAAAAATTGGGGGGGGGGGGGATTTCAAAGAACAAAGACAGCAGGAAAAAAGGAGAGAAAGAAAGAGAGATGAGAAGTAAGAAAAGAAGAGAAGAAGGGGGAAATGACAGATGGAAGAGAAAGAGAGAGAGAGAGAGAGAGAGAGAGAGAGAGAGAGAGAGAGAGAGAGAAAGAGAGAGAGAAAACAGTGAGCAGGAATTTTCCCACCCGGTATCAAGATATCATTACCTATGACAAGCATGGGAACTGTGGTATTAAAAAAAAAAGAGCTGAACTTTTTTGGTTAATAAGTGTGTTGATAGGGTATTTGTACCTTTTCATGATATGGAAAAACACAGAAAAAGAAAAGGAAAAAGAAAGAAAGGAATAAAGGAGGAAAGAAAGAAAGAAAGATTAAGTGTATTGTATTGTGGTGGAATCAAGCCCAGAAATAGGCCTATATATCTTTGGTCAGCGGAGTTTCGACAAGGATTATACATAAAAGAAAAAAAAAAGAAAGACTACATAAATGATATTAATATTTTAAAGGAAAAATGAAAATCAACTCTTGAATCAGTCCATACACAAAAATTTAGAGAACACAATGCAGTATTTTAAAATAAAAAAGGAGGGGAGGACACTGAAGAGGACTCAGAATGAAATGGAGATGGAATTGAAAAACCCAATAATTCAACTCAAAGAAAAGCCCTGTAGGTAGTAGAATAAAAACGGAGATAAGATCAGAACATAGAGGACATAGATGAAATAAGCAAAGAATATGAAAAAATTTAAAAACACAGGAAAGGAGTAAAGTAATGTAAATATGGGTGCAAGGGGAAAGCTTCAAATTATACACATAGAAGAATCATAAATTAATGGCATAGATGAGATCTTCAACAAGATCACAGAGAAAAACTTCCACAAGCTGAAGACACACTCATATAGATAAACAAAGCACACAGAACACCAACTAGACAAAACCAGAAAAGAAAACCACCACGGCATATCATGATTGAAACACTACATATACAGAACAAAGAAAGTGAATTGAAAGTTGCAAAAGAAAAAGCACAAATCACATATAAAGGAAAATTGAGCAGAACAGCTGATTTCTTAATAGAAACTCTGAAAACAAGAAGACTTAGGAACTATGCAATTGAAATCCAAAAAGGTCATGTGGACCTGCTTAGACTAATATTCCCTTAAAACTATCCACCATATTTGAAAAAGAAAGGAAAAAACTTCATGATATATCCATCAAGCCAAATTTAAAGAACATACAAGAAGCAATGTTTCAGGTTGAAGAGAGGAATGAGCATAGCCACATGAGTGCGGAAATAAAAATGGAGTCATAACCATTAAAAAGCCACCATGGATACAAACAGCACCAAAAATCAACAGTAAAATTATTTCAATTAACACACGCAGTTTTCAAGAATATCTTTAAGTATAAATGGCCTAATTTTTCCCATCAAAAGATACAGGCTATCTAAATAGGTCAAGAAACAAGATCCAGCTGTTTTTGTCTACATCTTAGCTTTAAAGATAGGACAAACAAAGGTACTTTAATCAACTGGGACCAGGAATCAAGGAGGCCCATGATTCTAAAATCTGACAAAATAGACTTCAAACTAAAACTAATGATTTCACAGGGTAACAGTTAACCAAGAAGACATTACTATACAAAACATGTGCATGGAACTCGGGTGCACCTAATTAAAAAGTGTACCACTAGATTTGAAGTTGTAGTTTAGCATCCATACTTTACTAGCAGGTAAGACTATCTGTCTGTATTCTTACATCTTTGGAGTGATGAATAGTCAACCATCATCAGCAGAGCTTTCTGTTATTTGGGCATCTGATAACCGCTGTATTATTCAGTGAGGAGGAAGCATTAGCATTGCATTACTTCGGCTGTCTCTATAAAAGAAAGAGGTACTGAAAAGAATTAAAAATAAAAGCCTGCCTGGTGGCACACACCTTTAATCCCAGCACTCTGAAGGCAGAGGCAGGAGGATCTTGAGTTCAAGGCTAGCCTGGCCTACAAAACAAGTCTAGGACAGCCAAGGCTACAGAGAGAAATCCTGTCTCAAAAAAAGAAAATGCATAAATAAAGCAATGACAACAACAAAGAAATAAGAGTAAGCAATTTTAAAACATAGGAGAAAAAAATTGTAATATGCTTGTTACAGAAAAAGACAAACACAGCAATAAAGAAGTAATGACAAAACGAAGTGAACCAAGTTTAATTTTTTTAATCCTTTGAAAAATGCCTTTAAGAACAATATTCATAGACTTAGAAAAGGTATTTTCAGCAAATACGCAACACAAATTGCTTCAACTCACAATATGGAAAGTATGACTAAAACATAATCACAAGAAAAAAGGACTCAATTGGAAAAATAAAAATTAAAAGAGGCACCTTACCAGACATCATTGGTCAACCAGTACTTAAAAAGCTGGGCAGTTACTCAATACAGATTTAAAGCGTATCTATCCATTGGTTCAAAAGTCGAAAATTAATGCACCCATGTATGCATGTTTTCTGTAGACTTTGAGAGAAAAGTAAGGGTTATCAAATGCCCTAAAAATCTATGTAGACAGGAATTGTAAATGTAGAGTTGGTGTACAGTAACGTGGGTTTTTTCTTGTATGTTTGTATTGGAAAACTGCACCTAGTGCTTCAAGCAGTTTAGACCGAGCTTTATTCATGATCTACACTCCCAGCCCTATCAAGGTTCTTTCTAAGGACTAAACTAGAACAGTATCTCCTATACTATAGCCTATGGCAAAAGGCAAAGAAGAGAGCACTATGTGGCGTACCTGGTTTCTTAGCAATTTTTTTCTTAAAAGACACATACACACTGTTTATTTCTGATCAAAAATGCATAAGCTGTTAAACACTATTAAAGGATTATCTTTTGGGAAATGGGCTGGGTTAAAAAGGAAAGGGTTTTTATCATTTTATATCTTTCACTGTGACTTAAATTTTGCCATAAAAATGTTTTACTCCCCCTTGTATGTCAATAGGAATTATATCAGAAAAAAAAAAAAAGTTTTTTACTCCAAGTTTCACATTAAAGAAAAAAAATCACTGAATTTTTAAAGGGATGCTGAATTAATGAAATAGCATTTTTTTACAATGGAAAGTGAAGTTGAGAAAGACGATTCTACTTGGCATTCATGAACAATGTTGGTAAGATATCCAGGACTAAACTGCTCACTGGCTCCACTTTCACTCTGATTTCCAACACAGCAGGGACTGTTGCTGGAGGAAGGTGTCCCAAGCCCCTGCGCATGTGCCTAAGAGAACATTTAACAGATCCCCTAACACCTGGTAAGTTAGGTGCTTCAGGTAGATTTGGTAAATGCAGAGTTCATAGATACCACCATCTTTTGCTCACACCTTTTTCAAAGGGCAGCATATAGGAAAACAAACAAACAAATAAATAACCTACCTGGAACAGGTGGATAGCCTCCTAGAATCAGGAAACTTTGTGACTTCCCTTGAGTCTCTGGTCTTGCAAAATGGTAAAATCTAAGTCAGCCTTACAGAGAAGTCCAAATTGTGCACAATAACCCCTGTCACTGTCAGTGTGTTCACTCCACTCCTGGGTTGTGCCGGGGTTGGAGTGGCCGAGACAGAGAATGGGTGACATCGACAGAGTGGGTACTATTGTAAGTGTTTCCTTGTTCTTTCGTGATAGGTGGTTTCTAAGATGCAAAGTGGTGCTCATTTTTGTATACTCCTGCACTCATTTATTAAGTTCTTCTCCACAAAGCTCTTTTGTCAGATCAGCTTGCTCCCTCTAGCCTGGGAACTAACCATCTAAGCATAAGGCCATACAACCTCGACTTTAGGAAACATCTTTATACGTATAAACTACATGACTAGGTATCAGTTTTGTACATTTAGATACTGTTTTTGGAATGTCTTTAACACCACCATGAAGTGGAAGGGAGGTGAGATCACAGCCCATTTTTAGAAGACAGAAACCAAAGAGAACAAAAAAAAGGCTCATCTGTTGACTCAAGTTTAAAATGCAGGTGATTCTGGGAAAATCCCCATGATGAGCCGTGAGCTAAAGAACCTATATATTCATGTTCCTTTAGACCAGTAGTTCTCAACCTTTGTAATGCTGTGACGCTTTAATACAGATCCACATGTTGTGGTGACTCCCCCCAACCATAAAACTATTTCATTCCTACTTCATAAATGTAATTTTACTACTGTTGCCACTGTCGTGAATTGCAATGTAAACATTTGATATGCAGAATGTTTAATAGATGCTCCTCCCCAGAGGGCCACAGCCCGCAGGTTGAGAACCAATGATATAGACAAAGAGCCATGCAATTTACTCTATCAGTTTGCCCTGCTTTTCCTTATTCCCCCAAACATGGCATTTCTCTTTCACCGTTACTTCTGCTGTGTTTGTTCAACTTTATATTTCAGAAAATGCTGTAGTTACACAGTCAGGGACTCAATTCTGAGTCTATAATACAGGGTCCTGTTTTTTGAAGTAAGCACTCTCTGCCTTCATAAGGTAAAGCCTTGCTCAAGAAGACAGGTTGTCATTGTTCAGGCCTTTCTACTGATAGTCACCAGTGCCTTTCCCCCATATTATGTCTAAACTTCAAGAATCCATCCAACCATTCACCTTTGCCAAGATTCAGGATCCTAACGTATGGCCTAGGGTTCTTGTGTCAGCTTTTGCTATAATTTCGCCTTGTGATCTGTAGCACATAATATAAGACCCTCAAGACCTATTTCCACAAGGCATTTCCACTTCTTAGTGTCACATATGAGCTAACCTTTAATTTCCTTCAGTGTTTAAGCAAAATATTTTTTTAAGTAGAAACTTCATTTTTCTGCAGGGCTCTGCTGAGTCTCAACTGGCCTGAAGTCAAATAGTGTGGGGGTGACAGGTTTGGGTACTCAGGAAAATAAGGTATAATGTCAGGATTTTTACCTCATATGTGCTTTCTGTGGCTTCCAGGAAAGGAGGAGAAAGGCGCCCTTTTTGTCAGCTACATATTCTATTAGCAGTATACAGAATTACTTCATTTTTACTGGTCCTGTGTCCCCATGCCCTATTATTTCTTTATAAGGACCATGATTAACTGTAGGTACCAATTGGCCATCTCTTGTCAGCAAACAAAGCTTCTAGGACCTTGATTTGGTTACATCTAATTGAGTTGTTGGCCAAAGTGTCAGGCTATAGATAGCTCTCCACAAACTAAGAGCAACCACCCATTACTGAAGATAACACCTGATCACAGAGACTTCAAGCCAGTGTTTAAATAGAGCTTTCACCCCAATGTTTCAATGTCTTTGGTACATAAACACAAAGACAGCCACAAACTCTCTATATACAATGGTGTTGTATCTACAACACATACTAAAGAAATGGTGGTGTTCAGGTATTAGGAACTCATACTTGACACTGCTTGTGTGACCAACCAAGCCAAAACTGAGACTAGATATCCAAAGGAATTAAGATGAAGCCAAATAATACCATTTCAGGGCAGGGTTCTTGTTCATGGGAAGTTGACCTACATAAAATGGGCTCCACAGCTTTAATATTTGCTTTTATTTGGTTACAGTTTTGTGTTGCTTTATTTTGTCTTCTTGGTTTGTGAACTTTTTTGTATTGGGTGTTTATTTTCTTTTTATGAAAGACCTTAAAATTGGGTGGCAGTAGGATCTGGAAGAACTATGGAGAGGAAAAGAATATGATCAAAATATATTTAAATTAAAGTTTTTTAAATAATAAATAATAAAAATCATTGGTTTTGCAATTCTTGAGAAGAAGACACTTGACCTGGTTCTTATCCCAACACCCTACAGCATAAGTCTCCAGAACCTCTTTAGTGCTGCCATGGAGGGACTCTTCCAGGGCTGACCTTTATTTGATAAGCTATCTGATGTGTCTCTTATTTCTACATTGTAATGTTCCTGAGCAGCTTTGAAAAGCCAGTCAACTCAATGCTCTTGATTATTTTCTCATTCCTGATATGTCCTAGTTGTCATGTACCCCAACAACTCACTTTTCACAAACTCTCATTCTAATCCACTATCAGAGAATCTTAGCAAAGTGATGCTTCCAGCTGTGATTTCTGAGGAGCCAGCTGCAGACTCATACACTTTGGTGTTACAATCCGTCCTGGTTCAAGGATGTGGCTTATCTGGAGAATAGATCCTAAGGCAGGTGGTCACATTCAGGTAGTTATTTGTGTGTCTTATCATAGGAATAAAGAGTGAATTGATGGGAAGCAAAACAGAAAACTAAGGAAAAGTCAAAATGATGCTGCGCTGTTAAGTTGGTCACACTGTGGGACTCTCAAGTGTATAATGAAATGTGGCTCAAAGCTGTTTGCTTCCCCCAAAAAAATAATCTGGAAGGCATTTATATACGTCAGAGAAGCCTATCCATCAATAGTATTCTCATGCACATAAACTCATAACTGTATATTGTTGCAATATGCATGGGTTCCTACAGGCATCAGATGAAACTTCAAGCAGGAAACAAATGTTAGCAGGATTAAACCTTCTCAGAAGCAAGGTGCGGACATGGGACTAACAGAACTGAGTGGCATGTAAGAGGCACCTGATACTTCATGTGATCTTCACAAGAAGCCTACACATCGCATTTTCTGGTTATCTCATCTTACATTGAAGAAGCAAATTCCAAGAACTACATCTAAGCCAAGTACAGTATAACCAGAAAAGCCAAGAGCTAAAGGAGGGTCTGTTTGATGTGAGGCTCTTAACCACAACCCTAACAAACTTTCCAGCACGTCCAGGTTCCAAGCAGATAAAGACAAGCAGCTCAGTATGCTGGTTGCGAATGAGTTTTCCTTAACAGCCAAACATTTGCTGGACTTACACAAAACAAGAAGGGATGGTGGATGCCACCTTTCTCTTAGCAGTTTGTCCGATAAGAAGCAGAACTGTTGAACCACCATATACTGCAGCCATCCTCTTACCCAAGTCCCACCAGAGGTCACTAACCTGTCTGCAGATGCTGCTGGAGTTCTGAGAAAACACAAAGGTCTCCTGTTCGTTGCGGGGCATTGAGATTCTAAAGCTCTAACACTAACTTCTATTAGTGGACCTGATAGAGTAAAACAAACTCTATCAGTTACTATGATTCTAGTTCCCAGAAACAAATGTTTATTGGATAGAGGTAACATTGTCTCTTCTGTGAGAATTCTATAAAATACCTGATTATGGTTGCTGAACAGCCTGCAACCCAGTGGATGATGTTTCTTATTTCTTTCAGAAACTCACCAGGAACTAGTATAGTATCGTTGTTTTCTCCTTACTAAATCAGGAGCTCTGGTACTGAGAGACAATCAAAATGGCTGGTTGAAATTTTGCTATAAGCCGTAGGTACTACAAACAGTCCTCTCTTTTAGACAGATACCCTCTAAAATATCTCTGACTCTTCTTGCCTACACTTGGGACCCTTTCCTCCTACTGGATTGCTTTGGCCAGCCTTGATATGAGGGTTTGTGCCTAGTCTTATTGCATCTTGTTATGCTGTGTTCAGTTGATGTCACTGGGAGGACTGCACTTTTCTCATTGGAAATGGAGGAGCACTATATCTGAGAGTGAGGGGAGGAGGGGTGGTAACTGGAAGGCGTGGAGGCTGTGGTCAGGATGTACTATATGAGAGAAGAATAAATGAAAAGTAAACAGGAAATCAAAAAAGAAGACAACACTATGAGATGACTTCAAGATCTCTCTTCATGGGTGGAAATTACATGCATATAAAAGGCAAATTCATCTGCACAGATTCAATACAATAGATATAGAGAATCACTAGACCACTGATTATATGTCAAGTTCTGAAATGTTTTGGCCTGTTAGAATAACTAGTTCCTGTCTGACTTGCAGTTCCTTGGGAGACATGTAGGAGTCTCTAGACCTCATTCTGGGCTAGAAGACTATTTACAATGAACAGGGAGATTCCATTATGAAGCTTGGCACTGAACTTCGTTTTCTATCTAAGAAATTAAGTATTTTAATTATTATAGCTCAAAGTAATAGTGCAGAACACTTAGCCAGTTTTCCAAATATCCTTTTATCAATATTTTTTGCCATATCTGCAATATGTCAGCGCTATTATGATCAAAATACTTTTTTTATTCCTCACTATTCTTTACTTAAAATTAGTATACCCTGTTATATGCTTCATATACTGTTTATTTTAATATTCATTGAAATATTTACTAAATGTATATTAAATAGCATGCTACATATCCCCTAAAATCATCTCAACTTCCATGACTGTATCCATATCTCAACTTAGAAATTAATGTTCTTTCAAATGCCCCCATGTGGATGGAGAAACTAATGACATCTCTGGATGTCCCAGAGTCTTTAATCCATATGTCTGTATGGCTGTAACTTACACTTAATTCTACAACTGACAGGGCAGGCTGATGCCTTGGCATCATGCTGACTCCATGGCAGGAAAGAAGGGTGTGACAAATGCAGCAGCATTACAAATGCATTGCAATTCTTGGCTCCACAGAGTGATTAAGAGTCTACACAGATGTCTTAGGACAAACAAAACAACTCCACTGCCCTTCTTCCAAGAAAAACATTTTCTTCTTTTCTGTACTTAAGGAGTTTAGCAGATCTCCTATCCTGTGGTTTCCATCCTTCATCTTCACCTTACCCAGTGTTATCATTCATCCTTTCTGTCAGTAGAAGTGATTTCTGCCAAAGTTGGGGCAAAGGAGAAAATATTGTAGCTTTCTTGGAAATAATCATATCTGTACATAGAAGTTTTGAAGGGCTTGGTAATTTTCAAAGTCTTTCCTCATGCTTCAGTCTGTTCAAGCCTTACAACACTTCTATCTATTCCATAATTTAGCTATCCAAGGCTGTTTTTCAGAAATAAATGTTGTGATCAGAAATAAGGGAGAAAAGTAATAAAGGAGAAGAAGAAGGTGTTCAAAGGTTACCAAAGATCTACTAGAAAAATATCACAGTGTATCTTCTTTTAACCCCTTTGAATAGACATGCATGTTCTTAGCATGAAAAATTCAAGACTTGTGGATTTTAAGCAACCATAATGAATGAACAGTACTTCAGTAAAATGCTCCATTCCATCCATACTGCTAAATGATGATTCTGTGAACCCCACCAGCAGAGTCAACTCCACACTCAAACATTCAACATGTATGATAAAACGTAGCACCCTCTTGATTATCATTAATTTACTTGTTAAAAAAGAACATGCTATATCTGTCTCCCTAATGCTGCTGGAGTCCTTGGCATCATAGAAACAGTGATGAAAAGAAATAAACAAGGCTCCTAATGTGGAGAAAGGTTTGTCATGTAGAGTCAGAAAAGCCCTGGAAAAACACTATACCCAAATGCACACCAAACAAACAATTGGTAGTGAAAGGTACTATCTTAGTAATCTAATGGTGTCAGCCTAGGATTTGTGGTCAATTGGGAATGTGGAGGGAAGCCAGAACACAAGTCAAGCCTCATGAAGTGGACTCCCTTGAATAAATCTTCCTGAAAAAATGTGTTTGAAAAGTTAACAACCCTTAAAGGTCACTAGTAAATTAAATCTGCACTGAACCATGTGTGACCTTAATGACCTTGACAGTTAATATCCTCCTGTAATCATCATATAGAATGCTTATTCACCTTTACTGACCTATCATTTTTTTGTTATTCTATCTAAATACAAATTACTGTTAGTGAAAAAAGATTCTCAGTAGCTGTCAGTGAATTGTTTATGAAGTCACAGGTTTGTCTCCTTTCTTTTGAGCTCACAGCATGTAACATGAACTGCAGTCTTCAACTGCCTGCCTTCAGTATACTACCCTCAGGGTGTAGCCCCTTGCCTGGCTCAGAACACTACCCTCAGGGTGTAGCCCCTTGCCTGGCTCAGTACACTACCCTCAGGGTGTAGCACCTTGCCTGGCTCAGAACACTACCCTCAGGGTGTAGCCCCTTGCCTGGCTCAGAACACTACCCTCAGGGTGTAGCCCCTTGCCTGGCTCAGAACACTACCCTCAGGGTGTAGCCCCTTGCCTGGCTCAGTACACTACCCTCAGGGTGTAGCACCTTGCCTGGCTCAGAACACTACCCTCAGGGTGTAGCCCCTTCCCTGGCTTCAGTACACCACCCTCAGGGTGTAGTCCATTGCCTGGATCAATACATTACCCTCAGGGTGTAGCCCATTGCCTGACTGACTTTGTAAAACTGAGTGTGTCTACTAGTTTTGAGATCAATATGATTGAAATATGAAAACAAAGAAATCTACTGGAAAATGTCCCTTCCAAAACAGCAAAATTGGGGTTGTAGTATTTTAATACACACAACAAACATGTGTTACTATAATTGACATATAAAGCATTCATAGCATCATTAGGAATAAAGCAAATTCTCATAAGAAAGACCTATGCAGACAACAGTGTAAAATATGTATAAAGAATTTAAAATCCACATTTCAAAATTAGATTTTTAGAATGTGGCAAGCTGTTTATTACAAGATTTAACTCTTAAATTTTATCACTCAATCCATACTGAAATTAAAAGTTACAAATACAAAAAATGTGGAAAGCCCTGTATCTATGGCTCAGGTCTTAAAGCCCATCTAAGAATCCATACTGGAGAGAAACCCATTAAATGTAAAAAATGTGGTAGAGCCCTTGATAATCAACCAACTCGTAAAGAATATCACAGAATCCATACAGTAGAGAAAGCTCACAAGTGTAAAGAAGAAGGAAAATCTTTTATAAATGGATCAAATCTCATATTTAAATTATTTTCCAACAAACTCTTTGGTGAATAAAATATTCACCAAAGTATAGGTCTATCTAGTATGATGTTTCTGATTGTTCACAAGGAACATTGGTCAAGGGTTTTTTGTTTTGGTTTGGTTTTTTTGTTTTTTGTTTTTTGTTTTTTGTTTTTGTTTTTGTTTTTTTGTTTGTTTGTTTGTTTGTTTTTTGCCTAAATACAGGAATAGTGAATAAAGTTTGAGATTTATTAATGTTTTTGCTAAATACCTCTCTTGCACAACATTTCTGATGTGCTTTGAGATGACACCTGTGGTGAAGGCTTTCCTACATTGTTTCTTCATATTCTTTTCATTGTTTATATTTGTAAGGTTTCTCTCATGATGGGTGGGTAAGGCACTGGAAGAAGTGAGGCCAGGGTAAAGCACTTGTCACAATCTTTACGTTTATAAGGTTTCTCAAAGTAGATGGTGTTTCTTATCAAATGAGTGGTGGAGAACGTTTGTCTGAAGTAAACATTCTCAGTGTTGAGTGAAAATGAAAAATAAGATTCTTGTAATTTTTTTAGCATGAAGGAAATCTGATATGGCCTTCCTAGATTGCAGCTTAGAAATTCATACAAGAATCATCACGAGGAGCAACTCAGTTGTCGCACTACACCTACTCTCAACAACTGTCCACAGAAGGGAGGAAGTTGGCAATAGTTTCTAAAGGGTTATTTTTACCACAGCAATATTTGCTATGTGTTCAATTTGGAAGCAATTTAAATGCCCATAATTAATGGCTGGTTAAATTAATTGTGATATGTCAATATAGAGCCTAAAGCAATTGAGGTAAATATAAAACATGCAAAATTGAAAGCTAAAAATTGGTTATTTACATATTATTTATGAATATAGCACACATATATATATATAAGCTGAAGGAATAGTTTTCATATTTTTAAACAAAATCAGGCACATTCAGGGTAGTATGATTATAATCTCATATTTATAAATAAATTGAAAATGTATAAAAGAAAATTGTAGTTTTCAAGGCCTAGCTAGAAATGTACTATGTGGGCATATACTATCTTCTCAATTTTTAAAATATTTTCTTCAAGAATAGTAGACCATAAAAAAGTTCTCATTCATTACAATGACACTATTTTTTTTATATATTAAGGTCTGCCTGAGCCCTTAAAAGTGGCTTAATATGTGCTGCATATGTTTTCAACATTGGCAAAATACTCAGTTCTTTTCTATGGAGGACCCCAACACTGACAGGATGCTTCCATCTTTATAAGCAAACAACCAGGTCAATAGATGAACCTGTTCTCCAAATGCAGGATGCCTTATTCCCTACAAACACTAGGCCTAAATGCTCTAGCATACTCGAGTCTTAAATTGTCCTATTAGGGCCTTAAGTATTCTGGGGACAACAATTGAAATGCCATGCCTTAACGAATGAGTTCTAGGATCCTTGTACTTCATTTCCTTGTGCCATTTTCTCCAGTAAAACAACGTCTTGAGTAGTTTTCTACAGGGCCCCAGAGAATTGTTAGATTCATTTAATTTCTCTGCCTTATTGTAAAAAGCAGCCCATTGGGTACCACTTGTATTTCATTCCAGAGATCAATAGAACATTTCATTTAGTCCCTAATAAATGCAAAGTTCTCCTTACTTACATGAGACTCCGAGTCATAGTCAGTTTATGGGGCCTGTGTATGGAGAGTCAACTGCTCAAGCCATCTATTCTTTGGGCACTGATTGAAATTATGTTTCTGATCAAAATGAAATAAATATCTAGCTGTGGATGTTGGTATTCCCTCTGAAAAGGCAAACATTTCAATGTATTGAAATGTAGACAAACATTTACATTTTATTTCATCTATTTAAAGTGATTAGACTAACAAATTTCTTCAATCAAGAACTTGATAAATAATTTGAAAATAAGAACAGAAGCTTAAAAAGTTAATTTATTATTGTATCAAGATTGCATTCTTTTTCTCTCAAAGCTGATTAAATTCAGAGAATTTGGGTCGATTGTCTTTGTCTAGAATGATGGAATGTGGAAGATATCACTCATGCTGGGAAGATGAGATGTTCCTTTCATGCATGTAGTCAGAGTGGTGCTAAGATCTCAGCATCTTAAAATAGCATCTTAATAGATTTACCATGCCCTCTCAGTATTAGTCAGAGGGAAAATGTCTTTAGTGGTCAACAAGTGTCCAAAGGAGTCATTTTGGCTGGCTGTGATTTTGGCTTTAATACAAATATGTGATGTTTTTGTGATGGAGATTCAAGACATTTATATTTGAGCAGTGCTGAAGTCCCAAACACACATACATTATACTAGAACTTCATATTACTTTGCCTTCAGGCAAGAAAATCTCAACAGCCCATCTTTATGTCAGGGGAAAGGATCAAACTCAATTTTCCAGGTAAAACAAAGTCAGTTTTCACCACAATGTAGTCATTTATAAACAGGATGCCTACCCTTGAACCATAAAGTGCTTCATTCTTACACAAAAGGTCAGAGACATCTGGCCTCAATATTTCTTCATGTTCGCTTGGCAATAAAACATTTTCTGTTTGAAAACTAAATGCTGAGCATGAGTTAGGAAAAATGCCAATCCTGTCGTAGTTAACTGAGTTGGAATTTATTCCTAATATTTGTTCTCTTATAATTTAATAGCAATTTAACAATATCCAACTTCCTTTTAGTGTTTTGCATCAAAGTATAATAAAAATATATGGTGAAGGGGCTTTTAGCAGGGGATAAAAACTTAACGAGCATAAAGTCTCTATTTAAATGCTTGTGGATGCTTATTTAGCTGTTTTTCTTCATTAAATATGAATTATAGCTCTTTCAATGCTGATTTGGAAATCAGGAAGGTTTAGTTTTACTCCACCACTTTGTATCCACGGGCAACATAAATCTATTTAAAAGCTGATTTAAGAAAGCAACTTGGGGAAGCAAATTGCTGGTGATTTGATCCCTTGAATTTTGTGTGCTATATAATCAGAATCAGGTTGTAGTGAATACCAAAAAATGTTTATTTAAAAGTAGTTGAAGAAGACAATTATTTCTTTAAAAGCACAATCTTGGTAGTAGTTGAGTTCAGAACTTACTTGCAAAACTAAACACATGTGAAACCTTTAGCATTTATACAATGCCCTGCCAAGGATGGACAGAGAGCCAGCTGATTGAAGAAAGTCTACCTGAAGGCAGTTTGGGCTTTTGTTTTTAAAGAATGTTGGCTTGTTCATTGGAAAATATTGATAGCTAATAAAACTATATACCCAGATGCAAAATGAAGTTGTTTTATAAATTAAATACTTAAAGCAGTTTTTTCAACTATGGCTCTAACTAGTAGTTTACAGTGAGATCCATTTTCATTTTCCTATTTACCTATGTGAAATTGGCAATATATTGGTGATATCAAGGTCAGTCTGATTTACCATGCCACCACTTTCCATGGGCAAAGGTTTAAAAAAAGTGAAGCATACATATCATTTTATTTTAGACCACTCAGCAATAGCATATGATCCATAGTGTCAGCTACAGACAATGGAACTGAAAGGTGCTATTTGATATTGACAGGGTTGTCCTAATATTTTTATCACTCTAAGTGAAACAACGCATCTGCCTGCGTGAGAAAAAGTGTTTTCCTATGCATAATGAGCTAACAGCAGTTACTCTTCCTCCAATAAAACAAATAAAATGCTATCTGAATTATAAAAGGAAGAAGAAGAAGAAGAAGAAGAAGAAGAAGAAGAAGAAGAAGAAGAAGAAGAAGAAGAAGAAGAAGAAGAAATAAGCAAACATGAGAGATAACAGAGGTTTCTGATTCCTTTTTTTCTCTATTTCAAAATAACCAGAGGCAGAATGCTAATTCCACCGTTTGAGTTAACAACCACTGGCCCAGTAGTTGTAGCCCTGCCACTTTCAACTAATAAAAATAAAAATAAATTTCAAGACAGCAATTTCAGCTATTGTTGGGATTGTACCTGTGACAACTCTCAGTGGTACAGGTGGACAGTAGGTGTTTCCAAGTGGAAATAAAAGCAGAAGAGGGAAATTTTCTGAGCATTCTATTATTAACTGGTAAAGAGAGGTCAGCAATTTACATTTGTTCAATTCAATTTTGCTTTAAGTCTTTTGTATAAGAAGAAGAGGAGATCAAATCATATATTTGTTCACATATCAAAAAAAGATTGAGCTACTTTGGGAATGGCCAACTGAAAAACACTGTAAGAAAATCCGTGCAAAGGCTTGAACTTGGCTTTGTAATTGGGAAACATGGTAATTTTGCAGTGAAACTCATGTCTATAAAAGGGTCTGCTGAGCAGGGGGCCATCCAATTGGTGAGGTATGACACTTGCAGAAGTTACTTCAGGGAAAAAATAATCAAAGTTCTCCTTTCTGCTCATTCAGAATCATTCTGTTCATATTTTAAAGGAAATTCAGCCTGATTTGCAAGTTCAAGCTAGGCGTGCTTACACTGTAAGATAAGGAACAGGGAAATCAAGTTGGAAGTATAACAGAAGCAGGTATGAAAGACACAGGCTGTAGACACTACTTAATACATCGCTCAGCAAGAAATAAATAAAAAGCTCTGAGTAACGATTAAATAGCAATAAATATCAATTATCCAGGTGACCTAAATCATTTTTGAAAGTTATTCTGTAACTATGCCCCCTCCACATAAAATCATGGTCTTTATGAGAAACCAAACATGAGAAGTTAATCGATGGCTTTGCAAAGATTGTGTTACATAAATAAAACAATTTCCTTTGCAAGTTAGAAGAATTTGGTAAAGTCTGTAAAAAATGATAAGAAATTTCTCACGACAAATTATCAATGAATGATCTGGGTGGTGGCGATATATGACTTTAATCCCAACTCTTGGGAGGCAGAGGCAGGTGGAATTCTGAGTTTGAGGCCAGCCTGGTTTAGAGAGTGAGTTCCAGGACAGTCAGAGCTACAAAGATAACCTTGTAACTTAAAACAAAATATAACAATTATCCGAAGATGGAGAAAATAGGTTTAGGAGAGAAACTAATGCTATATGGTGATTTTTTTCTGTCACCTTAACATTTATATGTTGAGTACTAGTTTCAGTGTGATGCTAATATTAGGACATAAGGCCTTTGGCAGTAACTAAGTCAGGAAAAGCAGAGCCTTTGTGGCTGGGAGTGGTGTCCATACTAAAGGCGGGAGAGCTTCTGCTGTCCTTTAGGCATGTGAGGACAGAAGTACAGGGGACAGTCAACCAGCAACCAGGAAGAGTTCTCTTTCATGCTCTGATTTCTCTATCTAGAGAACTATGCAAACCAACTTCTGTTGATTATACATATAATCAACATCTCTAAACTATGGGGAGCAATTAACAACTGTTGCTTTGCTTTAAATGTGTCAAATATCTCTCTCAAATTTATTTCAGATCAGTTGATGAGCCATCTTTTCTGGATGAGTCCGGTCATTGCTTGCCTATATTGCCATCTTCTGTGCCTATGGTCATCTCCATACCCATAGACCTTGGTCCAGATGCATGGACTTCAAACCTGCTTTGTTCACAAGCTACCTTGGACTGGTGAGATAATATTTACTCTCCCACCTTTCCTCTGTCCATTGACATCCCTTAACCCACAGACATAGCTCAAAACCCACAGTTTAAAAGCCATATTTTCCTGGTCCTGTTAAACAGTTCATCTATCAGCTTTACAAGGCCTAGCTCAGGTCATGCTGCATTGGTCTAATTTAAGAAAGGAAAAATCCAAGATAGAAGTCCACATAACCAGGTCAAATACAACAACCAGGAGTATCATGAATGGCCAAGACAGCATGCCTCCCATCAAAGCCACTAGTCATATGTATGTGTTCTCTAATGAGAAGTTCTACAAGAATCCAGGTAGATATAATTTAAAATATCAATCATAGACTATATCAAAAAGTCAAGGAATTTAAAGAAAACATAAACAAGTACTTTATGAACTCCAAAAGGATAACAATGCATGCTTCTGTGGATATCAAAGAATGTAAATATGAATCTGGAGAAAATGATAAAAATAATTCAATACTTTAAAACTGATCCTAGCATTGAAGAGAACAGAATGAAGATGAAATGAAAAACTCAATACTCAATATTCTGATTAGAAAGCTGAGGGGATTATCTTACAAGTAGAACAAATTAGGGAGAAGACACTGACAGGTATCAGGACTCAAAGATAAAGTAGACAATCTACATGAAGTAAACAAATAATATGAAAAACTTTTTAACATAGGGAAAAGGAACATGGAGGGAAACGAGAGCAACACTAAAAAGACTTAAATATTTGAATTATAGTCATAGATGGGGGAGAAGCATCCCAGGACAATTAAATAGAAGAGCTATTTAACAATATCACAGAAAAAAGGACTTACTCAGATGATGGAAGGACACATCCATACACATGCAAGCACACAGAACACCAACCAGACAAAACAAAAAAGAAGCAAATCCCATAGCATATCACAGCCAAAAGAATAAACATACAGAACAAATAAGAACTTTTGAAAACTTCAAGAGGAAAATCATAAATCACATATAAAGCAAAATCCACCAAATAACACCTGATTTCGCAATGAAACTTGGAAAGCCAGAAAAGGTTTGCACTCCAAGTTCTCAGAGACCTCATTTATCACCTTAGACTCCCCCCAAAAAACTATCTACTATATAGTTAAAGGAAAAAGAAAAATTCTGAATCCAGACAACCCAAAGAATATCCAACAATAACATTGAAACACTATACAGAATATTGAATACTTGAAGGAATACTTCGAACTAAAGAGAATAATAGCCAAGGCCAAGAGACTATCAAAAGAAAATTTAAAAGCTGTAATTTAATGAAATGCAGCGCATAACTAAGAACACATAATAGCAAGTAGGCTATCAGGATGAGACCTGATAGGCTGTAGTCAGATGGTGGGGGAGGAGGTCCCTTCTGTCAAAGATCTAGAAGAGGGGAATAAAATGAAAGAGGAGGGGAGAGGGAGTGGGAAGATACAAGTGAGGGGATAAGAATTGGAATGCAATCTGAATAAATTATAAAAATAAAATAAAATAAAAATAAAGAACACATCCTAGCAAAAAACAAACAAACAAAGAACTGCACTCTATTCATACTTTCAATAGTAACTCTAACTATCAGTGGCCTCAGCTCTTCAATGCAAAGGCACAGGGTAGCTAAATGATTAAGAAACAAAATTTGTCTACCAATTGTCTACAATCAACTCAGCTTTTGAGACTGGCACCACCTTAAAATGAAAGGATGGAGAAGCGCATCCTAAGTAAACAGGATCAGAAAGCAAACAGGTGTTGCTATCCTAATATACGACAGAATAGACTTCAATCTAAAACTAATCAGAAGAGATGAAGAAGGAACTTTATTCTAATCAGTGAGGCAATTAAGAAAATATTACACTGGTGTACACAATTCCATAAAGCACACAGTAATGAATGAAAGACACAGATTAAAACAACCCAATAACAGCAGGTGATTTCAATAAGCAACTTTCTCCAGTAAATAAATAATCTGCACATAAGGGAGAAATCTCAGATTTAAATGACATCATACATCAAGTAGATCTAACAGACATCTACAGAATACTCCAGCCAAATGCAAAGAAATACACATTTTACCCAGCAGCACATGGGAACATCTGTAAAATAGATCACATTCTGTGGCATGAAGAAAGCCTCGACAAATACAAAAAATAAATAAATTCATCCCATGTATTCTGTGGGAGACGTTACTCAACACACACACACACACACACACACACACACACGCACACACACGCACATGCACGCATGCATGCACACACCAAACAAAACAAAAACAAAACAAACCAGTTAATCTGTGATGGGCTAGAGATTTTTAAAAACATATAAACTTTCATTGTTATTGTTTTAGTTTGCTTTCAATAGCTTTGATAAAAACTTGACAAAAAACAAGTTGAGGGGCACTCAAGGAGGCAGATGGATCTCTGTGAGTTCAAGGCCACCCTGTTCTATAAAAGGAGTCCAGGACAGCCAAGACTACAGGAAGAACCCTTATCTACAAAAGCAAAACAAAACATTAAAAAGGAAGAGAATTTACAGGTTATATATATAGACCATCATTAAGGGAATCCAGGGTAAGACCATGAAGGAAAGAACTGAAGCAGAGAGGAATAATGCTACTGGCTTGTTTCCTCTGGGTTGCTCAACTACCTTTCTTATACAGCCCATCCCACCTATCCATGAGTGGTATTGCCCATATAGGGGAACCAAAAATAGAAGGCTCCCAGACATCCCCACCAATCAGTTTGATGGAGATGATTCTCCAGTTGCCTTTCCCAAAGTGACTCTGGATTGTGTCAAGTTGACAAAGGCCAACAAATGCAATGAAAAGCCAAAACACTTCTGTGGAAGATACATATTTCAAAGGAATGGGAAGAAAAGAGGAGCCAGTCAGTAAGGAACAACAACAACAACAAAAAAAAAATGTATGAAGACACAGAAAACCGAATAGGAAAAAAACATAGAGGAGTATTTCAAAAGAAAACAGTTCCCAAGAAAGATAAAGTATAAAAGTTGAAGACAGCTTTCCAGTCTGTGTCTTGGGGTCACCTATGATCCATGAGAGAACAGGTTCTGTGGTGTGGAAGTCACCATGTCAGGTCACAGCACATCAATAAATAGGAGTAGGGGAACCAGATGACTAAAACATGACCTCTGCGCGCTCTCTCTCTCTCTCTCTCTCTCTCTCTCTCTCTCTCTCTCTCTCTCTCTCAAGAAATGCCCGACTTTTTAAAAACAGCAAAAACAGTTGGAAGAAAAAAGCATTTTTTTTTTGCATTCGCTTTTTTAAAAATGTCAAAAATACAAACACATTTTGAAGCTGTCAACAGAAAAGGAGAGGTTAATAGTTTCGAGAGAAATGTCCCAAGGCTGAAGGAGGCTAAACTCCAAACACAGATAGCATTAGTGGTTCATCCCAGAAGACAGGTGAGAAAACAGAAGGGAGCATGGCAGAAAATGTTTGAAGTCAACTGGAGTTCTCTTTAAAGTGGAAGGTCATTTTGTTGAGGAAAAGGCAGTGGGAAAGAGACTTGAATAAGAATGCTTGAAGGTTTGTTTCAAGGACTGTAGTAGGTGGGTGACCCCCAGGAGGGGAAGAAGACCCCAGAACGGGTTCTGCAGTTGTATCTCATATTACGATTGCATTCATTGCAATAGCAATTGTATATTCACTGCCATGTTAAATATGAGCTGATCTGTCACTCAGCATTTGTACATAACTCCAGGTAACTTCCAGATAGCATGCAACTTTCCGGTATGAATTCTGGGACATCAGAAGTCTAATTAAAAGCTTACATTGTTATTACATTGAACAAATTTTATTATCAAGAAAATAAAAAAAAAAGAAAATGAATGAATTCTGTAAAACTGCATTCTAGAATGATGGAAGACTCTCTGACACGAGTTTCCTCTTTTTATTAAATTTATTTACTTATTTACTTTACATCCAAATGGCAGACTCCTCTGTCTTTCCTCAGAGACCCACCCTCCCCTTCTCCTCAAAAAAGGGGAGCCACCTTCACCCTATACCAACCCACCCCAGCTATTGATTGGAACATCAGGTCTACCTGCATCCTCTTTCACTGAGGCCAGACAAGGCAGCCCAGCTAGTGGAAAGTGATCCAAAAACACAGGCAATGGAGTCCATGTCAGACCCAATCACTAGGGGCCCCATATGAAGACCGAGCTGCCCATCAGTTCCATATGTCTGACTTACGTTTCTTAGATATAAATTAGTAAAGATAAGGATGGAACTGCCTTTGTTTTCCAAGTCTGTAACGTTTCTTCAAAGTAAACAGAAGAACTAATGAGAGCTATGACCCATTTATTTAAAATACAAAAGAGGAGAATCATCATCACTATTAAGCAGAGTTTTATAAACTATCCAGGTCAAAATCCTTTCACTCTTTGATATCACTCTGTGATGCAAAATAGCATGGGCTCCAGGACTCCCTCAGATCTGCCTGTGGTCTCTAGGCCCCTGTAGGGTAAAGCTGCAATGCTTGGCCTAAATTAATATTGAAATGACTTCTAAGCAGAGAAAATGTCAAAACTTTCTTTTTCCTCCAAGTTCCTATTTGACGAATAGTAATGAAAATTAATATAAGAATGAATAAAAAGAGAACAAGCGTGCATACCTTTCAGGAAAAAAATTAGCCCACCATTCCTACCCAGCTCTTTGCTGTTTTGAATGTCAGTTCCATTAGGATTATGAAGAAAAATGAGAGCATTTGGGGCCTAATGCGCAACTGCGTTGTGCACTCACTTCTTTATCCCTTTGTAGCAAAGGCAGGCTCAGCTCAAAAAAGGCAAGCAAAACAGCATTTTTGAGTTTAGGAGGAAAATCATTCTTTAATTTGCTCAGAATTCAAATGAAAGTCGTGGTTTGAAGCCACTGAAACAGAATTACATGTGAAGTTTAGAAGGGATTAATTTCATAAATTTCTTGAGTTGTTGATGAAACCATCTGGCAGTTTGAGAGATAACCATTAAAGTCTATCCAAGAAAATTTGTTCCTGCAAGAATATAATGACTGAATATTATAGCAGCAGGAGAATAAAAACTAATGCATAATTTATCATTGAAAACCAATGCTTGGCCCTTAAGTCAGGTGGAGTTTTTACTTACTCAAAAGCAAACAGACAATAACGACCCTGATGTGTGCTGCAGGGCTATAAGACCCTTTGGAATGTGGCTTCATTTGACCCTTCCAGAAAGTGTCCAAATTGCCACCTGCACTTCCCTGGGGAGGAAGTGGGCACTCAAAGAAGCTAGTGACGTGAAGCATACAGCAAAGTATAAGCCACATTCATGAATTTTAAACTCAGATGTTTCTTACTCAAACACTCTATGGTAGCATATCCCACGACCTTCTGCAGTCATCAGTACTAAGTAGCAGGTAGGCAGAGGATCACTGTAGTTAGTCACCCAGATGCTTCTGGCCAAGTGAGAGCCAGTGATTTGTCAAACATTTTTACAACACTTCTGTGAGATGTGCAGTACTTCCCAATTAAGCTTCATTATTATTATTCTTTTATGGAATAGGAGAGTGTGTTCTACTTCAAAGTTATTTGATTTGCAAAGACAAAAGTCCTTATAGTTGAAACCATACCTGATTCCTGGAGGGACGAGAAGGAAAGAAAATACATATGCAAAACACACAACTGTCTGAGTGAGAATCTAGTTCCCAAGTTGCCACTCCGGAATGTGGACATAAATTGTTATAAAGTTACCAATTCTTTCTCTCCCCTCATAACATGTGACCCCTACTAACATGAGATGTGTTTAATAGAGAACAGTACTCAAGCTGTCTTCTCAGGCCAAGATGCCCAGTATTAAATTCTTGCTCAACCATATTTAGAAAGAACTGACAGAATAAAAAAAAGTGTACAATTTCTTGAAGTTATTCTTTTTATAAATCTTTTTTCACCTGAAAAACAGGGATAATTAATACCTGTTATAAATTGTTTTAGCACAAGTAGGTTATAAGAATTATTAGGGCTATCCTAACTTTCCTATCCATGATAATTATTTTTAATTCAATACTTTATCTAAAAGGCACAGCTGGAAAGCTCTGTGGTGCCTTTGGTAAGTTGGGTAGCCATATGGGTTCTCTGTTTCTCCTTTAAAACAAGGCCACCTTTCTTCAAAATACCAATCATGTCACAGCATATACTTGGACTACAAGGCAAGAGTAGGACAGCTGATTACCTTAGTGATATAGGACAAATCTGTACCTACCTAGATTACTTCAACTCTCTTTTTAGCATTTTACCTTGCCTACTCTAACAACTCAGCCAATTTAATCTATAGCTCATTCACAACAAGGCTCTAGTACACAATGTCTGTTTTTATTTACATGCTCTTGTGAGTGACTCAAAATGGTGACAGACTATGCTGCATGACACATATGGAACTGAAATTAGGAAATTGTACTCATTTCATCTTCTATTACTTTAGTAAAATGCAGACCAACAGCAACTTCAGAGAAAAAAGTGTTTATTTGTCTTACAGATTACACTCCATCACCAAGGGACTCGAAAACAAGAACTCAAGGCAGGAGCTTGAAACAGAAACCAATCGGAGCTTGCCAAACTACATTATTTTAATTTTTTACTTATTTATTAAGCACTTTAAATTAAAATACAATGGCATCATTTTCCTTTTTACCTTTCCACTCTCTAGCCCTTATTTTTTTTTTAATAAATCTCAGGCCTATCTACCCACAATGGGCTGCACCCTCCTACATCAACCAGCAATCAAGAAAGTGCCCCACAGCATTGCTCACAGGCCAGTCTGATGGAGCTAACTCCTCAGCTGGAATTCCCTCTCCCCAGCTATAGAGAAGTTAAAAAAAAAAAAAACAACTAACTATAACAGCAACCATACTCTTCACATAGGAGGCTTAATGATTGTCGATAGGTCACAAATCTGGTAAGCTTGCTTCTGAACTGCACACCATATATTTTCCAGTGTCCTCTAGTGTGCTCAAGCCATCCACAGAACTTCCCTTTAAGTCTACCATGCTTTTCTCTCGCTCAAAACTCCATGCCACTAATCCTCACTGGACCTTGCCCTGGCTAACACAACTCTGTCATGATTTGTGCTATGGACTTGAATGACTGGCTACTGAATTATCCTAACAATTTTTCTGAATTATTTCCATACTGTCTTTACAAAGTCACCATCAGTTCCAAAGTCCATTTTTCCATCACTCTCAGATTCTTGAAATCTCCAAAATGCACATTGAATTCCAAACACATATTCATTTCTCCTCTGGTGCATTGACTACTTGAAATACCTGCCCTCATGAGTCTTCAACTTTCCGTGTTCATTATGTGAGATATCTCCAAGAGCCTATAACTACAGATGGTACATAAAATGGATGTGACCTCTAAATTTCTTTTGTAGCTAAATTTTATTTGTTTTGTTTCATACATATAAAACAATCTTTCATTTGTTTTCTGTAGTATTTTCTAAATATAAACAAATAAATTAGTTTAGACTCCTTAAAACAAGGACGTGCCAGGATTGTTTCAGTTGATGATTGGTAGATGGGAAATCATATATGTATACCAAAAGTCACTGTTTATTATTTAATAATTTTCTACACTAGGCATACATTAAGCAAACATCTATTGATTATGTTCTTGGTGCAAAGTGCTTTCCTTGTTTTTTTTAATTGAGTTTATTTATTATAAATGGACAATGGTACCTATATGAGTGTGAGCATTCACAACAGAAGGACAATATGTGAATTTCTATGACAACTTTGGGGAGTTAGATCACTCTTAGCACCAAATGGGTCTGAAGGATCGAATGTAAATCATTAGGCATAATGGCAAGCACACTTACCTGTTGAACGAACTTGTCAGAACCCAGATGCTGTTCTTGATGCAAGTTTGCACCGTAAGCAATAGAAGTGGTTCATTTATATAGAGTATAACTTTTAAACCTAAAATAAGCAAAGAACAAACAAACAAATAAATAAATATTAAATGTACAGTTCATATAACTATAAAAGTTGTAGAAAAATATAATAGAACAATATAGGCTAATTTAATATGTATCCAAAATCGCATATCAATTGCAAAAATTGATGTGCAACTAAAGTCTAAATTATGAAGAACTATCAAAGAAGGAACATGTTGTGGGACAGAAGTCGGGGAAAGAAATGAGTCTAAGCTAGAAATAAGATTCTATTATTTATTTTATTTTATTAATTTATTCATTATATCTCAATGGTTATCCCCTCCCTTGTATCCTCCCACTCTTCCCTCCCTCCCGTTTTCCTCTTACTCCCCTCCCCTATGACTGTGACTGAGGGAGACCTCCTCACCCTGTATATGCTCATAGGGTATCAAGTCTCTTCTTGGTATCCTGCTATCCTTCCTCTGAGTGCCACCAGGTCTCCCCATCCAGGGGACGTGGTCACATATGAGGCACCAGAGTACGTGTGAAAGTCAGACCTCACTCTCCACTCAACTGTGGAGAATGTCCTGTCCATTGGCTAGATCTGGGTAGGGGTTTGAAGTTTACTACCTGTATTGTCCTTGACTGGTGCCATAGTTGGAACGGGACCCCTGGGCCCAAATCTGCCTATCATAATGTTCTTCTTGTAGGTTTCTAGGATCCTCTGGATCCTTCAACTTTGCCATTCTTCCATGCTTCTCTCATCTAGAGGCCCAATAGGATGTCCTCTCCTCTGTCCCAGTTTCCTGATTAGCGAAGACTTTCATGGGACATGCCCCTTGGGCTTGTATGCAGATATAAGTGAGTATATACCATTTAACTCTTTCTGCTTCTGAGTTAGCTTAAGTGTCCCTCAGTAGAAGAATGGGTAAAGAAACTGTGGTACATTTACACTATGGAATACTACTCAGCTATTAAAAACAAGGAATTTCCAAAATTTGTGAATAAATGGATTGAAATAGAAATGATCATAATGAGTGAGTTAACCCAGAAGCAGAAAGAGTTAAATGGTTTAAGATTCTATTCTTAAAGATGAACACAGGAATAGCAGGTCAGCTAGATGACATAGTGGAAGTGTGGAATGATATTGATGAAGCAGCTGAGGTCAGAGAAGGAAGATCACCTGGAATCTTGGCTCTACAGGTAACAGCTTTTAATTTGCAGTGATGATAAACTAATTGTGGTGACACACACCTTGGATCCCAGCACTTGGGAGGCAGAGGCAGGTGAATCACTATGAGTTCAAGGCCAGCCTGGTCTATGAGAAAGACAGAGAGAGAGAGAGAGAGAGAGAGAGAGAGAGAGGGAGGGAGGGAGGAGAGGAGGGAGAGGTAGGAGGGAGGGAGGGAGGGAGAGAGAGAGAGAGAGAGAGAGAGAGAGAGAGAGAGAGAGAGAGAGAGAATGAGAATTAGAGTCTTACACATGTGAAAAGTGAAAAAGACGCAGTTAACAGAGCTGAAACAGAGAGGCAACTGCAGTTGTTGATGAAGTAGATAAAAGCACTCATCTACAGCAAGGAACACCCTGTTCTAAGCATCAGCTTACACACCTGCATTTGGCTTTGCAATATTATGTGTGGATGGTTTCCCAGTTCCTTTGTCCACTTTTTAAAAAAGAACACTCAGTGTAAGAGTTCTCAAAAGCCCTCATCCTCCACCAACAATTTTATGAATCTTTCCAAAGAGAGCTAGCAATTGGATTTATTAACATAATCAGCCGGAGCTCATGATTGCCTAAAGTTCTCATGTGAAAACAAGGCAACCCCCGAACCTGAGACCACTCTATACACTGCCATCCTATTGACCTCGGTGCACCTGCTCCACTCATAAATCAAATGTTTGTGGAAGGATGAAGTCTTGCTAAAGCATGTCCTGTATACAGGACACTCTGAGAAACAGCATAAGAAGCTTAGCGGTGGTTAAGACCCACAGTAATACTTTTTTAATAATGGCTTTAATTAAAAAACGTTTATTAAATTTTTTTCAGGTAAATTCTTTCTTCCCTGCACAGCAACCTTTTTGCTGAGATTTCAACAACTTGTCAACAAGACAGTCAAATGGGATAAGAAGTGTCTAAGGGCAATGAGTACTTTCACATAAAATAACATTTTGAGTTATTAATAGTCATTGGTAAATAATAAGGATTAACAATATCAAGGATGAAAATGACCTTATGTGAAGTTTGGGGTTCTCTTTTGCCTACCCACTACAGTAGAAATAACAAAGAGGACATAGACTTTCCCTCATTCAAGGAATTCTGGAATGAAACAATATAATTCAAAGAGAAGGCTGATGTAAAAGTTATAACTTCAACTTGTAAATTAGTAATGTTGATTAGTAAAGAGTTGTAATAACTTTACAAGGTGAAACAAAAATTCATGTGAAATCTATAATTTGCTTTATTCAAGTGAAGATTATTTAAGCTGAGTACAGTGACATATCTCTGTAATCCTGTCTTGAGAAGCTGAGGCAGAAGGATGTGACTTGAGGCCAACCTGGCCTACATAGTAAGAACCCAGCTCAGAAACAAAAGAAGAGGAAGAGACATCTAAATTAGATGATAGTGAATACACACACACACACACACACACACACACACACACACACACACACACCATAACTACTGTCAGAGTGTCCTCAAAATGTCTGAAGCCCATCCAAAGAATATAATGGTGATTCTATTGTGGGTTAAGAAATCTCTTATCACCAGGCGTGGTGGCATGTGCCTTTAATCCCAGCACTCGGGAGGCAGAGGCAGGCAGATCACTGTGAGTTCAAGGCTAGCCTAGTCTACAAAGCAAGTCTAGGACAGCCAATGATACACAGAGAAACCTTGTCTCGAAAAACAAAAAACAAAACAAAACAAAAAAACAAAACAAAACAAAAAAACCAAATAAACAAACAAAAAATTCTCTTATCTGAATAGATGACAACATATCAATAGCTTTGTACTCCAGCACTCCACTGAAGTTGACTGGCTGTTGTTTCAAGCAAAAATAACTAAGTCAACCTTGTTTGGTTACCAGGTACAGGATATAATAATACATACCACCAGGCGGACATCCAAAAACCCAGACTAACAGATCACACACACACGCACGCACACAAACACCTGCACGCATGTACATATGCACACATATACACACAAACACACTATGAATAATAAATACATAAATATTAAACAAGTGAATTTGACATCAAATACAAAATGATAAACCCATTCTCTGTTTCCACCAAGTGACACAGAGTGTAACTAGCTATACTATCATTATGCTGTATTCCTTAATATTCCCCTTTTTAAAGAATTTTTAAAAATTTATGCATATAGGTGTGTACCTCTATATACACACACATATATATAACTTCACTGGTGTGTGTGTGTGTGTGTGTGTGTGTGTGTGTGTGTGTGTGTGTGTGTGTGTGTGTACATCATGTAAGTGCCTGGGAACATGGAGGTTATAAAACAACATTGAATCTCCTGCAACTGGAGTTACACCACATGGGTATTGGGAATCAAACCTGGATCCTCTGTAAGAACAGCAAGTGTTCTTAATTACTAAGCCATCTCCCCAATCCATATGCAACCTTCTCAAATCACATATTCCTTCACATTTCTCAAAACTACAACCTTATCACTTTACAAGATAATTGGAAATGGTTCAGAGGTAGGTGTGTGTGTGTGTGTGTGTGTGTGTGTGTGTGTGTGTGTGTGTGTGTGTGTGTTTTGTATGTATTGTTAACTTTCTCAACTAATGAAAAACCTGAAAAAATACCCTTATGCAAACAATTAGTTGCCAAAAGACAGCATTGAACTCCACTATTAAGTCAAAGGATGTTGGAGTTTCTGGCTAGCCAGTTACAACATAAAAATATATATGACCATAAAATCTGAAAGCCATCATAAAGGATAATTTAACATTAGTATTTAGTGTTATGGTGGCCTCTTGGGACACAGAAGATACAACAGGAAAAAAAATCAATACAATCAGTTCAACAGGGAAGCCTGTTATAAAATTATACAAATAAAAATCAATCACATACGTGTGAATAGTTACCAATCAGACAATAAATTGAAAAAAATATCATATTTACAAAGATAAAAAGTCAAGACATTGAACATGAAGAAATTTAGCTGGTGTTTACTTAAAACTTCACCCCTCCTGACTAGAATTCATTGTGCTAGAAGGGATTATACATTCTAATGGATGAGAAAAATAATCAAGCTACAAGCCCAGTGACCTAGAACAGCTTTTTAAACAAACACTTTTTTAAAATTATGTGAATTAAGTCCTACTTCATGAGATGAAGCCAGGACTTGACACTGTTATTGAAGTCAAGAGCCTGATATTTGACAGGTCATGAGCTTTAGGGTCAAAACTTAGTACTACCATTCTAATGAACATGACATTAAGATGACTGCTAATGACATTTTTCTATACCCATAGATCAATGAATCCATCAACTCTTATCAGAGAAAATTCTTGCAGTAGATGGAAACTAACACAGAGATAAACAATAGGGAAATTTGAATGAGAGACTTTAGGGCACTCAGCCCAAATGGAATGTCTTCATCAACCCTCTCCCTTTGATGGAGGCTCAGCCATCCATGCAGAAGAGGCAACAGAAAGATTCTAAAAGCCAGAAGTGGTGGGTGATTCCAAAGAAACAGTGTCATACAGGCTGATTCACATATAAAACCACAGACACTGTGAGAACATACAGAAGACCATATGACCTGAACAAATTTAAGGCAGAAAAAAAATCCCAACATGAAGAAGAAAACCAGAGAAGTGAGCATTGGAGTCCCACTCATAACCAAGAAGCTATATTGTTTCGTTTTCTCTAATGAACTGAGAAACCACACTCCAGAGTAGGCTTCCTGCTCAGGACTAGAAGAGAAAGGGAGGAGAAAGAAGATTTTATGTGTGGGAATGGAGAGATGGCTCAGGAACGGAGAACACTTGCCTCTGAAAGCCCAAGTGCCTGAATCTGAATGCTGAGCAATGTTTGTGGTCCAGAAAAGCAGTAAAGTCTCTCTGCCATTTATTTCACTTTTCCCAAGAAAACATATCACAAGGTTGATGCTGGAAAAGAATGAGAAGAAAGTAGAACCTCAGCATAGCCTGGGCTTGTGCTCACTGGGAACGATGGTGAAGAGGTGCTGCTTTATTGGAGCTTTCTTAAATTCATGCAGTATCGAAGAAGAGCAACAGCTGTGGGTTTTTCAGGGTATATTTTTAATCTCATGAATGTGACATGAAAGGTACAGAGAGCTAGATGTGATGACACAGTGATGGTTATAACAATCAATCCCAGAATATCAGTGTGATTTACCTGATGGGGCACGGAGTGAAGACAGGAGAATGAATACTTGGAGAAACACTTGGGCTCTGCCCACGCGTTGGTTAAATGGTACCTGAAAGCAATTATTTGCTCATTTTATTTGTAACAGAACTTTTAATACTCTCCTCAGAATCTACCCTTGGTTTATGCATTTTCCCACTGAAAGTATATGAAAGAGCAACAAAAATTAGTAGCTGTGACAGTATTTAATGAGGAGTGTATCATTTATTTTAAATATGTTCATCCCAGCTTATAGACACCATGATATCTGCCTTCTCACAGCATTATCAAGGTCTGCCTCTAAAGGTATATCAAATTTTAATACATATTTCTTTCCCATGCTTCTCATTTTTGTTTGCAAAGTTGTCCTATGGACATTTCAATGACTTGTTTTATTCAATGCCGAGAACACAGGAGTGCTGCCCCATCTCAATACCGCATGGTATCTAGTCTTGTTGCTTATGCTCATAGTGGCCATGACCACAGACTCGGAGCAGCACAATCAAGCTGCAGATCGTTCCTAGCCACTCACGGGTTAAAAGCAGTTTGCCCCTCAAGTGAGTCTGATTAAATGGCCCAGTGTTTGTGGGTATTACCAAAAGTATCTTACCATCAGGCTTACAAACATTTTAACATGTTACACTCAGAGAATTACAATCTCCACATCAGATAGGTGGCCAGATGAGTAAGACACTTAGCACAGTTTACAATTATGATTCAACCCTTTTGAAGTGTTGATGTCAGCTTTTCTTCCTACTTCTGTGTACACATTCCCTCATGCCTACATATACTTACAGTACATATCTCTTCTTTGTAATGTCTCCATCTACCCCCACTGTAAAGCTGTACGTTAGTGAACAACCCTTGTGTGTGAAGGGGATTTTTGTAAGATGGACCTTAGCTAGGAACATTCATGGTGAGGCTGGCGTATGCAAAAACAAAAACAAAAACAAAACAAAACAGAAAACCAAATCAACCAACAACCAACCAAACAAACAAACTGTTCCTTATTGTCCTTGTTTAAAATAAAAGTTAAATCCACCTCTAGCTTGTATTTCACCTTAAAATATCATAATAAAACTGAAAGCAATGTATTATTTCTAAGCCTATTAAAGAACGAAATTGAGGATACTGCTTTTGTTTGTTCTTTATTTAGCCACAGATATCGTAAAATTCTCACTTATCACTGAAAATTACTACACCTAAAATAAGCAAAACAGTTATTATAAAACCATGTGATGCTTAAAATGTTTAGTTGGCATTTCTCTGCCTAAGAGAAGATAGGTTGCACACTGGGAAAGTTTGGAACACATCCATGGTGGACATTCACAACTGTCATTATGCTGCTAAGTGAGTTGTGAGCTAATTTCCAGTGTAAAATGTGGGCTTGGGATCTATGCATTGTATAAAATGTAATCAAGCTTCATTATTTCTGTGAGTCACAGCATTTCAATCTTTCTAATTATATGTAATTACTATTGTTACTCACAGCAGGATAGCACAGAAGTGTTTAAAAATGAGGACCCATATACATGTGTGGACACACACACACACACACACACACACACACACACACACAGAAAATGCATGCATTAATAATAAATAATACAGGTTTTCCCCTTCAGGTGACACTTAGCTACATAGGGGGGAAGTGGACCCAATGATAAAAGGCAATGTTATTTTTCTTTTTACAAAACTCCCTTATAATAACGAGAACAAGGGCCAAGGACTGAAATATTTTCTGTGTAGCAAGCAGGATTTTCATGTCAGAGTTTGTGCATTTTAATGAAGGCAATTTAGCTGAACAGAATACATCATCTCTTACAAAACTATGACAAGTAAATGTACCTTTTGACCAAATACTCATCCACTCCCATCTAGTAGGAAATAAATGATAAAAAATGGTACTGTTTTATTTTCAATTTTGATAACTGGTAAATTAAAGATCCCTTATAGAAACAAAAGTGAACACAAAACATTCCAGTTATATATAGATATAAGTTATAAATACCTAGAATCCCAATAGGAAGTCTTCCCCTCTGTCCCACTTTCCTCATAAGCGAAGATTTTCTTGGGACATGCTCCTTGGGCTAGTGTCCAAATATAAGTGAGTATATACCATTTGACTCTTTCTGCTTCTGGGTTAACTCACTCATTATGATCATTTCTAGTTCAATCCATTACAGGAACTCTTGTGCCCCATATCTGACCACGTCCCCTGGATAGGAAGGCCTGGTGACACTCAGAGAAAGGATAGCAGGCTACCAAGAAGAGACTTGATATCCTATGAGCATATGCAGGGGGAGGAGGTCCCTCTCGGTCACAGTCATAGGGGAGGGTAATAAGGGGAAAATGGGAGGGAGGGAGGAATGGGAGGATACAAGGGATGGGATAACAATTTAGATATAATATGAATAAATTAATAAACTATATTTTTAAAAAGTTATAAATACAAGTAGCTTATCATAAAATCCTCAGTAAGCATTTCATGTCATTCTTAAAAACCTACTGTTAAGTTAACAAATGTTAAAAATTAAGTGCAAACAATACAGATTGAATTAATTACTTTAAGGTTATATAGTCCATTTATCATATCAATCATTTTGGAAAAAACATCGCTTTAGAACTGAATCACCTGCTTAAGTTGTCCATGTTGAGCAGATCATGTGACTAAGTGTTCCTTTTAATTCTTATTCACCTCACACCATGCAACAGATAATATCAACAAAAATTCAGTGAAGCAAAATATAATTATACTATTAAATTATTAAGATTTGACTTTTTAATGTAGAATTATATACTACTTTATATGACACAAAATTAGAAATTTTCAGAATATACTTGAAAATTCTAATTTATTATACAGCAAAGGTGAAGGCTCTAAATCTTTCCATTTCCAACTTATGGCTGCCAAACTCAGATAAGCTCTGGACAGACGGCAGAGATGAGCCAGATTAACCAGAGGTTTCCTAATTGACAGATCAGAGTGTGCAGCTGCTCCCAACAAATCCTAGCACCCATTGGAATGTTGACATTTTCCTGCCTCATTAAAATCTTCTACAATATTCTGTGTGAATGTATTGTTCAATTAGCCATTATTTCTGAAGATATACCAGGAGGTGATAAATAATAGAACACCAAATATAAATCCCCATGTCAAAGCCAACAAATTGACATTGTAGCCATCTGTGTAAATAGATGGCATTGGACTCAATATTATGGTAGGCTGGTGCCCTTTACAGAATAATACAGGTTATACCTCGAAACGTAATTTTATTGTTTCAAGTTTCCAGTAAACTCATTTTGAATATTTGAGTACATTTTAATAATTACAAGTGCATTTTAAGAATGTTCCATAATGAACCAGAAAAATACTCAAAATAGCCTTTGTTAATATTCCAGTCGGTTAGATTTAGTTTGCTTTAATTGGGCAAAAAATTTCACAAGGAAAATCCCCAATAGATCTTTTGGTAAGAAGTAGTTCACATGCTTTCTGTGGAGAAGCAGTTTAGACCTGTGGGTTCATCTGTATAACATCACTGTACAGACTTTCACCAAAAACATGTCTCACTGTGAAGCTATTTCTGTATTTGGAGATGTATACCACTAATTTGAATAGAGAATCTCCAAACAAGAAATAAGAATTCTACTGCTACAATCCCTGCATTTTTCTGCATTAAAAACAAATATTTAATGACATGTCAAAATTAATAAAGTCAGCATAAATTGCATTTTGCACACCAGTTTTCAGTTGCCATAAACCCACAGACCAACACATGGCACATACAGTACAAGCAGGCCATATGTCCAAATAATTTGGAGTTTGTGTAAGTACTGTTGTTGAGCTTTACTGATGAGTAGAAAGTTTTCAGTTTCTATAATGTAATAGAACAAACTGCACTGTAATGGCCTACGCATCTCCTAGTGTTTGAGTTCATATAAACATCCACTATAGCCTTAGATATGCACAAACCTCACTCCCATCCTCATGTTTTATTAACAATCTATCATGATGCTCAGGCTTTTGTGCACTTTATTTCTTTTACAATTTTTACTGTGTTCTTGGGAGTTTATAGTACAGATGTCCATGCAAGGATATAATGTAGAATTCTGATCACTCTGCAAACATGGGTATAGTTAAAAGTACAAAAAAGACATTATTAAAAAAACAATAGTTAGATGAAAATTTTGCTCCATAAACTCATTCAACTAAAATGTCAAGTTATCAGTGCAATTTTAAATAAGGTGCAATTTTTTTATTTTTAAATTGTATTTTAATTACAATGTTTGTCTCTTTTCTTCCCTCCAAACACTCCCATATACCTCTCTGTAAACATTTTATGTTGTGACATGACATTTTTATTTACAAATGTGTTAGGTCCTTCTCTTAGCTATTCTGTAATGCATGTAGCCTATGAGCTACAGGTCGGACATGTCTGCAAGTGAAACAAAAGAATGGAAACACACACAAACTAACACCTCCAACATCAAAACAACAGTAATTAACAATCATTAATTATTAATATCTCTCAACATCAGTGGACTCAACTCTCCAATAAGAAGACATTGGGTAACAGAAAGGGTAAGAAAATACATTCCATTATTCTACTGCATAAAAGAAACACATCTTATCAGCAAAGAGAGACATCCAGCCTCAGAATAAAGGGCTGGAAAAAAGGCTTTCCAAACAAATGGAGCCAAGAGGCAAGCTGGAATAGCCATTCTAATATCTAATAAAATAGACTTTCAACCAAAATTATTCAAAAGAGATGGGTACATATTCTTTATACTCATCAAAGCAAAAAAAAATTACCAAGATGACTTCTCAATTCAGAACATTTATACCCCAATTGCAAGGGCACCTACAGTTGTAAAAGAAACATTAATAAACTTTAAATCACACATCAGTAGCCACATATTAATAATAGGAGACTTCAACACCCTGCTCTCATCAAGATATATGTCATCCAGACAGAAACTAAACAGAGATATGATGAAACTAACTGAAGGTATGAATCAAATAGACCTAGCAGATATCTAAAGAACAACTCATCCAAACACAAAAGAATATACATTCCTCTCAACACACCATAGAACATTTTCCAAAATTGACCATATAGTTATTCACAAAGCAAGCCTCAGCAGATACAAGAAAATTGGAAGAACACTTCATATTGTATCAGATCACCATGGATTAAAGCTGGACTTCAACAACAACAGAAAGCTTACAAACTCATGGAAACAGAACAACTCTTTACTCAATGACCTCTGGGTCATAAAGAAAATAAAGAAATAAATGAAGGCACCCCATACACAAACTTATGGGACACAATGAAAGAAGTGGTAAGAGAAAAGTTCATTACACTAAGTGCCTTCATAAACAAATGAGAGAGGACTCATACTAGCAATTTAAAAGCATTCTTGAAAGGTATAGAACAAAAAGAAACAAACACACCAAAGAGGAGTAGATGGCAGGAAAGAGTCAAACTCAGGGCTGAAATTAATAAATTAGAAACAAAGAGAACAATATGAAAACTGGTTCTTTAAGAAAATCAACTAAGGCACCAGCCAAGGACAATACAGGAGGTAAACTTTAAACCCCTTCCCAGATCTAGCCAATGGTCAGAATATTCTCCACAGTTGAGTGGAGAGTGTGATATGACTTTCTCATGTAATCTGGTGCCTCACATTTGACCATGTCCCCTGGAGGGGGAGATCTGGTGGCACTCAGAGGAAGGACAGCAGGTAGCCAAGAAGAGACTTGATACCCTATGAGAATATATAGGGGGAGGTGATCCCCCTCAGGAACAGTCATAGGGGAGGGGAATAATGGAAAAATGGGGGGGGGGAGGAATGGGAGGATAGAAGGGATGGGATAAACATTGAGATGTAACAAGAATAAATTAATAAAAAAAAATAATATATTTGCGAGGCAGGAACTGTTGAGGGCTTGCTTACCCTGTTTTGGCAGAGTTTGGCCATTGACTCTGCCTGCATCTAAATTTGTCCATTTTTAGGCACAATTCTGTCTGTGGCAGAAACAAAAGACATTTTTTTCAGTGGCTTGTTTGCCACATTTGAAGCCAATTCCATAAGGAGGTTCTTTGATGCTCATCTTCATCTTTAAGGCAGGCTGGGTATTGCCAGGAGTTAACTTGTCTTGTTGTCAGAGAATTTTTAGAATAATAAAGACATCTGTAAATGCCATATTCTGTATGTCTCTGGTGTTTTTGAAGATCCTGTTTAATTATTCTACCTCATATATCTACAGAATCATATCTATAAAATTAGACTAGTTTTTGACATGAACATAATTTGCATCAATATACAAAATTTAATACCATTGAATTAAAAAATAACCATATTTGTGAGTAGCAATTAGAGCCTTGAGATGAGGAGTAGATTCAATAATCTACCTTTTTTTTTTATCCTCCCTCTATAATTTCTATATCCCCCTTTCCTTCTTTGCAGCTCCTATCTCCTTACCTACCAAAGAAAGATAAAGGAAAAGAGATAAGTCCCTGAGTCAAACCTAGTTTCCTCTTTGTAAAAGACCAATAATACATATAACCAATTTCCAAAGAATATAAGCATCTGGAGACCAAGCGAGTAAACAGAAACCTATCCAAGCCCTCTTAGAGGAAATGGGAGATTGTTCTCTTAAGGTTTCTTCAGGCTGATCCAGGGCGAATAATTCCTTTGAATGCTCCCCCACCCACCCAAATTAGGGAAAATTATTAAGTAAAACAGTGATAGCATTTGTGGTTCATTTTTCATAAGTTGTGAAATTCCAGGCTTAATAGGAGTCCTTTGTGGGACATTCTGAAATGCTGGACCAATTGGGAACAGTAACTTTCTACAATGTTGTCCTTGAAGCTTTCCTGTTCTGATGGATAACAGCAACTGAGGTGCCTGGGGCTGGAACATGGAGGGTACAGCTGGGAAAAATGAATCCTGTCAGGTCTGATCCAGCATCGGTGTCCAGTTCTTTTGTTCTGAAAACATAATTTCTCACAAGCATTATACAGCTCTAACATTGTGATGGTACGAGGTGTGCGGGACGCACAGAGCAATTAACGCTGGTTCTCTACTCATTGTATGAGCAGAAGTAAGACATCTGCAAATCCTCCTTCATAACATACTAAGAATGGCCTCTAATTATAAGTTACAGAGAATCTATGCCCAACATGAAGCCTTGTCTATGCATAAGCCTTCGTATCTCAACCAGTCTCAGAGCTATTCCCATGTAGTGGGATTAGCAATATTAGTTACCTGCTAGTTCTACAGCTTGAACTCTTTATATCACAGTTGGAGCCCTCTTCCTCATCCCATCATGATCCCAGCCCCTCCTTCATCCCATTTTCCTCCCTCTCCTAATCCTTCACAGGGAGCCTGCCTCCCCTAAAGTTTGACCTCAGCTTATCCAGTGTCCCCTATACTACTTGTAAAGTCTTCCTCTGTGGCCTGGCAAGGCCACCCTACCAGGGTAGAAGTGAACAACATTAGGAGGCCTGAATATATGTCAGAAGCAGGCCCTACTCCACATATTATGGGACCCACATGGAGACTGTGCTGCCTATCTACTACATTTGAGCAGGAGGCCTAGGTCTGCATCCCATATGGACCTTGGTTGGATCATCAGTCTCTGTATTGTAATGTGGTTAACCTGAATTAAGTGGCTAGCATCTGCTTAGTAGTGAGACTAGGCCATGTGTGTCTGTCTGGGTCTGAGTTACCTCACTCAAGATGATTGTCTCTAGTTCCATCCATTTGCCTGCAAGTTTCAAGATTTCTTTGTTTTTAATAGCTGAGTAGTATTCCACAGTGTAAATGTACCACAGTTTCTTTATCCATTCTTCAAATGAGGGACGTCTAGGTTGTTACCAGATTTTGGCTGTTACGAATAAGGCTGTTAGGAACATGGTTGAGCATAGGACACCTGATTTTTGACAAAGAAGGCAAAACCATACAGTGGAAAAAAGAAAGCATCTTCAAAAAAATAGTGCTTCTCTAACTGGATGTCTAAATGTAGAAAAATGCAAATATATCCATATTTATCACCCTGCACAAAACTCAAATCCAAGTGGATCAAAGACCTCAACATAAAACCAGAAACACTAAATCTTATAGAAGAGAAAGTGTAGAATAGCCTTAAACTGATTGATACAGGAGACAACTTCCTGAACAGAACACCAACAGTTCAGGCACTAAGATCAGCTGTTTATAAATGGTACCTCATGAAACTGAAAAGCTTCTGCAAGGAAAAGGACACTGTCAATAAGATGAAATGGCAGCCTACAGAATGAAAAAATGATTGTCACCAGCTCTATATCTGACAGAAGGTTCATATCCAAAATATATAAAGAACTCAAGAAATTAAGCACCAACAAACTAAATAATCAATTAAAAATGGGGTACAGGGCTCAACAGAATTCTCAACAGAGCAATTCCTAATGCCCAAGAAGTACTTAAAGAAATGCTCAATGTCCTTAGTCATCAAAGACATGCAAATAAAAATAACTTTGAGATTCTATCTTAACTTCTCAGAATAGCTAAATTTAAAAACTCAGGTGACAGCACATGCTAGCAAGAATGCAAAACAGTGGGGACACTCCGCCATTGCTGGTGGTAGTGTAAATTGTACAATCTGTGAAAATCAATCTGGAGGTTTCTCAGAAAACTTGGAATAGATCTAGCTCAAGAGCCAGCTATACCACTCATGGGCATATACTCAAAATATGCTCCACCATACAAGGGTAATTGCTCAACTATGTTCATAGCAGAAACTGGAAACAACCTAGAAACTGAAGAATGGATAAAGAAACTGTGGTACATCTGCACAATGGAATACTACTCAGCTTTTAAAAACAAAAACATCATGCAATTTTCAGTCAGATGGATAGAACTACAAAAGATCATCCTGAGTCAGATAACCCAGACACAGAAAGACACATGGTATATATACTCGCTTATAATTGGATATTAGCCATAAAGTATAAAATAACTAAGCTACAACCTAATGACCCGTAGAAGCCAAGAGAAGCTTAAGAAAGGATGCTTGAGTCTCACTCAGAAGAGAAAATAAAATAAGCATCTGAAGTAGATGGAGGGAGAGCCCTGGATGGGAGAGGGTGTAGGGAGAAGAGTGGGAGGACCAGGAGAGAGGATTAAGTTCCATTGAGGGGGCATCTCTGGTACAGTGGAGGTTCCCAAGTGTCTATGGGAACGACCCTATGTGAGATTCCTAAAAGCTAGGGTTAAAGAGACTGAAGTTGCCTCCTGTAGCCAGGTGGGACTTCCAGTGGAGACATGAGGACACCAACCCATCCATAAACCTTTGACCCAAAATTTGTCTTACCTACAAGAAGTATAAGAATTAAGATGGAAAAGAGATTGAGGGAATGGTAAACCAACGGCTGGCCCAAATTGAGACCCACCCCATCCAAGAAAGGGAATCCTGTCACTATTAATGATACTCTACTATGCCTTCTGAGAGGCTTCATAGATCAGCTTTTGAAACAGATGCATAGGCCCACAGCCAAACAATAGACTGAGCTCAAAGAGTTTTGTGGAAGAGTGGGAAGAAAGGAGCCAGAGAGGTCAAGAACATCACAAGAAAACCTACAGAGTAAACTAGCCTGGGCCATTGGGGCACACAGAGACTGACACACCAACCAAAGTACAAGTATGGGCTATACCCATACCTCCTCCATCGGCTAATGTGCAGCTTGGTCAACATATGAGTCCCTTAACAATAGGAGGAGTGGCTGTCTCTGACTCTGTTGCCTGCCTCTGGATCCTTTTCCCCTAGCTGAGCTGCTTTGTCAGCCCTCAGTGGAAGAGGATGTAGTTAGTCCTGCTGCAACTTGAGGTGCCAGGGTGGTGAATTGGCACCCCTTGGGGCCTTCCCCTTCTCTGAGAAGAAGGAGAGGTAGAAACAGGGGAAAGGTGTGTGAGTGTAGGACTGGAAGGAGAAGAGGGAAGGGGCTGGAATCAGGCTGTAAAGTGATTAAATAAAGTAAGTACATAAGTACATTAGTAAGTAAATCATGTCATAAACTTGCCAGCATGTACCTTTACACACTAAGCCATCTTGTGTGCCTTTAGCTGTTTTAAAATAAGATCAATTTATATACCCAATTGTCATGATTTCTGGTCCCAAGTAATTTTGCACATATTTTTAATTTATTAGTTTATTTGTATGAGTGTTTTGTATTCATATATGCATACAGGTGTGTACGTAGTTATATTTTAAGTAACAATGTAAATGTATCATGGCTTTCCTTCTAAGAAAGCTCTCTCACCAGGCATCCCTTGCTACGAGCCTTTGCTCTACAACCCAACATGGAAGCCTTTGGGAAGGCTTTGGGAGAATTATGCTTTAGGACCAGGTAACAACATCATGGGCAACCCCATGCATTTTGTAAGTCTTATTTGGGAAATTAAAATGTATGTTATAGATTCATGAAGTTATAATTGATATATAAAACACTTTCACATATTTAAATAATACAAATTTGAGGGTTGGTGGTTCAGTACTAGAGCACATGCCTAGAATGTGCCGAACCTTGACATCTGTTCTTAGCATTGACAAAGAGTAAATGTGACTATTATTTGGTGAGCTCTGCCAATTGCATGGGCTCTGAAAGCATAGTCTACATCATGAAGCTACCCATGTACATCACCTTAAAGTCTCTTTGTTATTGTCATCAATCTCTCCCATTTCTCCCTGACCCCCTTCTTCAGGCAATCAATTGGTCTGCTTTATGTTCTAGAAACTAGTTTCATTATCTAAAGTGCTGTGCAAGTGGGTTCTATAGTACACACTCTGTGGAAGAAGCATGTGACTTCTTGCATCAACACAATTATTTTTTAATTGACCTTGTTTGTTGCACTTTTTATAGTTTATTCTTTTATTGTTAGATTCATGTTGTATGAAAGCCCTTATTTATTCAGCTCGAGGGTGTTTGAGGTGTTTCCAGTTTTAACTATATAAGCACAACTTAATGTAGAAAAAATGCTCTCCTCTTGGATAAATATTTTAAAATATAACCTCATGGTCATTTTATAAGAATGTGTTTTACTTTTGAAGAAACAGACAAACTTACGCAAAGTGGTTCTATACTTTGAGTTCTACCAGGAGAGGCTGATCAGTTTTGTTTTAGCTTGATACAAGCTGGAGCCATTTGGGAAGAAGGAACCTCAATTCTGAAAATGCCTCTATACGTTTGGCCTGTGTGCAAGCCTGTGGTGCACTTTCTTCATCGATGAATGATATGGAAGGGCCTGGCTCACTGTGAGTGGTACCATTTCTGGGCAGGCGGTTCTGGGTTATATAAGAAAGCAGGCTGAGCAATCCATGGGGAACAAGCCAGTAAGCACCACTCCTCCATGGTCTCTGTTTCAGTTCCTGCTTCCAGGTTCCTGCTTTGAGTTTCTGCACTGACTTCCTTCTGTGACAGACAGTAATGTAAAGGTATAAGCTGAAATAAAGCCTTCCTCCTCGAGTTGCTTTTGGTTTTGTTATTGTACCACAGCAATAGAAACCTTACCTACGATACAGAAACATGGAGGAGTGTCACCTCCTCTGTGCTCTGGCCAGCATTTAAAGTAGACTTTATTAATGACTTTAGAGGTGGTTACGGACACCACCTTGAGGTTTTCAATTAACTTCCACAAACATAAACTATTGATATTGAACAATTTCTAAAGTACTAATATTGTACCTATATGTCTTATTTGGTAAAGAATCTGCTCAAATCTTTTGGTCATTGTTAAAATAGGTTGATTGTCTTTCTAGGTTATAAGAGTTCTAGTTAAATTTAAGATACTCTTTCTTCACATCCTTGCCAGCATATGGTGTCATTTAAATTTTTGATCTTAGCCATTCAGATGGGTGTAAGATGGAATCTCAGAGTTGTTTTGATTTGTATTTCCCTGATGACTAAAGACGTTGAGCATTTCTTTAAGTGTTTCTTAGCCATTCAATACTCCTCTGTTGATAATTCTCTGTTTAGTTCTGAGCCCTGTTTCTCAATTGGGTTATTTGGTTTAGTGGTGTTTAATTTCTTGAGTTCTTTATATATTTTGGATATTAGTTTGTCAGATGTAGAGTTGGTGAAGATCTTTTCCCAGTGTGTAGGCTGTCGCTTTGTTCTGTTGACAGTGTCTCAGCCTCATGAGGTCCCATTTATTAATTGTTGACATTAAGGCCTGGTCTGCTGTATTCTTTTCAGGAAGTTGTCTCCTATGACAATCTGTTCCAGGCTGTTCCCCATTTTTTCTTCTAACCGATTTACTGTCTCTGATTTTATGTTGAGCTCTTTAATCCACTTGGACTTGAGTTTTGTGCATGGTGACAAATATGGGTCTAATTGCATTTTTTTTACAGTTTTTTTTACAGCACCATTTGTTGAAGATGCTACCCTTTTTCCATTGAATAGATTTGGGACACTCCTTCATTGCTGGTGGGATTGAAAACTTGTACAACCACTTTGGAAATCTATCTGGCACTATCTCAGAAAACAGGGAATAGGGCTTCCTCAAGACCCAGCTATTCCACTCCTTGGAATATACACAGAGGATGCTCCAGGACACAACAAGAACACATGCTGAACCATGTTCTTAGTGGCCTTATTCATAATAGCCAGAACCTGGAAACAGCCTAAGTGACCCTCAGTAGAAGAATGGATAAAGAAACTGTGGTACATTTACACTATGAAATACTACTCAGCTATTAAAAACAAGGAATTCCTGAAATTTGTGGACAAATGGATGGAACTAGAAATGATTATACTGAGTGATTTAACCCAGAAGCAGAAAAGCTCAAATGATATATTCTCACTTATAATTGGACACTAGCCCAAGGGGCATGTCCTATGAATGTCTTCACTTACCAGGAAATTGGGATAGATGTGAGGACATCCTATTGAGACTCTAGGTGAGAGACATATGAGAGAATGGGGAAATAGAAGGATCCAGATGGTCTCAGAAACCTACAAGAAGAACATTATGATGGGCAGATCCAGGTGCAGGGGTTCTGCTCAAACTACAGCACCAACCAAGGACAATATGTGCAGTAAACATCGAACCCCTACCCAGATCTAGCCAATGGACAGGATATTCTTCACAGTTGAGTGGAGAATGGGGACTGACTTTCACAAGAACTCTGGTGCCCCATATTTGACCATGTCCCCTTAATGGGGAGGCCCAGTGGCACTCAGAGGAAGGATAACAGGCTATTAAGAAGAGACTTGTTTTCCTATGATCATCTAGAGGGGGAGGAGGTCCCCCTCATTCACAGACTTAGGGGAGGTGAATAGGGCAAAAGAGGGGGGAGGGAAGAATGGGAGCATACAAGGGATGGGCTAACAATTGAAATGCAATATGAATAAATTAATAAAAAAGAAAAATAAATAAATAAATAAATTTAAGATATAAGCATTTTGGCAAATTTGTTTTTTCCAGCACATCTTCAATGTATCATAGGCTGAAACCCACCAGTTTCCGATGCTGAAGCCTAACCTCTGACCTCTGACCTCATTGCCCCATCTAGTGTTCTCATTGTGCTTCTTCCCTTTACCCCCACATGGCACATTACTCCACAGTAAGTGTTATGGGCTGAAAATAGCAACATCCAGGAGTGAAAGTCTCAAACAAGAGATAGGTGAGGTGTTCTGCCTTCACACATTTTACCAGTTTCAGTGCTCTGTCCTTTGTATCGATACAGCTGTGGATCTGGTACTACTTTTCCTTTGCCCCAAGCAGATCTCTTCTCATTTCTTGGAGTACAAGTCTACTAGTGATGAATTCTTCCACATTTTTTATTTCTGAAGGAGGTTTTATCTCATCCGTTTTATTTTTGCTGGGGTTTTTTTTTTTTTTTTTTTTTTTTTTTTTGGAAATATGTTTTCAGGGGATGTGAAACTTTAGATTGGACAGGATTTTTTTCTTCTTAGCAGTGTAGAAATACTCCACATTATACAGTTGCCATTATTGATGAGAAAAGGTCCGATCTCTGTCTTATGTGTTTTTCTTGGTGTTTTTAAGATACTTTTTAAAAATTTTTCAGCTATAAACAATTTCCCTGGGGTTTTTTCACAGTACTATTTTGTGTGTGTGTATGTGTTTCTGTGAGAATGTGAATGTGTGTCCTTTTACCAAATCTGAAAAAAAATCTTGTCATTATTTTCCAAAATCACTTGTATATTAAAAATTTTTTTTGTTTTGTAGCAATGTTAGGTCTACAGAAGCTTGGCCCTCCTCCAGTATGAAAAACAGCCTGCTCTCCTGCACCTCTTCCCCCAGGTCACTGTCTGTATATGCTCCAGGCTCAGTATTCAAAGCTATGCTGCCCCAAAGAAAGTGAAGACCTCATTTGTACTTGCCCCATGTCCTCCAGACCCACTGCATAGGCTTTTCTGTGGCCATAATATTCAAGTGGCTACTTCCAGACAAGTCACTTATGTCAAGCTAGCTGCAATTCTGGCCTCTGGTGGGAGACACCTGTCACATATTGCTGCTCCCTAGTTAGTGTACAAAATCACTGAATATTGCCTTCCAAGACCATAATGGCTACAGTGTCCTACTACTCAGGACACAGGATGAGAGAGCTGTCTAGCCCATTCTTAATCTGATATTTTTGCACCAGACAGGACTTACTTCCTGAGTTATAGTCAGTCACTTATCAACACCTCCAAATAACACATGCTAATTGTCCAAAGTTCAAATGTATATTCACGTTTTCAGACTAGGATTCTAGTCTTCCACAGATTATGCATGGATTAACAGGTGTGTGTGTGTGTGTGTGTGTGTGTGTTTGTGTGTGTGTATTTGTACAGACCACTGATTCTTTCTGACTTCACTTTGTAACACTTAAAACAAGTGGATACTGGTATATTCATGATGTTTATGTTTAATGATTGCTCAGTCAGTATTAGCTGTTGAAAACTGTTGAGCCTCATTGGATTAACAGTCATTATACAAAACTTTGTGTGACCTCCCATTGTTTACTGATATTATTTATAGCACTATTACTTTTACTAAAGAAGTAGGAGACTTCTTTAAGAGAAACAATTTGATCATGAGTTATGGGCACATTTTCTTGCTAGCTGCAGCTACTAAATTGCCCATTAGTGTTTATGTATAACTTATGACATTCCTTCCAGACTTCAACATTATATTATTTTTGGAGTTTTTATCATGCAGAATGGTTAAAATGTGATTCGTTACCACGTGGATTTTTTAAACTATTAAATTAAAAGCTATGCCTTAAATACTGGTTATTTTACATTGTGATTCATTTGTTCTCTTTTTTTGCTTCCTTCTTTGAATTTTGATGTTTTATCCATCCATAAGTCATTTATATTTTCAATATTAGGACAGGTGTCTGTGTTATAAATATTCCCAAGCTCCTTAACTACTAAAATTCTGATTCATTCCTTTTGAAATACCACTGATTCTCCCGAAGCCTGATTTTACTGGGGGAGTCTCCCACGTCCTAATATTAATCACTTGCTTTTTATATAACCTCATGTGTGCTACTGGCTTCCATGAGCCTCAAACTCATCTGGAATTTATAAAATAATACCTTACTGCTTGAATCAGTATGTGCAATTGGATGCAATTGAAAGGCAGAGCCTTTCATGAAGCATTGCACAGAGTAGGAGCACAATATATGTTAGTTACTCTCAATAAGGCACCCACTCTGTAGTTAGGCCTTTTTTAATTCCATAAATATTTCTGGGTAACACCTATGCACTGACTACAATGCATTTTCAATGAAGTGTCCTAAAGATGGTTTTTAACAGAATGTAGCAGTGCATGGATGTGAGGTCAATTGTCTAAGAGACTGAAATGAGTGGATTACAAGTTCAAAGCCGGCTGGAACTACAAAGTCATTTTCAGAACAGCCTGGCCTACAGAGGAGAACTCAGTCCCACAACAGATGAATAAATTAAACAGGATAAAATACTGTCCATTTTGTGTTCTGCTATTGAATTCCCATCTTTATTGTTGATATGTTCTTTGTCAGTCAGACTGCACATAAATTAATGTTTGTACACAATGTGTTTTGTGTGTGCACATGTGATGACACAATCAGGATACATCTAAGAGTTTGGGAGAACAGTTTTGTGCCTAGCAGTCTTGAGTTAGAAGCCTACAAAGGCCTCACTTTCCAAACTTTTCCCTCTTGCTTGGCCTGTCAGAAATATCTACCTTTCCTCTTCCCTCTTTAAAGGCCCACCAATGGGACTGCACATTCTCACTAATCTGATACTGACTTTTGCCTGAGAAGAGGAGCATTATTAGAGGCTAGTCTATTGAATTATGCCATTAGTTCCTATTACCAATTAAAAGAATGCACAGTCCAGAGGGAACAGGTCTTAAGACAGACAAGATGTGACTGCCAGCCAAAAAGCTAAAACTCACGATGTGAAGATAGGCAGTTGGGCTCAGGGGTAAAACTTTTGCCTTAGCAACCGCGGAAAGCCTTGAAGACAAACATCAAGCAGATGTTTCAGCGTGCTTGCATCCCAGACGACGGTTGTGTCCAAATACAGTTTGCCTCAAGCATCTCCAGCTGTACAGACACACTGAAGCTGCTCTGTCCAGAAAACGCAGTGGGATAGACAGGATCTGGACGCTCTTTGAGACAGACAAACCCCTGAATTAGCATCTCAATCAGCTTCTACTACACTCATGTCTTAGTGGAAAAAGAATCAAATAGTTAAGACATTTCTCAAAAGTCATAGAAAGAATCAGCCAATCCTCAACTGGTTTCAGTACATATGAGTAAATACATAAAAAGAAAAAAATTCTTATCATACGTTCAGAGCAGGAAAGCACAGGCATTGTATAGCATGTCAGACCTAGCACTATGCAATCCAAGACTAGTAAAGCCTTACTTTTATACTCAGTTCAGAGCAACTTACTCTCACACATGATTATGGAAGAGCCCTAGATGTACATAAGTGGTTCAGCTCAGGAGTAGTTCCTTCCACTAGAGAAGAGACAACGAGGAGAGACTGCCCAAACTCGGGGTGTGCCCACAACCACAGTGCCTCGGCATGGCTAGCCTATTTGTCCCACAGGTAATTCCGCACAGTAGTCGGCTGTAGCGTGATAAGCGTCTCCATCACCAAGGGCTTTAAGCTTTTCCATGAACTCTTTTCACCAGCCTGTTAACATCTCCTGCCTAACTGCCCAACTGCTAACTGTACATTCACAAGCACCCATCTACGGTGTTTAGCTGCTATTGTATTTAACTTTGAAAAGAGTTTGAACAAATTACTGTTATTTTCTTGTGTACATGAGATCTGATAATTTTACTATCCTATATCTTATTATGATTCAAAATGAACAAAGCAAAAGCAGATTAGGAGTAAAAGTAAAACAATGATGCTTCAATTTGACATCTTAAGACTTATTAATAATTAAATAACTATGGCACATGTTTTAACCTTATAAGGTTTGAAATTCATGCTACAATCAGTCTGTGGAGTTAATATTTGTAGCATAGGCACTAAGAAAGCACAGGTACATGACAGCCTAACAAGCTCTACTGGCTCTACCCCTCAGCAGCTGAGTGGCCCTGGCTATTTATCTGTGTCTCTATTTCTGGATAGAGTTTCTATGCATAGTCTCTATGCAGCTTATGAAATATATTTTAAGAATAATAGAAATGTGTGAGACAAGCCAGAGATACAGCTCACTAGTACTACTATCTGGACAAGGTCTAGAGTTAAATGCCCAGTGTCACAAAAGGTATAACATAATGCACAGAAAATAAATGCATCCGTTTCCTGCAAAACACTGTATTAACAGCAACTACACTGTCGTAATCAACAGCATCGATGTTTACCGCATTCTCATAAAGCACATCTCGCCCAGAAGGACAAAAGCAGCATAGGCCCCGGTGTCCATCTCCAAGGACACTCAGCCTCAAAGAAATAAAAGCCCCTCTGAGGAAACAATAATGGAGTGCAGGCACTTTAGCTTGCAATTCTGATTGCCTATCATAAAAGCTTGGGGAAATCAGGATCTGCAAAAACCATGTTTGCTGTAATAGAATTCTTGCAAAGGCAGGCATACAATGCAAGCCTTGAGGAAAAAGTGGGATTTCAGAAATTGCTGTAGGGTCACCCTTGGACATGTGGTCCACAGGTGTGTTTTGTTTGGGTTGTATGTTATATTTTCAACATTTTAATTAGTTGCAACATTTAAAATTAAATCACCATTTGCCCAGCTACAGCCATGTAATTACCTGCCTGCTTCCTGTCAGGAGTTGAATTTGCAACCCCTAATGTATGAACTGATACCCATTCTCATTGCCACTGGTAGCTATGAGCTTTGGTAAATATATTAGAATGATTTATTTTCTTCTTCTACTTTCACAAAGTCCTGCCTTGCTGCATGCTAACAAGAGGTCATAAAACTATTTTTCACAGTAGTCCTTTGTAGGAACTGTTGCCTAACAGCTCAATTTGGCCTGAATACAAGGAAAAGTTATTTTTAAAAACTGGTATTTCTTCGATTGTCCTGTCTCTATTGTTACACTTGTATTGCACTATTAGAATTTAATAAACTATATTTTATGGGCAGAGAAAGAATACTATGATGGAATGAATTGGGGAAGGTCAGCACAAGTAATCACCAATCCTGGTGACAAAACAAACCTTTCTGAAGAGATTAACTCTGCATTTGGCCTCCACTAAAGCTGAAGGGACTTCCTGTCTGTATGTGGGAAATGATAAGACAAACACCAAAGCTTTTGTCTACCACCTATTGTATCCCCTTGAAAGTGGGATTCCAAGCCCTAAATACTCTGGGACCGCAACACCAAACCCTGGGCAGAAGAGGTGAATAGCAATTACTAAGTCACATACATAGCCTGAAGGGCACCACATATCAATCCCTGCCACATGGTAGTTAAACTGAAATATAGAAGTGACCCTGGCACTTTTCTTTGAAAGGGGTAGGGCAACATCTGGTTCCACAGGAAGATGAGAATGGCTTGTTTGGAAACATTAAATATCTGTCGAGGCAGGGGATACGTTAGGTGAGGACCAGCTCATCGAGCTAATGGTCACTAGCCAGGTAGGGGCTGTTTCTAACCAGGTAGGAGGCACACTGACAACAGCAGGAAACCCATAGGTAGGCCCTATGAGACTCCCTCAATATTGGCAGGGAATGGAACTTCAGGGCTTACAATCCTGGGATGTGTCAATCTACTTATCCAGATACTTTCAGGTGAGTAATGGAGTAATTGTCTAATTGTTTTCCCAGCCTAGACGTATTTCAGCCAAGTGATGACTGTTTCAAATACACAAATCTTATTTCCAACATAAAACACCGCACTGCATCCTGCCATATACAGAAGTTAGTCAACGCAGGCCATGCTTCTCTATGCCACATTAAAAAAAAAAAAAAAAAAAAAAAAAAAATCCTCAAAGACGGTTGGTTACATTCAAACATACAGGTTTTTTGGCCCAAGCATCTTTGCTTTTTCTCTCTTTGTTCATTATTTTATGATTCTTCATAGTATTTCTTTCCAGGGCACCTGTATTATCTACAGATGAGGCACCCTCATCGTGGCTATTTAGAGTTTGATTTGGAGAGCCCATGTCTATAAACCCCAGAAGAGGAGACAGCTTAAAAGGAAAGCCAGTTGCCATGCCTGTTCCCTGAGTTGATCTCCGGGACTCACATAGTGGGAAGAGAGAATCAACTGCCACAGTTGTCCTCTGACCAACCCATGTGTGCCCCTCCCGCACACAATAAATACATAAATTGTAGTAAACTACAACAAACAGAAAAACAAAAAGGAATATAACACCAAGTAAGGGAGATAATAATGTAATTTATAAATTAGTTCCCTGTACTCAAAGATGCATCTTGCATCAATTTGCATGCTGGTTCTTTCCCAGTTGGACCAGATGCATGAGAACTTTTTAAAAAGGACCTCACGAAAGCAAACATAATATTGTTGAAATGACAAAAAACAAAAATCTTGGAGAGTTTCTGTATGATTAAAAGTTGCAGTACTCAGAAGGCAGAGGTAGATGGATCTCTGTGAGTTTGAGGCTAGCCTGGTCTACTAAGCGAGTCCAGGACAGCCAAGGCTACACAGAGAAACCATGTCTCAAAAAAAAAAAAAAAAAAATCTGTATTCAAAAGTTTGCTATGTACTTCCTGTATTTTTCACTTGATCGAAGAGTGACTTCTGTTCTGTTTCATGCCTCAATTACTTTAAATATATAGATTATAGTATCACATATTTCTCAAAATTAATTACTATCCTAGGTACCATAAGTAAGACATTGACTTCTTTTATGTCTTTCACACTTGCACAGTGTGTTTAATTGTTTGCTTTCATTTAAAAAATATTACCAAATGTCCACACTTTAAAAATCTGTTTCTTGGAAGTGGAATACAGAGGAAGATTCACAAATGTAACACGCAATAAGGACATCCTGCTCTGTAAGACAGCAGGTATTGGCCACTGTATCCTGGGTTCTAGACAGCCCTTGCCTGAGTATGGCTGTTACCCATCAGGCAGTCTTTATAGAATTCTGCTTCAGCAACACTGAGTCTTCTGGTCCTTAGCAAGAAATTCTCCAGATGACACTCTAACTCCTCCACCGAAGCCACACTATGCTCATCACAGTGTCAGGGCAGCAAGCTTTTCTTGAAATGATTCTCTTATAAAAGCCGTAAAAAGGGGATTTTTTTTATTTTCCTAATAGAAATCTTAAATTGGTTAAAAATCTGAGACAAATTTAACATGACCACACATCTACCATGAGTGTTACTGGACTCTTTTTCAAATCAGAAAACATCTAGAGCTGCCTAAAACAGTCCTTTTGAATTAAAGATGGTTGTACTGAATGGGGTTTGTGCTTTGTTTAATTTTATCTCTTAAAAGTTTATTATCATGTCAGGATGGTCAGCCTTAATAAAGAGAATTTATCTTCTTTAATCACAGAAGCATCAATACATCTTTCATCAGAAAAAGGAGACTACGGTATTTTATAAATACCTATATTAATTTTTCTTTAATACTCCATTATTTTCCATTACAAAGCAAATAATTTCTGAGTAACACATCACAAAACTGACAATATTGAGAAACCCAGAAAATGCATTCTAGTGCTGATCCCAAAATTAAATGCAGAACCGGTGTTTTGCTTTGTTTTTCTTTGCTTTGCTTTGTTTTGTCTTGAGACAGGGTTTCTCCACATATGCCTAGCTGTCCTTGAACTCACTATATCAACCAGGCTGGCTTTGAACTCACAGTGATCCACCTGCCTCAGCCTCCTGAGTTCAGGGATTAAAGGTATTTGTCAACATGGCAGGCAACAGAACCATTACTAACTGGTAATATAACAGTTAAAATAATTTGTCTAAAACAGAACATGTATGAACATATTTTTCCTATTTTCATGTATCCCAACATTGAGAAAGCCAGAAACCTTATTCTTCATGTTTTTATTTAGAATGCTCTGTAAAAAGAGAAGTCAGTGCACTTTATAAATGTATGAGCTTCCGTATGTGCTTCTAGTTTGCTTATGTCAACAATAATTAGAACAATAATTTAATAATATACCCTCAAAGCATTGAAATGTGTTACTGTTTTCACTTTTTATAAGCATAAATGAGCAAAAGATTTTTTTTAGGATAACAGTCACATTTTAATATTTGAAGACTGTTTGCCAAAGGGCATTCTTTCAAAATTATAAATAAATGTGCTCTTAGTGTTTCTTATTGAATTAATGTTTAAAAGTTATAATTTTTAAACAGCTCATCCTAGCTTCTAGCTAAAGAGAAATACATAGACGTTGGCCTAACAGAGAATACAGTAGTCTCCAAGTAATTATCAATGGAAGAAAATGACATAAAATTGAGGTGCCTATTAAAACTTTTTTAAAAGTTTTAATTTATTATAACTTATTCAGATTATATCCCAATTGTTATCCTCTCATTTGTATCTTCCCATTTCCACCCTCTCTCCCACTTCTATCCTATTCCCCTCCCCTAGGCCTCTGACAGATCTCTGCTCCCAGCACATGACCACAGCCTATCAGGTCTCATCTGGATAGCCTGCTTCCCCTTTCTCTGTGTGCCCTAAGTGACCAAATGCTGGGACACCAGATTTCATGCCAGAAGCAGCCCCTGGTTCCCCTACAGCTGTGGAGAATGAGCTGTCCACTGACTAGATCTGAACAGGGGGTCGACGTTTACTGTATGCATTGTCCTTGGTTGGTGCAACAGATTGTGCAGGTCTATTAAACCCAAGGAAATCTTGAAATCTGCAGGCAAGTGGATGCAACTAGAAGCGATCATCCTGAATGAGGTAACCTAGACCTAGAAAGACACGCACGGTACATACTCATTTATAAGTGGATACTAGCCCAACGTAGATGTTCTCTGAGAGTCTCCAAGCAGAGGAGGATCAGAGCAGATGTTGGGTTTCTGGGTCTCACTGATGGAATCTGGATGGAGCACAGAGAATGGTATGAAAGAACGGAGGGACATAACGACCCAAAGAGTTCAGCAGCCCCACAAGGAGACCATCAAAGCCTGCTGAGCTCTTAAAACTTAATTGAACATTAGAAGAAACTTTCAACCAACTATTTTGATGACATTTTGGGATGTTTTAGGAGAAGGATCCATTTTATTCCTCAGTACATACACTGCGCAATTCTCAGACATACTAAATTACTGTAAGAATAAATAAGGTAATAGAAAAATATGGAAAAAATCTAAACATAAGGTGACATTGCCTTCATAAGCGCACATGAGAAGTTAGACTCCTTGAAGATAAAAGTTAAACAAAAATTACAAAAGCACCCACAAGGACCATAGAAATGACCTTTTGACCTTTAACGATGAGCAGTAAAAAGTGGTGTTAAACCCGAGGATTGTGAGGAGTAAAGACCAAATGCACCATTGTTCAACTAAAGCATGCTGCGTTTGGTGGCGCAACTTGGACTAGCCAGCAGGCCTTCTCACCCTAAATCAGGATTTGAGAGAGCCACCCCTGCTAGCCTTCGGAGAGAGAATGTGTTCTCAGGGGCAAGAGAGTTGGCTGTTAGACATTGTTAGAAATATCCAACGAAAGTAAAGGAACAAGAGTATGGATATATCCCATGTGAATGGAGTTATAAGTTAAGTGTAGGTTGAAAAACACGTTTTGCAGCTTACATCAGATCTAAGAAACCGGGAACTTTTATTCTCAATTACAAATAGAAAATGTAACTTGCGAGGGCTTAACAGGACAAACAGAAACTTATCCTTTAACTACAAACAGAAGCCTTAACCTGCAAAAAAAAATTCAATAGGAGCATGTTCTTTAACTATAAACAGAAACTCAAACCTGCACAGGGCAAACAGGAATTTATTGTTAACTGTTCTTAACTGCAAACAGAAACTTTAACCTGCACGGTATATTTTTCCTGTTTTCATTTGCCATTAACTTGCAAGGTACAGTGCTCCTGCTTTTGGTCTCACAGTAGCCCTCCGTGTTTATTTTATGGCTGACATTCTTGCATGATAGCTTTATTACAGGCATTTGAAAATACTTAACAATGCATCCGTGTTACCTCAAAAGCTTTGCAGCTCTCTGGATAACGGAGAGTGTTCTCTGCCACCTTCCACTTGGAGGGAAGGTCTAACCCTCTGACTACCCCTGTTGCTTTTCTCTGAAGGAATTTACTTAAATTTGCAAACTGGGGCTCAAGTTAGGAAGCATCAAGGCATGAGATAACGGCCTTGGGTCTACTTCAGATGGTATCGAAAGACAGAGTACTGAGAACAAGCCGGGGCTCCGAAAGGCTGACCAGCCTTCTGAAAATAGTCGGTCACATTGTCCCTTAGCCCTGACACAGCTTCGTTTTGCTGTGTTATCTGCATTCTATAAAAAATGTGAGTCGTGGTAACTATTCCTTGGCTGAGTTGTTCCCTGGGAAGAATAAATCTTTATAAGCATATGCTGGCAATATGAAAAAATTCAAAGATAATACTACAAAAGGAAGAACAGCATTTTACTCATATTACATTTCCTATTTGAAATTTAAATAATCAATATGGGTAAAGAAATAAAATTTAGTTTCCTGTAAACATCTACGGAAAGATGTCTCTGAAGAAGAAAAGTCTAAAAGTACCATATTTTCTGGCTTATAAATTGACTTTTTTAACCCCAAAAAATCTGTGCCAAAGTCGGGGGTACTTACCTGCAGCTTGCTTCTCCTTGTGTCATGAATGGCGCATATACTGGGGGGTGCCGCAGCTGATTCCCCACTCTGTGGGGTGGGGGTGGGGGAGTATGAAGCAGGGAAGAGCAAGCTGAACACATCTTCCTGTACCTCCAGGAAAAGAACTTGCGCATGGATTGGCTCTCCACCAGAACCCTCCTGTTCCTGCGCATCTTGGGTTGAGTGTGGAGCTCACCTTAAAGGGCCAGTATAGACTGGCACTGGCTGTCTCCTGGCATTTAATAAAGCACCTGGCTGTCTGTGCCTTGCCTGAAAATAGACACATGCCTGAGTCTGATGCCCAGTGCTTTGGAAGACGGTTAGTCTAATACTTGCCATGTATATATATTGTATATTTTAACTGGGAAAATTGGGGGTCATCTTATATGCCCAGTCATAAATTGTCATTTAAGCCAAGAGCCTCTCTAACATTTTTTGACTGTGTAGTCTATACCAAGAAACTGTATCAAAAATTTTTTTCAATGACCCTCCTACTTAACTGAAGATATTTATCATGGCATTAATGATAAGAGAATAAAATTTTAAAAATATAAACTTAAAGAAGAATAGAAGCTACATAGAATTTTCCCTTCATGTGGTACAATATAATTCATCAACTAAAATGTTCCCTTCATGCGGTACTTTATAATTCATCACTAAAATAGTAATTTAAAAACAATTGAAGTAATATGAAAAAATAAATAATATGATGTGTGTTGCTAGAAGATTGAGGTATAACATGACTTGCATGGTAGACTATCAAGGAAAAAATCCTAAAACTGTATTTTTAAAAAGAAGGAAATGTATTGGAGTGCTAATAGTAACTATAGATGAATGTGAATCATTTAATTTCCTGGAAATTGTGGGCAAGGGAAGTCATCCTAGTTACTTTTCTGTTGCTGTGATAAAATGCCGTGACTGGTTTATGGAAGCAAGGTTTTATTCGGGCTTAGGGATCTCCATAGAGATAAAGTCCATCATGATCATGGCAATCAGCAGCAGGCACGACAGCAGGAACAAAGAGCTAAGAGTTCACATCTTGAATCATAGCACAAAGTAGGGAGAGCAAACTGGAAACGGTGCAGAGTCTTTGAAGTCTCAAAGCCCACTTCTAGTGACATTTCCTGCAGCAAGGCCACTCCTCCTAGACTTCTCCAAGCCACCAAGAATCAAGTACTCAGTTGTCCAAGGCTATGGGGGAAATTTCTCATTCAACTCATCACAGGGAGCTTAAAGAACAGAATTCTCAAATCCTCTCAGAGATCTTTTGCCCTGTTGCAGACATTTTTTCATAAATTGGCCAGGCATATGCCAGTAGTCTTATTAGTCTTAAATGTTCTCTCATAACACTGTTATTGCCAGTGACAGCTCCCTGTTGGAACACTCGACGGGATCTAAGCCACTGACTATGTAAAAATCATCTCTTTTGCTTAATTAATTCAATGTGCTTCAGTCCAGCTATCATCCTTTACTGTCTTATAGCTGTTACCTACTGCTTTCTCCAGATTACTTAAGAACCCAATATTATGTCCCTAGCAGAGTCTGTCTTGGAGATACACACACACACACACACACACACACACACACACACACATCACTTCTCTTCTCTATCCTGGTCCAATTGACCCTTGCTTCCATCTGCCATTTATTCCTGCTTTGAGCTTCACAGCAAAACAGTATTTTTTTTAGGAGCTGTCAACATTTTCTTTCACTGTCCTGGCATGGGTGAGCTCTGCCTATAGCTGTAGAAAGGTCTCTTGCATCTGTATGGAAAAATTACCTGTCAATAAGATGCTAATGGCCTATACCTGAGGCAGGAAATAGGAGGGAAAAGATGAGGTAGGCAAAAAAGCATTTGGGATATAGCCAGATACTGGACATTCACCCAGAAAGATGTGAAAAGGGCAGACACTTGGTACTTGAGCATAGATAACCATCCATGTGGCAGAATGTAGATTAGATTAATGGGTTATTTTTAAGTTACGAGCTAGTCAAAAAAGAGCCTAGTTGTCTGGCCTAGGTATTTGTAAATATATTTTGAGTCTCATGATCATTACTCCAGGAGCTTGGGGCCAGGAGGAAAACCATCACAACACATATCACAGATATACAACTCGTGTTCTGAAGGGCCGAAGAAAGGAAAGTTCTGGAAAAGAACTCATTTAGGAAGTACTGCTTTATAGCCAGGCTTTAAAGTAGCATAGATTTGTTTGCGTAAAGTCAGAAGAGCCTGTGTTATCTGAGACTTCCAAAACTATTTTTGTACCACCAGCAGATATTTACCTTCTTGCTCTTTGCAATACAGAGGGTGTGCCTATCTTCCAATTCTGACCTTAAAAATAAGCAAGATGTTATAGACTGTACTTGCCAACAAAAGTCACCCAAAGTTTTTTTTTCTTTTTTTTTTTTTATTAATTTATTCTTGTTACATTTCAATGTTTATCCCATCCCTTGTATCCTCCCATTCCTCCTCCCCCCCCCCCCCCATTTTCCCATTATTCCCCTCCCCTATGACTGTTCCTGAGGGGGATTGACAAAGCAAGAATTACCTATATTCTTCCCACTGTTTTAAAATTTGTTTTTTAATTCACAGATTAAAGTCAGATGTTTTCTCCTCCTAGATGCTGCCCGAAGTACATACAAACTCCAAAGAGTGAATCAGCAAGGACCTGCCATTTATATTCATCACAGGTAGTAAGAACTTTGTATTACATACTGCCTAATCTGGGTTATTCAACAGCCTATATTATGTCTCTAGCAGAGTCTTTCTTGGTCATATATATATATACATTACTTCTCTCTTGTCTCCTGGTTCAAATGACCTTGGCCTCAGCCTGCTATGTGCCCCTGCTTTGGGCTTCCCAGCAACAGAGTATGTTTTTCTCAGGAGCTGTCACTGGCAATAACAGCATTATGAGATAAAATTTAATACTAATAAGACCACTGGCATATGCTTAACCAATTTATGAAAAACCACTGTAACAGGGGGAAATCTCAGAGAGGATTTGAGAATTCTATTATTTAAGCTCCCCATAATGAGTTGAATGAGAAATGTCACCTATAGCCTTGGACAACTGAGTACTTGATTCCCAGTTGGTGGGTTGGGAAAGTCTAGGAGAAGTGGCCTTGCTGCAAGAAAAATGTCACTAGAGTGGGGCTTTGAGAGTTTAAAGACTCTGCACCATTTCTGGTTTGCTCTCCCTACTTTGTGCTGCCACCAAAGTATGTTAACATTATGTCTCTGGCATTTGTCAAGTGACAACAACATCCTATGATCTGTTTCATAACCTCTGCTGGCCAAGTTCTTCTAAGATGTAACATATGCACTTAGAGAGGTTCTTTGCAGAAAACCATAATGTCCTTCATTTAGGTACCTGACTCAAGTCACTCAGAGCTTGGTTGAACCAACCAACATAGCATAGCAATTTTATGTTTTATTATATCTTTCATATTCCTGGTTTGCTGTACCAATTAGTTTCTTTTTCTTGAGTAGGTAATAACACAAGGAACTTCTTCAACAAATTTTGCTGAAATATTCCAGGCTTCCTATTCTAAGCTCTTGCTGTGTCATGAACGCTCTGGAGGGGAAACCTTGCTTGTTCTTCAGTTCCAAATTGTGCACATACTCCAAGCAATAAACAGACTTGGTGGCACCTTGACAGTTGTACATAGGTGTCTTTTAAGTACTTATCACTAATCAGTAATTACTATGGAATCTACTGTGGTTGTATGTTTAACTTAACCTTCAATGCTTTCTCCCATTCCAACATTCTACTATCAAATACTTTTCAAGGTCACCTGCCCACAGTAGAGATTAATAAGGCATCAAACGAAAGGATCATACATTTAGAAACAGGAAAGTTTGCCAGTATAATTACAACATAAACGTATTGTAATGGCTGAGGACTCATCATTACCTGTGGCTAAAACAGTAAACTAAAGTTAAGTATGTCAGGAACTCACAGTCCAAGATTAGAGTGCAGTGCAGGGAGTCTTATGGAAGAGTTGGAGGACAGAAGGACCTGGAGGGGACAAGAGCTCCATAAAGAGACCAATGGAGCCAACAAATCTGGGCGTGGGGTGGTGGTGGTGGTGGTGGTGGTGGTGGTGGTGGTACTGGTGAGCTTCAGAGACTGATGCACCAACCAAGGACGATGCATGGTGAGGGCCTAGACGCTCTCTCAGATGTGGTAGATAAGAAGCAAAGTCTCCTTGTGGGTCCCATAATATGGGGAGTAGGGGCTACTTCTGACATGGACTTTGGTGCCCACTCGTTGATCAGTTCCCCCTGAGAAGGCCACAGAGGAAGAGGATGCAGACAGTCCATAGGCTCAAGTCAGACGATAGGGGAGGAGGGCTTCCTTTTCTGAGGACTGGGAGAAGGGAGAGAAGGGATGACGGTGGGATGGTAGGACAGGGAGGTAACAATCAGGATGTAAAGTGAACAAATTTTAAAAATATGAATACATTTTTAAAAAATTAAAAAGATATAGGGGGAAAAAAGTATGCCAGGAACAAAAACTATGCCAGGACCAGAATTGGCACAGGACACACCAATGCCTAGTTCTCAGCACAAGGGAGATTTATTTGCCCCAGAAACACAAAGAACAAGGAAAAAGAGACCGGAGACAGAAGACTAGGGAAAAGGTAAAAAGAACCAGGAAGATGAGGAAGGGGTATTTGCCCTAGAGTGACAAAGGAGTGCCACTGAATAGAGAGGAGACAGAATTGGCCTGTAAGCTAATGGCAATTTATAGAAGGAAAGAGGAAATACCTGTGTTAGGATGAGTTTGCTTTGTTTGGATTAGACGTGTTAATTGGGGTAGCCAGAAAAGGGCTTTTGATAGCTGGACTTCAATACCTTGATAGCTGGACCTTAGTAGTCAGCCTCAGGAGGACTAAGTCACCGAATAAGGGAACAGAGCTTGGTGGCTAGCTTTAGGACTATAATCTAATGGTTTCTAGCACTGGGGAGAAGGAAAGGTGAAGGACAAAACCTGTGGGTGTCATGTTTGCCATGCTATGGCCTACTAGAGCCCTTCATTATCAGTCATATTTTAAAACCGTATTCAAAACTATAATCATTGATGCTGTAGCTCTCTTTTAAATAGGCAGCTAGTTTGACTTTAGTGGTGCTTTTCAAAGCACTGAGAATTTGGTTTCAGAGAAAGAAATTCACAGTAAATTTCAGGGTGTTATCAGTTAATCTTTTCATCACTTCCTTCCCAATCCTCCCTCAGAATTCCTATGTCTATAAAATCAAGCACAGTGACTAGAAATCTTAGTCACTTGTATCACACTTACATATTCATTGTCAAATAAATTTATTTTTAAACTAATTTCTACTTACTCAATTTATAGTCATCACTGCTTATCAGTAAGTGATAACATTTGTCTTTCACAGGTCCATGAAAGTTACAGTTGTTAAATTTTAGGGCAAGCGTTTGACACTGGAATAAAAAATTACAATAAGAGAAGAGGATTATATATGCTAAAGCTGACCTTTCATGCCACCATAGCTTTAGGTCCTTTTGGGGGCAGAACAGATAAAAGAACTAAAGGTGAAGGCTTGCTTCTCAAATTTGAAAGCCTTTAAGGCCAGGACTAAGCATTTCATATGGCATAGATAAGGGAAGGAGAGGCCAGCATCCAAGACCTACTGCCCTGAACTCAACTTCCTGCTCAGATATTGAAGTCTATCAAAGCTTTAAAAGCATCACCACAGGAGCCCTCTAACTTTGTACTCGCTGCTGCCACACAGGTCCCCCTGAGAGCCGGAATTAGAGAAGTAAAGTACTTTGTGCCTTCTTGGGGCTTTCCCCAAAACCAGTGAGAGGCCCGAGTTGAAGAAGGTCTGTTGACTGTGGGCCACTTCGCTCCATACTCTGATGTTCCTTGTTTTCTCATTTTGATTGGCACACCTTCTTTCTGGAAGGTAAAATTATTGTTTTGAACTCCTCTTTCGAAAGCAAAACAAAACAACACAAATTCACTCGACTCTTTCATGGACTCATACTGGTTCCTTTTGAAACAAAGTCCCTTCTCAAACAATCTGGATAAAGCATACTTGACTTACATATATGTTTTCCAAGAAGTTTTATTCCATTATCTGAAATTTAGTACCACTCTGCAGTCCTAAGTGGGATCAGGATATATTCTCACTATAGAACTGTCAACATATAAAATGGCTTGAGTTAGATTGTAAAGGGCAAATAAAGTAACAAAACCAACTTCTTTTGTAAAGGCACAGGGCGTCACAGTTTAACATGTACTTTGGATTCAAAACACTAATACCTTACTAAGTACAATCATTTTCATTTTGAATGTCTTACTTACAGGGAAGTATATTATTTTGGCTTAGTTAGGGTTGTTATTAATATTATAATGAAACTCAATTGGGAGAGATCTGAGTAGCTAGGAAGGAGCTGCAGTGGGACAGCTTGCCTTGCAGAACTCAGTGATGCCCTGAAGTTAGGGCAGAAGAAAGCCCTGAGGCCACATCAAACAGACTTCCATCACCTCCACTGGATTATGAGAGCAATTTTGAAGATGAGGACATTTCTGCTTATTTTGGCTAAAATGTGCATCTTTTTCTCATCCATACTCCATTTATTAAGCTTCTGAAATCGCATGTTAAGCAACAGATCTCTTTCTGAGTTGCTTTCTGCTTTTGATTCAACATAGTCTGTTTCTTAAGGTAACTGCATTCACCTGTGGTTTTGTTCAAGGCACATACTAAATATTTCTTCCCCAAAAGAAGCCCATGATCAAAACATGGAATGAAAGCTGGTGAGGTTGCTCAGTGGGAAAAGGAGCTAGCAGAGCAGGCTTGAAGAGTTAAGTTCAAACCCCAAAACCTAAACAAACACAGGGTGGAGTTAACATATACAAAAGAATGCTTTCCTCCATATATGCATAATGGCACACAAACAATAAAGTTAACATTTTTTTTCTAAAAGGTAACATTATATCTAAGTAACCTAATATAAAAATAATTCTGAGTTTAAATAATCAATTCCTATATATTAGAAAAAGTAATAACAATGAGAATACTTCTAGAATAATAATATTCATGTAAAACAAAAAATTTATAAAATCAAATAAAGAAAGAAAGAGGAGACGCTAATGATGTGTGTGAGTCATAATTGGTCTTCCGCTGGCCTCCATGTAAACTAAGGAATACTATCTGCTAAGGCCTGGAAGGGTTCAGATCCCACTTGCCATCTTTATGCCTCTCCTTTGCAAAGAGCATTCAAAATGTCTCGGTTGTCAGCTATGCTTCAACAACTTTTGAAGTCATTTTGATAATCACAGTTTCTGTCATTAGTGGGGCACACTGACAAATTATCAATGACATATTTACACTAGGATTGGCATCCCCTGACAGCCAAGATGTTGGAAAAACCTACTTGAGCAACAATTTGTATAGAAAGCAAAACTTTACCATCTGGCTGTTTGAGTTGAATCTGGAGAGACTTCCTTTGTTTGAACTAGGAAGAACTGTGCTTTCTGCCTTGTTCGGCAAAGCTCCCAAAATGAAAAGTCCCGTTACACATTACTGTAATACTTCCCCTGTGTTAGAAGCTATGTTTCTTGATAAGAAGCAAACAAGCCCTAGCTCCGTGGCATTATGAACGTCCCTGGGGAACATGCAGCCCAAGTCTCTAGGCATTATATGTTATCTCCAATGTTCATTCCTTAAAGGGTTACTATTTTCAGACAGGCTTCATATGATGTCTTCGTCATCCCAGATTGCTAGAACAAATTCAAATACCACTGGCTTAGCAACAAAACATTTATTGTTGAGCAGACCTGAAGGGTAGAATTCTGAGATCAAGAAGCCAGTAGCTTGTCTTGTAAGAGCTTTCTTCCTGGTTAGGTGAGCATGACTGGGGAGCAACGTTTTCATGAGTCCATCAAGTGACTACATAATCCTGATTTAAACTGCTTCCCAAAATTTACTCTCTAACTATCTTATTTAAAATTAAGTTTACAATATAGGAATGTTGGGGAGATGTAGACATTCTACTCACAGAGCACAGAGCCAATGGAATAATTAGCATTTACTGTGGAAGTCCTCATTTTAGCTATTCACACATAAAAGTGCGCATGGCATTGCATCATAAGAGTACAGAATGCTAACTTAGGAAACTTAGTATCTACTAATAATAGAAATACACTAGTTACTGGCATTTCAGAGTTGTATGTTTTTTCATCTCAATTTTGTATCCTTTGGTAGGTTATTTCACTTCAAGCGCTGACTCAATGTTACTGTTTTTAAAATGACAATGATGATAAAACCTGTGCTTATAATGTTAGGTAGCTAAATGGAATTAACAGGCTTGGAAGACAGACTCAACCCCATGCTTTCCTGCTAACGCCGAGAAGGCAGTGTTACCATTGCCCTCTATGCAATGCGAAAGAACGTTTTCCTTGGTTTTGTCCCAGAACTTTAAGATAAGACCCTATTGCTGAACACAGCATATATTTCAGACCCAGGAACTGAAGGAGAGCTAGAACTGACCTGGAAAGCCTCCTCCATAAGAAGTGGCTCTCCTACTAATAGAAGGTGTTATGAAATCTACCAAGGGAAGGAAAAAATCTGTAGTCCTGCCGCGCTGTGAAGCCCGTCAACTACAACAAGACCGGCCAATGAGCGTATCTCCAGTGGTATAATAATGGCTCCTGTATCTCAGTGTTAACCAACAGTGAGAGGGTCAGGAATTCAAGAGTGGTGAGGACTTGGGAGGAGTTGGAGGAGGAGGAAGTGTGTAACAATGATGTAAATAGAGCTGTTGCTTACGTAATTCTCAAAAATTTTTAAAAATTTCAACTGAAATAATACCATATGGAAAAAGTAGAGGTATCAGAGTCTTGATGAAGCCCACTAACAAAACGCTCTTCTCTCCTGACCAAGAGAATAGGAGTTCTACAGATGCCTGAGGAGAAACAAGATTCTGATCTGCCCCCCCCCCCCAAAGATTAGAGCACCACAGACTACTGCTCCTTTCCGTAGGAGTTAATCCCGCTAGGTCTGTCCATCACCTGCCCAGGAGAATGGCACTCAGAAAAGTCTGGTTCCTCTGGAAACATGCTAAGGCAACGGGAACGTAATTATCCCCTTAATGAGACTAATGCACTTCTCAAGTCATCCCCTTCTCCGATGCCACTTGCAGAGCATCCTTCTAGCCTGCCTGCGTTTTGAGTTCTAACTCAAAAAGTGTACCTTTTCTTTTTCTTTTTTAAATCTTTTTTCCTACACCAGCCAAAATCCTAAGGATGCTTACTCCATCACTCTACAAATCTATCCCCTTTCTCTGAAGCCCATCCACTCTCTGTGATGCAGCTGTTTGCTGACCTCTGTTGCTGAGCCTGCACACTGGCTTGGACTCTTAACTCAAACAGCACAGCTAGGTCTTCTTTTGGTATTGCCCTCCGCCTGGCAGCTGCCAAGAGTTACAGCTTTCCTACCTACTCATTCTTCTCTCAAATGCTAATAAATTAGCTTCTAATCTTCCTACTGAGTGTGTTTGAAATTCACTTATTAACCAGACTAAAAACCCACAAAAAGGCAACCCCGTTTCCCTTGATGACAACACAATTGTTTTTGAGAAGTAAGAACATGTATAAAACATTTGGAACAATTTCCTGGCTTTTAATAACATATTTTCGGTGGATTCTATCCACATATCAACTTTCTCTTTGCACATGGCCATTTCATGGAAACAATGTTGTTGCTCTGCCCCATTTCTGTCTTCAAGACTGTGAGGGTTGTGTGACTTTTCTGTTCTTAAACTCTATGTCAGTCACCCACGAGAGCCACCATCCCACAGACTCCAATATAGATGCTCCTCGGTCCACTTAGTCCTGGCCCTACAGCCTTGAACTAAGAAGACTATGAAACCAAGTGCAGTTTCTCTTCTAAAGAATTAATCTGTGTTACATGACAAGAAGCAAGAGATCATAGTAGATGCTGATCATACAATTCTGCCCACACTGGTAACCGGCCAACCCAAATGTAGTCTTTTTTATTACAGTCTTAACCAGTAATATTAACTTTCATAACACAGTACAGTACAAAGTACATGCATATACATAGTGAACAGAATGAATACAAGATAAAGAGGTTTCAGGGTGGACTGAGAACGAGTGTGTGTTGATAAAATAAATGAGCAGGAAAGTGCTGGGAGGGAGCTGTTGCTGGAAGCCTTGGAGTCAGAGTTTGAGAACAAAGCTACTACAGCTCTCTGTAAAAAGCTGAACCAGGTTGAGAGAGCAGGAAATAGCAGTTTCTGATTCCGGCCCTGATTCAGAAAGGGGAACAAATAAATGGTCAGGTAGTCAGGCAAGTAGGCTGTATCAATAGTGAAAACTGAGCCACACCAAAGCACCAGGGACACTCAGGGAGGCTTCTGCTTATTGGTCCTTGATGCCTGCACCAGGTAGCAGATGACAGGTGTGTGGGGCCATGCCATGAGGTAGTCCCATTTGCTTACTCTAATGCATCCAATACGTTCTTAGCCTTTTTCCCCTGATATTATTTTTAGTAGACCCATGTGCCTCCAAAAACACCTCAATAAATCTCATAGAGTGCCTCCCTTTCTAGTCATAGGGATGGATCTACCCACAGGATGTGGCAAGCTTTCTCCCTCAAAGTGGAATCAAGAGCTGCTTGTAAAACGGAGTGTCCTGACATAAGGCACAGCTTGGAAAACTACTGTTGTAAATAACATGGTGTGACAAAAAGCAGGGCATTGTCTAATATCAACAACCAAGTAATATAACCAAGACAAGCCCCACAACCCAGAGCCCACAACAAGTCCTTCAACTATCCAGTTTTAAAGATCTCTGTCTGGCTTCAGCTCTGCTTCCTGCAAGGACACTAAAGACTTGAGTTGGGCAGATGACTCGATGGGTAGCGTGATTGCAGTGCAAACAGGAAGACCTCAGTGTGGATCCCCGACACCCACAGAGAAGGCTGTTTGCCTTTAACCCAAGTGCTGAGAGGCAGAGCCAAAAATATTCTAAAGGCTTGCTACTTAGCTAATGTAGATAATCAGTGAGCAACAGGTTCAATGAGAAACCCTGAGTCAAAAGCCAAAACAAATCCAAAAAAAAAAAAAAAAAAAAAAAAAGAGTAGAGATAGTTGAAGAAGTCCATCATGGTCAGGCAGTGGCATGGCGGCAGCAACAGCTGAGAGCTCACATCTCCAATATCAGGAAGGGAACAGTGGTTGAACTAGGAATGGTATGTGGCTGTTGAAACCTCAAAGCCTACCCCCAGTAACATACTTTTTCCCTTAAGTCTCCCCAAACACACACTTATGAGGGACCAAATAGTCAAATGCCTGTACCCTGGGGATAGCTTATTCCAACTGCCACACCATGTGCCAGTCCTGTGATGAAAGCCAAGCAGGCAGGAGAGTGTATTAACACAGGTAAAGCAATGACATTGGTTCAGCTCCTGCAGACGCTTGCTTTGATGGCCCTATCAACATTTCCAGGATAAACATTTTCATCACTGTGTGGCAAATGTAATCGATTTTCAGGTTGCATTTTCCAAGAATTAATACTACACATGCTGTGTGAAAAACATTATTCTCACAGGCAGTTTTCAGATGTTTCTAATATAACATCTTTAAAGAAATCATCTTACGATGAAATCATAAAGTTTCACAATGTATTGATGCCAGAAATAATGCACGGAAAATGGATTTATAACTGAAAAGTAGGAGGAGGTAACAGAATAGGGGTATAGTCAGTGTTTCTGTTCCATTAAATTTTAAATTACTTCAATTACATTCTTTCACCAGGGCATAATGGGGAATCTGTTAATAGATGTTTGTGAGACATTTCAAGGGGGGAAAAGCAGACAGTCAACACAGTCATAAAGTAAAGGAGAAAACCTAACTTCTATCTCATGAGGTCTCAATCAGGCAGCCTTATAGAAATAATCTATTGTCACAACAGGGTCAAGGCTTCCAAGATAGATTTTCCCCTGAATTCAAAAGCCTAATTGGAACAAATAGTAATTATAATTTGGTTAATATTTTTAATTATAGTCATTTGAGTTTAATTAGGTTTCTGGTATAACCTGTGAAAAACCTGATTATTTTTTCAGAGTAGGGAGAAAGTGGAAAAGTCAAGTCATTTACTCCTTGGATGCTTTTTGTTTGTACAAGCGATAAAGAACTAAAAGCACTCACCACCCAATATTGATTTTCAGATTATAAAGCACTTAAGCTCATGAAAACAAAGGCACTTACTTGCCTTAATCCCCAAGAGGCTTAACGTGGTGGATACACAGGAGGAGGACTGGATATGGGGTCACACTTGGCACAGATTTTCTGGTCATCAAACAAAATTTTTTCACTCTTTTATTGAATTCTCATCAGCTTCTGTGACTTAAATACAGATTTTCTTCTCTGTTGAGCCTCAACAGAAGCAGCTCCCTTTGTTTCCATCAGTCATACAACTGAGTGGAGAACTGTAAACTGACCACAATGTAAAACTTGTTTCTATGTCAAATCAGCACAGTTAAGAGTGACACATAGATCACCTGATGAGCTTGTAGAATTCCTTAAATCTCCTCCACTGCATTTCAGATGAGCCAGTTATCTGTGCATATTGACCACCGACCACTAAACATCATACATGTTTTGGATCATACATGTTGGGGATACCAAGGTTAACAGGAAGGGCACATGAGACAAGGGGGACAGAGGCTTTGAGGGTGGAAGGGACAAGTAGAAAGAATGCGCTAGCAAAGTACAGGAGGACATACTGGGATTGGATGGGTTTAACTGGGGACTGGGGAAAGGAGTGGGTGGAGAGGAGGTTAAATAAAACTTCCTCCCTGATTGCTCAGGCTTTCCAAGTGCTAGAAGGTGAGGTAGAGCCTATGAGGGGAGAAGATTCATCAACAGAATTTGCTCAGAGATGGACCCTGCATGCTATACTACTGACTTTCTGAACAAAATGTGACCTCTAGTTCAATAGTGTTATGAATTTTAGAAGGGTAGCCAACCACTTTCTGATTGGACTTGAGGTCCCTCCACAGGAGAAATTCATACTGAGTACTGTAATCCAGGTTAAAAACCCACAGCTGGGGAGATCATGGGTCACAACGGGAAACTTTCTACAGTTGTTTTTAATAAATGGTATGTTTTCAAACTGCAGTCTAAATATTTAAGTTTAAACCCATAGATTAGAGTTGATCTCATCCCGGAGCAGAGAAGCTTTGTAGTGGGCAGCAGTTAGTATAGAGACTCAAAATGGGTCAAACTGCCGAGAATAAGTGACTATTGCATGTTCCACTCCAAACAGGACACTATATCACACCCCACCCTGGAGGCTTGGAGAACATCTTAGTAGAGGGTATAAAAAGAATATAACAACCAGACAATGAGGAGAAATGCTGTGAAACACTGTCTTCTGGGCAAAACATGGGCCATTGTACACATGAGCTAACAATGGCTGTGGTTGCCACACACAGCTATAACAAGTCAAGCCCCTCAAACATTCCAGTACTAGTGGGGAAGGGGCATACCGTACTCCAGCCCTAGCTAAAGAGCTTTTTGCGCTTAATGGTTCCTATGCAATAAAAAGCAGTTTTCTTCAGTGACTTAGCCACTGATAAAGTTGCCTATGACCCATAGCCCCACCACCATGCACACGTAAAGAATCCTAATTAAACTCAGTGGGTTAAAGATATGAAAAGATGTTCAAAGTCATAAGGAAAATGTTGAGCGGTCAGATTCCAGAGTGGATATAAGGAGATACGAAGAGGACGAAATGGGGTAAATGTGTTCAAAATTCATTGTATGCTCATGTGGAGAATAGAAAAAAATCTATTGGAGTGTGGAGGAACAGGAAATGGCCCTGCATTGGCTCTGGTTCCTTAATAATTGAGCTTTATTATGAATTTATTAAACAAATGTATCTCTCTTACAAACAGGCTATCCTAAACAGGAGTGAAAGGAGATTAAGGAGAACAAGAACGAAACCATCCGGGTGTCAGTTCCACAGGGTTAGTCCATTGGCAAATCCCTTGTAGCAATTCTCTGGGAATCTTGCAGATCCTCTACCCAACAGAAGCCACACCACTCTTGGCCTGAGTCCTCTCCTCATGCTGGGGGACAGGGAGAGGGGAAATCAGGGGGGGTGAGGTGGGGGGGTTGTGGAGCCACTGATCTCTCTCTCTCTCTCTCTCTCTCTCTCTCTCTCTCTCTCTCTCTCTCTCTCTCTCTCTCTCTCTCTCTCTCTCTTTCTCCTCCCATTGATGGTCGTTTTGAAGTACAGTAGCCCACCAGGAATCCTAGGCTCCTGTCTTTAATCCAAGGACCCAGTCTACCACAGATGTTTATCTCAGTGGGGTATCAGGAGGGTCTCAATGGGGTCAAGCCACCAAAGACTGCTTTCACCTTAGGCCAAGGCTAAGGCAAGGTCCTTCCAAAGCCCTGTCCTCCAGGTGTTCCCAGAACATAATGAACAGACAGTAATGGCTGGTGAGCAAGCCAAAAGGAGAAAATTGTTGTCACAGGAATTCTACTTACAGGCCACAGCTTCAGTCAAGGGAATCGGCAAGCACACTGAACTCAGTCCTAGTTCTAAAGTATGTATCTGAAGTCATAATTCAGTAGTCCCTGGTCTATTAGCTGAGTACAAGCATTCCAGAAAATGTCAGTAATAGTCCAGCAGTGGCTACAAATAAACTGTGATGAGTGTGAGACACGTGTACTCCTCACAGAGGTGGTTTGTGAATTACCGGTATTAGGTGTGATTTTGTTGATAATATTGTTGCTTCTTTTTGGATCCAAATTTCTAGATGGCAAGGGTGTTCTGCATGTGGAAGCACATCTGTATGTAAGACTGGTGGCCTGAGTTTAATTCCAGCATCCCACTGTGGAACAAGAGAATGGATGCTTGAAAGTTGTCCTCTCACATCCACATGTGTGCACACTCACAGACACACCACATGCACACACCTACATAAATAAATAAATAATAAAAATTAACTTTAAAAAAAAGAATGGCATCTAAATGTCAGTACATGGAGCCCAATGAGAATACAACACATGCCATGTGTAAAACTAAAGCTCTATGGGTTGAAGAGATGACTCAGTGATTAAAACCACCTGCTGGGAACATGAGTTTGGATCCTAGCACCTACCTGGTTGCTTACAACCATCTGTAACTCCAGTTCCAGTAAACTCGATGTACTCCTCTCATGTTTGTAGACACCAGGTACAAATGTGGTGTGCATACAAACATATAGGCAAAATACTCATACAAATAAAAAAAATCTGTAAGTAGATCAGTTATTATTTTTCCTTACAGTGGAGACACGTGCTTCTGCTCCATTTCATTCTGTTTTTCTCTCATGCTTCGCTGTGAGCAGGCAAACCTCTGGGGAAAGTTACTGTTTACTTGCACAAATCTGAGTGAGTCTGTTCATATCTCCCATTTTAACTTAAGCATTAGTAGTCATATGACCTTGACCAAATCATTGTCCTCTACCCATCATCCTGATTAATAAAATAGAAAGGATAAACACAATTCAAAGGTCATTGTGAGTATCCAAGTGGATAATACACATGAAGCACCTCTTGATTGGTGAACACATTTAAATATTAGATTTTTCTTTTTTGATCAAGCCCAGAGGCAAGATTTATCACTAAAGGGGGTAGGGCAGAGAACACCATGTCAAGCAACTCTTTACCACATTTAGGACTAACCAAAACCATATTGCCACCTACAGGTCTAAGTGGCAATATACCATGGAATATAGGAAAACATTAGGCCAAAATGTCAGATTCCTAAAGAAATGAAAAAAAGTAGAACAGCCTTAGCTATAAAGAGCTCAGATCATCCGAGGAGAGAACAGAGCCCAGGCTGTGCAGTGTCCCATGGAGGCTGAACTCCTGCTAAGTGTTGTCACTTGATATTATCTTGTCTCCACTTAAAGCCTACTTTCTATATGACATGTCCCAATACAGGCAAGAGCATCCCTCCCTCCCCTCTCATTAGGGAGGATGCATTGAATAAGTCCAAGAAAGATTTACACTGCAGAGCTGTCTCTAGGAACTCTAGCTTAGTGATTTATTTCATTATCGAATTCAAAACTAGGACCAGACATCCTTCATTATCATCTAATATGAATCTATTTTATTAACTAATTTAAAATCATGCATAATTCATCACATGCATTGTTCATTTGTGGTTCAACATTTATTTCTCTAGATATTTTCCCTGTATTAGCTTTGCTTTTTAATGCATTAATTGATGAAGATATATGTTTCTTTATTGATAGGTAAAAGAGAGGTCTTCTGTCTTTGCTAAAATGGTCCCTAATTTCTCAGAGTAGCATAAGAATACTTCAAAACCATTTCTTAAACATTGCCATTTTAAACTTCTAAACATTATATTTTTACTTTTCTAAAAACAATGTTTAATTTATTTTAAAAGAAAGGAATGCATAATATCAAAAGGCTGATTTGCTAATCTAAAGTGTTGTAATATGTTTAAATCTGGAATTTAAATATGCAACTTTCTGATAGTCAACATGAAAATACTACTATATACACTACAAGCTCTAGAACTTGTACAGGAATTTTAATTCAGAGTATGGCTACTCTGGCAAGAGATCACATCCAAAGACCTAGGTCTGTGTGATCTGACTAGAATACAAAGACACTTTTATTCTAGGAGACAGAGGCAAACATATCTGAGTTCAAGCCCAGTCTGGTATAGAGCAAGTTTCTGGTAAAGAAAAGCTTAGGTTCAGAGGTGGTGGTGCATGCCTTTGATCCCAAACAATGAAGGTAAAGTTAGTTTGTAGAAGGATGCACCCATGTTTAAAAGTGATGTCTAATTAAGCAGCAGAAAAAGTCATGAATCAGAGAAAATTCTGACAGAATAGGATACGCCCAACTCTGATGAGAACAGAGAGGTCATGAAAGCTACTGATAGGAGTAACACAGAGAATGAGAGAGAGAAAGGAGGCAGTTTTACCAGAGAGTTTTATAGAGAGAGGTGGAAGCTAGACACAGGTGAAGGCAGAGTGAGACAAAGAACCAGAAGGAGCCAGAAGATTAGAGCAGATTGCTGGAGTTGGTTTGAGGCCAAGCAGAGTAATTCAGAGGCCAAGAGAAAAGCCAGATTGGATAAGTTAGATGGGAGAGAAATTTGAGCCAGAACCAATGAGTAGAAAGCCTAGAGCTCAGCAAGATCAAAAAACAGTGAGCTTCAAGTCCAAATGGATTAAAGACCTCAATATAAAACCAGAGACACTAAATCAGTTAGAAGAAAAAGTGGGGAAGAGCCTGGAACACATTGGCACCAGAGACAACTTCCTGAACAGAACACCAACAGCCCAGGCCTTAATGTCAACAATTAATAAATGGGACCTCATGAGGCTGAGAAGCTTCTGTAAGGCAGGAGACACTGTCAAAAGAACAAAGCGACAGCCTACAGACTGGGAAAAAATCTTCACCAACCCTACATCTGACAAAGGTCTAATATCCAAAATATATAAAGAACTCAAGAAATTAAACACCACCAAACCAAATAACCCAATTGAGAAATGGGGCTTGGAACTAAACAGAGAATTCTCAACAGAGGAGTATCAAATGGCTGAGAAACACTTAAAGAAATGCTCAACCTCCTTAGTCATCAGGGAAATGCAAATCAAAACAACTCTGAGATTCCATCTTACACCCATCAGAATGGCTAAGATCAAAAACTCAAGCGACACCACATGCTGGCGAGGATGTGGGGAGGGAGGAACACTCCTTCATTGCTGGTGGGAATGCAAACTAGTACAGCCACTTTGGAAATCTATCTGGTGCTATCTCAGAAAAATGGGAATAGGGCTTCCTCAAGACCCAGCTATTCCACTCCTTGGAATATACCCAGAAGATGCTCCAGCACACAACAAGAAAATTTGCTCAACCATGTTCATAGCAGCCTTATTCATAATAGCCAGAACATGGAAACAGCCTAAGTGTCCCTCAGTAGAAGAGTGGATAAAGAAACTGTGGTACATATACACTATGGAATACTACTCAGCTATTAAAAACAAGGAATTCCCGAAATTTGTGGATAAATGGATTGAGCTAGAAATGATCATAATGAGTGAGTTAACCCAGAAGCAGAAAGAATCAAATGGTATATACTCACTTATATCTGCATACTAGCACAAGGGGCATGTCCCACGAAAGCCTTCACTTACCAGGAAACTGGGACAGAGGGGAAGGCATCCTATTGGGACTCTAAATGAGAGACGCATGGGAAAATAGCAAAATAAAAGGATACAGATGGTCCTAGAAATCTACAAGTAGAACAATATGATAGGCAGATTTGGGCCCAGGGGTCCCGCTCAAACTAAGGCACCAGCCAAGGACAATACAGGAGGTAAACTTTAAACCCCTTCCCAGATCTAGCCAATGGTCAGAATATTCTCCACAGTTGAGTGGAGAGTGTGATATGACTTTCTCACGTACTCTGGTGCCTCACATTTGACCATGTCCCCTGGAGGGGGAGACCTGGTGGCACTCAGAGGAAGGACAGCAAGTAGCCAAGAAGAGACTTGATACCCTATGAGAATATACAGGGGGACGTAATCCCCCTCAGGAACAGTCATAGGGGAGGAGAATAGTGGGAAAATGGGGGGGGGGGAGGAATGGGAGGATACAAGGGATGGGATAAACATTGAGATGTAACAAGAATAAATTAATTTAAAAAAATAAAAATAAAAATATGCTTTAATACTGTAAAAAAAAAAAAAGAACAAAGCGACCGCCTACACACTGGGAAATAATCTTCACCAACCCTGCATCTGACAAAGGTCTAATATCCAAACTTTATAAAGAACTCAAGAAATTAAACGCCACAAAACCAAATAACCCAATTGAGAAATGGGGCTCAGAATTAAACAGAGAATTCTCAATAGAGGAATATCAAATGGCTGAGAAACACTTAAAGAAATGCTCAACATCTCTAGTCATCAGAGAAATGCAAATCAAAACAACTCTGAGATTCCATCTTACACACATCAGAATGGCTAAAATCAAACATTTAAGTGACAACACATGTTGGTGAGGATGTGGAGAGAGAGGAACACTCCTTCCTTGCTGGTGGGAATGCAAACTAGTACAGCCACTTTGGAAATCTATCTGGTGCTACCTTAGAAAAATGGGAATAGGGCTTCCTCAAGACCCAGCTATTGCTCTCCTTGGAATATACCCAGAAGATGCTCCAGCACACAACAAGAAAATTTGTTCAACCATGTTCATAGCAGCCTTATTCATAATAGCCAGAACATGGAAACAGCCTAAGTGTCCATCAGTAGAAGAATGGATAAAGAAACTGTGGTACATATACACTATGGAATACTACTCAGCTATTAAAAACAAGGAATTCCCGAAATTTGTGGACAAATGGATTGAACTAGAAATGATCATAATGAGTGAGCTAACCCAGAAGCAGAAAGACTCAAATGGTATATACTCACTTATAACTGGACACTAGCCCAAGGGGCAGGTCCCATCAAAATCTGCACCTACCAGGAAAGTGGAATAGAGGTGAGAACATCCTATTGAGACTCTAGGTGAGAAAAATATAGGGGATAGGGAAGTAAGAGGATCCAGAGGGTCCTAGAAACCTACAAGAGGAACATTATGATGGGTGGATCTGAGCCCAGGGGTTCTGCTTGATCAAAGGCACCAACCAAGGACAAAACATGCAACCATCATCAAACCCCTACCCAGATCTAACCAAGGGACAGAACATTCTCCACAGTTAAGTGGAGACTGGGGACTGACTTTCACAGGATCTCTGGTGCCCCATATTTGGCCATGTCCCTTTGTTGGGGAGGCCCAATGGCACTCGGAGGAAGGATAGCAGACTACCAAGAAGAGACTTGATACCCTAGCACCATATTCAGGGGGAGGAGGTCCCCCTTGGTCACAGTCATAGGGAAGGGGGATTGGGGTGAAAGTGGGAGGGAGGGAGGAATGGGAGGATGTATGGGATGGCATAGAAAATGAGATGTAATATGAATTATTTTATCTTTCAATAAAAATGTGTTAAAAAAAAACAGTGAGCTTATATAGCAGTAAGTCTCAGAGGCTGAAAACATTCTAGGCCTAAGTTAGATTGTACAGAGGCTAGAAGCTTCCAGGACTAAGCCTAGGTTAACAGACAGGGCCAATAAGCCTCCAAGACAACAATAACCTCAGGAGAATAAAAGTTCCTTTTACAAGAATTATTGAATCAGTTTTATATTTTATCATTATGGATATGACAACAGCAACATTAACGATTGCATCTTTAAATGTAGGTCTTGTTGAGGTCTGATGGGGCCAACAAAATGGAAGACAAATGCCATTGAAAAGATAGGGTTGAGGTTTTTATAAAAAGAGAGGCCACATAGTGGTCATCCAAGGAGGTACAGGGATGCCAGAGCCTGCTCTGGACAATATCGACCAGTACCTGGATATGGGGCATGAGACTGAGGAAATAAAAAGATATAGGAAAAGATAGAAAAGATATAGAAAAAGATAAGAAAAAAGACAAGTATTCGGGAGGACTGACAGTAAATACAATAGCCCCGAATTTATTTCTCTCAGAGCTTTAATACAGTATACATATGTGTGAACCAGAGGATTCTTAGAACAGAAACAAAACCTCCCAATTTCTTTAGTTATCTATATGCTTAGACTTCTTTCAAATTTTAGGTCAAAGAGATACATCAAGCTCTACATCCTGACCTGGAATCAATAATAAACCTTCTTTTCTAGGAAGTTAACAAACACAAGTAAGGATCTTGCCAAGTCCTCAAGGCTGCGTGAAAGTTTGCAAGCCAAGGTCGTAAGTTCTCTGGCCTGCTTCTGTTAAGCGCTCCAAAAAATGGCTCCCAACAGAGGGAACAAGTGGAACATATGGACTGTGAACATATGGAAATTCCCAAAAAACAATGCCATACTATGTAAAAGATTATTTGAGGATGACTGACTGATTTATTGATGACTGTGGGGTCTTAGTGTGCTGCAGATGTGAAGCCAAACTCTTTTGGATAACTCCTGTGTTTGACCTCAGTCTACTCACAGAGTCCTTAGCTTCCACCAAGCCAAACACCAGGATGTCATCACGTCGTGTCTGACTAGACTAGAGACATCCCTGCTTTGTTGTCACCTGCCTGCTTCATGCTCCTCCAATGGAATTGTTTTATGCCTTTTGTTGTTCTTCTGAAACAATGAAAACTATGTGGGATTGTTACAATATTGAAAGATGGTGTTTGGAGTGCCTTTGACGGAACATAAACCTTTATTATAACGTTCAGGGGAAGGAAGGAGGAGGGATGCTGAACAGGCCTCATACTGGGTACTTTGAATAATATCATTAGGTCCTGGATCAAGACAACCATTGGCAATCTTTTGGTATCAGGTCCTGGGATAGATAAAGCAGGAAACGAGCATTGGAAAGGTAGCAAGTGATGTTGCTGTCATGTGGTGGTCAGATAAAATAGACCAAATCTTGAATCCTGCTGGTTATTAGCAAGATGATCTGAGCAACACCATCCATAAGGTTCACCTAAAATGGAATGCCCATATATTGTATTTGACCTTGGGGGTCTACAAGGAATCAGAAAGTTTCTGAAAAGGCCCATTTACTAGAATATTCTACTCAGGAATTTCTCATTGTTAGCTAAGGCTTCCAAAGAGTTTTGGTGCCCTGGGCTGTAAGTTATTGTTGTGTCACTCCTATGACTGCACCCATCTGTACACCTGCCAATCATCCAGCGCCGTCTCACACACACTGCCATCACCTTTGCAAAGTCATTAAGCATGTTTTACAAAGACAATGACATACTCTGCTGAGAGGTTTTTGTTTTTTTGTTTTTGTTTTTGTTTTTGTTTTTGTTTTTTTAATTAAATGCCACTAAGTGCAACATCAACGAAGTTTCAGCTTTTTGGAATAAGTTTGCTTTTTATCCAAAATTACCTACAAATTCTCAACTCATGGGCATCCAGTACCACACTAATATTCTATAATAAAGATACGAGGACATCAAAAGCAAAGAGACAATTATTATTTAATATCTAAATTGAGACACTGCTAAACACTGAAAACTAAAAGGATCACTGTTAATCACACAGGGAAAACAAACACAGACGAATTCAACAATAGACAATCAGGAATGTATGAGAACATTAGCGGTGAGAGAGGGAAGTGAATGTTAGTTCCCCATGACATGAACACTGGCTTTAGGGATATTTGTCTTCACATACCATCTATGTCTTCACAAAGCAATAGCATTTTAAAATCATTCTTCAATCAGTTTTCTCCAGAAATGTCTTTCCAAATGTATATAGGCAAAGCGGGCATCAAGACTTACACAGCCTTTGTGGTGGATTGAATGAGAATGTCTCCCTGTAGGCTAGTATGCTTTAGTACTTGGTCCCCAATTGGTAGAACTGTTTGGAGATTAAGAAGTGTGGCCTTGTTGGAGAAGATGTGTCATTAGGAGTAGACTTTGAGATGCTAAAGACTTTTTCCATTCCCAATGTCTCTGTTTTCTCTCAATAGATAGATAGATAGATAGATAGATAGATAGATAGATAGATAGATGATAGATAGATAGATAGAGAGAGAGAGAGATATCCCCATTCCCCTCCCCTTCTTCTCTTTTTTCTTCTCCTGCTACTTGTCCCCTCATGGTTGTGTCCAAAGATGTGAGTTCTTATTTCCACCTTCATTACTCTCTGCATTCCCTCTCCTACCTGGTCCCTCTCTTCAACCACTTCTTCTATTTATTCTATTTACCCTCCAAGGCAGGAGGACAGAAGGCCTGTAGTAGAAAGAAAAACTGTGGGTAGAGGCATCTCTGTGACAAGCTGGAGCTATAGAACTGAGTAGGCTTCTAGGAGGATAAGGGGTGACTCTAGCTGAGATATTTAGTAGCAAAGATTGAAAAGGACACCCTACCTAGACAGGACTTCTAGTGGATGGAGGAGAACAACAACCAAACCACAAAAACTTCAACTCAAAAATTACCCTGCCTATAAGATGTGCAGGGATAAAGATAGAGGAGAGATTGAGGGAATGTCCAACAAACACCTGGCCCAACCTGAGACTTAACCCATGGGAGAGAGCCAAGCCCTGACAATATTAATAATAGTCCTCTATGCTCACAGACAGGAGCTTAGCATAGCTGTCCTCTGAGACACTACAGCCAGCACACATGGAGACTCCTAGCTAAACACTGGGTGAAGCATAGGGAATCTTGTGGACATGCAGGAGGATGGGTAGAAGGACCTGGTGGTGACAAGAACTTCACAAGAAGACCAACAGAGCCAACTAACCAGGGTCCAGAGCAGCTTGAGGAGATGGAAACACCAACCAAGGACCATGTTTAGAGTGTGCCTACGTTCCCTACACAAATGTAGTAGATGGGTAGCCCATGCTTCATGTGGGTCCCTTAGTAAGAGAAGCAGGGACTGTCTCTGACATGGACTCTGATGTCAGCTTTTTTTTTATCACTACCCCTTGTGGGACTGCCTTGACAGGCCACAGGGGAAAAGGAGGAGCACAGTCCTGATGCAACTTGATGAGCTGGGGTTGGTAGGTAGATGAGGCTTCCCTTTTCTCAGGAATAGGGAAAGGGAGTGGGGAGAGGGAGGGAGTGGTGGTGGAACCAAGAGGAGAAGAGGGAGGGGGCTACAATTGGGATTTAAAGTTAATTAATTAATGGATTAATTGATTAATTAAAATATATGAGCTGTTAACTACTTATCACAATTCCTAGCTGTCTGTTGCCATGGTCCCTGCTGTCATGGTCATGGATTATGGACTCTAGCACTGTGAAACTATAAGCCTCAAATAAGCCCTTTTATATATTTCCTTTGCATTCGTGTTTTTATCACAGCAATAGAAATGTAGCTATGACAACATTCCATGAGAAACTATGACAATAGTAGATTTCACAATCTGAATTTACTATAATTCCCAAAACAATCTGGGAAACATTACAAAATAACCAGGAACTCAACATATTACTGAGAACATTGCTGAATAGAGGGAAACTTTTATTTTCAAAAGAAATTTTCATGTTAAAGTGGTTATATAAGTTTGTTATAAGAATAGCTCATTCAATACTATTTTTGTATCCAACTCAGGTGTTACAGAAGGAAAACCAAGGTGGTAACACTGCAACCAAGGGCTCTATAAGGGCTTTATGCCTAAAAATAAGCAGGTACTAAGCTTTATGCCAATACTCTAAACCAAGGCATAGAGATGATTTAATTACATTGGAATGTTGCTTCATAATATATGTGCTAACTATAAAGCATCACAAAGGCACAGTAGAGAGTTCTAGAAGGCATATGCATAATAAGGCCCTGGTGAGTAGCTTCAAAAATACAAGAGAAAGATGACTGTGGTCAAATATACTATAGAAATGTATGAATGTGTCACAATGAAACTTAGTTAATGTATATAACTAATGTATACCAATAAACACTTAAAATATTTGAGGACTTCAAGAAGAAGTCAGTAAGACTAACAAAGGATGATTATAACTTTGAAGCAAAGAAAACTTTTCCATGAGGAAGCAGGATTTCAAATTAGCATTGAATAATGAAAAATATTTTGACACTCAAGAGAGACGGTGGGAGTCTGGAAAAGGGAATGAATGCAAGAGAAGAAAGGAAACAAAACACTTAACTATTGGGTTCTAAAATGGGAAAGGCAATAGAAAGGCCATGGACTAGATTGTCATCATCAAGCTCCGTGCTTTCTAACACAAACTTCTTTACAGAAGTTGCAGAGGGATGCTCAGTAATAACCTCTAAACATTTCTGAGATTGTTGTGATTATTCATGAGTATTACATGCCTTTGGGAAATAGAATATTGATGGATGCATTTGTACTCTCAGATGCAAAGGTAAAATCCCCCAAGTCTGCCCAGCTGTGAGCAACCTAGATAAGAAATGAAGCTGTGCAGCGTTTTTAATATGAAAAGTAGAAAGAGGAAGTTTGCAAACTAGCAAAGTTCTCTTTGGATTTTTGCACATTAAAGCCTTAAATAAAGTACAGCTATTTTGGGACATCATAAGAACTTTAAAGATGTGTTCAAATGCTTTTAGAATTTCTTGGAAATGAAGGGTGATTTTTCTTTGGGACAACATGATAGAATAATTAGAATGTTAATTTACAATTCCTACAAAATTATCTTATAGACCTTTTCTTAATAATAGCTGACATTTAAATCATGCTCACTATGTCCCATGCACCGTTTTAAACAACATATATTTACCAAAAAAATCTGTGTTTTCAAATGCAATATTAAGAAACCAAAACAAAGACACAAACAAACAACTGAACAAGAAGGCTGGAGAAAAATCAGCTGGTTTCTGGAAAAAAAAATTTTTTTTTTAAATGACTATTACAGGTTTCACACAATGGGCATCACAAACCCAATGGCAGTGAATGTTAACACAGCTCCTTCTCAAGTACTGTGAGAATACTGAAGATGTAGCAGATACGTTTATTTGTCCTGTATAGTTTCAAGAAAGATTGTTTGGTAATATTTTTAAATAAAGAGAGTCAGTATTAAACTTGGAATGTCTGTCTTTTAAAAAAAAATAAAAGCATCAAAGGGTCTAGAAACTGGGTGTGATTACCTTATCTGCCACTCATATCTTAGTGAGCAGATGCCTTTGTTCCCTCAGATGGTCTATGTGCTCAGCTTCTCAGTGCAGGCTCAACCCCTCCCATCTATTTTACTGCCTAACAGAATAGACGAGTTTTTGGGTGAGTTAGGTTGGGTTCTTTTTTGTTTGTTTAGTTGATTGGTTGGGTTTTAGTTTTTTGTTTTTGCTTTTGTTTTTGTTTTGTTTTGTTTTGTTGCAAAAAACCTTGTTGCTGGTTTTTTGAGACAAGGCTCTGGGTGTCCTGGAACTCATTCTGTAGACCAGGCTGGCCTTGAACTCAGAGATCCGCTTGCATCTGCCTCCCAAATGTTGTGATTAAAGGCATGTGCCACCGCCACCAGCCAGAGCAGATTTTTTATAAAGTGTGACTTAGAAAGTGTATTTAGAAGACTACAAGGAAGAACGGCTGGGACCATTACTACATCAGCACAAACTCACCCTGGAGTTTCAACTTAGTAGTGAGGAAAAAAAGAGGTTCATATAATGTGGGCAACCAGGTAAACGTTGCAGTATGGTTTTAGCTTTTCTTTACCTTTGTGTTGTTTTTATGATAGAGCTAGAGATGAACCAAGTCAACTCCTCCTTGACAAACATGGATTCTTGAGCTTGGTGGCACTGTGGAAATCCTTAGAGCATCTGTCACTAAAAACTCTTGATTTCTTCATACTTCACGTCAGCCATCAGTGTTCTTGATGCCTATTAAGGACTAATTTTGTCTTTTAAAAAAAGTCTCCTTTCATCCATTCTTAAATGTTTTATTGGAAATATATAATGTGTGTGTGTGTGTGTGTGTGTGTGTGTGTGTGTGTGTGTGTGTGTGTGTAAGAGGGAAGAGAAAAATGTGATTTAACCTAAAATTAAATAAAAGGATTGAACTGGCAGACAATTGGTTCCAATGATTAAATACAATTTATAAAAATTAGACACTTTGCTTTTTTTTTAAGAAAAAGCATAGTCTATTCAAGAAAGACATTCAGTTAATATTTTCTACCATAGGTAATAACAGCAGGGCCTGAATATGACCTTAAACCTGAACAAAAAGGCAATATTCTCAGATCTATTCCTAGAACCTCCAGAGGTCTTTCTTGGCTTGTCATTGATTCTAATATAGCACTAAAGGAAATTTCTTCAAGCAAGAATATGTCTAAACTTAAAGACATAGAAAATAAAATAACACAAAGTTTTTATATGTGGGAACTTCTGAAGGTTATGGTCAAGGTTAGTCCACACTGACGTAATCATATTAATTAGCTGGGCTGCAGTAACAAAATTTCATAAACAGCAAAAATATTCCCTCACAATTCTGAGGCTGATAGTCTTAGACCATGGTGTTAGCAAAAATGAGTCATCTCGAGGCCCCTCTCCTATGGCCGTGCATGACCACACCTTCACAGTCCTCACTTGGCCTTTTCGCTGCCCCTGCCTTGTAGCTTTCCTTATGAGGAGATCACCAATCATAGTGAATTAGAACCTACCATATGGTTTTCTTTAACCTTCCCTCTTCGAGGACCTTATGTTCACATTCTGAGGCATAAGGCATTATTTTAACAGAGGAGTTTGGAGGAAACAAAGTGGAGGTCATAATAACAGCGGAATTTAAAAGAAGAGCAACAAAACCAGGGAGATCAGAGAGAACAGAAAGAGTGGGGGCTCCTTAACCTTTCCACCCTGATATTTTCCATGACAATCTCGTCTTGACCCTCACCGCACTGAATCACTAGGAAAGCAGCACTGGAAAGAGTTGATACTGAAAGCTCATCCGGCTACTGACCCAAATTCCCAGTCAGGTTACATTCTTGTCAGACATGAGGGAAGCTGAGGACAACTGGAGTTGGAATCATCCTATCTAAAGCTTTAGAGAGTGCACGGAAAGGGGGCGTTTCAAAGGTAGTTACCAGGGCACTGATGGACGCTGAGTTTCCCTGGATATGTATTTCATCTAAGATATAAAGCAAGTGTGTTAAATTCCACCTGTTATTTTTAAAGTGAGAATTATATAGACAAAATAAGACAGAAGAGAGGCTGACAGCAAAGGCTTCCCTGATCATGGCAAGGGGTTTAAGTGACATGGAAGCTGGGACAGCACTCCATGCCTCCTGCCCACCAGAGGGCAGAGCCTGCGGAAAGGGAAGAGGAAGCCAAGTGATAGCCTGGGCATTTTCCCAGGGCAGGTGTCTTTCAAACCTGTTGGCTTTGGAGACTGATTTTCTCACACATGAATGTGATGTGTTCCGGAGTTTTTCAGAGCAGCAGCAGGGCGTGAGTCATCCCTCTCTTGAGTCATCCACTCAAGAATCAAGTCTCAAACGAGCTGATTTTGTTTGTGCTGGTTTTGTTTGTTTCCTCCAGGCTGTGGCCAGATGGAAGTTAACAGCTCAGAAGAACACAAGATGTAAAAGCTCTGGCTTTCTCAAGGCCACTAACCACAGTCATCTTTCCCAGGCACCTGGCTTAGCTGGAGAATATTTCAGTAATTGTGATTAAACTCTTCTAAAACCAACTTTAGTGTAATTATGGTGTAAAGCTAATATAATTGAATTACTTACCCTGTAAGAGATGCTGAACAATGACTTGGTAGCTGCCTTATCTTAATGTGAAGGAATTTTCCACTAACACTCTCAGCTACAAGAAGGCTTACTGGAAGTAATCCACTGATCCTTAGATACAGTGATAGGGAGAAGATGAATGCATTTTATGCCAAAAATCAAGGTTAGTTAGCAATCTTTTTAAGTTCTAAGTAGTGAAATGAAAAACTGTACTGAGATCTGAAACGTCTAAAAATTAATATGTCTGAAGTATGTGGTATCTTCAGCAATATATTCTTACCTTCTAGGTCTTAGAGGCAACCGAGGGCAACAACAGCAATCTACATTGTTTTAGGAGTTTCTTGGACTATCTTGAGCAACAGCTTGGAAGCTTCCCATGTTTGTCCTTATGACTTTTGTTAGTCTATGTCTGTTGTGTCTGTGTAAAATAGTATGGCTCTAATGCATAATCAGGCATAGTAGCCTTAGTATATACTATAGTAGATAGTACAGTGAGGCATGCTATGGTATCATGCAGTATACAAGATAGTCTACTATATATATATATATATATATATATATAGAGAGAGAGAGAGAGAGAGATCATACAGTATACAAGATAGTCTACTATATATATATATATATATATATATATATATATATAGAGAGAGAGAGGAGGAGAGAGGAGAGGAGAGATCATACAGTATACAGATAGGTCTACTATATATATATATATATATATATATATATATAGAGAGAGAGAGAGAGAGAGAGAGAGAGAGAGAGAGAGAGATCATACAATATAAAAGATAGTCTACTATATATATATATGTATATATGTAGAGAGAGAGAGAGAGAGATCATACAGTATAAAAGATAGTCTACTATATATATATATATATATATATATATATATATATAGAGAGAGAGAGAGAGAGAGAGAGAGAGAGAGAGAGAGAGAGAGTAACATATAGAATGGTATACTACAGTTAATAGTATAGTGTAGTATATATAGTTTAGTAAAATGTTCATTACAGGATAATACACAGTATGTATATTACATAATGAAGTACAATATATTACATTGTAGGGTTTGCAGCTTGCTGTGCTATAGTAAGAATACTATAGTGTACTACACAGTAGACTAGAATAGAATAATAGTACAGTTCCTAGTACAGTTATAGTGCAGTATAGCTCCTGCTGAAGTAGAGTACACTATACTATACACAGTGCATGGCATTGTTTGCTATGGGACAGTGTAGTATGGAGTACAGTGTAATACAGTACAGTTTAGGTTCTGTTTATTGAACAACAGTGAGTGAGTAGGAGCAAGCAAGACTATAGACAAAAATACTTGTGCTTATTTCTCTGTCTTCATTATACTGCGGGCCCATAGTATCCTAATTAAATTTCCATGAAGAGTTAACTAAGCCTGGTTTTCTTCAGTAATAGATCATGGATTAGCTAAAAACAAACGCATCATTCCCAGAAGAGGTACCAAGCATCCCTAAATTGATATCTGATTAGAACATTTTCCCACCTGAGTTGTCAATGATCTGATTAACAGTTATAGACTATATAATAAAAACTCAGCACCAGGCATGAGAAGCCCTCCTTTGAGTTGTTGGTCAGGGATGTCCAAAAGATTTTGCAAGCATGATAAGCAGTTGCTATTGCCCTTGGTTGTCCCCCAGAGGCTGAATGTAAGTTTCTGTCTTAACTCACTATGCACTTCGGAAGCAGGGCCCTGAGGACCAAGCTGGATCTGATCATACAGCTTCTTCCTGAATGACTAGCTTTCATGACATCAGAGGCATCGTGCAAGCTTCCAAAGGAAGGAAGCAATCATTGGTTCCACCTATCTACAACACCTATGAACCACATCAGTGGCCAGCAGGGAAAGATATCATTAAGGAAGGAAGCAATCATTGGTTCCACCTATCTACAACACCTATGAACCACATCAGTGGCCAGCAGGGAAAGATATCATTAAGTGTGCAGAGGTGGTGCTCATACTTTAGCAGTGACCAACAGCTCTCTAATTGCACTGCACTCTGAACTATACATCCAACAATGTGGAGCTCATTTGTGGTTCTGGATACCTAGTCAGGCAGGACTAGTGAATTCATGGATCTTAGAGAAGAGCATACAACTCCCACTTTACCAAACAAGTGCAATCCCTAGGTACATTCTCAATATTTGCTCTTATACCCACAGATAAGAGTAGTCCTCATCCTTCATCAAGGGAACTTCTCTTTGCAACAGACAAATACCACTCCAGAAAGCCACAACTAATCAAAACACGTAGTTGTAGAGTCTAGTCCCAATAACTACATCTTAAAGACAGAGCCTGCACCTAAGACTCAGAGATCATTACAGAAGAAGGGTGACAGAAAGGCTGTAAGAGCCAAAGGAATGAGAAGCTGGCTGTGAGGCTGTGTCACCTAGAAATGTCAGAAACTACACCCATGGAGTTCACAAGACCTGAACATAGATGACACCAGTAGACAGGCAAACACAGAATGGGGAGTTACAGAGTCCTCGGACCTACACAAACAACTTCTGACAACTAAGGAATGCTAAGAATAAGAGGGAGTGTTAGAGCAGTGGTGACAGTGAGAGAGAGAGCAAGCAAGAGGAAGAAAAAGAGGAGCCCTCCCCAGGGAAAAGTAAACCAGGTGGTTTTCTGATACAAAAATAATGCATGCAGCATTATGAGTTCTGATAACGTTGTATTTATATACTTAGGCATACACACATACACTCAACACATAACGGCAATTTGTTTTAATGAGGCAGGGAATTGAGCAAGGGGGTGCATGTGAGGGTTTGGGGGCAAGAAAGGGAAGGGATAAAGGATATATTATAATATGAAAAAGAGAAAACATGTTTCAAGGAAATTTTCTTTTTCGGTGTGCGAAGATTTTTCTATGCAATGGGTGGGTCTTCTCAAAAGTTAAAGTTCAATTCTGCTCAACCTGCTCTGTAGGTATTTGGTTTCTCACAGACTAAGAGAAAGAACTTTTCCTAAGAATCCACCAAGAGTCACGGCATTCCTGAGAATAGAGCCATCAGCACTTAGGGCTTGTTTTTCAGGGCTTAGTACCTGCAACCACCAGTTCCAGGCTGCTTCTCAGCATTCGCATTTTCAGGACTAGTCTAGCTCTGCCCACGAGTTGATAGCTCTTCAATGGGAAACCTTGTTACTACCCAAAATAGTAATGCCAACCAGGTTATAAACAAAAGGCAAGTCATTCCAACGATGCCATGCTCTACAGACAGAAAATGAACATTTCTACCCATGCAACAAAGTAGAATTAGGAAGAGAGGTGATGCTATCATCTTAGGGTGTATCCTGAGATGTCAGGACGAAGGGGTTTGGAAATGCATACTCACTTTTCCATTACCAATTTTATATTGCCACTGGTGTCTAATAGCCCCTTCCCTGCTGTGCTTCACTCCCTCCCATTTAGTTTCCATCAATTGAAGACAGAATCCACAAGTAAGGGAAAGTGGCTGCAAGTTTCTGAGTGCACAGACTAACACAAAAGCATGCAGCGGGACACTGCTTATCACTCACAGTGCAGATATTTTTGAAACTCCTAGATTAATTTTTCATTACTCCCATCCTTCCTATTTATAAGTAAAGCTATTGTCTGTTCCATTTTATATCTCTGGGGAATTCTAGTCCTAGTTTACTCATGCTCTGCAATTCAAAATGTGGGTCAAGAGCACATTACAAAGCCCTTCAATGAATTATGTAGTTTAGAGCTATAGAAACTCCCTTCAAGTGATGGCTTCACTTTACTTTCTCAGCCAAGGTACTCTTGTTGCCTTCTCCGACTAAGATCCTATCAGTAGTTATAAATCCTTTTATATTGAACTTAAAATTACCATACAAATGTAGCAAAGAACTATGTGAAACAGATGTTAGGGTTACTACAAATCTTCTATACAAACAAACTTAAGTTTATATCCCCAATAATAAATGCAATTATACTAAACCATAATTTCTGGAGTCAGATTAGAAAACATTGTCAAATTTTTAAAGTTTTTCTTCAAAGATATTTCCTTTTCCAAAGTCCTATACATATAATTTTAATATACTTTGTGTTTTAGAAAAGCTTAGTTTCATAGAACAAAATGGAACAGAATGCATGGAGATTTCTCCTATACCATCTATCCCACATTTACATGGTCATTCCATTATCACCATGTCCTCAAAAGAGAAATATGTGTATTACAACTGGCTAGACTCTCCAGACATGTAATCACTCAAAGTCTTTAGCTACATGGGCTCATTGTACTATACATTCTACGGACTTAGGCAAATACACAGTGGCTCATCTTCACTATGACAACGTCATACAGAGTAGCTTTACTTGTAAAAAACAATCCTGTGTTCCCCAGTTGTTCATCCTATCTGTATTGCCAGTCCTTGGAAATCACTGATCCTTTTATTGTGCCCATAGTTTTTCCCTTTTTATAAACATCTCCCTTTTTTTTTTTTTTTTTTTTTTTTTTTTTTTTGAATTCATTCATTATATGGAATTCTCAGGTAAGCTCCTTCACTTGCTAATAGCTATGTAAGCTTCTTTCCTCTGTTTTCACTGAATGCTTATCATGTAATTCTCTAAATACTTCCTAAATACCTTCTGTGCTACGTCAAGGACCAGGTAGGCAGAGGGACACTAAATAATGTCCTGCCTCACTTTCACTAGACTAGATGAAAGCCTAGCCAAATATACATGAATAAACATACATGATGAGGAGAATTAATTAATTTTGAGGTAAGGGAGATACTACGTATGCTTTATACCCCAAGATCACTCTCAGGCTTGAGAATCAATAGGATTCCAAAAGCAGTTATTCAGCCAGGTGTGGTTTAATGACAGAGGAAGGATTAACTTGAAAATCAGCAGAAGGAAAGCACATCCTGGAGGAAGAAGGTACACACTTCCACATGTATAGCCAGTGGAGTCATTTGCTCCCTCTGCAATGATGGCCAACAACACAATGGGGAACGCTCATCTATAGTTTACTATGGAAGTTTTACGATAACTGATGGCTGGGTACAGAGACATGCAGTTCCCAAGTAGCGGTCCTTCACTTCTTAGACTTTAAATCCTTCCACACGAACAGGAATTCACCACAAATCATATCATTAACATTCCTGACAAACATCGAGGAATGAAAATTCCAATCAAACAGAATATTCCAAAGGCTCTTTAAAGAGATAGTTCAAAAGTTCCTGGGTAGAGTGCAGATATGAGCAGCCAATACCTATTAAATGAGTTCTATAGTATATGCTCCAAAAAATAGTAACTGGATATACATACATACAAAAAACATACATATATACATACATACATGCATACATACATACATACATACACACATATAATACATGTCCTTTGGTGATCCCTTCAGCAAAGAAGGAAAATTAACCCAAGACCAAGAAGATAAGTACCTAAAAGGAGGGGGAAAGAGTGTTTTGAGTAGAACTACCGAGTATAAATGATCTTGGTAGAAAGAGCTCAGGCTTTTTAGGAAAATAAATTAAGGTCAGAGTAATTAATCAAAGGGGTAAATGACTCAAAACATTCACAGAAGAGTAGTTAAGGACCAGACTACCAAAGCAAACACAGATGTCTTAGATGTGATTGTTTCTTAATCACAAATATTAAAAGAAGTGTTGGAAATTTTTAGCAGTTTTTAAAAAGCTACTGTTGGATCTAAAACAGTTGGATTCAAAGGAATTCAATACATTATAGCGACACTGGCTACAAAATCACTGAAAAAAGTTGTACGGGAAGTGTCTCGAGACTCAGGGGCACAGTGAGAAAAGTGAGCCACAGATGAGTAGAAGCGTATCTGCGCACTTGGAACTTGGGGACGGCTCCCGTGCTTGTACAACTGGTTTGTACAACTGAATCAAGAAAGGCTGTGTCAACTCCAGTGAAGGGACCTGAACAAGCACCAAACTCATGGAGGAATGATCGGGGTTTAACATCCAAAGAATGATTTTATGACTCGACCATAAATAATAGCATGAGAATGAGAGACAATGATTTTATCCAAGATGAGCACTTATCCAAATCACATTATTTATTATTGTCATTCAAATCTGACTCTCAGAAAGCCTCATAGACAGGAATCCCTGGGCTTCCGTTTTGACTCTAAACAGGTAACTGCTGCATACTTCCTCCGGGTGCTCCCTTCCTCCTCCAGCAAGGAGGCTGTTTATAGGAGAAAATGCAAAGAAAAAAAAAAAAAACAGTCATTTTACAGATCTAAAGTAAAATCACACTAAGTCTGAAACTCCTTAAGTAAGGAGAGTTAAGGATTGCGTCCATCACCTGCAGAAATAGACACTTACAGCTCTGAGGATTGGGGTAATTCGGTATATATTAAACTGCTTACATGAAAGCAGCCACAGACGTGTAAGCTCAAAGCCTGGCATTAGAGAAATGGGCCATAAAAGGCCAACTGGCAGACAGATGAATACAGGGATTCTGAGAGTGTAAGCTCTTTGTCCAAGCATCATTTATAGCATCTTTATTTGATCTTTTTCTTCTCTAATATAACCCTTACATTTTAACCAGCACAGGCATAGGCTAGACAAAATTATCATAGGTAAGCACAACACTAGAAAATAGTGACCTCCCCACTGAGTGCATGTCATATTTTCAGAGTCCTCAATACAAGGCCAAGGTGTGAGAAACATACTTGGTTTTTGTTTTTTTTTTTTTTTTATCTTGGCAATAAAAATATTTTCAGATAAGAAAATTTGAGATAAAATGATAGACAGAATACTCTAATTACATGATGCTTATACACACTATCCATGCCACCATAATTATTATTCATTTAGGTAAACCTACCATTGCTCTAGAGTCATGGTGATTATTAGTCCTTGAGGTGCTGTTATTTAAGACTCTGACTTAAAAACATCATTTAGCATGTGATTTCATTACTAAAGACCCTTCACCACTGTGCAAAACTATACCTTGTGTTACATATTGCTTTTCACAAAATAAAATCAGTATGCAAAAATACATAATTTTAAAAGTCATATACTAAACATGATACATTTTGAAGTCATACTATAGAGAGTATCAGTAAATAACCTTTAGGGAGGAAATGAAGTTGAATTTATCAACAAAGCACATCAAAGTCCTGAAGAGCAAATTTATTTTGCTATCAGAATCTGTTGCTCCATTTATTTAGGTAGAAGATGCTTTAATGTCGTCTTCCAGGACAGCTGACAACACTTGAGTGCTTGTCTGCAGGCAAAGGAGACATTATTCCATTCCAGTGCGTCTTTACCAAAGGGCAAGTCTGCTCCCATAACATCTTAGATGGGATCTAGAGATTTTGCTCAGGAGCTCTGGTTCACTGCTTCGATCTACACTGATTTGTGCCGACGGGTAAATGAGGGCCAGCCGCTTAGACAAGTGAAACCCCTGAACTTTCACATCAATTGGAATGAACTGTGTTGTAGTGAGCTGTTGAACCACGTTGGCACTTGCATATTTTGATTTTCAATAAGGAACATAAAAACAGACGAGGCATGGAGGTCTTGCTTCTGAATCCTTGGCTATGCATCAACGAGCCCAAGTCGCATTTGCTCATTTCCCATTACAGATGGCTTCACTCTGCTTCCCCAGCATGTGGAGTTATTAGGTTATACTAGTAAACCCAAATGAGTCATAAAACTGGAGTGCTGGGAGTTACTGTTTGAAACTACTGATGGACAAGAAATTTGTAAGAGAAAACAAGCATTTGTGATTAAAATTTTCGTGATTAACTTTACAGGTCACCAGATATCAAAGTGCCCTGGCTGTTAATCTTAAGTCAGCTTAAAGCAATTAATGACATTTGATATGTAAATAGACTTTCGGAACCAATTGTATATAATACATTGTGGGTGCAAGTATGTTTTAAAATTTAACCTATTACAGTCTAAGTTATACTATTATTGCCTATAGCCTGACTTTCAATAAATAATGTATTGGAACAATCCAATTATTGTTTCAGTAAAAATGTCTAGAATTAAATAGCCTAAATGTACAAAGAAATAAATATTAATTTGTGAAGTTGCATGTAAGAACCTTAGAATATAAAAGTTACACCAAAATCTCCAAAAGTGTGGTGGCAAATGCCTTAAATACCAGCACTCAGGGAGAAAGTGGTAGGTGGGTCTCTGTGAGTTTGAGGCCAGCCAGGTCTACAAAGGGAGTCCAGGACAGCTAAGGCTACACAGAGAAACCCTGTCTTGAAAAGAAAACAAAAAACTCTAAAAGTGATTATGTACGTTGGTAATTGTGTTAATAATAGCAACAGTATATCGTAGTCTATGGTTCTTGTTTTATTCAATTGTGCAGTAGTGAGAGCACTGGATGTGTTTACTGGCTTCCTAAGCTATTAAATATGCAAAACTGTTTATTAAGTTAATGAGTTATTCATTGATGTGTCATTTTAAAGCTTTCACCAAGTTTTCAAGTCAGTATGGTTTCACAATTGAAAACCCGTCAAGCAATATGGAATCTAAAATGAATCCAGGAACATCTTAAACATCTAACTTCTGTCTCTCTCTCAACTTCACTGGATTCATTTCTTGACCTCTAGAAAATGCTTCCTGCTTTGACTTCCAATAAATATTGGTTAGGATTTCCTTTCTGGTGAGTTATATTAAATTATCAATTAAATTGTGTGTCTTCAGTTTATATACTGTGTATATAATCCCACAGTTGGCACAGGGCTTCCTGGCCCTAGAGCAATATGTATGTTTTGAATAAGCTGAATGGATAACTTCAAAGTAAAAGGTCAAAGGAGGTGCTATGATGGAAGACAGAAAAAAATGTGAACACTTACAGGCTGTGCAAGAACTAAAGGAAAGGTCAAGTTCAAAGAGGATTCCAGGGTCCACCAATGAATGCCTTCTCACCCCCATCACACTTTTAAACATTTCTATAAAGTATATTTTTCTTAATCAGTGTGTTCCCATGGTTTCATAAATATATATTATAAATAAATATTGGTATATTTTATGAATAAATATATATTGTGTTTGCCATAGACAAAATTGTACTTCTCCAGGGATGAACTTCACTTGGGGCAAGAGACATCTCTTTTTGATTGTCTAAACCACTCCCAGACATTTCCAGTGTCTCTTGTTGGTGAAGCTGCCTTTTACAGGACTGCCGTCCTTCAGAACTTCCTTTCACTTCTGCAATAGTTCTCCCATACCCGGCAAAGGTCAGATCAGTCCCAGAAGCCGCTTATTGCGGCTCTCCTATTCACATCATCTGGGTTTTGTTTTTTATTACAAAAATGGCACTGCAGGACCAGTGACAAAGGGTTTATTTAAACTGACTTAAAGGATGCTTCTTGATGTTCACATATGGTTACTGATCAGGGAAAGAAACGTGCCCTGCTTGGTTTTGAAGTGTTTGGTAATTTTGCTTGGGCTACCATATGGTACCACACACCCTCCTTCCCATATTTAAAATCTTTTGGTTCTTTGTTATTTTTTCATTTATACTTGAGGCCAGGCATAGTTATAAAAAGAACAGAAGAAATTAGTTGAGAAACTTAATTATCTTCATATGTTGAAGAGCCAAGACATTCATACCCCCTTTTCTTCTGTTTTATCACATGGACTCACTTGGGGTGCCTCTTTTTACTGCTGCACAAAATCACTGTTGTTGATGCTCATAATGAGAATGCTACCTCCTACAGACAGGAAGTGTGTAATCTTGGGTTGATTCCCAGATGTGGGGGTTCAAATTGGCAGCTAAAGTCGTACTATGATTCATTTGTAATAGCATTTTCATTTAAGAAGAAGGAAGAGACCTGTGCAATTATTAGAGGTGCAACTTTTAAGCCTTTAAGATATTGCTTGGTAATTTTGATAATGGAACTTAATGGGGTAAAAACAACATCATGAGGGTTTAATGAAATGTATCTGTTTAGGACTCAAATGGATATCAAACATTTCAAGCTGCACATAAAAACATTATCTCCCAAACACTAGGACAGTCATAGCATTAAAAATAAATAAATACAACCTTCAAAATGTTGTTTTCTTCCTCATTAAATGTCAATTGCTTTAAGAAGAAAACAGCAAGGTACAGAGATAAAAGACATCTCTTTCAATAATGGGCTAGACTTTTAGACATAAAATTATGACTTTCTCACGTACTCTGGTGCCTCACATTTGACCATGGCCCCTGGAGGGGGGGGACCTGGTGGCACTCAGAGGAAGGACAGCAGGTTACCAAGAAGAGACTTGATACCCTATGAGCAGATACAGGGGGAGGTAATCCCCCCTCAGGAACAGTCATAGGGGAAGGGAATAAGGGGAAAATGAGAGGGAGGGAAGAATGGGAGGATACAAGGGATGGGATAACCATTGAGATGTAACAAAAATAAATTAATAATAATTTTAAAAATTATTTCTTTCCACTTCCATCCATTTCTAAATAAAGAAACGTGTTTAGTCTGAGGAGCGACATTTAACCTCAGCAGGCTCTCTGTTCCAGCTAGTCCCAAACAACCTATCCTTCCATCTGTCTGTCTGCTGCCCAAAAGGAACATCTCCAGAGACTGAGAGAGCCTTCTTGCTTTCTTCAGACCTTCACAGAAATATCTAGAGCCCTCTTGCTTCCTTCTGTGTTTCCGATAGTGTGCATGCAGATGTGAGGACTGAATTGGAACTTGAGAATAGGTAACATCAGCCCTTTAAATACCAACTAGAGGCCATGAACGGGACATCAATGAAAAGCAACACTTGGAAGTAAACTCTTTCCTTCCAGACTATTCTACTAAACTGAGATGGGCAGCGAATATCGCCGCCCCAACCCCCAGAGGTCTTCATAGTAAAGCCTAGACTCCTAGTTGATGGTGCTTATGAGAGGTAGTGGAACCTGAGAAGGCAGGACATAGTAAAGAAAAGCAGACCAGTGGCGCATGTGCATGAAGGAATATTGAGACTCAACTCCTTCCTCTGCTTTTATGCATGCCAGCTTTCATGTGATAAGGAGTGTTAGTTCACAGGAGCTGCTGCCAGGAGGTCTTCTCCTTAGCACAAGCTCAGTGACAATGGAGCCCAGCAAAACTCCTGAAACCATGAGCTTAAATCAATGACTTCTCATTTGAAGCTGTTTACCCCAGTTATTTTGTCACAGTGACAGAAAGCTAACCTATTGGACTGTTTGTAACAGTAACTAAGAATTTCTTAGAAGGAGAAGCCACAGACAACCTAGATGTATAGAAACAGTGTTACTGACCTCTATTTGCAGTTCAGTATGTCTGTCACTAAAATGTGAGCTGGCAAATTTCCATTTGGAGAACAGTGAAGGATAATGGCATAATTAATATTAATAGAGCCATTACATCTCCACAAATCATTCACTTATTTAAATGAACTTTTCATTTTTTCCTCTCTCTGGGCTATTTTTGCATTGATATTATTATAACCTTTAGATCTCTATTTTGGCTTCTGAAAGCAATTTACCTCATCAGGTTAATATCAAAGACAAAGCTAAAAAAATTATTTAAATATAATTTCTATTTCTTTTCTTTTTTTCAAGATATCAAACTTTTCCTTTGAACAGGAACCCTCCTGCTGTATCACTTGGCTTTTGAACAGTGCTTGCCTAATATCCCTTCCATTCACATATATGCCTAATTAGGCAAGGCTTTCAAAAAACTGAACTTTTTATATTGAGAAGTAAATCAGTATAAGAAAATCAGATTGTAAATCAGATGGCAGGAAGGGCAAATCAGCTCAAGAAAGTGTAATTTCACATGCCTTACTTAGAACCTACTGTCAAAAGGAAGTTGCAAATGCAAGTAACACTGAAGAGCACGTTAGAGTGGAAGCCACAGTGAGGTGACAAGAACAATGCCAAAAAAACAAAAAATAAATAAATAAATAAATAAAAGAACAATGCCTATTTTGAAACCAAAACTCCCTTTCTGGGCTGAGTCTCTCCTTTAGTCTATAGAATAAGTGAAAGCATTTCATATGGTTTGATTTTTTTTCTTTTTTCTTTTTTTTTAAACAGGGTCTTTCTGTGTAATACCCCTAGCTGTCCTGGACTCACTTTGTAGACCAAGCTGGCCTCGAACTCATAGAGATCTGCCTCCTGAGTACGGGAATTAAGGCGTGAGCCACCAGCACCCAGCTTTGGTTTACTTTCTTGAATAACAGAGGCAAAGACAGTCCAAAGAAAGAACCTCATTTGGTCTTTAAGAATTTACTGATGAGTTTAATTTTACTTCTGATGTATGTATGTGGACCTGTTTACATGGTGAACGTGCATGTCTGTGTGTGCGCATATGCAGGCTGAAGGAAAACCTTGGCTGTCATTCCTCACCTGTGGTCTACACTCTGGCTCAGTGCTACGATTTACAATCACGTGCTTGTGGTTCAATCAGTCCACTGAGTGAGTTGTCTTCCCAGCCCTACCTTATGCTTGGAAACTTGAAAGTAAGGGGCACTTGTACAAAGAGATCTGTGTCACGCACATACAAACAAACATACATACATACATACATACATACATTTCTTAGGTACCAGCACTAAAACTTAATTGTTTTATATCTAACTTAAAGGAATGCTTGATTATTAAGCCCAAAACACCCAAACACACACACAAAATTAATTGCTCTAGCTTTGATAAAGTCTCTTTCAAAGCATAACTAATAACTTTATAATTTAAATAGATTGCTTGATGATTAAATTTAAAGTTGCTTTAAGGTCACTTTTGAGACTTTAATACAGGGCATGACCAGCCATCAGCACTGAATTCTCCAACAAAGTGGGGAAGAAGTTGGGAAAACGAACTGAACTGCTAACACATTCCTTCTAAGATTTAGAGTTAGCTCTCTAAATCTGTACAAAACATAAACATCCAAAAGGCTGGATCGTTTCTTAGAGCTGCATAAATGCTAAACAGCTTGTGTTTTCCAGATTGCATGCAAGCTCTGTGATTTCAATTGAGAGTATAGAGTCTGGAGGTTTCCTTTAAATACTATGGGCTATGTATAATTTGTAAGAGCTAGGTTTGACTTTATTGCTTATTAATACAATAGGAGTTATTTCACCTTTCTGGATCCTAGACCTTTACCTTCCAAGTTAATTGTGAGGGGCACTTGAGATAAAGAACAAAAATAAAGTAATCACAGGCAATGGCTGAAACATAGCAAGTATTTTATTAATGACATTTGATTAAGTCTTCATAGTACTCAGTTTAAAAAGAGATTAAATATTTAACCATTGGCTCTTTACTGCTTTACCCCATATATACAAGTTCATGCCCCAGTGTTATTATTGATTGTGGCCTCAATGACAGAGTCTTGGGCTAAACAGGATAATGTACCTAAAGAGCACTGAAATATAATCTAATGTAACCTCCAGGATAAGGTTAGTAAGACACTTACCTAATAACCAGAGGGTGATGGGGGCTGGAGTCTCTAAATTAATGAATGGGCCTACACACAGGTAAGCTATGTATGTTTGTTTATAATTTATTCTTTACTGAGCAACACTTTTATAAAGTTATCTCAATCCTTTCAATAACCTGATAAGCCAACCCAATTTTATCCTTATTTTCCAGAAAAATGAATGTGAGTAAAGACCAATTAGCTAGGAGCTAGAAAGTTGGCTCAACCATTAAAAAGTGCTGTTCTTGGAGCAGTCTGATGTTTATTGTCCAGCATACCTATTGGTCAGCTCACATCAACCCTAATTCCAGCTGTGTTGGAACTGACAACCTCTTGTGGCCTCCATGGGAATATACAGGGGCACATATAAAATAAGCACATACTTATAAATACATAAACATTTCTTGTTGTGATCATGGATGAGCCCTTAAAATAGGTTTGATTCTGGAAATGTGTACTTGAATGTGAATCTTCACAACTTTCATTTCAAATGTCAATTCTAACTGTACATAAGTTAACTAAATTGTACAGATTCAGGGTTTGAATAATTTTGGTGTAGTACATTGTTACTTATTTTTAATAAAAATTTTATAGTAAAGTTTATAAAATAAAGCTGGGTGTGGTGATGCATACCTTTAATCCCAGCACTAGGGAGGAAAAGGCAGGTGGATCTCTGTGAGCTCAAGACCAGCCTGGTCTACAAAGCAAGCTCCAGGACAGCCAGGACTACACAGTGAAACCCTGCCTCAAAAAAAAAATATCAGTTTATAAAATGAATAAAAATACCAAGTAAGTGATCTTCTGTATGTAGTATTTATGCTAGTGCAATATGACTACTGTATACAATTACAAAGCAACAGTTGAAGTATGGGTTTCCTGCCAAGTTTCTAGAACATGAAGTGTTTTTTAGGGAAAGAAACTCTTCAACACCACAAAATATATCAAAGCAGCAACATCTCCTTTCAAGCGTCTCCATGTCGAATGATGAGTGCAGAACAAGAGACTTGGTGTCTCATGTCTTAGTTCTGAGATTCTGTTGAACAAGCATTTATTCACACCAATCTGCATTGAAAATGAATCCACAGGCAATTCAGGTATTCTTTGTGTTTTCAAATTATATTGCAAACATTCTTAGCCGCACCAAATGTGATTTTCTAAATCAACTACAGATTCATTGACTACAATGATGCCTGTTTAGACAATTTTAGAACTTTTCCAGATAACAACCTATAAGAAAGCTTAGATCTAAATCTGGTCACTTTCTTCTCATGTTTACTGCTTTGATCATACACCAGACTAGACTTGACAGAAACTCGCCTAACACCGACAAGCCCACAAGGAAAGAACTCTGAAGCTCTAGACGGTATCTTGTCTTTTCATTATTTTCAGATCTTTTATTTCTTACTTCCAAAAGTACCTTCATTAAGTACATAGAATCATTCTTCCCATGTGAATTATTAAACTGAGATAATATATTTTACTTTAGTAACTTGAAATCAAATTATGCAACATGTTGAATAAAAAGCAGGAGGTGATTGCAGTTTCTTTAGAAAGATTGATTGCTCAGCAGGAATAAGGAAAGAGATGACAATAATCACAGTAACAGCCACATAAATACTTTTCTGATGCTCTGTCAAGTATTTAGCAGTTCAATATGAAGGGTAAAACATGGCCTGGAAGAAATGTTGTACTTTGATAACATTTAGTGAGCATCTGTACTTGAATGTGATAATAAATAAGCCATTACCACTATTGTGTCTCTAAACATCTGAAGAAGACAAAATAGGTACATGCGATTCCAGGTCCAGTGTCCCATCCCCGGAGGCCCTAGGTAGCCACATGTGGAAGAAAGGTGCAATCTATGAACCAGTCTCTTGCTTGCACCAGGCCGCTGAGCAAACTCAGCAGTGATGAGCTACACAGCTCCCAGCACCCTCCATCTACTGGACCTCACCCCTACTTGCATTTGCAGAGGCCAGCAGGCCCAAGAAACCAACAGGTGAGACCCCACTGACCACAATTCCCATTCTGCGCTGTTCTCTCAGCAAACCTAGCAGTGGAGAGACTCCTTGCATCCCTGACACACCACATTCTCAAACTAGCACCCCAATCCCTGGAGGTCTTTGGAAGCCCCATGGAAAACACACTGGCCTGTGCCCCCCAGGGACCACTGGGCCTCAGGGCAAGCTACGGCTGGCTCTCTGCACCCTCCATCTACTAGACCTGACATCTACATTCATCCTGGAAGCCAGTGCCCCAGAGACCATCAGCCAATACCAGAGACAACCAGATGGCTAAAAGTGAGTGCAAGAACACAAATAAAAAGATCCTGGTCAATATGTCAACATTAGAATCCAAGTATCCTTCTACATCCAACCTAGGATATCTCAATACAGCTGAGCAACAGAAAAATGACCTTACATTCGGTCTCATGAAGATGATAGGGGACTTTTAAAAAGAAATAAATAATCCCCTTTAAGAAATACAGGAAAACACAATTAACTAGGTGAAAGAAATGAATAAAACTGTCTAAGACCATGAAATGAAAGTAGAAGCAATAAAGAAAGCACAAGCTAAAGGAATTCTGGAGATGGAAAACCTAGGGGAGAGAACAGGAATAACAGATACAATTATCTCCAACAGAATGCCAGAGATGTAAGAGAGAATCTCAGGCATAGATGATATGATAGAAAAAATTGATAGATAAAAGAAAACGTTAAAGTTAAAAATTTCCTGACACAAAACATCCAGGAAGTATTGGATACTAGGAAAAGACCTAACCTACGAATAATAGGAACAGAAGAAGATGAAAAGTTCCAGTTCCAAGGACCAAAAAATATTTTCAACAAAATCATAAAAGAAAAAATTTCCCAACCTGAGGAAAGAGATGCCTATAAACATGCAAAAAGCACACAGAACACCAATTAGACTGGACCAAAAGAGAAAATCCTCCCACCACATAATAATCAAAACATTAAATCTACAGAACAAAGAAGGAATATTAAAAGTATGAGGGAAAAAAGACCAAGTAACATATAAAGGCAGACCTATCCAAATTACACCCAACATCTCATAAGAAACTCTAAAAGACAGACTGGACAGATATCTTGCAAATCCTAAGAGATTACAGATGTCAGCCCAGACTACTATACCTAACAAAACTCTCAAACACCATAGGTATTCCAAGGCAGAACCAAATTTAAACAATATCTATCCACAAATCTAGCTCTATAGAAAATACTAGAAGGAAAGCTCCATCCCAATGAGGGTAATTACATCCAAGAAAACAAATAACTCCACAATAGCAAAAGAAAAAGAAGGGAAACACACACACACACACACACACACACACACACACCACCAACATCAAAATAACAGGAATTTAAAATCTTTGGTTATTAATATCTCTCAACATCAATGGCCACAATTCACTAATAAAAAGATACAGGCTAACAGAATGATGGTAAAAGTAGCATCCATCATTCTGTCATATACAAAAAACACACCTCAGCAATAGAGATAAACATTACCTTAGAATAAAGAGCTGGAAAGGGTTTTCCAAGCAAACAGACACAAGAAGCAAGCTGGAGTAGCTATTCTAATGTCTAACAAAAATAGACTTTCAACTGAAACTAATTAAAAGGAATAATGAGGGGCACTTCATATTCATGAAAGGAAAATTTTACCAAGATGTCTCAATTCTGAACATGTAAGCCCCAAATGCAAGGGCACCCACATTTGTAAAAGAAACACTGCTAAAGCCTAAATCAAACCCTACAAATTAATAGTAGGAGATTTCAACACACCTGTCTCACCAATGGACAGATCATCAAGACAGAAGCTACACAGAGATATAACAAAACGAACATGTTATGAGTCAATTGGACCTAACATATAGAGAACATTACATCCAAATACAAAAGACTATACCTTCTCAGACCCTTCACTAAAAAGTTGACCACATACTCGGCCATGAAGCAAGCCTCAACAGATACAAGAAAGTTTAAGTAACACCTTGTATTCTATATGACCTTCATGGATTAGAGTTGGATTTCAACAACAGAAACAACAGAAAGCCTACAAACTCATGGAAACTGAACAATTCTCTACCATTGACCACTGGGTCAGGGGAGAAAGAAAGGAAGAAATTAAAGACTTTCTATAATTCAATGAAAATGAAACTTATGGGACACAATGAAAGCAGTGCTAAAAGGAAAGTTCGTAGCATGAAGTACCATCATAAATAAACTGGAGAGGCTTCACACAAGCAATTTAAAAGCACACCTGAAAGCTCTAGAACAAAAAGAAGCAAATGCACCCAAGAGGAGTAGAAGCAGGTATCCAAATTAACAAAATTAGAAATGAAAAGGGGGCTCTAACAACTGACACCCAGGATATTCAAAGAGTTATTAGGTTGTACTTTAAAGGCCTTTATGCCACAAAGTTGGGATATGTGAATGAAACTGTTAGTTTTCTTGATAGATACCACTTACCAAAATTAAATCAAGATCAGGTAAACAATTTAAATAGAACTATAACCCTAAGGAAAAAGAAGTAGTTATTTTGAGCGGGACTCAGGTCTAGCCAATGGACAGAACATTCTCCACAGTTGAGTGGAGAGTGGGGTATGACTTTCACATGTACTCTGGTGCCTCATATTTGACCATGTCCCCTGGAGGGGAGACCTGGTGGCACTCAGAGGAAGGATAGCAGGTTACCAAGAAGAGACTTGATATCCTATGAGCATATACAGGGGGAGAAAATCCCCTTCAGGAACAGTTATAGGGGAGGGGAATGAGGGAAAAATGGAAGGGAGGGAAGAATGGGAGGATACAAGGAATGGGATAACCATTGAGATGTAACAAGAATAAATTAATTAAAAAATTTAAAAAGAAAAAAAAAAGAAGTAGTTATTAAAAGTCTTCCAACTCTCCCCGCCCCAAAAAAAATCCCAGAGCCTGATGGTTTCAGTGCAGAATTTTACCAGACCAAAACTCCTCAAGCTATTCCACAAAATAGAAACAGAAGGAACATTGCCAAACTCATCCTACAAGGCCACAGTTACCCTGATACCTACACCCATACAAAGACCCAACAAAGAAAGAATTTCAGAGCAATTTCCCTTATGAACATTGATGCAGAAATACTCAATAAAATACTCACAGACTGAATATCATGGACCATGAACAAGTATACTTCATCCCAGGGATGGAGGGGTGGCTTGACATATGAAAATCTATCAACATAATCCACTATATAAACAAACTAAAAGAAAAGAACTACATGACATCTCATTAGGCTCTGAAAAGCCTTCATGTTTAATGTCTTGGAGAGATCAGGGATACAAGGCACATACCTAAACACAATAAAGGCAATCTACAGCAAGCCAATAGCCAGCATCAAGTTAAATGGAGAGAAACTTAAAGCAATTCCGTTGAAATTAAGGACAAGTGAAGGCTGACCAGGCTCCCTGTATCTCTTCACTGTAGTGCTTGAGGTCCGAGCTAGGGCAGTAAGACAACTAAAGGACATCAAGGGGATACAAATTGGAAAGGAAGAACTCAAACTAGCACTATTCACAGATGATATGATAGTATACATAAGTGACCCCAAATACTCGACCAGGAAACTCCTACAGCTAATAAATGCTTTCAGGAAAGTGGCTGGATATAATTAACTAAAAAATGACTTTAAAAAATCAGTAGCCTTCCTGTATACAAGCAACAAAAAGGCTGAGAAAGAAATTAGGGAAACAACAACCTTCACAATAGCTACAAAAAAATATAAAATATCTTGGCGTAACTCTAACCAAGCAAGTCAAAGACCTGTATGATGAGAACTTTGAGTAACTGAAGAAAGAAACTGCAGAAAATAAAAGATCTCCCATGCTCATGGATTGGTAGGATTCACATAGTAAACATGGCCATCTTGCATAAAGCAATCTACACATTGGATGCAATTCCTATCAAAATGCCAACACAATTCTTTATAGACCTTGAAAGAATAATTATCAATGTCATATGGAAAAACAAAAACAAAAATAAAAAAAAAAAAAACAGAATAGCTAAAACAATCCTGTAGAATAAAAGATCTTCTTGAGGTACCCTCATCCCTTATTTCATGCTGTATACAGAGCAACACTAATAAAAACGGCATGGTATTGGCATAGAAACAAATTGGTGAATAAATGGAATTGAATTAAAGACGCAGAAATAAATCCATATACCTACAGACACTTGGTTTTTTACAAAGAAGCCAAAAACCTTACAACGGAAAAATGATAGAATCTTCAACAAATTGTGCTGGTCTATCTGGATGTCTACATGTAGAAAATGCAAATAGATACATATTTATACCACACACAAAACTAAAGTCCAAGTGGATCAAGGACCTTAACATAAAACCAGAAACAATTGTATTAGGAGAGAAAGTGGGGAAGAGCCTTGAACTCATTGGCACAGGAGACAATTTCCTGAACAATACCAACAGCTCAGGCTCTAATATCAACAATTAATAAATGGGACATTATGAGACCAAAAAGCTTTTGTAAGGCAAAGGACACTGTCAACAGAACATAATGGCAGCCTACAGATTGGGAAAAGATCTTCACCAATCCTATATCTGACAAAGGGCTAATATCTAAAAATATATGAAGAACTCATGAGATTAAACAACCACAAACCAAATAATCTAATTTAAAAATGAGGTGTGAGCTAAACAGAGAATTTTCAAGAGGGCTCTCAAATGGCTGTCTCTGACAAGGACTTTTCTGAATGCTTTTTGATCACTTCCCCCTGGTATGGGCTGTCTTGCCAGGCCACCATGGTAGAGGATGCATTCAGTCCTGCTGTGACTCAATGTGCTGGGATGGGTGAGTGGTAGCTCCCCTTTTCTGAGGTGGATGGGAGGGGAGATCAGGGAAAGAGGGAATTGGGGCAGGACTGGAAGGATAAGAGGGATGGAGCTGTGATTCGGATGTAAAATGAATTAATATTAATTAATTAAAATGAGTACATGGTGAACTCAGTTTACTTCAGAAATACAGTGGGTTTTTTCTGTTTACAGTGGACAGTAGACAAAGTATGGCTGTATTAAAAAGGTTAATGAGAACTCTGTGATGATCAGGTACACATACACCCCCAGTGATACGGTGCTTCTTATCAATTGTGCAGTTTGCTTCACTAGGCTAACTGAACTCACAGATTACCAATGTAAGATTAGATGACTGGCCTAACTGACTAACTGAACTGTCAAGTAAATTAGTTAACAGGCTTATCCAATTATCAGTTTAGGGGCCATATCTCCTGAGATGACGATTAGAGAAATTTCAAATGGTAAGTAGGAATCATGGAAAGGCATCACTCTCAGTCATTTTTCCACAGCCCCCAAACCCTGGAACTACCTGTCTCTCAGCCATGAACTCCAATTTGATTTACAAGGCCTGCCAAGGCAAGTCAGTAAGATTTATAAGATTCTCTCTGCTGAAATGAAAGGAGATGAAATCTTAAAAACAGAATGGAGATTACTTGAGATGCCTGTTGAACTCTTTAAGTTACCAGCAGGCTCACCAGGTCATCATCAAGTAGTGACTGAACAGCTGCTTGTTACCCAGCAATGCTACACACTGCTTTAGCATTACCATGCTCTGTTACACTGTGGTATCTGTAGGCCGACAAATTTTTTTAGTGATCAAATTCCCACTTTCACCCGCACTTTCTCTCCATTCATGGACAAAGACTAAATTAGATTAAGTATACAGAGTTCTTAATCTTCTCTGTGGTTTGCAGTGAGCACCAAGCAAATATTAGTTGTCATCCCCAGCACAGAAAAGAGAATTTTGAAACAATGAATAATTTAAGAGTTTTAAAGGGGTAGAAATGTGGCACAGTGACAGGCTGATTGCCTGGAATGCATACATAAAGACCTATTCTCAATCCATCATTCCTCCCCCAAAAAATGAATAAATAAATTTGTTTAAAAACTATAAAGTTGAGATGTCAAATCAACATTTTAAATATCCATAAATCAAAAATTACATCAATTCAGTACAATTTTAAAGCCATAGGTTTTTCATAATATTTTTCTTTTCAAGTCAGGGTTTCTCTGTGTAGCCTTGGCTGTCCTGGACTCACTTTGTAAGCCAGGTTGGCCTTGAACTCACAGAGATCCACCTGCCTCTACCCGCCTGAGTGCCAGGAATACAGGCATGCACCACTGTACCCAGATGGCACTGCATAATATTATCAAAAAACTTACGATTACATTTCCTAGAAAAGGCATCATAGTATACAAATCAACTTTCAAATACAAGTCAACTTTCAAATTCTGACACGGAATAACAGATTTAATAGAATCTGAAGCATATCAACTGTCTTCAAGTTGATGAGGCTGGAATGTTTATTTTTTGATTAACTTATTTCTCTACTTTACATTTTGGCAGCATCAATATTATTTTGTTTGTGTGTGCTTATCCTCAATGTCAGCATCCCAACTAAGCGTAGACATTGTATTAGTTACCTTCCTTCTGGAGGAAACCAAACATCTGACAAGAAGCAGCTTAGTGAGGGAGGGAAAGATTTAGTTTGGCTTACAGTTTGAATGGACACAGTCCATTGTGGCAATGAAGATTTGACAAGCAACTCACAGCCGTGTCTTCAGGCAGGATGCAGAGAGAAGACAGGAAGTGGGACGCAAAAACTATAAGACCTTCCCCTAATGACTCAGTTCCTCTACTAGCTCTCCAACCCTTCAAGGAGACTTTCTAAAACAATGCCATCTGTGAAGAATCAAGTATTCGAATAAATGAGCCTAAAAGGAACATTTTACGATCATTCCATAGCAGGCACATTTTCTAATGTTTTAATTTTTAACTCTACATGAATTTTCCAAAAGAATACCCAGTAGAACAGTCATTATTCATCAATATTTAAAGTTTTTATTTCTAATATTCCAAGATTTGTTTTTCTATAAATATCACTGAGGATAAATAATTTCCCCATACTAAATCTTTTTCTATGAAGTTTTAAAATATACAGCTAAGAATACTAATAAGAGAATACACAAAACACATATTTAAAATGTATGCCCTTTCATTTGTGCACTATTTTCTAACAAAGAAAAACAAAAAATGTAAAAATTAATACTTTCAGATTATGATTTGAAATCAACATAAATTTTATATTAACAAATTGAAATTTTTTTCTACCAAACTTAGAGATTTTTCATCAAAAACACAAGACTAAAAGTCCAACTCTATAGGACTTCACCTCCTATAATCAGGCTTTGGGCAAGAAAAATTGGAATATTCTAAACTAACATATGTTTCTAGCATGTTTTTATAATGAGATTTCTCTATTGCTATCATATATTAAGGAACTAGATTACAGAAAACACACCTTTTTATTGGTCTAATGAAATGTTAAATGCAATGTCGCTAAACACAAGATAACTCCAAACATACATTTCCATGTGGTGGACTGAGGGTGTTTCCCAGGATATAAAATATCCAATTATAGGCAAACTCAATCTCTTCATAAAGGCACACATGTTCACGCATACACATACCCACTCATACTCACACACACACACAGAGAGACAGAGACAGAGCGAGAAACAGAGAGAGACAGAGAGTCAGAGACAAACTCCTTAAGTAGGATGTTAAGTCGGAAATGCTCTAACTTTATGCAATGCTTTAGGCTGAATATGTGAAGAAATCATTATACTTGAAGGCCACAAAGTCAGTCGTAAAAAAAAACACCATCTGACTTTAGCCAGATGACTACTAATCTGGAATGTTCATGTCTATAGACTCAAAATGGAAATGGCATCTATATTCCTGTGGCTGTTTACTGATGACATGCCAATTCAGCTCACGTGTGCTCAAAGAACTTCAGGAAATGGAGAAATGAACAGAATGCAAGTGACTCATGAGATAAATGGCCATCTGGTTCCTCTCTTTCCCGGTTCTATTTCTTAACTGGACCTCCCCCTTCCTTAGAGAAATACAGCTAATATGGATAATGCTTCTAATCAGATTTAAGAAGAGTGCCAAAACATAATAAAAATAAAACTGGGTAAGAGCAGATATATATGGAACGCTTAGTCTTTGTTGAAATCTAACCTTATTTCATTAAAACTGACTTGTTGAGAGAAGCAGAATCCATGTTATTTGTAGGATTTAGATAAAACAAGGCTCAGTGAACTTACATGCTACCAAGTCTCTAATAAAAACATAATCTATTACTCAAATCCACGACAGCCTCCCTAAATCAAGACTTCACAAAAAGGGATCCAGTAATATAAAGCAATCTCTTAATGCTAAAATACAGGTAAGAGATAAAATGAGAAATCACAGCTCAGAGAGCATGCGGCCATTCTTCCAGAATGATGAGTATGTCTTAGGGGCTAGGGGTACTTTCATACTGCTGAACACGTTGCAAGGGGAATGGAAAGACAAGGAAAATGAAGGGGACATGTAAAATTAAAGAAGCCCTTACTTCAAGATCGGACATATTTCTCACCAGCTATTTTCAACTTTTTAAAACACAACTAGAAAAAAAAAAGGAAATTTGCCTAAACAGACACAGATTTTGTGTGTGTGTGTGTGTGTGGTGTTTTTGTTTTTGTTTTTTGTTTTTGTTTTTTTGTTTTTGTTTTTGTTTTTTTGGTTTGGTTGGTTTTGTTTTGTTTTGTTTTCTGAGCGATAACTCAAACAAAAGTGTCAAAATAGTTAAGGTGCCTTTAACCCTTTTGTTTGACCTTGTGAACACTCCTCTTTCATCTCTAAAGTAAAACAATGCATCTCAAAACCTCTTTATATTTGTGTTGATAAAAGAAAATTCTTTAAGCATCAGAAGAGTAAATAAACCAGTTCGTATTGTTTTTAATTAATTTTAAACTTTTACTCACTTGAACTTGACTTAATCTTTAAATCTAGTTGTAAATCATGTCCTTAGAGTAATATAACTTTAAAGTCCACAAAAAACATATTTATAGATACTATTCAACCTTCTGGGGCCTTGTTCTCTCCCTCCTTCTCCCCCCCCCCTCTCTCTCCCTCCCTCTCCATCTTTCTGTGTATATTTGTGTGTGTGTCCCTTTCCCTATCTCATCTCTATTTCTATATTTATTTCACAATGCCCTTGTTTAAATATGAGTGTTCACTACTTCTTTGTCTTAGATCCTAAAAATAAATAAATAAACCAAAATATTTTGCAACCAACTCACCCTGGATTCTTTTCTCTAGCTTAACTCTAGATCCTAGCCATCACTGGGAAGAGGTACTAGGCAAAGAAACTCTCAGGCGATAGCACTCTATCAGGCTGTCTATGCTGCGACCAACAGATAAGGAGCAGGCTGCTCTTGGCATCCAGAAAGCTGATCAATTTGCTGTATATGACTTCCCAATTTTCACCTTCTTCCAATTTGTGGTAACAGCAGACACTACACTATGAAAATTGTTAGAGAACTTGTATTTGGAAAACTTTTTGAATTGTTTTACGTATACATTTATATTATTACATATATGTACAATAAACTACTTACAGCAAGAAGAACCATGAAACAACCGGGAATTATATAAATGTTACATTGACAGTGTTTTGGCTATTTGTATTTGACAGCCTTGAAGAACACATCTTTCCTATCTTGGTGCATCTAAAATTCTGAATGTAAGTCAATCTCCATCACATCTTGTCATTATCAACTTAAAACATCTATCTAGACTAAAAACATCTTAACTCCTAAACAACTAAGCTTAATTGTAAAACTAAACGACGAGGTCTTCAACCCCATCAGAGACTTGAGAAGGAATAAAATTAATTACTTGAATAAATAGGGAGTGCAGGTTAGCAGCTTTCCAAATGAGAAGATGACAGACACAGTTTACTGCCTGAACAGTCACCCAAAACTCTCTATAATATTGGAGCATCATCTTCAGCCTTCTGGACCAATATATCTGACAGACATATTTGTGAGGCATGAACTATTGAGGACTTGCTTATCCTGTCTTGGCAGAGTGTGGCCATTGACTCAGGCTACATCCAAGCTTGCCCCTTCCTAGGCAGAATTCTGTCTGTCACAAAAATGAGGACATGATGAGCATCAAAGAACCTTTTTATACAGGTGGCATTTGGACAACTGAATAGTGTCTCTGAGAGTTAGTAATTGAACAATTAGCACAGGGGACACCCTGACCAAGAGATAAAAGCTATCCCTTGTGATCCATGGCACATGACTTGTTTTCTTTATAGAAATATTAGTTTCAAAAAACATTGATTTGTTTCCTGTCAGGAATTCCAACTGATAGTATATTCCTTAAGGAAACCTATCATTTCACCTAGGTTTATTTAGTAACAAAAGAAAATACAGGGGCTGGAGAGATGGCTCAGCGGTTGAGAGCACTGGCTGTTCTTCCAAAGGTCCTGAGTTCAATTCCCAGCAACCACCTGGTGGCTCACAACCATCTATAGTGAGATCTGGTGCCCTCTTCTGCTGTGTAGGTGTACATAGAGACAGAACACTGTAGACATAATTAATTAATTAATTAAAAGAAAATACAGAATTAGACCGTCATAGTGGTTATTACAAAGCATTCACTAAAATTTACCTATTAATCAATTAAAAATTGACTCAAGCATACTAGCCAGGTTTTATGATTAGATTTGCCTTTAGTTTAAAATGAAAAAATAGACAAATAGCCTTTGAAAAATAGCTAATTATAATACCTGTGACCAAAGCTAAAATGTTATGTTTGAACAAAGTTAGCCAATACTTTTCGTTTCAACACAGGCCCACAATGGCCATTACAAGAGAAAAGAGAACCATGTTACTAGAGCCTTCTATCTGTTCCATATCTGTACTAGCACTCTGGAAGGCCTCCAGCATATCACTAGTAGCTGATATGCATCCCAGTTGCCCTCAATTCCTATGCTCTCTCAGGGAGGCAACAGTGGCTCCACAGTCAGACTCCACAGGTCTTTAGGAAGTTCTTGGATGCTCGTGATATTGAAATGACATGTCTCCCTCTGTTTGCCCATGTTTTCCACAACCCAGACCCACTCCACTTCTGCTGCCTCTTAGGTGAGTCAGGTTTCTTCCTTCTACTGTTTTCTACCATCCCTCATTTTTCAGTCTTTGCACTTCACTCAGTGGCTCTGACATCTCACAGGTCACACTTCATTTAGTACATGATAGCCCTCTCCATCTCAAGAACTGGAGCTGCTGATACTGTCTCTTTCCTTCCGGTACATGCGCACTAACTTCTTAGATATGTCTCATCTCTGTTCCTCCTAAAATTGGAACTATGATGAGCAGGTGTTGTCCATATTTGCCTTCAAACTTTCCTCATGCATCTTCTCTGCTTGGAGTCCCACAGGAGGTGGAGATTGGTTAGGCTAAAACCTGCAAATGGCTATAGAGCCAGAACTCTCTGAACTGTAAGGCACAGAGAGAACTCTCAGTGTGTGGCTGGACAGGGAACTTTCCTCCAGATTTACAGAAGACGTATTTGATAAAGATGGGCCTATAGACAGCGGCCATGAATTACAGGGGGCCAGCTCTCCCTGGAGACTTAATCTAGGAAGGCAAATGACTGAATGTCAGGTCCCTCAGGTTCAGAATGACTAGGGGACAATTTTTATTGAAGAATGTTATAGACTCCTTTCACAGTGCACAGCTTCCACACACACAAATCTCTTCCTGAAAACACAAATCACAAAGCCACAATCTCTGTAGAATTTGGAAGGAAAGTGTACATATATTACCTTTAACCTGAAAACAGGCAGATATTTATTGAAAGACAAATGTGTAAGTTGTGTCTCTCTTATTTTTATTTTCATTGATCTATCATTTTTATACACAGTATGTTTTCCATATAACCATTTCTGTGCTGATATACATATGTTCACATAAAGCAAATGAAAGCAACTAATAAAAGGTCATCACTTGACACCACCCTCACTGTATCTTAAAAGTGGCAAATTTAGAATCCATACCTCCCCTGGCCTGCCTGGCTTGGGAAACAGGTTTGCATTTGTGATGAGTTTTCTAGCAGCCAACCCACCTGTGTTTCATGGCATCCACAGCTGTTCTCATTCTGACCAAGTATTGACATTTAGACTGAATTGTAGTTGCTTAGCTTAGCAATAAATCATCAGCACAGAAGTTAGAAAAGCACCAAGGCCCCAAATTCATCTACTGAGTTAACTCCTAACAGAAGATGCTGATGTTCAAGCTTTGAGGTGCGCTTGCCGCCATTTCTTCCTCAGCAGCTCTTTGCTGAGGAAGCCCTGATCATTTGTTTTACTTAGCTTTTCTTCCCTACAGCTTCTTTAGAAAGTGCAAATGAGGGACACCGATATCAATTTCATACCTTTCAGAAAATGTCCCATTATGTGAAAACCCATAACTTGTACACTCATGCAGAGAAAAGCCATTTTCTTTCTGATCCACCACTAATGTTGGATGTACACGGTGAGTCCACTTGTGAGGAAAAATTAGAGTTTTGTCTCAGGTGATTTCCGAGCCTCATGAGTCTACCTATTAAATTCTGACAACTTGGGCTCAGCTGTATCTGTTTTCACATATTCTTGAGGCTCTCAATCCAGTTAATACATCAGGTGTTTCACACAGCCAAGGCACAGCCTGAAAGTTCAACCAATGCTTGTACTCTCACAGACTTTCTCACAGTTCAGTTCAATTTGTGGTTTCAGTTGGATGAAATAAAACACTGCTTGCTGTATACCAGGTGTTCCCATAATCTGAGCCTTTCTAAAAACAGATATCATAACAGAAATATCATGGTATAGTCATAGCCCCAGCCTCTGGCCCCATCACTGGCATAGCTTTTTTAAAATTTATTTATTTATTAATTCATTCATATTACATCTCAATTGTTATCCCATCCCTTGTATCCTCCCATTCCTCCCTCTCTCCTACTTTCACCCTATTCCCCTCCCCTATGACTGTGACTGAGGGAGACCTCCTCCCCCTGTATATGATCATAGGGTATAAAGTCTCTTCTTGGTAGCCTGCTATCCTTTCCCTGAGTGCCATCAGGCGTCCCCATCAGGGGGACGTGGTCAAATATGGGGCACCAGAGTTCATGTGAAAGTCAGCCCCCATTCTTCACTCATCTGTAGAGAATGACCTGTCCCTTGGCTAGATCTGGGTAGGGGTTCAATGTTTACTGCACATATCATCCTTGGTTGGTGCCATAGTTTGTGCAGAACCCCTGGGCCCAGATCTGTCCATCATAATTTTCTACTTGTACATTTCTAGGACCCTCTGGATCCTTCTATTTCCCCATAATTCTCTCACCTAGAGTCCCAAAAGGATGTCCTCACATCTATCCCACTTTCCTGGTAGGTGAAGACTTTCTTGGAACATGTCCCTTGGGCTAGTGTCTAGTTATAAGTGAGTATATACTATTTGAGTCTTTCTGTTTCTGGGTTAACTCACTCATTATGATCATTCTAGTTCAATACATTTGTCCACAAATTTCTGGAATTCTTTGCTTTTAATAGCTGAGTAGTATTCCATAGTGTAAATGTACCACAGTGTCTTTATCCATTCTTCCACTGAGGGATACTTAGCCAGGTTCTGGCTATTATGAATAAGGCCGCTATGAACATGGTTGAACATATGATATGATAGTATATATAAGTGAACCTCAAAATTCCACCAGAGAACTCCTACAGCTGACAAACACCTTCAGCAAATTGGCTGGATACAACATTAACTCAAAAAAGTCAGTAGCTTTCCTATATACAAATGACAAACATGCAGAGGAAGAAATTAGGAAAACTACACCCTTCACAATAGCCACAAGCAATATAAAATATTTAGGAGTAACTATAACCAAACAAGTGAAGGACTTTATTGAAAAAAACTTTAAATCTCTGAAGAAAGAGATTGAAGATGACATCAGAAGATGGAGGGATCTCCCTCATTGGTGGATCAGGAAAATTAAAATAGTAAAAATGGCCATCCTACCAGAAAGCAATCTACAGATTCAATGCAATCCCTATCAAAATGCCTACACATTTTTAAAGACATTGAAAGATCAATTCTCAACTTCATATGGAGAAACAAAAAACTCAGAATAGCAAAAACAATCATATACAATAAAAGATCCTCTGGAGGAATCTCCATACCTGATCTCAAGCTGTACTATAGAGTAACAGTAATTAAAACAGCATGGTACTAGCACAGCAATAGGCTGGTTGATCAATGGAATTGAATGGAAGACCCAGAAATGAATCCACCCACATATAGGCACTTGGTTTTTGACAAAGAAACCAAATCTATTCAATGGAAAAAAGATAGCTTATTCAACAAATGGTGCTGGTCTAACTGGATGTCTACATGTAAAAAAAAAAAAAAAAAATGCAATTGCACCCATATCTGTCACCATGCACAAAACTCAAATCCAAGTGGGTTAAAAACCTCAACATAAAACCAGAGACACTAAATCAGCTAGAAGAAAAAGTGGGGAAGAGCCTGGAACACATTGGCACAGGAGACAACTTCCTGAACAGAACACCAACAGTCTTAAGACCAACAATTAATAAATGGGACCTCATGAGGCTGAGAAGCTTCTGTAAAGCAGGAGATATTGTCAACAGAACAAAGTGACAGCACTATTCTATCTGTAAATTTCTTCTCACCAAACTGCACAACAAGAACTCACTACATAAGCATACTCTAACAGCTTAAGCAAAACTGAGAGACAAAAGAGAAGGAAATGAAATTTACATTTACTTTACATTGTAAAGTCTCTTCCCCAGGTCCTTGAAAATCTTAGATACTTTGAATAAGAATACCTTATAAAGTTCATCTTACTAGTACATTATAGAAAAGAGACCTAACCAAACTAATTAAAAATCATTGAATGAGATAGAATGACTCCAAAACCAACAAGATTGGGTGAGCACGCGACTTATATCTAAGAGGAAGACTCTATTTGAGAGAGTTTCTTATCCTATATGTCAACAGAGACCAGTCTTGTACCCTTGCTCAAAAGAAAAGAAACAGCAAATTATATAGCACTCCCCATTGCTGTACATATGGGTTAGTCTAAAGCTATTATATAGACCAAGTCTTTTTATTCTCTGCACACCAACCAGCAGCTGATTATGGTAATGTGTCCACTGGGAATGCAAATGTGAGGATCTTAGAGATTTCAAATTGTCATTGCTATGTAGTCAGTTTTCATAGGATATGGATGTTATTCTCTTGTGTGTCATTTAAAAGATAGGAATAACCAAACTCAATTATCAATGTATTCTACATTACTTCGGGAAGAGCTTACATTATTCTCTTAATAAGTTTCTTAGCTTCAGAATCTGAAGAATGTGCCACCCAAATATCTGCAGGGATATTTCATCATATGAAAATCAGTAAATGTATTTTATAGTTTTTTATATTTATACTTTATTATATAAATAAACTGAAAGAAAAAACATAGGTTTGTATCATTATATACTGAAAAGGCCTTTGACAAAATGGAACACTTCATTGTAATAAAAGTCCAATCAAGATTACAGATACAAGGAACATACCAAAACACAATAAAGGCAATTTATAGAAAGCTTATAGCTAACATCAAAGTAAATGGAGAGAAATTCAAAGCAATTCTACTAAAATTAGGAACAAGACAAGGCTGTCCACTATCTCCATATCTACTCAATATCATACTTGAAATTTTAGCTAGAGTTAATAAGAGGACTGAAGGAGACCAAGGGATAGAAATTGGAAAGAATAAGTCAATGTATTGTTATTTGCAGATGATATAATAGTATACATAAATGACCCTAAAAATTCCAGCAGGGAACTCCTACAGGTAATAAACACTTTCAGTGGAGTGATGGAATACAAGCTTAACTTAAAAGAAAATCAGTAGCCCCCCTATATACAAATGATAATTGGGCTGAAAAGAAATCAGGGAAACAACATCCTTTACAATAGCCACAAACAATATAAACTATCTTGGCATGACTCTCACCAAGCAAGTGAAAGACCTGTATGGCAAGAACTTCAAGTCTTTGAAGAAAGAAATTTTAAAAGATATTAGAAAAAGGAAAAAATTCCCCATGTTTATGGATCAGTAGAATTAACATAGTAAAAAATGGCCATCATACCAAAAGCAATCTATACAGCCAATGCAATCCTCATCCAAATTCCAACACAATTCTTTACATTCCTTGAAAGAACAATACTTAATTTCATATGGAGAAACAAAAAACCCAGGATAGCTAACTAAAACAATCCTTTTACAATAAAAGAACTGTTGGAGGCATCACTAATCCTTGATTTCAAGCTCTAATATAGAGCTATAGTTATAAAAGCCATGTGATACTGGCATAAAAACAGACACATTGATCAAAGGAATTTAATCCAAGACCCAAATGTAAATCCACACACCTATGGATACCTGATTTTCCAAAAAGAAGCTAAAATTATACAATGGAAAAAAGATAGCATCTTCAACAAATGGTGCTGGTCAAACTGGATATATGAATGTAGAAGAGTAAAAATAGATACAAAACTCAAGTCCAGATGAATTAATGACCTCAACACAAAACTAGATACACTAACCCTGAAGAAAAAGTAGAGAATATCTTTGAACAAAGTGGCATAGAAGATGACTATCTGAAAAGAACACCAATAGCACAGGCACTAAGATCAATAATTAGTAAATGGGACCTCACAAAATTGAAAAGCTTCTGTAAAGTAAAGGACACTGTTAATAAGACAAAATGGAAGCCCACAGAATGGCAAAATGTTTCCTCTAACTCCTCATCCAATGGATGCCTAACATCCAAAATATATAAAGAACTAAAGAAACTATGCATCAACAAACTAATCCAATTTAAAAATTGGGTACAGCAGGTAAACAGCTTCCAAAATTACATTTTTCCCAGTGGCTGGTTTGCCACATTTGAAGCCATATCTGTAAGGAAGTTCTTTGATGCTCATCATCTTCTTTGAAGTAGGCTGGGTATTGCCAGGAGTTAACCCATCTTGTTGTCAAAGAATCTTCCAGTTCACTCAGATAATTAAGTTTAATTCCTTTTCAAGTATCTGATGGGGTTGAAGACCAGACAGTTTAGTCTTACAATTAAGCTTACTTGTTTAGGAGTTAAGACGTTTTTATGTCTAGATAGATGTTTTAAGTTAACAGAGATGAGATTTGATAGATGATTATTTTCATTCAGAATTTTAGAGTCACCAAGATAGGAAAGATGTTTTCTTCAAGTTTGCCGAATACAAACAGCCAAATCACTATGAAATGTAATACTTATATAATTCCTGATTGTCTCATGGTTCTTCCTGCTGTATGTAGCTTATTTTATTTATATATAAAAATATAAATGTGTATGTAAAAAATAGGGTATTGATCTAAATAGAGACTTTTCAGTAGAAGAATCTCAAATGGCTAAGAAACTCTTAAAGAAATGTTGAATGTCCTTAGTCATCAGGTAAATGTAACCCAAATTTTCTGTGATTCCATCTTATACCAGTCAGAATGGCTAAGATAAAAAACACAAGTGACTACTCATGCTGCCTAGGATGTGGAGCAAGAAGAATACTCTGCCATTGCTGGAGGGAGTCAAACTTGTACATCCACTATGAATGAATATGAAAGTTCATTAGAAAATTAGGAATCAATCTATCTCAAGATCCAGCTATACCACTCTTGGGCATATAACCAAAAGATGCTCTATTCTACCATAGGGACACATGTTCAATTATGTTCATTATGGCTTTATCCATAATGTCCATAAACTGGAAACAACCAAGACTGGTACATTTATACACTGGAGTATTACTTAGCTGTCTTAAAAACGACATCATGAAATTTCCAGGCAAATGGATGCAACTAGAAAAAAATCACCTTGAGTAAGGTAACACAGGCCCATAAAGACAAACATGGTATGTTCACTTATAAGTGGCTATTAGCTGTTAAGTAAATGATAATCAGGCTACAGTCCAAAGTCTAGAAAAGTTAGGTAAAAAGGCAGGCTTTGGGGGTGAGGGAAACACATGGATCTACCTGGGAAGGGAAAATAAAATAGATTTTTCTGGTGGACTGGGGCATGGATGGAATCCATGGAATGGAATGAGGGAACACCAGGCAGGAATGGAATGGATGGATGGGGAGAGTGCAGGAGTGACTGTAGAAATTGACAGGCATTTGTATGTGCTATGTAGAATCCTAGTGCAGTGAAAACTTCTGGAATCTATGCAGCTGACCCTAGTGAGGACTCCTAGCAATAGAGAATATGGAGTCTGAACTAACCATCCTTTCTTTTTCTCTTTCTTTTTCTTTTTCTCAAGACAGGGTCTCTCTATGTAACTTTGGCTGTCCTGGACTCACTTTGTAGAGCAAGCTAGCCTCAAACTCACAGATATCCACTTGCCTCTGCCTCCAGGAGTAATGGGATTACAAGCATGCACCATAATGCCAGGCTCTGACCATCTTTTATAGCCAGACAATCCTTCCATTGGTGGGCCAAGGTTGCAATTGGTCAGTTGTTGGCTGAGGGGGTTCTGTGGAGACTCACAAACAACTCAGGCCGATGCTAGGACAGAGAGTAGCTCTCTGAAAACTGACAGCAGGGCCCCATTACAGAGAAAAGCATCCATAGAACTCACTGAATATAGAGAGGTCAAGCTAATGCCTGCATGGCATGCAGCCTTCATCCCATATTTTAGGCTCTTTGGTGCAGAAAAGTACCTTCGCACAAACCAAGTCAGAAAACCTTCAAGCTATGATCTGGCCTGCCTGCAAAATGTGCTGGGACAATGGTGGCTCAGAACTCGTGGAAGTGTCCAACCAATGTCTGCTTTAACTTGTGGCCCATGCCTAACAGGGAGCCTATGTCTGACACTGCAGACTGAGTACCACAGAGAACTAGGGTAGAACTAAAGGTGACTGGCAAATAATAATAGTAACAAAGAAGGAGGAGGGGGGAGGAAGAGGAGAAGAAGGAGGTAGAGGAGGAGAAGAAGGAGGAAGAGGAGGAGGAGGAGGAGGAGGAGGAGGAGAAGAAGAAGAAGAAGAAGAAGAAGAAGAAGAAGAAGAAGAAGAAGAAGAAGAAGAAGAAGAAGAAGAAGAAAAATTGTTCCTAGTGATATTCTATATACTCATAGACTGGTGCCTTGTCCAGTCATCGTCAGAGGGCCTTCTTCTGGCAGGAGATGGGAGCAGGTACAGATATCCACAGCCAGACATTATACAGAGAGACTGACTAACCTGGAGGTCTTTCTTGGTTCCCTCCACCTTGGAGATCAGGGAACACCACAGAAGAGGGAACTGAATGACTGTAGGAGTCAGAAGGAAAGGAGGACACCTGAGAACATGGCCCACTGAATCAACTAAGCAGGCTCACGTGAGTTCACAGAGCCTGAAGCAGCAAACAGGAGACTACCATGGGTCTGTAGCACATATTTACGTACATGGTATTGCTGTTAGCTTGTGGGTTTTTGTTTTTGTTTTTGTTCTTTACTCTGGGACTTCTAACAGTGGATGTAGGTATATCTCTGACTCTTTTGCCTGCTCTTAAGACAGCTCCTCCTGTTGGGATGCCATGTTCAGCCTCAATATGAGGATCTTTTTCATTGTCTTATTGTGTAAGCTTTGAGTTTTAAAAACTTACTTTATTTTTTTTTTTTTAATATATCTTTCTCCTTTCTCTACCCCAATCTTTTCCAATGCCCCAACATCAGGTAAGAGAGAAAGATTAATGGGGAGAAGGGGTCTAGTTCTCTTTGGATATTTCCTGCTGTTTAGGGTCATAAGGTTCTTTGGGGCAATACCTCCATCATCAGGATATTCAGCCAGTAACAGCAAAAGCCTCTCTTCCTCTTCCAACCATCTCCTCTAAGCATTCTTCTATCAGTCTCTCTCTCTCTCTCTCTCTCTCTCTCTCTCTCTCTCTCTCTCTCTCTCTCTCTCTCTCTCTCTCTCTCTCTCTCTCTCTCTGCTCTCATATTCATACCCTCTCAGAGTCTGCACAAAGATGATTTCTAGCTGACAAAGACCACAGTCCCTCCATGGAGCAGCTGCCTGTTGACAAAGATCACATGACCTGCCCGGAGGCTGTATCAGCTGTAGACAAACTGGAGCAGCCCCCATGTGCCACACCTGGGACTAAAAGCAAAAACGTAACTGAGTTTTTAAAGCAACCAAAACTTCCTCCACACTATTGTATCTTGTTTTGTTGTGTTTGGTTGTCCTCTTGAAGGCCCGTTCCTTTCTCAAGGGAAGCAGACTGGGAATGGATCTGGGGAAAGGAGAGGTGGAGGGGGAGCTGAAAGGTGTGAAGAGAGGGGAAACTTTGTTTGGAATGTATGATATGAGAAAGGAATCTATTTTAAATGAGTAAAGAAATAAGTATAGAAGAGAAAAACTTGACCAGTTATAAGGAATCTTGTTTATTCAAAACTACAGCTATTGTAATTAACAAATGATAGAAAATAAACATCAACTCTAAAATTGTGGCCTTGGTACTGCTAGTAACTCAAGCTGTTGTATTTTGATCAGGGCTGACCATGAATGAAAATATGAAAATGTAAAAACTGCCTGATATACATAAAAATTTATTTTTACGTAGTTTTTATGTGAATGTACCCATTTATGTGTATATATATTTGTATGTATGTATATTTTGTGTACTTTGTATTTATATGCATGTATGTGTGTATGTGTATATGTGTGTATATGCTGTGTGATGTGTGTGTGTGTGTGTGTGTGTGTGTGTGTGTGTGTGTGTAGACTCTTGTAATATAAGTCCTTTCACTTGAGTTTCAGGTTGAAATGGTTTTGAAAGAAAATGTCCAAGTATTGCTTTGATTTTAGGACAAAGCTATAAATATGAATCCAATTCATAAAAATAAAAAATAGATTTAAGACACTAACTCTGTAAGTTGGTTAAGTTAGTTTAAAATATATGCAAGTCTACTAAGAATTAAAATAAACATACTACATTGGTAAAATATAAAGTTTAACAGGCACATGCTGCTTCTGACATATCAAAGCCACAATGGCATGCAAATGTTGTAAGGAAACAATAAATGGTGTATTATGCAAAAACCACCGAAAACTAAACAGATATGACACAGTAAGATAAAATGGACACATCTTAGAAAACGATGACCTATTAGTGCTTAAACAATAAATAAAAACCATAAAATGTGCAATTCTAGTAAGAAGAATCGTACTGCAATGTAACTATCATACCTGGAAAATGTTAAGATAAATATATAGCAAATGTTCTAAATACATAATTTTATTCAATAGAAAAAGCACATAAATGGCTTTGTAAGTTTGAACTGCCACCAGCAATGGAGGACTGTTCCCCTTTCGAGCATGTGTTATCACTTGAGTTTTTTATCTTAGCCTTGACTGGTAAAAAATGGAATCCCAGAGTTATTTTGATTTGCATTTCTCTGATGACTAAGGATTTTGAGGACTTCTTTAAGTGCTTTTTGGCCATTCAATATTCGTCTGTTGAGAATTCTCTGTTTAGCTTTGTACCCCATTTTCTAATTGGATTATTTGGTTTGTTGGTGTTTAGTTTCTTGAGTTCTTTATATGCTTTGGATACTAGCCTTTTGTTGGATATAAGGTTGGCTAATATCATTTTCCAGTATGTAGATTGTCATTTTTTTCTGTTGATAGTGTCCTTTGCCTTATAGCACCTTTTCAGTTACATGAGGTTCCATTTATTAATTGTTGATCTTAGAACCTGAGTTGTTGGTGTTCTGTTCAGTAAGTTGTCTCCTGTACCAATGAGTTCAAGGCTATTCCCACTTTTTCTTCTAACAGATTTAGTGTGTCTGGTTTTATGTTGATGTCTTTAGTCCACTTCAACTTCAGTTCTGTGCAGGCTGATAAATGTTTGTGTTTTTCTACATGTAAACATCCAGTTAGACCAGCACCATTTGTTGAAGATGCTATCATTTTTCCATTGTATAGTTTTGGTTTCATTGTCAAAATCAAGTATCCATGGATGTGTGGGTTTATTTCTGGATCTTTGATTCAATTCTATTGATCCACCAGCCATTTTCTATGTCAGTACCATGCAGTTCTTATTACTGTTGCTCTATAGTACAGCTTGAGATCAGGGATAGAGATAACCCCAGAAGATTTTTTATTATACAGGATCCTTTTAGCTATTCTGTTTTTTTTTTTTTCTATATGAAGTTGAGAATTGTTCTTTTAACATCAAAAAAGAATTGTGTAGGTATTTTAATAGGGATTTCATTGAATCTGTAGATTACTTTTCATAAGATGGCCATATTTACTATATTGATCCTACCGGTCCACGGGCATGGGAGATCTTTCCATCTTCTGATACCTTCTTCAATCTGATATCTTTAGAGACTTGAAGTTTTTTTCATGCAAGTCTTTCACTTGATTGGTTAGAGTTATACCAAGATACTTCATATTATTTGTGGATATTGTGAAGGGTGTAGTGTCCCTAATTTCTTTCTCAGGCTGTTTGTCATTTGTATACAGGAGGGCTACGAATTTTTTTAAATTAATCTTGTATATGGCTACTTTGCTATTTATCTGCTCTAGGATTTCTCTGGTGGAATTTTGAGGGTTACTTATGTATAGTATCATATCACTTGTGAATTGTGATACTTTGACTTCTCCCTTTCTAATGTGGATCTTTTTGATCTCCTTTTTGTTGTCTTATTGTTCTAGCTAAAACTTCAAGTACAATATTTAAGAGATATGGAGAGAGTGGGCAGCCTTTTCTAGTCCCTGATTTTAGTGGAATTGCTTTGAGTGCCACATTGGAAATCAATCTGGTGCTTTCTCAGAATACTGGGTATAGGTTTACCTCAAGACTCAGCTATACCACTCCTGGGCATATACTGAAAAGATGCTCCACCATACAACAAGGATAATTGTTCAACACCATTCACAGAAGCTTTATTCATAATAGCCAGAATCTGGAAACAACCTAGATGTCCCTCAACTGAAGAATGGATACAGAAACTATGGTACATTTGTACAATGGAATACTACTCAACAATCAAAAAAAAAAAAAAAAAACAAGGAAATCATGAAATTTGCAGGCAAATGGATAGAACCAGAAATGATCACCCTGAGAGAGGTAGCCCAGACCCAGAAAGACATGCATGATATATACTCACTTATAAGTGGATATTAGCCCAACATAGATGCCCTTTGAAAGACTCCACTCAGCAAGGGAGCAAACCAGATGCTAAGACTCACAGCCAAACTCTGGACAGAGCACTGAGAGTTGTATGGAAGAGTGGGGAGATAGAAGGACCCCGAGGGGACAGGAGCTCCACAAGGAGACAATCAAAGCCAACAAATCTGGACCCAGAGGGGCCTGCACAAACTGATGCACCAACCAAGGACAATGCATGCAGAGAACCTAGACCTGCTGTTCAGATGTAGCCAATGGAAAGCTCATTCTCCACATGGATCCCCTAGTAAAGGAAGCAGGGACTACCTCTGCCATATACTCTGGTGCCCGTGACTTGACCATTTCCAAACTGTCAAACGTATCTGGGCTTTTCTTCTGAGTATATATCCATACCACAACATTTAGGTAATTTAATTTCCGGACACTGGGTAATTATTTCTTCTCTTGGGAAGTCAAGATGTCTTAACAACATGTATAACTAGCATTAATCTCCTCTATAGCAGCATTGTAGTAAAAGAACACTTTCAAAATATCACTCTCATTCATAAGCATCCAAAAGATCCCTGTCTATCCTACTAACACACAATGGTTCAGTCTTACTCCAAGTTCCCCATATCACACACAAATAAATAACTGCTTTGTGCAAACCATACCCAATTTCTGTACATCATTTCATGATTCTCTGACTTGTTTCATAGGATTCTTTGAATAAATTCCTTTTTCTTATTTATCAACCACTACTTTTTTTTTCAATTTTGACTGGTGTTTTTATTAATTTATTCAGATTACAACTCAATTGTTATCCCATCACTTGTATCCTCCCATTCCTCCCTCCCTCCCTCCCGCTTTCACCCTATTCCCTTCCCCTAGGCCTAAGACCAAGGGGGACCTCCTCCCCCAGTATATGGTCATAGGCTATCAAGTCTCATCTTGGTGTCCTGCTTATTCTTTCTTTGAGTGCCATGAGGCCTCCCCACCAAGTGGAAGAGGTCAAATATGGGGCACCATAGTACATGTCAGTGTTGGTCCCTGCTCTCCAAATAACTGTGGATAATGTCCTGTCCATTGGGTAGATCAGAGTATGGGTTCGATGTTTACTACTTGTATTGTCCTTGGTTAGTGTAAAAGTTTGAGCAGACCCTCTTGGGCCCCGATCCACCTGTCACGATGTTCTTCTTGTAGATTTCTAGGATGTTCTGGGTCCTTCTATTTCCCCATCTCCTATATTTGTCTTATTTAGAGTCCCAGTGGGATATCCTCACATCTATCCCAATCTCCTGGTAAGTGAAGACTTTCATGGGACATGCCTTTTGGGCTAGTGCCCAACTATAAGTGAGTATATACCTTGTGAGTCTTTCTGCTTCTGGATTAACTCAGTATGATCATTTCTAATTTCATCCATTTGTCCACAAATTTTGGAAATTCCTTGTTTTTTATAACTAAGTAGTATTCCATAGTGTAAATGTACCACAGTTTCTTTATCCATTCTTCAACTGAGGGACATTATGGCTGTTTCCAGGTTCTGGCTATTATGAATAAGGCTGCTATGAACATGGTTGAGCATATGTCCTTGTTGTGTGGAGGAACATCTTCCAGATATATTCCAACCAACCACTACCTTTCAAACTCTTTTCAAAACCTAGCTCCAAGCCCACTAACATTCTGCAGCTTTGTAAAAATATTTATCCTATATTCACTTAGAAAACGAATCATATTCTCCCATGCTTCTCTCATTTAGAGTCACAATAGGATGTCCTCCCCTCTGTCCCAGTTTCCTGATAAGTGAAGGCTTTCGTGGGACATGCCCCTTGGGCTAGTATGCAGATATAAGTGAGTATATACCATTTGATTCTTTCTGCTTCTGGGTTAACTCACTCATTATGATCATTTCTAGCTCAATCCCTAGCAAAGTAGAAGGATCAAGAAGGTCCTAGAAACCTACAAGTAGAACATTATGATAGGCAGATTTGGGCCCAGGGGTCCCACTCAAACTAAGGCACCAGCCAAGGACAATACAGGCGGTAAACTTCAAACCCCTACCCAGATCTAGCCAATGGTCAGAACAGTCTCCACAGTTGAGTAGAGAGTGGGATATGACTTTCTCACGTACTCTGGTGCCTCACATTTGACCATGTCCCCTGGAGGGGGAGACCTGGTGGCACTCAGAGGAAGGACAGCAGGTTGCCAAGAAGAGACTTGATATCCTATGAGCATATACAGGGGGAGGTAATACCCCTCAGGAACAGTCATAGGGGAGGGGAATAAGGGGAAAATGGGAGGGAGTGAAGAACGGGAGGATACAAGGGATGGGATAAACATTGAGATGTAACAAGAATAAATTAATAAAAATAATTGAAAAAAAAATTTAAAAAAAAAGAAAACGAATTGTAATTATGGATGTTCTCCTCTACATTTTTTCTATGCCTTCCTTTTATAATACTGATACATAGGATAACAGTACAAGCTTGTGCATTGGTCCTGTTTAAATCTTCACATTTCACTGGTTTAAATGAGGATGTTTTATTTTGAGATGTCCAGTGTCAAAATTACTTTCCTATTTAAAGAAAGGTGGTCAGATTTAGCAAAAGCAAATGTAGGAGGCCCAGTTAAATGTGAGTATACTGACACAAAACATCTATTTTATTAATCTGAAATTCAAATATCATATAGCACTGCATGTTATCTGTAATCTACACAGTCCAAGAAAAAGCATAAAACCTGGACTGAGTTGTCACAGATCTTTGTCCAGGCTGTGATGCTGGAGTGATTTCACAAGCAGGGACATGGTAGCACAAGTCATTTGAGAGTCCCCATGCTCCATCTCCAAAGTATAGTCAGCAGCAGCCTGCCCAAACCACTGGGCTCTAGCCACAGTTGCTTCACCTCCCATGAGTACCATATATCTATATCCATATATTTATATGTATATATATATATATATATATTGTGTGTGTATGAAGAAGAAACTTACATTTGAATTCTATACCACTGTTTCTAGAAATAAACTTATTTTGCATCTATATACAAAATTCTATACCAATGAATTAAAAATAACCTTGTGAGTGACAATTGAGGCATTAAGTTGAGGAGTAGAGTCACTATCTACTTTTTGTTCTGTCTTCTCTATATATTCCTATATTCCCCCTTCTTTCTTTTCAACCCCTATCCCCAAACTTAAGAATGTAAGATAAGGGAAAAGAGAGATATCACTCTCTTTCTTCCTAAATTAGACCAATAATAACTTTTAACCAACTCCCATTGATAATAACCCTCTATAGCCCAGGAAAGCAACCAAAAACCTACCCAACATCCCTTAAAGGAAATGGGGCGTCATTCTCTTAAGGTTTCTTCCAGCTGATTAGGGACAAATACTAACTAGTAGGGGCCTAAATAAAATTGGGGAAATGGTTAAGCGAGCTAGGAATCACATTTGTGGTCCAGTTTCTACATGTTGAGAAATTCCAGGCTTAATTAGAGTCCTATGTTGGATAGTCTGAAATGCTGGACCAATTAGAATTTGAAGTTTTCTTTGAAAGTGTCCTGGGAGCTGTCTTGTTCTGATGAGGAACAACAATTGAAGCACTTGGTGCTGGAACATGAAGGATACAGGATGCCAGTGTCCAGGATGCTGCGAGGAATGCACCCTGTCAGGTCTGATCCAATGTCAGTGTCTGGTTCTTTTGTTCTGAAAGAATATAATTTCTCACAAGCATTATACAATCCTAAAATTATAAGTGTATAAGGTGTGCATGATGCAAAGAACAATTAAGGCTGGTTTTCTGTTCTTTGTATGAGCAGGAAAAAAAGACACCATGAACCCCTTTTATGATCCTAATTCATGAACTTTTCAAGTCTTTCAACTTTTGCTCTTCCTGTCTATCAATTTTCACCTTTTAGAATATGACATATTTGTCTAATGTGTCTCCCTGGTAAAAACTAAGAAACCTCAGGCAGACCCAGAACTTCATCCCTTGTTCCTTCGCACAGCTCATGGTGAAACTTAGCACATGTTATATGCTAAGAGCATTTAAAGAACAACATGAATACATAACTTGAGAATATCTTTTCTGTGCAAATGTAGCTGAACATGATGTCTGCTGTGAAACCAAAACATTTATTTGTTATGCTCATTTTCATAGAAAGCAGATGAAATAACTCAATTGTAGCAACCCAATATTATGATAATCTCCTTACATCCTAAGAAACTAGGAATTTTGCTGGACCTCACAGCCAGAGTTAATAATACACCGTGAGATCACATAGGATTTCTAGCTTACGGTGTACTCAAACTGTTTGCTTAACCTGTCTTTAAGAGAACAATGTGACAGTCAACCTTTCCTTGCTTTGGGTTTCCCATGTAATCAACTCTTACAACATAACATGATGCATAGTTATAGTCTTAAGTTATGTGCACTCTTCATTGCCCTGACACAGATAATGCATGAATCATTCATTGAAAGCAACAAAAACAGTAGTTGGAAGCAAGTTCCTAAAATCTACCATAAAGGTTAAAAGCAACCATTTATGGATATTGGCTGATAAACAATGATGTTTGTTATTTGGGTCAGTTGAGATCAGTTGGAGCCAGTGACCTAATCCCTTGTAAAAACTCTGTTAAAGATTTCTATAAAGTACTCCATTTCTATCCCATGCGATGCTTCTATGTTCAGAGCAAAGCTCTTTGTTGGGGAAAGGCATATAAAAAGTTACGACAGCCCCCCCCCACACACCTCCACATTGCAAACCATAAATATATACAATTATGTGTTAATTTAAAAGGAATAAAAGGATTAGCTGACAATATAATATGGCTGAGCTGTGCAATCATGGCAACCTGAGTTCCATCCTAAACCCCGTGTGGAAGGAGATAACCAACTTCTGCACATTGTCCTCTAACCTCCACACATGAATATTGACATGAGCACACTTTGGTTCACACACACACACACACACACACACACACACACACAAACCAGAGAGAAGAGAGAGAGAGAGAGAGAGAGAGAGAGAGAGAGAGAGAGAGAGAGAGAGAGAGAGAGAGAGAGAGAGAGAGAGAGCCTTCAAAGCCTTCAAACAGAAAAAAATTCAAACTCACATAAATAAATCAGCTACTTTTCTCTTTCTCCTATATTCCAACATTAACACTTTGCAGAGCATCCTGAAGTCCGGACGTACCCAGCTCTATGCACATGTCCCTCTGTGACAAAACCAGCTTCTAGGCCTAGAGCACATGGTGCAGAATAAATGCCAAAGAGAGTAAAACAGGGTTAAGGATATCTTCCTGGACTTTGCATTTGTCCACCCAGAATAAAAATGGTGGGTATTGTACAAAGAAAAGGGAGGCCTTAGCTGGCCATTACCCCTCCATCACTCCATATGCAAGATCCCAGAGGGTCTAAACACCAGTACAGGCTCATTTTGGCCTAACTATACTGAGAGTCTGTGGGCTTCTTCTGGTAGAATCCGATCTAAATTAGCATTTGTTCCTCCTAATTCTTCCTAATGAGCCATATTCCCTGCTTTGCATTTTGGGCTCTACCAACTGGAGACTGCGAAGAACACATCTGTGCATGGAGACCCATGTGGAATTTTTCTGTTTTGCTTTTCTTGAGTTCTCAACAGAGTTGAATCTCCCTCTGCATTACTATTTTCCTTTTAAATCTATTGCTTTATAGCCTGAGGGCATCTTTTTTATTTAACTAATTATCTTTCCTTGGTTTTCTCTGACTTTCAAATATTAAAATTATTAAGCGCTTTTTTTTCTGGAGGATTATTTTTTCTCCTAGTAATCTTGAAATTTCCTAAGAGAACTTAGTGATTACAGGATTTGTATGTCATCCAGAAAATTTTATTTGGTTCATTCACCTAAGAAATCTCCTTCAGATTCAACTGCATAATTGAAACCCTGAAAAGATGTTTCATAGCTCTTTGTGTTAACAGCAAATCTAATTCACAACACTTCTAAAAATGTGTCACCGTTACAGTCTTCAGTCAGGAGCCATCACTGAAGGCCCAATGCTTGATTGTAAGAAAAATAAACCTAGATTCTAGGCTTGGCTCACATCCATAGCAACTATTCAGTTAACCTTTAAAACTTCCCCAAATATGAGTACTGTTAATTAGATTAATGAATCAGGCATTCGAAGGCTGTGAATATAGCTCTATGGTGAGATGTTTGTCTAAAAGGGACAAAGGTTCAATCTTCAGCATCAGGAAAAGGAGAGCCCAGCGTGGTGGCGCATGCCTTTTATCCTAGCACTTTGGACGCAGAGGCAGGCAGATCTCTGTGAGTTTGAGGCCAGCCTACTCTACAAGGAAAAGTTAACACCAAATTGTTTTGTTATTCAATCCCTATTTCTCATATATGTGTTTTCTTCAGGATATCTTTCTGTTACATCTGTCCTTGTAAGCAGAACTCTGTTAATAAAGTTGCCTGAGCCTCGTGATTTCTTATTTCACTTTTGATATTATTTGCTAAAATCCACGGTATTTCCCTTACAAATTATCCTTCTTTTTCATGCCTCCAAGTTCAAGTATTTCATCTAGCATTTTTCATTATTTTCATCAAATGTGAATGCTTTTTCAAAATTTTTATCTACAAAACATTTACTGATTGCTCAACATGAATATATTTTTGCTAATTTGGGGCATTAAGTATGATTTATAGTTACAAAACTAAAATACACACTAAAATTAGCATTTTTACGTTATAATGGAAGTGCTCTTTTGCATTCCACTTAGTAAAATATTATCATTTTGTTATAGATTCCTTTTATTATTTTGAGGTATGATCTTATCTATTTCTAGTTTCTTTAGGACTGTTTAACATGAAAGTATACTGAGCTTTATCCACTACTTTCTGCATCTGTTGAGATGACCACAAACTTCCTATCCTTAACTTTATCTATGTGTGCACCACAATTACTGATTTGCATCTATTGAACCACTCTTGCACCTCTGAGATGAAACTCACCTGGCTGTGATGTGTGATCTTCTAAATATGATCTTGAAGTTGGCCTGCAGGTATTTTACTGAGGCTTCTGTGTTTTTGTTCACTGTGGAAATTGATGTAGGTGTACATGGGATGGAGCGAGAGGGTGGAGACGAAGAGATGAGAAGAGTCAACAGAAGTGGCATAATAAAACCTAGTACGCTCTATGCCTAGTCAAAACTTACTGTGTGCCAATGCAAAAACTAGTAGATACTATTCTCATTAAATTTCTGTCAGTGAAAAGAAAAATAATATTTTGACTATTTCACCAACCTCGCTGAGTGATTTCAGTGGTAAACAGTTAGCTCATCTGTGTTGATTTATGACTTATGTTTTTCAGTCTAGATATCAACCAAAATGGTATAAAATTTAGGTAGTTATAGATAAAAAGTTAAATACTGTTGAAAAAACTATTAAGAATGCTCAAAGAAAATACTGTTTCCCATGATCCTAAAGACTATAGTTGGGGTATCACATCACTTACAAACACCTTAATTCAGAAAAAAATGAAGTATATTTATTTTCTTATTGCATTTGGTCCTAGAAAGTATCTAGTGAATGTCATCACCGTGATCACACCTAAATAAAGGTGCAGAAGTCTAACCATGGAGACCCGTGATTTATTGGAATGAGTAAATGAAGTCACCAGGTATTGAGTAGGACTCATACTCAGAATTTGAGTCATATTCTCCACAGTTCTTAGTTTAAATGCTAGTATACAATATCATAAAAGTAAAGTGCTGATTTTACTCTTAAGTTATTCAGTAAGTTTCCCAAAGATTTATCATTTGAAATTGTGGATATAATAATGGTTATCAAACAAAATATTCTGTATCATCTTAATTTCAAAAACAGGGGATAATATGTTTCCCAAAGACAGCCAGTGTATCTTGGAGCAAAGGGAGTCTTGCAAGCTGTGTTTTTTTTCAAAGCACACTGAACAGAGGGCAAACTCTGACAGTAACTTTGTTGCATTTGATAATTTTCAATACTTTATTGACTGCATGAGGAGAAACTGTATCAAGTGTATGTTGTGAATAAAGAAGTTTGCTCCAGGCATTCAAGGAGATCTCTTTGATCCATCCAATAATATTATTGCCTCCTGTACACATAATCCTGAATACCCCTCTTCAATAGTGGCACCCCAGAAAACAACCATTAGTGATGTTCTTTAAAAACTATTTTCCTACCGTGTCAGTGATGATCAAAATGTACTCTCTGAACACCTTTCCTCAGATACTCTGCATATACTTTATAAGTGCACTCAGTCAGTACCTCATTTGATCTGCCTTACCAAAGTTGCTGAATGATAACACTTTATATGTCATACACGCCTTGATATTAGACGGTGTTATTTGATATTAAATCCATTATTTCCAAATAACCTTTTCTTTACCTTCAGCACTAGTGATACTATAAAAACAACTTTGAAATTGCAATATCAAACATTACACAATTATTTGTGCATTGTTTAAAGGAAAGATTCATTTGCAGCAGGTCCTTAAGTCACATTCCTTTGAACCCAGCACTAGAAAAGCACAAACAGATGACTCTCTGTGAGTCTGAGACCAGCCTGGTCTACATAAGGAAGTTCCAGGCCAGACAGGACTACAAAGTGAGACCCTGTCTCAAATATATTTAAAAAGATTAGTTATATTATAGGTCTAGATAGATGTTTTAAGTTGATAAAGATGAGATACAGTAGATATTTATTTACATTCAGAATTTTAGACACACCAAAATAAGAAAGATGTTTTCTTCTAGGCTGCCAAATACAAATAGCCAAAAACACTATGAATGTAACATTTATATAATTCCTGAATGTTTAGTGGTTCTTTTTGCTGTAGGTAGTTTATTGTATATATGTATAATAATATAAATGTATATATTAAAAAAGGAAAAATAATTTTTAAAATGTTACAAAAATAGAAAAAAAGATTATTTAAATATTCATCTATATACCTTTTTTCTTTTGTTTGCTTGTATGCATGTATAGTCAACAATGCATCTCCACTTCCTGCCCCAGGAACCCAGCAACATCAGAATATATCATCCACTAGCTACCAAGATACGACACAGTTGCCACAAGTCACATATCCTCCCTCTACATATGCACTGCATCCCTATATAAAAGGCCAGTCCCTCCTCTCTTCTTTCCCTTTCCTCTCTTTTTTTCCCTCCACGCTCACCCAGAGGCAGCCTCTGTGTACCCAATGCCTAATATACCTCCCACGTGAGATCTGTCGCATGGTGTGACTGTTCTGCGACCATTGCTTAGATCACGATAGTATGCCTGTTTGACGGTGTCATACTTGGTTACATATTTGAGACTACAGATATTTATGTACTCTATTAACATTATCTTTAGGTAATTCATTTACCCTGCAATTATTATCACTGCTTTTATCAAACACTTTAATCCATAAAAAAATTTTTTAAAGAAATGAGTGAAAATTTGGAACAACTGTGAAAATTAGTGTTGTTACGGCCAAATTTTGAGAGACTCCCCGAGCAGACCACACAAGAGCCAAGTTCAATTGCAATGGCAAGGAAGTCTTGATTGCAGCTTCCAAGCTGGGACACACCTCCAATGCACTGACACAGCAAATGCAGGGAAGTGGCCTTGAGTCCCAATTGAGAGGGATTTTTATAGGTTTCAGACAACGAAATGGGTTTTACAGTATATAATTGGATGACATTTGGGCAGAAAAGCTTCAAGCAGGGAATTGCAAGCCTTGGTATTTCATGGTTGGGTAATAGGTGTAGGGGCAAGTTAGCCTGTAGAAAAGATTGGTTAAAGCAGTCATGGGGCACTGGGAACTTTAGCCTGGCTTCTCCTAATTGGCTGTTGCTATGTGTCAGACCACCTGCCAGTCAGCTTGAGGAGCAGAGAGTATATTTAGACTCTCCCAAGGTGAGCTGACTGGGTTGCTAGGGAATATTTTCCTGTTTAGACTAGTTTGTGGTTTTCCTGGAAACTGGGTTCACTCCTTGGCCAGGCATAACACAAAATGGAGTTTCTTTTTCAAAATGGAATTTGTCTGGTCCTTACAGAGTGAACTAGAACACTTAAGCAAAGAACTGATGTATAATCACTCCGTTCAAACACATGGAATGTGGACCAGTATAGTCAGCTTCATACTTGCAGCACATTTGAGATTTAAAGAATGTAAGGCCACTCTAGAACATTGAACAGCTAATCTTCTACCTTAACATTGTGAAATACATACAAATGAAAGTAATTGCTTTCCTTCATTGTCAATATATATATATATATTGAATCACATGATAGGCCAATTATTGTCAGCGGGTATTCAAAGGCCAAGGCTTCACGAACTTTGTTTCATATAATAATACACATGATACTAAAATGTCTCCTCTAGATAAATGTCTGGAGCCTTTTGGGGCTACACAGAAGCCACTAGACCTCTTCCTGAGACTCTTCTTGAGCAAAGCCTAGCACATGACAACGGCTGGGATTATTCCATATGGAGTGTCTTTCCCTTTGTTTGGCCATTTCTTTGAAATGATATTGGAGATAGTTTGTTGATGTTTTACCTTCAGTCCCAGCTGGAATTAGTTGATTACTGAGGTTTAATAAATCTAAGCACATTTATTTAGATTTGTGGCCCTGAAAAGCTAGGTTACTTTCGGAATAGGTGCACCAATTTGTTTCTGGTGTTTAGTATTTCCTTTGCCATTGGGCTCCCTTGTCCTAAAGTGCTAACCATCATTACCTCTTAATAGCCATTTTCATATTTAACCCCATTCCTTCTCACATCATTAGGAATTTTTTCTTGTACTCTACAAAGTATTTTCACAACATCTGGTAAAGGTACAGCTTCATTTTCAAGAATTCTGGGCATTTATTGAGCCCCAAAGTAAATTCACTCTGCCCTAACCCTCGGGCCACTTTGCCATATTCATCAGATGATTAATTTTTTCATCTTGGCACTAATTATCCTTTACTTATATTAGAATCTTCCTTCTGTTTCTCTTCTTACATTTTTCCTTATCTGGTTATATTCAGCACTTCACAAAGTAAAAAATCTTCATGCAAAAGAAAAAGAAAGTTATGCTCTAAAGGTGAATTTACCATAATTATTATAATTCTAAAGTGAGTGAAATGGCAGAAGAATAAGACCATTCTAAGCTCAAAAAGTACAACTATGTAGTAGGAGGTTTTTTTTGGGGGGGGGGAGGGGATTGGAGATTTGTTTTGTTTTGATTTTTGAAATGTTCCTTTCTCTCATCTGCAAAGTAGATATAATAATACCCAAATAAGCCCTACAAGGTAGAATGTGTAATCTCCTGTAAAAACAAAACAAAACAAATACTCAGCACACACTCATTACCCCTGCCCTGTTTCTTTGGGACAGTAAATATTTGTAGAACTTGGATAAACAACTTTAGTCTATTTATTTCATTGACTAAAACCAAGAAGGTTAAACCAGACGATGTGAGTGGGTCCCTGGATTCCCAACACTCTTTTGACTTGAGGAATATTGCTTTTACAAAGCTTCTACTGGCCTTAGAGAAATGCTGTTTCTCTCCTTTCTGTTGGAGCTCAGCATCCTGCCACTGGAGGTGACTGGAATTTCCTCTGTAGAAAGTAAACATGTCTGCACCTTGGGGTTCAGCAGGGCTAGGCCCCAGGAGTCTCTCCTTGGCCTTTCACGAAGCACTGTAGCCTTTCATAGGCCTCCCTAAAACTCAGCTTATAAACATCCAAAGAAACAGCTTCCTTGCACTTCTTATTTCTTAGGCTACACATGCTTCTTGTAAGCTGTGGGGATTTCTAGAAATTTTATTTAAGATGTATATATTTAAGCAATGAAATTCTAGCCTAGCATCTATGAATATCAGCCAGTGATATTCTGATCACCAGCCTTGTATACAGAATGGCTTTTCTGCTTCCAGTCAAGGGCACTGTGCACTTTAATACCTGTCCTCAGCCAAGTGTGAACCTACTGATCTCTTTTATCATGGTGTGAACAGGGGAAGTTGCACTAGGAAATCATAGAAAGAAAGCTTACATCATTAAGGCTGTTGGTGCCACTGTTATTTTCCTCTGCATCTTTTTCTAATGGGATGGAACAATATAAATCTAAGAATTATTTTATTATTGTACATTTCTCTAAAATCATTGCCCCAAATGATAACTCTTTAGTGCAAAAGAACTGATTCTATCCCATATCGTAGCTATTGGCTGTTTAATATTGCCTTGAAAATTGCATGGAAAATTAAACCAATCCAAGCAGCTAAGATATAATGTGACATTAAGTGTCTAAAAAACTCACTCAAGCTAAAAATAAGTAGCATTAAATCAATACGTTCAGGCTATTTACATAATTGTCCCCATCTTTCAGAAGTCTGTTTGCCACTCCCTGCCCACTTTGTTTTTCACTATGCATATCATGGTTAATAGATTTTAAATTAACCGGCAAGCAATGCTTCCTTAGAACCCACTGCAAACTACTTATTAGTGATAACTTACATCCAGGCATAGCCTCCATTCTCCTATGACTTGCACACAAACCATCTGATAAGGATCTTTTGATGATGTTTCTATTTTAACAATCAAAACAAGAAAGATCATAGAAGCTAGATGAGTTGTTCTAATCCACCCAGCAAATAAAACATGAAATTAAAAGTCTAAGCTATCTGTGTCCAATATTTCTATTCTTATAAAATGCAGCTGCCACTCAATTGACTACATTGTAGCTATAAAAATGAATATTTAAGATCCTTTTAATTTAGTTATAATCATCTAGTTGTTCAATTCTTTTTTAAGTTTTAAAGAGAATGACCCAAAAAATGTACTTTAAGAAGCATAATTCTGTGTTATTTTTTTGAGACAGTGATTCTAAAAATGAGGCTTTCTTTTAATTGTGCTTACCATTAGTTGTATAGTAGGAAATAGACTTGGCTAGGCACTGAGTACATTTGTTGCATTATAAAAGATAATATAATAATAATAATAATAGCAACAACAACAATAATAATAATCATAATTTGCTCTGGGGGGAATGGCTTTTGTAACCTGATTTTTCTTATTTTTTTTCTTAAAACTACATCAAATCATTCTATTAGGGTGTAGTTAATATGTAATTTCCATTGCAATACATATAATAAAGTATGGCATTCTGAAAAGTAAGAATTAAAAAGTAGAGACAAATAGAAACAATCTTGCATTACTATATGTTGATTATATTATATTAAATCTATAAAGACATGAAAAGCTATAGCTTTTTAAAAATCTTTTCCATGTTTACCACGCTTTGATTATAGCTATACTGTCATTGCTCCAGAGAAGGGGACTGTGTATGAGATCACGTTGTAAAAGTCATACCCACCCCAGCTCACAACACACACCACACTTCTATCCCTTCCTCACATTCTCATGTAATGTAGCCACCTGAGAAATGGTTTCCACATCTGAATAATGCCCAGTAACTCATCAAGGAAGAAGAAGAAGAATGAACCAGCAAACCTGGGGAGATCTCAAGTCCAAACTAATAAGGATCTGGAGTCGGCCTGCTTTGGTCTTTGTGTTCTTATGGATGGGGTCAAAATTGCAGAAATTTTTTGAGAGGAAAAGAAGGACACAAGATAAGCCATGAGGTGTTAAAAAGGTCTCTATTTCACTGTCTTCTTGAAGTCTAGCTGCTCCAAATTGAGTTCATGCTACAGAGCACTAATACTATGAGGTGACTGTGGGAATGCTTGAGGACATCACCCTCGAACTTTGATGCCAGCCATGTACAATGATTCAATTTCTTTAGCCCTCTTCTTGGCCCCCATCTTTCTGTGAAAATCTTGAGTTCTCAGGTAATAAAAATGCACATTCAGTATTAAGGGAAAAGTGCTGTAATGTCAATAATTGGATTTTTTTTAAGTATCCCCAATCATCAACTCCTTGGCACTGGTCTTTAATCCAGAAGAGTCCAAGGCTTTTCAATGTGCTCTTCCAATAGCAGATAACACATAAAAAAATTATCATTTCTGAGAATCCAATGGTTGCACCTGCTCAAGGTTTTTCTCTCTTTCTTACATACCTGATAAATGACAAAAATGAAATCTCTAGTGGGGCTTCCATATTTCTTTATGATGTGTCATCAAGTCCTGCTGGCCTTCAAGCCATAAATAAAATTTCTACCTTTCCTCTGCATTTCAAGCTGAGGTGAAATGTAAAACTTAAACATTTTCATTCTCTGCTGGGGATCAGTCATGCTCCGGCTGCTCTAAAAACAGTAAGGGACACACCACACTGCCTCTCCTTTGGAAGGGTTTCCTGGAATGGATGTAAGAAGAGAACATATTCCTATTTGCATATCTGTAACACATTTGATTTACAGCTCTCGTGCCTTTGCAGCATTGAAATGGGGCTTCCATGCAACGTGGACAAACAGGATAAGTTTTCCTATGGCAGAGGCTGTAACCAAGCAGGTGAAATGAAATGCATGCAGCCATGCCAGGCCCAGAAAGCAGTCTCCTAATTTCCATGAACTTGGAGGATTTAACCATTGACAAATTACAATTCTGAAAGATGTCTATTTAATATGTCTCATCAAGGGGACAGCTAGGCAAAGCAAAGGTACTTTAAGATGTTATAGTAAAACTCCATGTATTTATAAATAAGAAAGTACCTGTTGCTTGGTCTGCAATTTGCTCCCACTGCTGTTCTAATGTACTGTGTGATGGTGGTACCTGTAAATTCTTTGGAATTTAAATTTAGAGACAGGAGAAAAAAAATGATCAGTTCCCGCTGGGTAGTTAAATAGATCAGCCTGTCTAAACTGTTTTCTTTTTCCTTTTCCATAAGAATTGTATCTACATTCCACCATCTTGAAACTATCATAAAAACACAGACCAGGAAAATGAAATTAATCCCCAGTGGACTGTAAAGGTTGCCGTTAATAATGTTCACCTGAACTTAAGGCTTCAAGCATTGCACGTCTGTCAAATAAAGGAGACAGACTGCGCAGAGGGGAAGCAAGGACAGGCTCAAACAAGGCATGCACTTTCAGCTTCAACAGGTACAAATTGCACATGAGAACCAGAGGGTCAGCAAAATAAATTATTTCCTGCCTCCTGTAATGCGTCACAATCCGGGTGGCAACGGCTTCACTGCTGACACTGTCACCTACCCTCAGCATCTGCAGTCATTCACCGTGACCCAGTAAGGACAGCAGTCCCCTTTTTTTCCAAATAACCAAACACCAGATTCCACATAATGCAAAACACCTTCTGCTTTCCCAAGTGTACAACAAAATTAGAAAAATGGAATTGGTCCAAATGCTGCATTTATTTAACAAGGTGGTTATACAGAGAGCAAGTGTTTATGAAGTCTCTTCTTATTTTCAAACTTCTGGCTCAATTTACACCAAAACAAATTTTAAACTGCTCCTTCAGGAAAACACTTCACAAATGACATCCCCTCCCTGAAGCCAACACATGTACACACTTCCTCACCTTTCTCTCTGTACCCTGCTTCCTCAAAATGAAAGAATGTTTCCTCTGTTTTTATCTCAAACAGCAAGAATAAAGTAATGACCACTTTCTAGAAGAAAAAGTCAGTGTATAAACACTTACGAGCATCTTAGCTGGGAAGAATATGCTATAAAATTATATCTTTTAATCCATTTATTTGAATAATGTTAGTCTTGGGTGCTTGAGAAAGTGATACAAACATCTGGCATGGATGGCTCTCTATAATGAGACTTAAACAAGCCCCTAAAGATCATGTCAGGGAAAAAAAAGAGACCCAGTGCCAGGGCCCAGAGTGAAGGTCTGTTGAGTCTCATGCACAGAAAGAATCAAAGGTCAACCAACACCATTAAAATCACCCCACTGGGAGGTCTCTATTCAGCAATAGTTGACCTTGCTTGCTCAGTAATGAGGAAATTCTGAGCTAGTGTTAAATAGTTTCTTCAGACTTTACAATAACAGTGTGACAACAGTAAAACAAGAACTTCAGCGATCGTTGTGAGCCAGGAATGCCTAAATCTCTACCCAAGACTCACAAGACGGCTCAGCCAGACAGCTGGGATCCAGCTTTCTGAGGATGGTGCAAACAGAAATTGGGAGAATGTTTTTTTTTTATACAAACAACAATTTTTGATTGCCAATCACTCAAAAGTACATGGAGATAAGGATGGAGGTACCTGGAAATAATGTCTGTATATTTTGCTTATAAAAAAACACTGGCAGCTGGAGAGGTGGCTCAAACAGTTAAAAGTACTTGCTGTTCTTACAGGGGACCCCAGTTTGATTCTGAGCACCAAAGTCAGGGGGCTCACAAACACCTGTCACTAACTCCAAGGGAGCCAGCCTCTGACCCTCCATAGATGCCAGCACACTCGTGACATCGGCACACACAGACCTACACACAGACGTAGCCTAAATGAAAAAATAAATAAAGTAAACTTGAAAAAGAGAAACAGTTGTAAAAAACTTCTAACTGGTGCTGCCCTCCAGAAACATGGTTGAAATACATGCCATGATGTCTGGCCACTCTCTGAGCTTCCTCTTCTTCTTTCCTGCCTCTGGAGGGAAAAGCTACTCACTGGGGTGCCTAGCACAAGATAATCCTGTGAGGAGGAGTTTTAATCTAACCACAATAATAATGGTAATTAAAAAAATATACCATGCTTGCCTTTATGTCAGAAAAGTTGGGAAAAAAAAGTTCTCATCTTGAACCACCAGAGCTCCAGGGAGAGAAGCTACACACGCCTCTCACTATTAATTTAAACAGTCACACAGGAATGCCATAGAAAAACAGAGACTCCCTCCTGCTACAGAACATCAAGTCGCCACAGGTTGTCCCACTGCAGACAGCTTGTCATTTCCCCTGCAGAAGCTGTCACAGGATAGCAAAAGTCATCTGAGTGTCTGACAGCCCGACAGCCTGTTTGAGGCAGGAGGGCACAGAGGTCAAAGCCATTGCCTAGAGTTCAAATATTTTTCTGTTACAATAACAAGTTTGACTGAAGTGTCAGTGTTCTGAATACATTTCCCTTAGTTCAAACTTTACCATTAAGTGGATAGTCATTTCTGGAGCTAAAAGAGATCAAGTTTCCTAAGAAGTTTCTTTTTTATCAATAACCTGCTTGTATTCATCAAAAGGTTAGAGGTGCTTCAAGGGGCTGTATCAATAATATTCTTAAAGATGATTAAATGTATGAGGCTGGGAATCACCTGTTTAGATGGCATTATTGACACTAATATATAAAATGAATGATTTAGGCCCAGATGAATAAACTGAGACATGACAACAAGGTATGGTTAAGGGAAAGGTTTTTATTGCAGATATAAGGGAGAGTTCAAAGGTATCTGCAAAAGGCCAGAGCAGGGAGAGAAAGCAGGAGATTGAACCAGGCCAGCAGACTAGGCCATGAGAGGAGAGAAAGAGAGAAGAGTAAGAGATGATGACAAATGCAGTGCACACAAAGGAGACTAAGAGAGGGGAGGCAAGAGAAGAAGCTAGAAGTGCTAGACAAAACAGAGCCCATGGCCAAAATGGCAGGATGGGGCAATGAAAGGCAAAGGGAAGGGATATCCATGATCTGTAGAAGTCAGGGTAGGGGGCGAGGTGAGAAGAGCTCAGAAGAGGCACAGGTCCTGACTGAGCCTGCCTGGAGGCCAGCATGTGTTAGGTTAGGGTTAGGGTTAGGGTATCAGCATTTCAGGGAGTGTGGTTTCCTCAGAACCTGACAAGGGGAACTTAGGTTCCTGTAGAACATATGGGCCAAGGCCGTGGCTCAGTGGTCTAATGCTAGCTTGGAATTTATGAGGTCTGCGTTTTCTCGCTAGCACTGGAACAAAATTCCGGTGTCTCGATGAGCATGTCTCTGAGTCAAAACTTGGATCATGGGCATTTTGTTTCCGCCACAGGCAGATGCAAACTTCATAGCACACAGAAGCCGGGGCCAGGGGTTCAGTGGGTAGAGAGCGCCATACAAGGTTGAGGACTGGAGTGTGAATCTCTAATGCTCATGTAAAAATCTGGGATCAGGCATGCACACGAGTAACCCCAGCACTGGGGAGGCAGAGGGAGGAAGGTTACTGGGCCTCAATGGAGAGTCATTCTAGGCAATCTGTGAGCTCTGGCTTCAGTGAGAAACCCTGTCTCTATACAAAAGGTAGAAAACATTTGAAGACAGCACCTGACATTGGCTTCAGGCCCACGCAGGCATGAATGTGTGCACACACTTGTGCATGTGCATTCACATGCATGCATCCACATTAACTTATGAAGCTTTTTTTTTTTTTTTAGTTGAGACAAATTTCAGAATGGTTTGGTTTTCAACAGTCAGGCTTTTATGGGAACAACTGAAGATGCTGAACCAAGAAAACTCTGCTATGGAAAATAAAGGAAATAGAGGCAGGGAATGAAGTAGGTTTTACATTAGATAGCCTCCTAATGGAGACATGTTCACTCTCATCAATTTGCACTTAAGAGGGAAAATGGATGTTTATCAGGATTTTTAATAATGCCACCACTTATATAAATTAGCACGAGGCTGGCTGGGTTGATTTAAGCTTCGGTGTAAAGAGCCATTTCCACAGCAGAATACAATCTCGTCTCTGAAAATACAATTATAAACCCAATGCACAGCACTTTCCAAGTACTATTTTCTGAAACAGTCCTTTAAAAACAAAAAAACAAAAAAAAACCCAAGTATTTTTATTGTTTGAAACTGTCATAGTGTACATAATGTGTCTTGGTCAAATCCACCATCCATGCCCTTTCTTTCAATTCCTACCCTTTCCATCACTTCCCCTCCCAGTTCCATGGGACCTGTCTTTTAAGGCCTGGAGTCCAGTGAATGGTGCCTGTATGTGCATGAGCATGGGACCATCCCCTGGAGCACGGGCAGTTTCTCAGGGAACACATCCCTGAAGAACCAGACTCCCTTCATCAGCAGGCATCAATTGCCAACAGCTACTCATACAGGGCTGGGGCTTCATAGCTCCTCACCAGGTTTGCTAGAATTTTTGGCTTAATCCTGTACAGGTCTTGTGCATGCAGTGGAAGCTGCCGTGAGGTCACATGTACAAAACTGTCCTGTCATGCCCAGCAAACACTGCTTTGATGCGGAAGTCTACTCCGTCTAGCCCTTAAAATCTTTTCACTCCTTCTTTGGTGATGATCTTCAAGTCTTAGGAGCAGGATGTGATATAAATGTATAGCTTAAGGCTGAGCATTCCAAGGTCTCTTAGTTTCTTCACGTTGACCAGTTGTAGGTCTCTGTTAATTGCTATCTACTGCCAAAAGAAGCCTCCGGGGTGAGAGTCAAGAGGTGCTCTAATCTATCAGTATAAAGATCACCCAAAGGCATCAGCAAAAGCTGGGGACCCAGGGTATCTACCAGTTCTAATCCAGGGTGAGGCCTATTATCAAGGCTGAAGACCCAAGAGAAATTGGATTTGACACCAGGTTAGACCCACAGATTCATAGGAAGTTTCAAATAATGCTTTGGTAAGTAGACTCTGAGTACCTTGCTGTAATGTTTCATTTGCTCTGTCTGAGTATTGGGGGGATTATCTTACCTCTATTGCTATTGGTTTATAGTTTTTTATTTACATAATATTTTAATATCTCTGAGATCTAAATTCCTGTGCTGAAGTTTAAGGATGAGTTGGGAGAGCTGCCCCTCATAGCATTTGTGACTGAGGCAGAATGTGATGTTTTGGATAAGAAAAAAGGAGGCAAGGCACAAGGCAGAGAAAGGGCAGGCCAAAGCCTGACTCCTCTGTGGGATTTGCAAGAAGCAATATGGTATATCTGATCTGCTGCCATACTTTGTGTTGTGTTACTGTCACCTTTTATATACTTAACCAGTCTGAGAGGTACAGAATGGAGTGAAGCCTGTAACATCCTACTTGCTACTGGCATAATGATTGAGGCTCCCTGCCAGGCCAGCCAGCCTGTCTCCAGGGCAAACTGGCATTTTTTAATGCTTTTTCATTATCGGCCTTCATGGGACATAAACAGCTTCATCTGGGTCCCTGCGTGGTCCCTTTCAAGTATTTATCTATCTGATCATAAGTACGTTAAATCTATTTCTAAGATCACTTGACTTGTGGAGATGCTAGAATTCTTGACTCCAATTAAGATGTCTGAGTGCAGAGCCAGTGCTTCATAAGGAGAGCTCTACAGAGTAGGGCTAGGATAGGGTTGACAAATAAAATGTAAGGTGTCCTTGTATAAAAATGCATGGCAAACAAGATGTGAGTATAAATTTACTCCATGTGGCATCTGGCACATACTCAGATATTTACATTATTTACTCTTTAGCTAAGATGCAGATTTAACTAGGCACCTTGGTCTACTGGTCAGGCCTAGCCCAGACCTTCAGAAAGTTTAAAACATCAATGTATTAGTTACCTCTCATTATTTCCCATTGACATATATACGTATACATATGTGTGTGTGTGTGTGTGTGTGTATGTGTATGTATCTTGAAAGTATTGTCTCCTGTTATGTTTACTAACCTAATTATGTCAAATATAGCACAACCTACAAGTATTCAAAGCACAGAAGAGAGCTAGAAAATTAAACATTTCCCATTCCTAAACTTGTTTTTCCTGCATAACTAAAAATATGACTCTTAAAGTTCAAAAATTACACTTGAAACAGATTACTATTTTTTTATTCACACATGTAGGACTCTGATTTTGAAATATGGTATCTCTAATTTAATGGTTTACTAGATTTAGAAAACACACACACATACATCAAAATAACCATGTAGGGCATACAACAAAGAATGATCAAAAAGAATCTAAATTCATCACCTAAAGCAGATCAAATCATTTGGTCTGGACTTTTACCCACCAAGTCACCTTGGGGAAATAATGGAGATGAATCAAGGTAGACCCAGCTGGTGTTACTTAAGAAGGGGTAAAAACACAGCATAACATTAAATATGGAGAATGTAAAATTGAATCTCTTGCTGTTTGGAAGTAGGAAAGGCAGCTAAAAAAAAAACAATAAATGCATTCTAAAAATCTAGAAAATCAAAAAACAAAAACATTTCTACACGAGATAAAATATTTTCAAAATCGGGGGAAGGGGGAATGATAGTGGGACCCACTGTCACCTGCCTTGGAGCTCTGAGGCATCTAGGCTCCAAAAGGAGATAGATGCCTGAAATAGCTCCAGAACAACTTTAAAAAAAAAAAAAAAAAAGATGGAGGCTGGAGAGATGGCTCAGAGGTTAGGAGCACCATCTGCTCTTCCAAAGGTCCTGAGTTCAACTCCCAGCAACCACATGGTGGCTCACAACCATATATAATGTGATCTGATGCCCTCATCTGTCCTGCAAGTGTACATAGAGGCAGAACACTGTAAAATAATAATAAATAAATAAATCTTTAAAAACAATAAGACAAGTCTTCTGCAAAGATACTTTTTAAAAGTAGACTCAGGAGATTGGAAAGAAAGATAGCAGAACAGAGCTGCGTACTACGGAGAATGACTAATCTATACCCTTCTACACCTCTCGCCACTATGTGTCCGCCAGCAGGCTGCAAGCATGAAAACTTATGCCTGGATAAGCTGTCTGGCGGCCAGCACCAAAAACACAGGGTGAAGTATGACAGCCTGGAGCTTCCGTAGAAACAGGTCAATACTGAATAGGGCCAGCTCTAGGCCTACTCTCACCTGGCCCCCAACATGGAGCCACCATGGCTGCAGCCCATGATGCCTACTTTGCTAGGAGGCAGATAATGTGGTTCAGTGGTGCTGCCTACAGGCTACAAGCACAGAACTTGAGCCCAGTGATCCTGGGAGTGGCAGACATCAAGGCTGAGAGGTGTGTGGCATCTAGAAACCCCCTCACAGAACCTGCCCCCAATGGCTTGCCTAGCTACAACATCATCCTGCCCCCGGGCAACAATGGGATCTCTGAGACGAGCCTCAGTGATGGTTCAGTATTTATAGTGTGTCCGACACGAAAAATGTTGTACCAGACTGATGACTCATTGCAATGCATATTTGCATATAACGCTGTTTGAGGAGAAATAAATACTGTGTGACACACTGCAGTGACACAATTACGAGTGAATATGCAATAGGTGAGAAAGATGGATGAACACAGCAGTGAGAAGTGGAACTAGAGACATGGTGGCTGGTGTGAGAGAAGGCTGATATGGACAGGGTAACTTGTCCTTGCTGAGTAGGACTGACAGCTGCCTGGAGCTTATGCAGACCCAGCCCCTGAACACATTGCCCAGGCATGGGATCACTTTGGTTCTGAATAATGACAAGAAAATGAATGATCATTTTCTGAATTGGACCTTCTTGAAAGACCTCAATCTGTGGTCCATGCTGCCCCTGGAGGCCATGTTGATATCTGTGGTCGTCTGCTGTCCCAGGCCATGTTGAAGGCAGAAGTTCTTATGGATGTTCACGGTCTTAGAGCAGCCCCATGTTACCCTCAAAGGCCATGCATATGCCTATGTTCTGTGCCATCATCTAATGTCTTGTTGATGTCTGTAGCCATGCTGCCACAGGGACAATGTTTACGTGAGTGGATGTGATGCCATCTGAGGCCATTTTGATAATTTTGAGGTGCATTCGTGGTCTAGGCTGCCACTGAGGGCCATGCTGCTGCCAAGGGATGTGATGGTGTCCATGGGCCATGCTGCAACAGACGGCCATGTTGATATCGATGGTCTGAACTGCCACCAGAGACTATGTTGATGTCTATGGCACATGCTGATACCAGAGACCATGTGGATGCCTGCAGCCCATGCTATTATCATACAACATGTGGAAGTCCATGATCTGTCCTCCTATTGACTGTAAAGGGCAAGGAAGCTACTTTTGATGTGGAGTCAATGACTATAGACTGACAGTTGAGGAAAAGGGACATAGAAAGTTTTTGTGACAACCCCTACCCAACCCCATAGAGTAACAGCCTAAACAGAAAACCATTGAAAAGAATTCTTAAGAAATTACAAGGATGCTGTATTGCAGCTCTCCACAATTGATTTTTTTTGGCAGAGGTGCAGGTCAGGAGGGACTTAGTTTTCTTTAAAGGGCTAACCGGGAGTTTGAGCATGCTCCAGTGAATATATGGGAGACCAAATTGGACTTGGTTTGGTTATTTCTTTCTTATTATTTTTAGGGGGAAATCACAGGGTTGGACGGGGTGGACCTGGGAAGCCTGGGAAAAGAGTGTGATCAGGGTGCACGATGTGAAATCCCAAACAATAAATACATGTAAATATTATGTAAAAATTAAAAAATGTGTTTTCAGGAAAAAAAAAAACTTGTACTCAAAACTAGTTAATACTGAGAGAAGCCTATTATGGTATCACCTCTTCCCTGAGCAAGGCAACCAATACTTTTCTTGATTTACTACCTAAAATGAGGCTAAGAAGGGACACACGGCACCGGGAGATCTCCAAATGCCAGGATGACAAATGCTATTTCTATGTTTTAAAGGACAAATCATTGATGCAGAGATGAGAAAAATTTCAAAAGCACTCTGGCAAGGTATCATAAATAGAATTAAAGCAGCACAGTAAATCCCACCTTGAGGTAAGAGCCCTTTTCATAAGACTGACAGGCGATGCCCAATGGGACACTCCAAAGGTACAGGAAAGCATCTTGTCCCCTAGCTGCTACAGTGTAGACGAGAGTGCATACTCCACTGGTGAAAGGTAAGCTAGTGTGCAGTTCAAGCCAAGAGCCAGAATTTTGTAGCATGAGTTCATTATTTTCCAAATATAAGGCATTCCTTGTTAGTCATGTAACTTTCACCCCCAAAACACTATCTGAGCTTCCCTTGCCATGATATCTAACAGCTAGCAACTGACTGTAACTATAGCTGCAATGGAGCTGATATCCCTGGCTTCCATGGACACCTGCACTCATGTGTACATATCACAGACACACAGGCACACAGGCAATCTAAAATAAAAATCGTCTTAAATCACACAAATTAACAATAGTATAGCATTTTTTAAAGTATAGGAATTATCTTATTTGATTGTTCCAGACCGTACACACTCCAATTTAATCAGAAGAGAAGGAGTCTGGTATCATGTGTCCAACATATGTCACCTGTGAGCAAAACAACAACTGGGCGGGATTTTTTTTATTTTTCACTAATCTTTAGACATTTATAAATTTTTTATTGATTATCCAGGTTTCCCAGTCTTACATGACACAATTTACGTGGTGTGTGTGTGTGTGTGTGTGTGTGTGTGTGTGTGTGTGTGTGTGATTTCATACATGTCAAGTATGTCAAATTTTAGCATCTGACTTTGGCAAACTCACAAGACCATAACCAAAGTGTTTGGGCACTTTTCTAAATCAAGTAACAGAAATAATTCCATCTCTCTCTCTGTCACTCAGCTTTTCACCCCAGTCTAATTACAAGGTTTTCTACTGTGAAAATCAGTTTTCAAAATAATTTATGCATCCATGAGCAACTCAAGTATGAGTTTAAATGGAAATCTTGATAAATGCAAGTAATTGGTGTTAATTTACATGTTCCTTGATGATTATCATTGGTTTCAGGTAAACAGTCTGCAGCTCTGGCTGCATCTTAAATAGTAGAAGTGACAGTGTCTACATGGGACTGGCTGAAAGGTCACTTCAGGACAAGGGCAATCATCTGGATGGAACCTAAGGAAAGTGTCAGTAAAGACACACAAAACCCAGAGAGTGTGCTCACAACAACAACCAAGTCCTTGTGCAATTCATTTTCATAAAAATGAGATTAAAACTCTTTGTTCATTTATAAGTATTAATTATATTCTAATATGTCTCAGGCTCTTCTTGAAGCACCGAAAAATCTGTGGATAGAAATTAAAGGCCTGGCTCTGCTTCATGAGTCTATGTAGAAATAGAACTAGATCAGATCTAGTCTGGGAAAATGGGGAGAGTATTTGACAGTAAGAGAGAGCTGCATAGGGAGCTATGAAGTAGTGCTACCCTATGAAATAGTAAAAAGGGGCAGTGTTCAAAGCACTTGTGTAAGTGGGATGGAAAGACAGGTATGGAAGGAGCATACAGAGGCAGGACTGGAGATGAAGCTAGACAGAAGGCCAAGGTAAGAGCAGTGGTAGCCCAGTAAGACCCTAAAGATAGAAAGGGGACATCAGAGAGCCAATGAGGATAGAAGGGAAGACAGAGAACATTTGGACATGACAGTAGAGCAGGTAATAACTGAGAGTTGAAATATTAAACAATAATAATGTTCATTTAAAGAAAAAATACTGAGGGGCAGAAGCTAGAGCTGTGGTGGGCGGAGTGGGCTATAATTTTCTGCTCTTGGAAAGGTTGTTCCAATAATAGAGTGAGAGGTGATGACAGCTCGAAGTAGAATGGATGGCATTAAGACAACAGGTTGCATAATGGATCAACAGATGATGGAACAGATGATGGATTCAACTGGGACTTCCTTTATCATGTGTGACTGGTACTAAGAATGATGCCTAGGATATAACAGAGCTTAAATATTGTGGAATAAACAATATTTGGAATTTGTAAAAGCAAGGATGAGAGAAATAAGGTAACAGGAATTCCCAAGATTCTAAATGGCATGTCTTAGATGGATGGTGATGCCACAAAGAAACTGAAAGCCCGAGAAGAAAGACAGGTTTGAAATAAGAGTCCATAAATTAATTTTATTTTTTTGATCTTTATACATCTTGAAGTCTGCAATAGCAGTTAAGAAAAATGAGAAGGGGGCAACTTAGAGCCCCCAAGATCTTGTCAGTAGATAGACATTTCTGAGTCATTCACTTATGGGAAGTCATTAATGTCTTAGCATAAATGCTATTTTCTAAGCAGAGACCATAGAGTAGGAAGAGAAGCAGATGTGAACCAAGCTCAGGAAAGCTTTCTGGCCCTAAGAAAAGGGCTTGCTGAATCTGCAGAAAAGAAACATGCGGAGAAGCATGGCATACACAGGAAAGACTTGTTTAGCAGTCTTGGATCTCTTTAAAGGAAGTGACCATGTTGACTGCAATTCAAAAGTCACATGAGATGAGAATAGAAATCATCCCTCAGATTTATTGATATAAAAATTATTTATGAAATTAGGTAGTAAGTGGTGAAATGAACTCAATGTAGGCCGTGGACACATGTTATGCAGCAGGCATGTGGTATACAGTGGAAAAGTGGTACAGTAGTGGACACATGGCCTATGGTGGGCATGTGCCAAAGAGTTGGCATTGGGGTAGTCTGAATAAAAATGGCCAGTATAGACTCATAGGGAGTGCCATTGTAGATGTGGCCTTGTGAGGTGAAGTGTCACTGGGGATGGGCTTTGAGGTTTAAGAAGCTCAAGCCAGGCCTAATGGCTCACTACTCTTCCTGCTGCCTGCAGATCCAAATGTACAACTCTCAGCTACCTCTCCATCACCATGCCTGCCTGCATGACACCATGCTTCTCACCTTGGCCATAATAATCATGGACTAAACCTCTTAACTCTAAGCCAGCCACAGTTAAGTGTTTTACTTTTATAGAGTTGCTGTGGTCATGGTGTCTCTTCACAACAATAAAACCCTAACTAAGACAACAATAGACAAGACATATGATATGGACTCATGGCATGCAACGGGCTTATAGTATACCATGGCCATGTGGCATATAGGCAAGTAGAAAAGAAACATATTTTGGTAGCTAGACAAGGGGTAGGAAGAGCACGTGACCAGGAAAGGCCAAAGAGGAGCCTTTAGCTGTTAAGAACAGGCTACCTAAACAACACAGAGAAGAGCTGATCAAACTCAAAGCCTCTTTAAAAAGTTCAATACTATTCAGGTACCATCAATATTAGAATTCCTGTCCTCAGAAGTGTGTGTCAGATCTCGGATGTTAAAATATGTGGTAGGCAGGATGATCAAGAAACATCTAGGAAGATGAAGAAAATTAACAAAAACTGAACCAACAACAGCAAAAATAAGCCACAACAACAACAAAAAATACTCTGTTGAAAAAAAATCTTGTATCAAATTTGGCGTTTATAGTATCTAGGAAGGAAAAAACTTTCTTTGAAGCACTCTGATATTATTCTATTAAGAAATAAAAGCTCAGTCTTAAATTCTTAAATCCAGGGCATTTCCATGTGTAGTTCATGCCTTGAGGGTTAAGAGTCATACATTAATCAATTCAGATTGCCATAACAAATGAACAAAAGCTGAATAGCTTAAGCAACAGAAATTTGTTTCTTATAGATCTAGAGGATGAGGAGTCTATGATGCTGATACTCCAAGCACAGAGTAAAATGAAATGACTTGGTAAGGTCGGTTTCATTCTGAGCCCTTCTCGGTGACCCCAGCTCTCTGTGTGCTTGCTATTATGGCCTCATCCTGGAGCATTTGTTGGGGGAGCAGTGCTCCATGATGCAGACAGAAAGAAATCTCTTGTGTGACTACCTATAAGTAGACTGCTCCCATCAGGCCAGGATCCCATGCTTACAATTGCAATGTTAATTATTTCTATAATAGCCACATTGTATCATATTGGATGCTCAGAATTTACACATGGATTTTAGGGGATTTTAGTGGATTCAGACTTCTCATCCATTACAAATGAGAATAAATCTTTAAAACTTCATTGGTGTTTAATGCAGTCTTTTCTCAATCTCTGTAGTGTAATGGTTCCAGACTCCCCGTTGGGTAAGTCTTTTATATAAAATGCCACAATAGTCACATGTAATAGCACATCCTCTTCTTTGTTTCTAAAATTACCTCTGAGGGTTAGAATATAGATTATACTAGAGTGCTTCTATAGCATATGCAAGATTCATTACTCAGTAATACAGGGAAAAAATTCATCTCTGGTCATGGTACATGCCTATGATCCCAATACTTAGGAGATGGAGTATCAGGAGTTCAAGGCCAGCCTGACGTACAAAAATAAATGAACCATATCTGTATTTCTTATAATGCCTAATATAATGTAACCCTGTGTCAGTGGGGGAATAATGACAAAGAGAAACATGTGCATGTTGAGTGCATGGGTAGCCATTTGTTTTCATATTTTCAATCTGAAGATGGCTGAAGTCACATATACAGAATTCAGTACTGAACTGGCTGACTGTACTCAAAGCGTGGAGGAAAACCAAGTGATTTGGAGTTCAGAAATACAAGGCCTTTGAGACGCTTATTTCATCCAAGTTCTCTGCACCATACTACCAATCTATCCTCCTCATAAAACGCATTTATAAAAAACATCTCTTGGCCAACAGATATACTTAAAAAACTGTTCAATACCACCAAGTGTCAGGAAAATACAAATTAAAACCTATGTGAGATTTCATCATACCCCTATAAGATTGGCTCTTATCAAAAAAAAGTAAAAATAGCATGTGCTGGTGAGGAAAGGATGAAAGAAAACTCTTAAATCCCTGCTAAAATGTAGACTAGTATAGCCAGTATGCAAAGCACTATAGGGGTACCTTACAAAAACTAAAAGTAGAAGGATCATACAATCTCTATACCCTAAGACAATGCAATCCTTGTGTTGAAGAGACATGTTCACTGCAACACTATCCATGGTAGCTAAGAAAGGGGACAGTCACAGTATCTATCATCTGATGGACAGATAAAGAAAAAGAAAAGATGAAATACATCCCAAATGGAATACTATTCAGCCATAAAAAATAAAATCTTACCATTTGCAACTGTGCAGATAAAAATAGGGATCATGTATTAAGTAAAACAAGCCAGACACAAAATTATCACATGTTTTCACTCATGTATAGAATCTAAAATGTTGGTCTGATATAAACTTGTACTAGCGTAGTGGTTGCCAGAGGGAAAGAAGGAAGTGGTAGATAAAGACTGCTCAATGGGTACAAAGTTAGATGGAAGCAAGAAGTTCTGGTATGATATTTTGCACAGTAGTGTGACTGTATTTAACAATGTAATGTGAATTTCAAATGTTAGAAAGGATGGGCTAAAGCACTGTGTTCCCATGTAGAAAAGATTAATATCCATGGGAATAAATCTGTTTAGCCTGATTTAAGCCTCACTTATTGCATCCTTTTAATGAAATATTGTCTTGTATCTATTAATATGCCCAACTTTATGCTTTATGTATCAGATGAAATACATTTTGTAAATGAAAGTATATTTGCAATTGGTGAAAAAAATCAATTACTGCACATGTCATTGTGCCTTGAAGGAAAAAATATCACCAGAATAGAGACTCTGTCAGAGAATGAAAAAAACATAATCCATATATGTCCATGTTTTTCTCTTGATAGATGAGATAGACGGATACAAGGATAGGTCAATGCAGTAGGCAGGTGCTATTTCTGTCATTGTACTAACTTAATGCCTCTTTATCCACACCCGGTAAGTGGCAAAGAGAATTTTCTCACTAAGCTTGGAATTTATACCTATGTAGCTTGCAGCATTCCTGGATTCATCCATCTCACAGCTCCATGGGTTACTACAGCAGCTCTAGCTTTACTGTTGCCTCTCAGGGACCCTACCAAATGTTCCTAAGGCCCCGCTAAACACACAGGATTTACCCACTGACTGCTTCAGCATTCCGACCACAAACCTCAAAAGGCAGGTGAGACTCAGCTACTCCTGGATCTATGGCTGAGCCTGAAATCTAAAATCCTCCAAGTTCTTAAATCTCTTTTCTCTGCCCCTTAGATTATAGTACCTTAAAGAAGTCTAGGATTTAAAGCTATCCTTTCCCATATTTTCTAGAGTGTGTGAATGATTTCCTAGAACAAACCACTCTGTGGGCAAGGAAAGCTGAACAGCAAATGCGTGGATTGCTTAAGGTAGTAAAAACCCATGTAAGTGCCACCTCCCTTTTGTGCAAAGAGAGAACACGCCAGAGGCTTTTCTCTTAGCCAATCCTGAGCTTATTGCTCGACTTGATTATCCATGATAGGATGCTCTGAGTTCTTGGGTTGTTCTCGCCAGCCAGTCTGTTGATGGGGAAAGTAGGGTTTAACCTTCATAGGATAAGAAAAACGTCTTTCAGTCCCCAGACTATACCTTCCAGTGCAGCCTGGTATGACAAGAAGTCTTGCCTTTGTTAGTTGGTGGTTAGGACTCGGGTATGCTTTCTTGCCTTCCTCACTGCAGTTCACATCTGTCTCGAGTGACTTCACCCAGGCTACCAGCAAGCATTGCAGATTCCTTTAGGCTCATGTTCATGAGTTTCAGTCCACTGCATGAAACCATGCATTTTCTAAGATTTAAATTATAGTTTTAAATATTTTAAAGATAGAAGGGAAGTGAAATATGCCCCAGTTCTAGAAATCGAGTGTCAGACTAATAAGGCGAGGGCCTAGAATTATTATCTCCTTCAGTGAATTAGTTCAGAGAAAGAAAGCTGTAAACTAAAGCTTCTTTGAGGACGAAAAATGTAACTGCTGTATAATATACCCCCAAACTTACTGCCCTGTCTCCTGCCCTTTGAACTAATTGCAAGAAAATCAGGGACAACAGGTCTGGGGTTGATTCTGAAGCAATTTTGTGGTAATTGAGAGTAATTGGGATTTTTTATGACAGTTGCTATAAAGAAGAATATATAGCTTTGGTATTCCTTGTGACAGTTCTTTGAATTACACCTCAGAATAAGAAGTCGGAGACAGGGCTTCTAATTTATGGTGATACACCCATTCTACCATCATGGCATAGTATTACAAATGAGCAAAGGAAAAATAATAGCTCTGGGTATAATGAGGAGTGCCTGTGAGTGCTCTCGGGGTGTCCAGATTCATTTCTGCCCACACACACATCCGCCCAGCCCTAATACAGCCTTCTGAAGTCAATCTGTATCTTGGAGCCAAATGGCAATTCATCTGAAGTCCTACATGCTAAGCACAATGCTGGAAACATGCAAAATTCTTAATTAGTAAAGGACCAGAAAAAAATTAAGTGTTTTATTAATAATTAGACAAAGTTGAAGCATGATAAGAAGTGCTCAGACTCTGAGACAGTCACTGCCTCCTCAGCACAAATTACATTTGATCTGAGGAAGGGCTCTTAAGAGCCAAGAGTATAAAGATGTTTTCAGTATCTCCTCTCCCCTTCAGTGTCCCTGCTGTGTGGGACCCACTATAATGAGATGCTGGCATTTAGTGGAGCACTTGGAGTGTTCAATTAGGTTTCCTTTATTCCTAACTGCCCCCTTTTAAAATGAATGAATGCAAAGCCAATTATCCTTTAGAAGCTTGCGTTGAGTTGCATCGGCAGGCTTCCCACAGATGTTTGACAACTATCACTCTAAGACACTGCCCCTAATTCAGATGTAAGGAAGAAGAAAAAGAAGCAGCCTCAATTTCTATGTGAATTCAACAGAAATCGTGGTGCTTCACTCGCTAAAGGCAGTAACAGACCGAAGTCTGGCTCTTTGATGTGTACCCTCCCTGTCAGCAGTATCTTCACTGCCTAGGCCTCCTCACCTTACACCAACTTAGAACCTGCTCTTTAATGAGATCTTGGGTGGTTTGGATCAACATGAATGCTTGGGAAAACATTTGATATGAAACAATCAAAACCCATATAGAAATGTATAACCTTGGGCAAAGCACCAGCTTCTGTTTAGAAAGATAAAAAAAAGAAAAAGACCAAAAAGAGTGTCCCTTTTCTATCTCATAAGAATTGGTGGCCACAAAGCAGTTTTAGCAATGCTCAAAGAAACAAGCTAGACCTAACAACGGTCCCAACAGTCATCAGCAAAGGCAAGTAAGACTGCCTGACCCACTAACACTGCTCTGTTTCCCACTCTCCTTCACTTCTCTGTGGCTAGGGAAGGAGTTACTGTGGCTGTTGAGATGGGAATGGAAGAGGCACACTCCTCCTCTATGGAGGCGATAAGCAACTAGCACACCTTTCTCTGTGTTTTCTCTTTAGAAGTCATCATGGAAGGTCATGTTGATGAGGAGAAGAAATGGGGTGGTGGTAAAAGCAGAAGGGAACAAGAGATGTCATTTTTGTCTCTATACTAAAATAGTGAACACTGGGTATAGTTTTAGAAATAGGCAAAGAAATCTTAAGCAAATCAGAATAAGACTCCCAACACATGGAGGACAGCTGTCCTTATACAGAATTCTTGGCTCCAAGAACATTTTATGTGAGTGAGATATAAGCTTCCATGACAGAGGGTTGTGTTATGTCAGTATAGCCTCACCTCTTCTGACAGATACAACTGCCTGTCTGCACATGAAATGCATAAAGAAAAGCAAGATTTACCCCTTGCTTGGTAGAGGACTAAGGCTCTTCTGGCTTTGGCACAGTATACTGTCAAAGGCACCAGTGTCACCATAAAACATCCAGTGTGGCTTGAAAATATACAGTGGTATTCAACTGTGGCTGGCAGAGCTATAACGCAATACCATACCTTGAGTTAAAGCCTGTTAAATAGGACAGTAGACCTTTCTGGGTTTAGGAGGGAGAAAATAGGTTCTCATAAAACTCTACAGATCCTTTTTCCCCTTAAAATGTCCTGTTTTATATTCATCAGAAGTTTTACCTATGTGTTTCTAAAGTATCTAAAAGCTTCTACAGGTTTTCTGTAAAGCAAACATAAAATTATAGAACATGAATGCATCTTGATAATAAGAACACCATTATTCTGTTTTTATTGTGTGTGAACATATGCCACATGTGTGCACATGCCTGCAAAAGCCAGAAGAGGGCACTGGATCCCCTTGATCTGAAGTTCTGGGAGGTTGTGAGCCACCAAACATGAGTGCTGGGAGCCAAACCCTGGTCCTCTGGGAAACCAGAAAAGGATGTTAACCACTGAGCCATCTCTCCAGCCCTTCACTGGAACTTCTTTAACCACAACTCGCCAACTCTCTGCAGAAAAAGAGGACCTAGCCTCCCCTCAATTTTCAAAGCCCTCACGGGCACTGAGCCATGGTCAACAATTTTTAAAAATGACTCAGATAATGTCACTGCTTAGAAATAACGGTCTAGGAACGTTCTCAGAGGACTATGGGGAAAGAATTTCAAGTTGCCAAATGAAGTCTCGCCCATGCTAGTCTGTGTCTGCGTTCTTCTCTGAGGCTGCACTTCAATAAAGACACAGTAACAGGAAAGGATGAGCCCAGTAACTATCCCTGAGAAATGTCTCCTCTCCTTTTTCCTCTCCTCCCCTTTCTCTCCTTCCCCCCCGCCTCCCCCTTCTTTTCTTTCTTCTCCTCTCCTGCTCACATGCTTATATTTTTTATAATTTTTTCTTAATAAATTTGAAGTTCACTTCATAAAAAACTAAAAGACTTCATCCAGATATCTACTACATCAGTTAAAAATTGCTCAGATACATTTTCACATAAGAGAAATATTGATAGAAGATTTAGGAAGTAGTTACTGAACACAAATCAACTCTGAAATTGAGTAAGTTTAAACACAGTAAACCATACTCATTAGTGGTGACATATATGAACTTTACGTCAAAAGGTGTAATTATTGAAATTATGACTTGTGTTCAAATCTCCCCTGCTTACTGCAAGAAAATTATTAAACACAAATCAAGAAGCCTTTTTCTAGATATAATAATGGAGTCATAGGTAGTTTTGAAATAAAAGTACTTATCCAGCAGTGATATAAAAAAACATGGTATGTGGGCTTTGTTTTTCAATAGCTGGGGTGAGAGAAGTTTCTAACATATAAAATAACTCTTCATGAAGCAATCACAAAGCAAGGCTACTTTGACGGCAACGTTAGAATCATTATGTCATTCTCTTTGATTCTGTGAATATTTAAATCCTTATACTAAATTATTTAAGATATAAAACAAATAAACCAAGTCCCGTGAATTAATATGTTGCCACACCAAACCCCATAGCTTGCAGATTACGTTGGGTCAGAAGAGGTCAAAGTTCACTAAAGTTTCCTTGGTGCTTTCATGTCTGCCCTGCAAACAGGGTTGTTAGGATAAAATTTAATCAACTACACCAATTTGCATTAACAGCTGGATGTTGCTCGGATATTTCAAAGAAAACTTCATTTATAGAAAAGAAAAGAGAGTTTAGCTAATAAGCATTTTAAGATTGTTAGTGTTAAATTGCCTTACCCCGTCTGCCCTTCTCATACATCCTGATGATGAAACAGTCTCTCAATTTGGGCAAATCTTTTATTTATTTAGTTTTAATTCCAAATGAGTCATCATCCCTTTAAATTTAATTGGCATATATTATATAAGACTAATTTTCCAAGCTTACTCATAGTTATCCAAATTTCCTTAGGCATCCAAAGTGAATTTGACATATTTCACATTTTGGCTTAATTATGCTTCTCTCTAAAAAATAAAATAAAATAAAATAAGATTCCATGTCTCTGCAGAAGTTTCTTTATGCTCTATCTCAAGGGAATTTTCAGAATAACAAATGGAAGGATGTTAGGCTTTAAAATTGTAAGCCTATAATAAGCAGAATCAAATAGTTTATAGATTAGGATATGACCAATTTGAATTTCAGTCCAAGGAAAAGACACTTGAAGTTCATCTAGTATGGACGTGTGACAGTTACTCTTGATCGTCTACTTAATTGGATTATGAAGGAGATTAGTAAATCCCATGTCTAGGTGTGTCTGTGAAGCTGTCTCCAGGAAGTTTTACTAATGGAATGGAGACCAGCCCTGAATGTGGGTGGCACTGTCTCCTAGTCTAGAGGCCTAAATGGCACAAAGTAGAGGCAGGTAGGAGTGAAGAGCCCTTTATATAAGCATTCTCATTTGTGTTTCTTTCTTTCCAGTTTACCGTATACAAATTAGCTTATTCCATCACACATCCACACCCTAACGTGATGGACCAGTGGTCCTCAATCTTCTTGATGCTGCGACCTTTTAACACACTTCTTCATGGACAGTGACCCCAACCATAAAACCTTTTGTTGCTACTTGATAACTATAATTGTGCTGCTGTTATGAATCATAATGTATCTAGTATGCAGGATATCTGATATGTGACACTTGTGAAAGGGTCATTTGACCCCCCAAAGGGGTTGCAACCAAGAGGTTGAGAACTGCTATGATTGACTGTACCCTTGAGGCCAAACAAATGTTTTTCTTTATGTTTGCTACTTTTTTTTTTTTTTTTTTTTTTTTTTTTTTTTTTTTTTTTTGCTACTCTGACCAAACACCTAACAAAACCCAACTTAACAGAAGAAAGGAAGAAGGATTTATGTTGGTTCATAGTTGATGAAGTTGCTATCCTTTATGGCAGGGGAGGCATGGAAGCTGGAGACATGGAATCTATGACAGCAGGACCATGATGCTGCTTGTTCATGTCTTGGCAGATTAGGAACCACAAACCAAAGGTTAGAACTGAGTCAGGCTATGATCCATAAGGGCTACCTCAA